>NC_050577.1:275986399-276686399 GCF_011100635.1 Trichosurus vulpecula | reverse complement strand
AAGAACCAAGCGAAGCAACATGCCCTGCAGAAACACCATGCCTAGGGTGGGACAATATAAGGGTACCATGAGAAAAGGAACGATGTTAGGGTCCTGCAGTAGTAGAAGCATAAGTTACTTTGGTCACATGTATTCCTGTGTGCCTCTCTGTTAAGGTACTCTTTGTGTGTGTTCACAATATACCCCCAACTTGGTTTTTTCTCCTTAATAGTATGTTATTTTTTCCAATTACACATAAAGATAGTTTTCAACATTCATTTTTATAAAATTTTGAGTTCCAAATTTTTCTCCCTCCTTCTCTTCCCTCTCCCCTCCCCAAGATAGTAAGCAATCTGATATAGTTATACATGTATAATCATGTTAAACATATTTCCACATTGGTCATGTTGTGAAAGAAGAATCCAAAAGGAAAAAACCATGAGAAAGAAAAAACAACACCTCCCCAAATAAGTGAAAACAGTTTGCTTGCATTCAGACTCCATAGATCTTTCTCTGGATGTGGATAGCATTTTCCATCATGAGTCTTTTGGAGTCTTGGATCACTGTATTGCTGAGAAGAGCTAAGTCTATCAAAGTTCATCATCGCACAGTGTTGCTGTTGCTGTGTACAATGTTCTCCTGGTTCTGCTCACTTCATTCAGCATCAGTTCATGTAAGTCTTTCCAGGTTTTTCTGAAGTCTGCCTGCTCACCATTTCTTATAGCACAATAGTATTCCATTACATTCATATACCACAACTTGTTCAGGCCTTCTCCAATTGATGGGCATTCCCTCAGTTTCCAATTCTTTGCCATTAAAAAAAGAACTGCTATAAATATTTTTGTATATATGGGTCCTTTCCCCTTTTTATGATTTCTTTGGGATACAGACCTAGTATTGATATTGCTAGACCAAAGGGTATACACAGTTTTATAGCCCTTTGGTATGCCCCTGATTTGTGAGGGCAATGTTTCACAGCTACTGTTCTTACCATGCCATCTCAGTAAATGGCTTTGTTTTAATCTAGTTGAGTCCCCTGGTTAACTTTTAAAGCTAAACATAATACCAGAGATCTGTGATGGATAGTTTTGGGATGTGGATACACAGAGTTCCTTGAACCTGGGATAGTCACCCCCCCTAACTGAACCAATGAATGTGAGTTGGAGAGAATAGCCCAGAAGAGGTGTTACATACTTTTAAAGCATTTATTAAGCACCATGAATATCCAGCACCATTCTAGGCACACTGGGGAATAAAAAAGTAAAAGACATGGTCTTTGCCCTTGAGCAATTTATAATGTAGTTGAAAAAGCAAGACAGAACTATAGATGTAACCATAAAATATTGAGATTGATTTTCTTGTGTAACTTGGGGAATCATATTAGTTTATAGTCATACTTCGTATTTAAAAAAACCCCAAATCCAGCTATATAATAATTCAAGTAATTGAAACAAGAGAGCATGATATGAAGATTAGAGAGATCTCCCTGCATCTCTTCTACCTCAAAAGTTCCTCTAATTACAAGGTACAAAATCCTCATTGTCCCCAAAGTACAACATATTGATCTGAATTATTGGTCTGGGATCCCTTCTAAGAGCAGATGTTTAACTAGAGGTAGGGTAGGGATGAAAGAGGAGGCTGGGAGGTGCTAAGACCTTCTTTCCAATTTTGCCTAGGCTTAGCCCTGAAAGGAATATAGAAATCTTGGAGGAAGGAAGATATTGAGTATGTTGAAACTATAAAACAAAGGGATTGGACTAGATGACCTTCAGGCCTTCCACCTCTAAAATTCTATGAGAATATGATCACAATAAGCTAAAGTTTGCCTGGGAAGAATTTATGTGGCTGTAACAGAAGTGTTGAAGTTAAATTAGAAAATTTCAAGTAGGGAAAGAAACGTGCAAATTCACAGGCAGATATGAGTCTGGCCTGACTTTAACATGTTGCAGGGGGAGAGAAAAAAAGAGGGGGGGAGAGGGAGAGGGAGAGAGAGAGAGAGATTGAGATTATATAGGTAAGTTGGGGTGAAATAATGAAAGACTTTGAATCTCAAGTTGAAGAGTTTGGAATTGGTCCTACAGACTGTGGGGAGCTATGATAGATTTTTAAACAGTAGTGTGACATGATGTAAACAATGTTTTAGAAAGATTAATATGGCAAAGATGTGCAGGCTAAAAGGAGAGAATGGAAATAGGGAGACAATTTAGGAGACTATTGCGATAATCTGGGTATCAAGGCTAGAGTGGAATTCTAACAGTAATTTTTAAAAATTAAATTGTCTTTTTAAAATTATTAATTTAATAATTCTACTAAGTTAGGCAATATAACATAATTTTCCCACTGAAAGGTGTTAAACACAGGCTACCAGACCAAGGGTCTTATCAAAGTCTCTATGACATACATGCAAAAGATTCTCTCTAGTGTACATTGTAGACCTCTTGCCTTACCAAGTTTCAAATAATTAGACAAGATTCTGAAATTTGGGATTTGGAGGTAGGGAATTTTATATTTTGCATTATTAAGACTGATAAATCCATAGCTCTAGAGCCCTTACCCCACATCTGGGAAATTTCCTATCTCAGTCTTGATTCTATTAACAACTGACAAACAACCAGTTTTCTGTGGCCATGTAATTTATCTAACACAATGAAGAGTCAAGGTTTCAGGACTTCTGCCAGAGTACTCCCCCTGAACATATCCCAGAAACTTCTACCACAAGTACAAGCCAATAAGAAGGAAGTTAAAGAGATTCGTACTGGGATTCTGGTCCTAGATCTTTCTAAAACAAGTGAAAGCAAGGGAGAAAGTGAACAGGGAGGGTGAGAAGGTAGATTGGTCTTCTAGCTTTCTCAACAGCCCAATAGGCTTACTTTCCTTCTTTTTTTGCTGACTCTTAATTTTTAAAGTAAAATTTTAAATTATGAAGTTAATTCTCTGCCATAACTTGATCTTACTTTCTCTTTTTTTATTTGCTGGTTTTCCCTGGGATGCCAGTTCTTTCTCACTCAGCTCCATATGACCCTACAGCTTTTGCTCAGTTTCTACACTCTCAAAATCTACTTCTGAAATAGTTCCTTATGTTTTACAAGTTCCTCAGGATATGACCAAGTCTATTACTAGGATACTGGAAGGATGGTGCTGTTTTCAACAGAAATAAGTTTAGAAGAGGGAAAGGTTTAGGGAGAAAGATAATGAGTTTAGTTTTAGACATGCTGAATATAAGATATCTTTGGGACATCCAGCTTGAAATACCCACTAGGCAATAATTGTGCAATACTGAAGCTCAGAGGAATAACTAAGGGATATATATATATATATATATATATATATATATATATATGTACATATGCATATACATACATACATACATACATACACACATATATATCTGGATAGAGATGATAGTTCAACTCCTTGGAGCTGCTGAGGTTACCAAGAGAAAGAGTGTGGAGAGAGAAGACCTAGGATAGAACCTTGGGGAATACTTACAATTAGGGAGTGTGATATTCATGATGAGCCAGAAAAAGATACTGAGAAAGAATGTTCATCCATGTAGGAAGAGAAGCAACGGTAGTTAATAGTCTAAAATGCAGCAGAGTGGTCAAGAAGGAGTAAGACTGAGAAAAGATCATCAGATTTTGCAATTATTGATAACTTTCAAAGGAACAGTTTCTGTTGAGTGCTGATGTCAGAAGTCAGATTGGAAAGGGATGGGAAGTGGGTGAGAGGAAAAGAAATAGTGGGATTTTAGACAACTTTTTCAAGATATTTTATTGAGAAAAGAAGGCATGATATAAGATGATAGTTTGAGGGAGTGCTGCAGCTTAATGAATGGATTTTTAAGGATGGGAGAGACTTGGACATGTTAGAAAGCAATGGGAAAAGGGGCGGAGCCAAGATGGGGGCTGGAAAGCAGGGACTTGCTTAAGCTCTCCCCCAGATCCCTCCAAACACCTGTAAAAAATGACTCTGAACAAATTCAAGAGCTGCAGAACCCACAAAATAGCAGAGGGAAACAGGGCTCCAGCCCAGGACAGCCTGGATGGTAGCTGGGAAGGGTCTATCACACAGAGCTGGGAATGGAGCAGAGCACAGCCAAGCATGGGCCACACCAGGACCAACCAGACTGGGAGCCAAGCAGAACACACAGTAGGGCCCTGAATCATTGAGCTGTGGCAGTTACCAGACTTCTCAACCCACAAATGCCAAAGACAACAGAGAAGGTTAGTGGAAAAACTGCTAGAGTGAAGGGAGTACACGGTCAGTCCTATTCCTGGGGTCGTGGAAGTGGTGCAGCTCTAGGGCTGCTTCCAGAGCTCCAGCTGCAGTTGCTTCTGGCCCCAGGCCCACCATGTGGGAAGAATTAAGCAGCAGATCAGAGCGGGAGTGCAGAGCCTGCTCAGATCTGAGTCGCAGTCTGGGTTGGCAGTACTTGGGGGAGGAAGAGAGCTGGAGTGGCAGAGTTTGCTGTGTAGAAGTCGCTCTGAAAACTGCAGCACAGGCCCTTAAGCTTGGGACAAAGTACTCTATACTCTACAGGCAGTCATACCCTGACAAAAAACTCAAGGGTCAAGTAGTTGGCTGGGAACATGAACAGGCAGCAAAAACAGACTCAGATTCAGACTCAAACTTTGGAATCTTTCTTTGGTGACAAAGAAGACCAAAACATATAGCCAAAAGAAGTCAACAAAGTCAAAGAGCCTACATTAAAAGCCTCCAAGAAAAATAGGAATTGGTCTCAGGCCATGGAAGAGCTCAAAAAGGATTTGGAAAAGCAAGTTAGAGAAGTAGAGGAAAAATTGGGAAGAGAAATGAAAGTGATGCAAGAAAACCATGAAAAACAAGTCAATGACTTCCAAAAGGAGACCCAAAAAAAATACTGAATAAAATAACACCTTAAAAAATAGACCAATTCAAATGGCAAAAGAGCTCCAAAAAGCCAATGAGGAGAAGAATGCCTTGAAAGGCAGAATTAGCCAAATGGAAAAGGATGTCCAAAAGACCACTGAAGAAAATACTACCTTAAAAATTAGATTGGAGCAAATGGAAGCTAGTGACTTGATGAGAAATCAAGATATTATAAAACAGAACCAAAGGAATGAAAAAATGGAAGACAATGTGAAATATCTCATTGGAAAAAACACTGATCTAGAAAATAAATCCAGGAGAGATAACTTAAAAATTATTGGACTACCTGAAAGCCAGGATCAAAAAAAGAGCATAGATACCATCTTTCAAGAAATTATTAAGGAGAACTGCCCTGATATTCTAGAGCCAGAGGGTAAAATAGAAATTGAAAGAATCCACAGATCTCCTCTTGAAAAAGATCCCAAAAAGAAAACTCCTAGGAATACTGTTGCCAAATTCCAGAGTTCCCAGATCAAGGAGAAAATACTGCAAGCATCCAGAAAGAAACAATTTGAGTATTATGGAAACATAATCAGGATAATACAAGATCTAGCAGCTTCCACATTAAGGGATCGAAGGGCTTAGAATATGATATTCTGGAGGTCAAAGGAGTTAGGATTAAAACCAAGAATCACCTACCCAGCAAAACTGAGTATCATGCTCCAAGGCAAAATATAGACTTCCAATAAAATAGAGGACTTTCGAGCTTTCTCGGTGAAAAGACCAGAGCTGAATAGAAAATTTGACTTTCAAACACAAGAATCAAGAGAAGCATGAAAAGATAAACAAGAAAGAGAAATCATAAGGGACTTACTAAAGTGGAACTGTTTTGCTTACATTCCTACGTGGAAAGATGATGTGTGTGATTCATGAGACCTTTGTCAGTATTAGGGTAGTTGAAGGGAATATGCATATATATAGACAGAGGGCACAGGGTGAGTTCAATATGAAGGGATGATATCTAAAACAAAATAAAATTAAGGAATGAGAGAGGAATATACTGAGAGAGGGAGAAAGGGAGAGATAGAATTGGGTAAATCACCTCACATAAAAGTGGCAAGAAAAAACAGTTCATTGGAAGGGAAGAGGGGGCAGGTGAGGGGGAATGAGTGAATCTTGCTCTCATCGGATTTAACTTAAGGAGAGAATAATATACACACTCAACTGGGTATCTTACCCCACATGAAAGTAGGAAGAAGGGGATAAGAAAGGGGGGATGATAGAAGGGAGGGCAGATGGGGAAAGAAGTAATCAAAGCAAACACTTTCGAAAAGGGACAGGGTCAAGGGAGAAAATTGAATAAAGGGGAGACAGGATAGGATGGAGGAAAAAAAAGATGTCGGCTTTGGATTTTTTAGATGTTATCTCTCCCTCCTGTAAATCCTATGATTTCCTAGTATTCATCCCTCAATTATTATCTTTTAAAAAAAAATCTCTGAGGTCATTAAATATAAATCTTTGGTCTGTTTTTAATTCTGTCAAGTACAAGACCAGATCCATATATTCTGGTATCTTTTCTTAACACAAAGCCAATCTCATGTAAAGAAATGAAAGACACATTTGAAATTACATATTCCACTGTAGCTTTTCAATTTTGAAAACTCTGTTGGGTACTGTAGAAAACATTGCAATTGGAAAATCATATCATTGATTAGTGTTGGTATTAAATGAATATTCTAAAGGTTCAACTATCTTTCTGACCACTTGTTAAAATAATGTGAACTTCCCCTGATTCTGAGTTAAGGGAAAATTACATATAATAGCAATGGATAAAAAAATCACTAGAGAAGTATAACCAATGGTTAATAGGAAATGTTTCAAATATACATAGTTTTTGCTTACTTAGTTGTGTGTGTGTGTGTGTGTGTGTGTGTTTTGTTTTCCTCTGGTCCCTGTGGTTGGTTGTATCGAGTTATTAATTACTAATTAATTTACTTTTACGATTAGCTCTGAATAATTTAATATAAATAATTACATTAAATTAAATTAAACAAAAAAAGAAAGCAATGGGAAAGGAATCAATGGATAGGGAAAAGTTGAAGATCTAAGAGAGGGATGATTAAGGATGTAGTCTGCTGGAGGAGACCAAAAGGGATGGATTAATTATCTGTGTGTTTGGGCTTGGCCTTGGCCAGACAAAGTGCCATCTTTTTGTCATATACTGGTCAAAAAGAGAAGAAAGCTGGAGATGACATCAAGGGGTTTTGAGATGAAGAGAATGGGAGAAGAGAGAGAACACATGGGAGAAGAGAAAGCTGAGGGTGAATGGTCTCAATATTCTCAATAATGTAAGAGGCAAGGATCTTGGCTGAGTGGGGACAGGAGAGGCTTGAAAAAGGGAAAGGAGCATTAGGAATAGCTTCTGTGAGATAGTGAAATAGGGTATCACTTAGGAAGGAATAAAAAACCAATTGAGGTTGTCCAACCCAAAACTGTAATGAATTCAGTTAGTGTGATTCTGAGACCTCCACCAAGTGAGTTCAGAAGAGAGGCAGTCAGAGCAATCCAGGGCTGAGATTTGACAAGGGAAGAGTGGTGATAGGACCAAGAAGCACTGAATGGTGTAGGTTTGAAATGGCATATGTACTGGGTTAAGGTTGGAGAGGGAGAAAATTCAAGTCATAGCAAGCATAATAGTCTGAAAAAGTACTGAGGAGTGCAGGGCTGTAGGTCTAGATGTGGACAACAACAATCATTTTCCTTTTTGGTCATCTTTTTGCCACTCTGATGGGTATGAGGTGGAACTTCAAGTTTGTTTTAGTTCACACCTCTCATATTCTTATTTGAAGCATTTTTGTATGGTTGATAACTTGCCTTTCTTCTTTTGAAAACTGTTCATATCATTTGACCATTTCTTTGTTGGGTTGTGGTTCTTGTTCTTACATATTTGTATCAATTCCCTATAAATCTTGGCTATCAGGGAAATTTTCCAGAAAAACAAACCAACTAACAAAAAACATTCCCCCCCTCCAGTTAACTGTTGCATATACTTTACATCATTGGAAGGAGTGCTGGTCTTGGAAATAGGAGACTTGGATTCAAATTCTGATCAGTCATACTGACAGTTCAACTCTGGATAAACCACTTTACTTTTTTATTGAATCTCAGTTTCCTCATCTGTAAACAGGATAACAATACTTTCCTTAACTACCCTCCTTGGTTGTTATGAAAACCACTGTAAATTTTAAAGCACTATATAAATATGAGTTTGTATTAAGTTCAGTTTTAGATATGGTGAGTTTATGGTGCTGAAAAGACATCTAGAAGAACACATCCAATTTGGCAATTTGTCAATTCAAGACTATAGTTCTGGGGAGAAGTCAGAAGGGAGATATAAATTTTGAAGTCAATTAATTAATCAAAAGTCATCTATTAAGTACTGGGTGCTGTGCTAGATGCTGGGATTACAAAGAAACAAGAAACAGGAAGGTTGATACAACAATCTGGCCAGCAGCTGTTGTAGGGGTGAAAGACCAACACGAGCCCAAACACAAGAATGCTGCCAAAGCCCAGGTTCTTTTCGTCTGCTTTACTAAGGAAAGCAACGTTAAGGGGTTGACAAGTTTACTTTAATTCAGCATACAAATATCACTCACTTAGTTCAGGGGAAAAAGCCAGCACCCTGAACTTCAGAGCAAAATACAAACAAATTACAAACATCGACAGACAGACCAAATACGATTCATAGTTACCAACACCTAGGTTCAGCCCAGGAGCTCATAACAAGGGCTGGCCCAGAGTCATGCACACTGCCAAAGCTGTGGGTAAGAGCTATGAAAAAGAGAAAGCCAACCCCTGGTTTTATATCTTTTTCAGGGTCAAGGGTGAGTCACACATGTGACTCACCTACATGACCTAGAATCATCACAAAGAGGCAACTTAAACCCATGTGGTCTAAAAGTCTCTGATGTCCCAAACATGTCACTCAAACTCATGTGTAAACTAGGCCCTCCCCTGAGGCAAGGAGTTCCAAATCTAGTCAAGGAAACAAAGGCTGAACTCTTCAAGGGCACTTGGTTGAACTGAGTGCTAAGAGCCTATTTTGTTTACCGACACAGAGGTAAGGGGCAGAAATACAAAATATATACAATAAGCACATAATATACATATAAAATATATACAATAAACATATGACGTAAATACAAAATATATAAAAAGTAAACACTGATAACTTTTGGGGGGCGGGGTACATGGGACCAAGTAAGACCTCAAGTAGGAAAAAACATGAACTGAACTTTGAAGGAAGCTAGGGATTCTAAGAGGAAGGAGTGAGAAAGGTGTCACATTTCAAATGGCACAGGGACAGAAGAAAGAATATGGTATGTAGGGGACAGAAAGTAGGCCATTTTGATTAGATTGTAAGTTGAACAGGAAGTAAAATGTAATAAGAATAGAAAGGTGGATTAAAGGCAGATTGTGAAAGGCTTAAAATGCTGAACAGAGTTTCAATTTGCTCCTACATGCAATACAAGCTGCCAAAGCTTCATTTGTTTTATAACATTTGTAAATAATTTATATATTTTTCCTTGGACACTCTAGCTATAAACTTTTTCATATATAGTGTTCTGAGCATTAACAATGATATTTTGTCCCTAAGGGATGGTAATAGTAATGTTTGGAGTTTATGATGTAGTTTGACCTCACTTTGTACCCTGAGTGAATTACCAAACATGGTATAGAAAATGAAGCTGTGCATATCAAATCTTGTTCTCACATTGACTTCCATGATCATTTCAGAGATATATTCTCAGAGGAATAAAAATTCATCCTAACAAGTAATGAAGATCACAGTTAGTAATCCTAATTCAAAAAAGCCTTTCTTGCCACTGGAACTTTTTGAGCAAGCAGTTCTTACACCTATGATTTAGAAATATCCCTTTGACAGCTGTTCATGGAAGATGGACAGGAAAGGAACAAAGCTCAAGGAAGGAAGAGTAATTGGGAGGCTGTTCTAATAATCTAGGCAAGAGATAATAAGGGCCTGAACCAGGTAGGGTAATGGTCATGAGAGAAGGTGGCCATGAGAGTTAGAGTAGAGAGTAGAATTAACAAGGCTTGGCAACTGATTAGACTTGGGCGGTGAGAATGAAGATGGCTCTGAAATTGAAAATCTAGTTAATTTATTTTCAATACGTTGAGTTTGAGATGCCCATAGGACTTTGAGTTGGAAATATACAATAGGTGGTTGGTGAAGAGGGACTGGAGTTCAGGAGAGAGATTGGAGCTGGGATTCATCTGCATAAAGATGATTATTGAACTTATAGGTACTGAGAGAGAGACAGACAGAAACAAAGATAGAAAAGGAAAGACAGAGACAAAACAAGAGAGACAGAGAGAGACCCATAGAGACAAAGACATAGACAGAGCAGAGACAGAGACAGAGAGAGAATATATATTATATATTTTATATAAAGAGAGAGAGAGACAGACAGATAGACAGACAGAGACAGAGATCGACAGAGAGACAGAGACAGAGAGAGAGAAACAGAGAGAAAGAGAGAAGATACAGGACAGAATCTTGGGTTATACTCAAAGGTAGGTATAAGACATGGTGATTTTGAAAGAATAGCCAGACATGTAGAAAAAAACTAGAAGAGTAATAACACGAAAACTCCAGGAGGAGACATTATTCAAGAAGACAAGATGTAGTGGTAAATGGTGTCAAGAAGAGCTAGGAAGAAGGACTGAGAAAAGATCATAACATTTAGTAACTGAGGGATCTTTGCTAATTTTGGAGAGAACAATTTCAGTTGAGTGAAGAGGTGGGAAGCCTGGTTGTAAAGGGGTGAGGCGTGAGTGAGAGTCAAGTCAACGTGCATTTATTAAGTGTCTACTGTGTGCCATGCACTGTGCTAAGCAAAGAAATTAAAAAAAATCATTCTTTTCAAGAAGCTTAGGTTAATAAGGAAGACAGTATGCATACATCTATGATGTACACAGGATATATTGTAAATAATCTCAGATGGAAGGCATTAAGAGAGACCAGAAAAAGTTACTTGAAGAAGGTGGGCTTTTACCTGGTACTTGAAGGAAGCCAGGAGGTTGAGATGAGGAGGGAGAGAATACCAGGCATAGGGAACACCAAGTGAAAATACACAGAGTCGGAAATGAAGAGTCTTTTATGAGGAAAAGCTGGAGGTCAGTGGAGATAGCAAGCATAAACAACTTTTTTCTAGGAATTTGATTGAGAAAGGGAAGAGAGATATAGACGATCTGTCTCTATGATGATATATCTTCAGGAGATGGTACAGTCAAGTGAATTTTTTGTTTTTAAGGTGGGGAGAGATCAGTGTATTTGTAGGCAGCAGTAAGTAATCAGTAGATAGGGGACATTAAAGATTATGGTGGGGAGTGATTGTAGGAGGAGCAATCTGCCAGGGCATTAGTAAGAGAATTGGCCTTGGTGAAATGAAAAGCCACCTTTTCATCAGAGCCTGGAGTTGAGGAGGAGAGACTGGAGGATGATGTTAAGGGCTTTTCCCATATGGAGTAGGGAACAACAGAAAACTCAGGACAAAGGGCCTTTATTGTCTCAGGAAAGCAAGAGAAGATTCTCTCCTAAGAGGGAAGAGTGGGAAAGCTAATATGGGCAGTATTTTTGTATGAAAGTGATAATACAAGTCAAAGAAATGGATGATATTATTAAGGAAAAGGAAAGGACTAGTAACAATCTTCGGGGTGGCATTTTTAAGAGCTGGGAGAAGGTGAGGAGACAACAAAAGAGTGGTCAAAGAGATAGGAGAACAATGCCATGGAAGCCAAAGGGAAAAAAATATTATTAAGAAACAGATAATGGTCAAGTGTCAAATAGCTCACAGAGAGGTCAAAGAAGATGATTATAGTTTAAGGGGGTAGCAGGATAAAACAAAGCTTTCTATGATAAAGACGACCATAATTTGTTTATAAGCTAAGGACAAAGCATCAGAAGAGGTTGAAATGAAAGATAAAGAATGTAATAAATAATTATTCGATTGAATTGATTGTTAATAGAATTGGGAAGCAAGAGGGGATGGGACTTAGGGACAGCCATAACAGCTTTAGAATTGGAGTTACTTTAGAATTGGAGGAAAGAACAAAAGAAGAGTGAAAAGATAAAGCAATTTAGGGGGATGAAGATCTGAATGATTTTAGTAAAGTAAAAATGAAAATGTGAAAGGAGGGATTAGAATTGGGATGTTGAGGAGAGGACAGAATGCATGGAAAAGCTATTGTGGAGAATGTGTTGGAATCAATGACAGATTAGTAAAAGGATTGCTTTCAGTAATAAAGATGCATTTAATATTAAGCAACATAAATTTGTGTAACCATGTAGCTGAATCTAGCTTTGAGTCAGAGAACCATAGAGACTGAGCCATTTCTCCAGGATTTGATTGGCCTATGAGTTCATGAACTGTATGGAGACTTCTGGGAGTGTTAGATGATAGTTCTGGGAGAGACTGCAGAGAACAGGAGGAGGAAGCAGGGTTCCAGTGGCCAGTGTGCATCCTCCATCTTGAGACCATATGGGCTTTTTCAGAGTCAAACACAGTATCTGATTTGTTCTTCTCTGCTCTCCTCTTCAAAAACACTGAGAGAAGCTGCTGTTGCTAGACAGCAGTGGCCACCAGTTAACAATGCTGCCAGAGTTAGACTAGCTAACCCTAACTACATAATGTATCAAATACTTGGTAACCTATTTAACAAGGTACACATGGGACCTCTATGAATGCAACTACAGAACATTCTTTATGGAAAGAAAGATAGATCTAAATAATTTAAGAAATATAAGCTGTTCATGTGCAGACCAAATCGATATAATAAACATAACAGTACTATTTAAATGGACAGGAAAAATTCATGACCAAACAAGAGATAGAGAAGATCACAGAAGAGACAGTGTTGATTAAGCAAAATTAAAAAGTTCTTTTCAAAAACAAATACAGCTAAAATTATAAAGGAACCATAATTTGAGGAAAAAAATTTACAGCAAGTTTTTCTGATAAAATTCATTTGAATTATAAGAATAAGAGTTATTCTCTAATAGATAAATGATCAAAGGATATGAATAGTTTTCAAAGGAAGAAATCCAGTCTATCAATAGTCATTTTAAAAAATGCTCCATAAATAAATGGTTATCACAGCAATTCTGAAGTTCCACCCCAGACCCATCAGATTGGCCAAATCGACAGAGATGAAAAACAACAAATGTTGGAGGGGTTGTGGACAAGCAGGAACATTAAAAGAACTCTTGGTAGTACCATGAATTAATCTAGCCATTTTGGAAAGCAATTTGGAACTATGCCCCAAAATTTACTAAACTGCAGAGATACCACTACTAAGCCCATACTTCAAAGAGATCAAAGAAAGAAGAAAAGGATCTATATAAACAAAAAGATTGGGTGTAGTTCTTTGTTGTAGTGGCAAAGAACTGGGAATTAAGGGGAGTCCATCAATTAAGGAATGGTTGAACAAACTATTATGTATGAATGTAATAGAATACTATTCTGCTCTCAGGAATGATGAAAAGTTTAAGAGAAACTTGAGAAAACTTGAATAAACTGATGCAGAGTGAACTAAGTAGAACCAGAACAATTTACACAATAACAACATTATAAAGATAAACAATTTTGAAAAACTGAAGAACTCTGATCAATGTAATGACCATCCTGAGTGTTAGTGATGAAGCATGTTCCCACCTCCTAATCGAGATGTGATGGACTCAAGGTACAGTTGAGACATAATGTATGCAATGTTCTCAATGTCTTCACTCAGCATCAGTTCATGTAAGTCTTTCCAGGTTTGAGCAGAAAGAATTAATAAGGGAAAACATAGATTCCTGTGGCAGATAGCACATACCAACAGTAGTTCCTCTTTCCCCTCCTTTGATTTTTGTCCATCCCTTTGCCACTGTTTAGTGAGATATATGATATACACAAATATGTCCATATAATGTATACATCCATTTGTCCGTCCATCTATCTATCTATAATCTTATATATATATATGTATATATTATATATGTTATATATAATATAGCAGATGCTAACCTTTGTGTGTTGTTATATAATGGAAATTGAGAGCTGATATAGTCTGGAATAATATAGAAGGTTCATCTACAAGCAGTGAAGTAACTAAACAATGTGCTCTCCCCAAGAATTCCCAAACCCAATGGTGCTCTCTGCCACTGCTTCCTTAGCTAGCCTTAGGGGATAAGGAGGAGAAGTGATTAATAACCTGAAATGAATCATATTCCCCTAGACCAGAGATATTTTTATTGGTGAGCTAGAAGCCTGGATTTTAAAGAGAAAGGAGTATTCTCTCTGTGTGAAACTTTAAGGAGGGAACAAATGAGGTCTTCTTTGCCCTTTCTCCCATTCAATTGGGGCTATTACTACAATAGTAATGAGAGAGAGACAGAGACAGACAGAGACAGAGACAGAGACAGACAGAGAGACAGAGAGAAAGAAAGAACGTAGTCTAGGGCTAAAGGAGTTTCCCTTTGTCCTTCCCTATAATGGAGTTTGGGGTAGCTAGATGGCATGGTGGATAGAGTGCAGGCTGGGAATCAGGAAGATTCAACTTCCTGAGTTCAAATCTGGCCCAGACACTTAATAGCTGCATGACTCTGGGCAAGTTACTTAACCCTGTTTGCCTCAGCTTCCTCATCTGTAAAATGAGCTGGAGGGGGAAAGAAATGTCAAACTACTCTAGTATCTTTGGCAAGAAAACCCCAAATGGGGACAGCTAGGTGGCACAGTGAGTAGAGCACCAGCCCTGGAGTCAGGAGGACCTGAGTTCAAATGCGGCCTCAGACACTTGACACACTTACTAGCTGTGTGGCCTTAGGCAAGTCACTTAACCCCAATTGCCCTGCCTTCCCCCCTCCCCCCAAAAAACCCAAATGGGGTCATAAAGAGTTGGACATGACTGAAATGACTGAACAGGAACATAATGGGGTTCACTCGTTTTTAGTGAACATTTGCTCAGAATGCCATAAAAATCAGTGTCTTTTCCTGGAGACAAAACACATTATGAAAGACCAAAAATAAGAAAAAAATTTAAAAAGCAGAAAATACATGAGGGTAAGCAATGCCAGTTCACCAAGCAGCAATGAGGCAGAGAATGGGGAGGATGTAGAGAGGGGACAAATTCATCAGGTTCTAGTGCAACAGCAAATTCTGTCCAGACAGATTATCCCTTAAGTGGGTCATTGAGTTAGAGGAAGCTCCAACTGCTTATGATTTGATTCGCTTCTGATCAGCTTGCTGCTGACCTGGTACATTTTGCCCCCAAGACCCCAAAGTTCCCAGGCTTCTTCCATTCCTTGCAGCTTCTACCTCCCATAAGCCTTCAGTCTCCTCCTTCCAGCGGGGAAAACTATGCTGACTTGGCCTATAAAGGGCTATACACACATCCTTTTATTGTTCAATTGTTCAGTTGTGTACAACTCTTCGTGACCCTGTATAGCATGCCAAAACTTTTCTTGGCAAGGATACTGGAGTGAATTGCCATTTCTTTTTTCAGTGGATTAAGGCAAACAGAGGTTAAGTGACTTGCCCAGGGTCACACAGATATATCAATTAACATGGAGGGTGATGCCTTTTACATTTGTGATTGACCCAGTAAATTTAATCTCATTACTTCCTGTTCTTCTGGTGGGAGCTACAGTTGGAACATGGTAGCGCAGGAAGGGTAGAAGATGAAGGCATTCCAGGGAGGAGAATGAATATATCATTGAATCAGCTGATCATAGGTCAAGGCTAAGTAGAGAGGCCAGAACAGGATTGAAGGACGGGGGGATAAAAAGAAAAGAAAAAATGGAGGAATTTATTGACACAAAGAGAAAAAAGAACAGGTTTGGGTGGATTAAAGGTGACAAAAGGACAGGAAATAGTGGTCAGAGAGGGAAATTTCAGAGTTCAAGATGTTGAAGGTAAAGCAGTTTTAAATGACTCTGAGGTCTGAGGTGTTGCCATCCCAGTTGTGATACAATTGTGGACAGAGTGTTTGAAGAATCACCAATATGTATACGGAAATCTGAGAATGATGATAAGGGGTGGAAAATGAAGATTGTAAGGCAGGTACCGAAGTGATACAGAAATGTTGAAAAATGTTCTGGAGGGTGGCAGAGGAAAACAAAAAGGATATGGAGAGGTGGTGGACTTGGAAGCCATGTTTCTGACCTTTGTGCTTCACATTAGTAGTGGTGGTGGGGGAAGGGGGTGTTCCATATCCTCTTATATCTATATACATATACACATGCACATATATATGTGTACATGTATGTATATATGGAGAGAGATTTAATATGACCAGCAATAGAGGATATGGAGATACATAGTCTCCAGGTAAAGGTATGCTAATTTGTATGGCATTCTGAGGAAATGTTTATTATAAATGAATGAACCCTATGTTGTTGTTGTTTGGTCATTTCAATTGTGTCTGACTTTTTTTGACCCTATTTGGGGTTTTCTTGGCAAAGATCCTGGAGTATTTTATATATGTGTATTGTATCTATATACATACATATGCATGTATAAATACATATGCATGTATTCATACATGTGTGTAGTAGCAAAATATCCTCCATGGACAAATGACCTTAGGTCAAAAAAGTAATTATTCCTAGGCTTAGAAAAAGATATTCAGGTCAGAAAAGACCACCTTCCTTAGAGCTAATCAATTATGACTTACCTAAATTGTTGTCCTTGATTTTTTATTAAGCAAAACATCCCTTACTTATGAATTGAAATATAGACTTGGAAACTGCAGTTTGTTGGAATGATCAGAACAAAGACAGATACAATACAATGATGGTGATCTTCCCTGAGTCAAGTAAAAGGAGAGTTAGGTCAGTTTATCGAGGGATGATCAGGCCCTGAGAAAAACTAGCTCACACTGACCAAATTCACATGAGGCTGTTTTGTTTTAGAATGCCAATTTATCCTTTTACAATTGGGGGGCAGAGAGGCATAACAATCATAACAACTGAAATATCTTCATACCTTCCCCTGCATCAAGGTAGCAAGGAATCCTAGTCAATTATCTTCAGATTATCTGGTGAATATAAATTTTATGTCAGAAAGAAAAAGGTCAGTGTGCCTCCAGTCTTGCACCAGAAAAATGGTGCCCTGATCAGCCAACCTTTTTTGTGGCAACTTTTTGTGGCAGCTATATCATGATAAAGGAGAAGAATAATTGATAAATCCATTGTGATGATTAAAATGGCCAGTAAGAGCATACAGCTGCAGAGTGAAACATATATTTTCAGATATGGCCAAGGTATTGATGAGTTTTGCTTGACTATACTTGTCATGAGGGTGGGTTTCTACATGGGGGAGAGGGGTTGGTCAGTTAGCGGGTAGTGATAGAGATGTTAAAAACACACAACCAAACAAATAAAAGCAAAGCAAGCAAATAAGAACACAACATTCACAAATAACAAACACAACATTTACAAATCGCAAAAAACAACAGGGAAGTTCAAAAAGGAGCCCAAGAAAACAGGGCATCTGTGTTACTACCTTGTAAGATTTAATATATACTTAAAAAAATAAACTGCTTGTAACAAAGGTTCAATTCTTTTTTATTCTTTGGATATTAACATGTTCATGTTTGTTAATGATTATTAAGTTCATAATAAAAAAATTAAAGAGCATACAATCATAGTTGCTTAAAATTCATATTCACCAGACGACCTGCTGTTAATTGACTAGACTCTGTAGTTACCTCAAAACCGGGAATGTGATGCCTAACTGGTGGACGCAGATGTTCTAGTCTCCAAGGAGACCATATCCCTCATTATAAACGAATAATTTGGCACTCTGAAACAAAGCAGGCTTGTATGGGTAATTGTCTGGGCAATTTTTCCCTGGACCTCATTGCCCCCTTGATAAGTTGGATCATTGGAGATCTAGACTTGGGAGAGATGAGAAATATATCTTGGACTGTAGTGATTCTCTCAAGGTGCATTTCTCAGTGAGGGGCAGCTAGCCAGCCATTAGATTTTCTGCCCTGTGTTTGTAGGTTATAGATTTAGAGCTAGAAGGACCTTAGAAGCCATCTGATCCAAACTTCACATTTTACAGATTAAGAAAAGTACCAATTTCTGTTCCAATACCCTTATATAAAGAATCAATCGTGCTTTTAACTAATTAAAACATTCATGTAAAATCTCTCCTCAAACTCCAAGGCCCGTAAGGGAAGGGATAGCTTCTTTTCTTTATGCCTTTTTTTATTCCCCTATGTCTAACTTACCACTCTGTACATAGTAAGCATTTAATGTTTGTTGAATGAAGACAGATGTACAAAAGAAAGGATCAGTCTAGGATATGTTGTTCTTTACCTGCTTATAGGAACAATAAGCATTTATAGTACAATACAGATTATGGCTAGTTCATTCAGGAGTATTAGGGCCTGAAGTTAGTGACCCTCTGGCAAGTCAATCTCTGTCTATAGCGTAGATTCCTTTATTAAACAAATTCATTACTAATGAAATAAGCCTTAGTGATGATTACAGTGGAAGGAGGTATGTCACACAGTGAACCTCATTCTCACTTAAGACAGGTTGCTAAGCAACATGTAGTCCGTTGCTAGGAGACAGAACCTTGGTGGGTACTTCAGTATTCCTTTATCACTTTAGGTATCACATGACTGGACTCCAGAGAGTTTTGCTGCCTTGGAGAGAAAAGAAAAGGGTAAAGAATCAATGGCATATGTAAAGGGAAGAAAGAGAGGGGCTGGGGATTAAGGGAATAAGGCCAATAGGAAGTAAAGTGTTGAGATGAAAAGAGTATGAGATGGAAAGAAGAAAACGATTGTGCTAATTTCCCTGAGCAGCTCATGAGAAATTGACAAATGACCTATTTTCATATTTCTTTTTATGGTTCTGTATTTTTTTAAGAGAAAGAAGGTAGTCCTTCTAGATGATATTCCTGAAGGCTTTATTTCAGAAGAATGGAAATCTACTGCAATTCCTATGGTTCCTGCATAATTCCAAGCACGTCTGCCAGGCTACATATTATTTAGAATACCAAAGTCCATTTTAGACTCCTGGCTCCATTTTTCACCCAAAAATAATACACAGGGACAGGTCCCTGGAACACCAAGACAGGGAAGAATATATCTGGGTGCCCTTGTTAGAAAAGTCGGGTAAATCATAGGCTTTGAGGCACCAAAAAATACCTTATCTAGTAGAAAGAGGAAAAAGGAAGGATCTGTTGTGCTCCATTTGGAGGTCTTTGTTGAATAAGAAATGAGAAACCAGCCTGCAGTTTTCATTATGCACATGTGAAAGGTTGAGTTTCCTCTTTGCCTGCATTGTATTTATTGTTGCTAGCAACCGAGAAGCTCCCTAGTGATTGTTGCTAGGCCTTCAATGCCTCTGTTTGCCTGGGAACTGAGTTAGTGCCAGAAACACTAGATAAAAATCATGGCAAAGCACCCAGCGTCAGTTATCCCCAATGGCCCTCTTATAAACAGTTCATTCCTGGTTAAATCGAAATCAATTTAAAATGGAGGATCCCAGCAAAAAGTTCATCTATAGTTTCCTTTATGGGAACGGCGAGCCATAATCCCTAAATACAGAACAGAGGAAACACTTGAGATTGGATTCATTAAAACAAGGTCTGGATGCTGGCATTACTGGTTTTAAATGGAGTAGAGACAGACATTAAGTAGAGAGGCTGATTCAGGGCTGGGGGTGGGAACGGAGTTGGTCAAAATTTGCTGTTGGCTTTGAGATCTTTTTAGTGGTCTGTAATATCAGTTAAATTGGGACTTTTTACCATTTTAGAATGATAAATTAAGTGTCTTTCATTGAGTCTTACTAGGTGCTAAACCCCAGGCCCAAACCTCTATCTACTAGGTGCTAAGCCTATGTGGGCGTGAAGCCCTCTGGCTCCTAAGGGGAGTTGCTAAGACCAGAGCCAATAGTAGGAGCCTAAGTTCTGGTGGCTCAGACGACGTTTGATGATGGCTAAACAGGGTATAAAAAGCTAGAACAGAGCTATTTGCAGGGGCTCTCAGTCTTGGAGATATGTTGAGGTGGAGACTCTGGACAGCTGTAGTTAAGAGCCCTCCAGCTTGTAAACCTGGATGTTCAGACTTTGTTAAACTCTGGTAACTATGCATTGAGATTTGAAATCAGACAAGGTCTGTCTGTTGACATTTGTAATTTGTTTGTATTTGCTCTGAAGTTCAGGGTGCTGGTTTTTTCCCCTTAACTAGGTGAATGATATTTATATGCTGGATTAAAGTAAGATTGTTAACCCCTTAACGTTGCTTTCCTTAGTAAAGCAGCTCAAAAGAACCTGTGTTTGCAGCTTTCTGTGTGCTGGTTGTTGGTGGGTCTTACACCCCTTCAGCAGCTGCTAGAAGATTGTTGCAACATGGTCACAGTAAATCACTTTGTGAAATCAACTGCCATGCCTTTAGACAGGAATACAAAAAATCTTGAATAATCACCCACATCACCAAAGTCCCCATAAAATGGTCATTACTTACTTTCTTGATAGCCTGAGCAGAGAGACCAGGTATTAGTCTCACAAATATAGTCGTTATGGGCTCTGAGTATCCTTATTTTAGCTCCCATTCTCACAGATGAGCTGGGTCCCTCAGAACAAGGTTAGGTCTCCCCCTCAAGTTTCTAGGGTTACCTCTGAAGGGGCAGGGATGTCTTTTCCCTGATTATATCAACTTGAGCAAGTACTCGCCCCCATCAAATACCAGTGATTAGTGCCTTGGTTTCATTTTAATCAATTAACATCCATTGGTTTTTTACAAAGTGATATTTATTGCAAAATATAGCAAGAACAGAAGTTATAAAATATTCCTCCCCCCAAATGTGATAGCTATACTCTCCTCTGTATCATCTTAGTTGCCAGGAAGAGTGGACTCAAGCTTAGAACATTTGGGCAGCGGACTCAAGCTTCAAACAAAGCATTTGCCCCACTAAGTTTACTTCCAAATACAGCATCTAACTGATGGCTGAGTTCATTTCTCTGCTTCTCCTAGACTGAGTCAAGAAAGTACTTTTCCGGGTCTCAGAAGCTGTCCCATCCATGCTCAGCCCTCCCACAGATCTTGGAGTTTGCTATCCTTACGAAATCATAGCCATCTAAAAGCAGGAAGAATAAATACAACAGAGAAAGCAACAGAAGAGTCATGCATTCACAGACCACATATCATTCGTCCCAGGAGGAGCAAAAGCCTGAGGACTCTCTCCTTCCTAAAGGCTTACATCAGTCCTTGTCTCTTCATTCAAACACGTGTAGTAGGAAAGACCAAGCATTCTCTTTGGCCAGTTAGTGCCTTTTGAATGCAACCCAGTTCCTACTGAGTAGTCAGTCACAAGTCTGCCTCTTCACCCCATGGTGAGCAAACTAGAACTGGTTACAGAATGCTCCCAAGTCCATTTGGGGATTCCATCAGCCTACGTACTCTGTACATGCTCATCAGTTCTGATTTAGCCAGTCTCCATTACACAAATCACTTCTGCCTTTGGATTAGCCTTACAAATAATTATTTGTCGATTTAACCAAAGACAAAGAATCTGTATTGTGCAGGAGTTTATTTGATTTCCTCCATTAACTTTTTAGTTTCTCTGCAGAGGGGAGAATGATTACATTTCCCAACAGATACTTACAAAACTATGCTGACAATAATTGGAAGTATAAAAAAAATGAGATTTGTAAAATGCTTACCACTGTGCCTGGAACATAATAGGTGCTTAATAAATGCTTTCCTCCTAAAGAGGACCCAGTTTATAAATGATTCTGGTAAATACAAAGGGAAATTAACTCAGTGTCAGGAAATTAACTGGCTTTGTAAATACTTTGTTCAGTCGTTTCCCATTTGGGGTTTTCTTGGCAAAGATACTGGAGTGGTTTGCCATTTCCTTCTCCAGTTCATTTTACAGATGAGGAAACTGAGGCAAACAGGGTTAAGTGACTTGCCTAGGGTCACACAACTAGTAAGTGTTCTGAGGCCAGATTTGAACTTGGGAAGGTGAATCTTCCTGACTCCAGGTCCAGCAGTCTGTCCACTATACTAATTAGCTGCCTTGTAACTAACGAGCTATGTAACATTGGATAAATCTTCTAACTTCTCAATTTCCTGGGACCGCTAGGTGGCTCAGTGAGTAGAGCACCAGCCCTGGAGTCAGGAGGACCTGAGTTCAAATCTGGTCTCAGACATTTGGCACATTTACTAGCTGTGTGACTTTGGACAAGTCACTTAACCTCAATTGCCTTGCCTTCCCCCCTCAAAAAAAAAGTCTCAATTTCCTCATCATAAAATGATCAGTTGGAATGAACTGGACTAGATCAGGGCTTCTTAAACTTTTTCCACTCTTGACGCCTTTCCACTGAGAAATTTTTATGCAACCCTGGGTATACAGGCACATAAAATAAGCATATAAATCAAACATTTACTGAAAAAAAATCATAAAGAAATTTATTTTAAAGCAATTCTTTGGTATACATATAATTTTACTATTTATTAAGGATGAAAGCAAATTTGCATACTGATGAGATGGATGTTTTTGTTTAGTTTTTAAAATTTATTTATTTTTAGTTCACAAAATTCAGGTTCACGGGCTTTTGAGTTCCAAATTTTTCCCCCTCCCTCCCCTTCCCCCACCCCCTCCCCAAGACAGCCTGCAATTCGATATAGGCTCCACATATACATTTATATTAAACATATTTTCATTAAACATAGGTTGCAAAGAAGAATCATAACCAGTGTTCTACATAAAGAATCAAATCTTGCAGAATATTTGATACTGCAGGATGTAGAGCATCTTCCCTTCATTTCAGAGATGGAAAATTATTTGAATGCCAAATAGCGTATAAACTGTAAGATATGACTGGTTAATTTGGCTGAACTGCTTTTCATGTCTCACCTGTTCTGCAAGTACTGCTATGGGGATGAGAGACTTAAGCAGACACTGTCTCCAAAGTCGGGTGATCTATGTGAACATGGATTTCTGGGACTGAATTTTGGAGACCCTAGAAAGTGATGCTAAAGGCCTCAAGTTCCAATTGCTTGAGGGTATCGTAAATGGCTAAGTAGGAGTTGGAGCTTTATAATGATGTCAAATACTGAACTAAGACTGATTCCATTTATGGTACCAGAAAGATGTGGATGATTCTCATAGATGGGTCTACGGCCGTTGTTGAAGGCCAGGCCTGACTCAGGTCAGTCTGTTGCTTCGGGTATAGAACTCTAAGGAAATAAGACACTCAAAAAATATCTAACAGGAAATTTATTCTTCTATCTTCTGTTCAGTTCTTTCTCTGGAAGTGGATAGCATCTTTCTTGATTTGAGTTTCTATAATACACAGAATAACTTCAGTAATTCTATCTAAAAGGAAGTTTATTCAAGGAAAGGATAGTTAGCAAAGATACAGCATTTACTCAGTTGGGCACAACTTCTCTACCTCTGTGGTGGCTGATAGTGTACTGGTCAGAAGCCCGTGGGAGGAACTCCTGACTCCTTGTGAACTGGGTTTTTGTACCTTGGTCATCAGGAAGCTGTGTCAATTGCCTGAGACAATTAAGTCTCAAGTAGAGTTTCAGTAACTTTAAAGAAAACATTAGCTTAGCCTACCTGGGAAATATCACACCTCAAACCTTGGTAGAAAAATCCTAAAATGTATTCTAGAGGATCTTCCACCATTTAAATGTCATTAGGGCCATGGCTAGACAGTCAATCAGTCAATAAACATTTATTTGAGCACCTACTATGTGCCAGGCACACTGTGCTAAATGCTAAGGATACAAAGGAAGGCAAAAGACAGTTCTTGTTCTCATGGAGCTCATAGTCTAATGGGGGAGACAACATGCAAACAACTAGGTACAAACAAGTTGTATGCAGAATAAATGGAAATAATCAACAGAGGGAAGGCACTAGAATTAAGGGAGATTTGGAAGCCCTCATCTCTGAGAAATAAGACATTTGCTAAATACAAGCCCAGAGGAGAAAAAGAAAATTAAAATCGAAAAGTAGCAAAAAATAAACACTACAAAACAATGTTGTTGTTCCATGTCTGACTCCTCATGACCCCATTTGGGGTTTTCTTGACAAAGATACAGGACTGATTTGTCATTTCCTTCTCCAGCTCATTTTATAGATGAGGAAACTGGAGGCAAGCAGAATTAAGTGATTTGCCCAGGGTCACACAGCTACTGTCTGAGGCCAGATTTGAATTCAGGATGGCCCAGCACTCTATCTACTGTGCCCACTAGCTGCCCCTAAACACAAAATAATAAGGAATGCAATTGCCCCTTGAAGCAATAACCAAAGACTAGAAATCCCAGGCTTCTCCTATCCCCTGTAGAAGTATTATACCTCAGCAGGGAAAAAGGAAAAAGAAAAAAACCTATGTGTTCTAAAAGGTTTATAGCAGCTCTCTTTGTGGTGGTTAAAGAACTGGAAAGTGAGGGGATGCCCACCAATTGGGGAAAGACTAAAGAAGTTGTGGTATATGATTGTGATTGGAATACTACTGTGCTGTAAGAAATGGTGAGATCAATGATTTTAGAAAAACTTGGA
Source organism: Trichosurus vulpecula (assembly GCF_011100635.1). Classification (NCBI taxonomy): domain Eukaryota; kingdom Metazoa; phylum Chordata; class Mammalia; order Diprotodontia; family Phalangeridae; genus Trichosurus; species Trichosurus vulpecula. Next base: position 276,661,978 of record NC_050577.1, on the reverse strand, counting down.
AAGACTTGCATGAAATAATGAAGGGTGACATGAGGAGAACCAAGAGAATGTTGTATACAGTAACAGCAATATTGTTTGAAGAATAACTGTAAATGACTCAGTTATTCCAAGTATTAGTAGATACTCAAATGAAGGAAGATGCTATCCACTTCCAGAGAAAGAACTGATAAACAGAAGTATGCACTGTATTAGTAAGAGGTGGGTAGGGAAGGATGGGGACAGTTTGGGACTTAAAATGTAACAAAAAAAATTTTTTAAAAAGGAAATTGCTTCTCAGATTGTTGATGATCTAGACCATGTGGTACCGTTTACAGTAGGTTTCCTGCTACATAAACTGGTGGTGATCAATAGGAGCCATCAAGATTGTCTGGGTTACAGTACAGCTGATAATACTTCCAAAATAGTCACCAATCTTCATCATGGGTCTGGTCATCTGGAATAAGTAGTCAAGAAAGTAAGCCAATATGGTAACACGCAACTTGTGTCAGTGCCAGAGGTAATAATCCTGCACCACCAGTTTCACCTTCTCCCCTATGTCCAAAAAACAAGCCACCCTAAAACATCACTAATCCTTCAAATCCTTCCAAGCCTTGCCAAGGGTGTTCCTACTACTGGAGCCTAAGCACTGCCCTCTATGCCAGGGCCTAGTGATGCCTCCCTGTACCAGGCTATGAATGATTCAAACACTGCCACTGGGCCCCCTACCCCTGCCCCAGTCCCATGATAGGGACTGTACTAGAACATACTTCACAGTGGCTCCTTGCCCACCCCTCCCTGGAACGCCAAGAGAGAAATAAAGTTACGTTTCACAAGAGTGACAGCAGAAACTGTCTCTTCTTTCAGACTACTGTGGCACCTCCCCTCTCTAACTCCTCAGCCAATCAACTGGGGAATCTTTGACACATTTGTTCATTTTTCCAGTTCTGGAAAAGTCTTTGTGTTCCTGGAAAGGATCAACCATTATTCCTTACTCCAAAGACTCCCAACAATGCTCATAGTTTCCGATGATATCTCAAATGCCTAATAATAATAACTATTATTTATATAGTAAAAGTCCCAGGCACTTAGTTCTTACAGCAGTCCTTAGAGAGTACCAAAATTCGAGTCTTTAGGGAAGGCACAGGCCCACCAGAGCTGATGAGTCTGGAGATCACTATCTCACAGCATAGTACAAAATAAAATTGGGCAAATTCAACAAATGACCTTTGATAGCAATAATCATCTATAGGATATGGTTCTTAAAAATTCAAACCACATTCACATCTGTCTTTATTTGCTGAATTCCTATAGACAGTTTACACTTTAACCTCTTTCACCTCTATGGAGACCTCCTGCTTTGTGCAGCTCACAGTGCCAAGATCAGGGAGGCCACCCATGGCTCATCTTCCTCTGCATTGCCTTTCCCTTTCTTCAGCAAGGTCATTCTGCTCTAATACTGTTGACCATGCCAAATGTTGTAGGTCAGGCTTCTTTCAAGCCAGTATCCACACTTCATGTTAGAAATTGGAACAGAATTAGACACTCATATAGTCTAACAATTAGCAAAAGGAGGTTCACTTAGCCATAGCAGCAAATGATTTTCAGCATTGATTCAAATGGGCAATGGCTTCACTTCCCCAGAAGTGCCTTCTGGCTGAGGATCTTGCCTCATATTTCACCAAAAACTTGACCATATGGAAATATGGTTTAAAATTAACCAAAAACTCCTTCTGTCCTCTCTGTCTCATGTTATTCAGACATTTTCCAACTCTATTTTCTCCTTTGCCCCTCCCTCACTTAAAGAGGTGGCCCAGGTAAATCCCTCTGCATGCATATTAATTATATATGTGAAATCATGGAAAACAAATTTGCATATTAATTGAGGGGATGTCCATCTATTGGGGAATGGCTGAATAAGCTATGGTATGTGATTGTGATGGAATGCTATTGTGCTATAAGAAATGGTGAGCAGGATGCTCTCAGAAAAACCTGGACTTACATGAACTGATACAAAGTGAAAGGAGCAGAGCCAGGAGAACATTGTACACAGTAACAGCAATATTGTACGATGATCTACTGTGAATAACTTAGCTATCCTCAGCAATACAATGATCCAAGATGATTCTGAAGAACTTATGATGAATGGTGCTGTCCATTGCCAGAGAAAGAACTGCTGGGGCCTGAATGCAGACCAAAGATACCTTTTCTTTACTTTCTTTATTTTTCTTGGTTGTTTTTTTAATCTATTTTTTCTTTCATGGAATGATTACATGGAAATGTATTTTGCATGACTACACATGTATAACCTATGTCAAACTGCTTGCCTTCTCAACAAGGGGAAGAGGGAAGAAAGGAGGGAAAGAGAGAATTTGGAACTCAAAATTTGAAAAAAGAATGTTAAAGTTGTTTTTACATGTAATTGGGAAAAGTAAAATATTAAATTAATTTTTAAAATAGTCAAAGTGAAAAGGCTGTATTTTCATATTGACCATATTTTTAAAAAGCAAGAAAAACAAAGCGAGAAAATTATACTTCAATTAGCATTCAGCGTTCATCAGTTCTCTCTCTGGAAGTGGATAGTATTGTTTCATCATGAGTCCTTTGGAATCGTCTTGGATCATTGTATTGATCAGAGTAGCCAAGTCTTTCACAGCTGATCATCATAACAACATTGCTATTGCTGCACACACTGATCTCCCAAATCTTCTCACGTCACTTTACATCAGTTCATATTAGTCGTGTCATGTTTTTTTCTGAAACCATCTCTCACATCATTTGTTACAGCACAATAATATTCCATCACAATCATATGCCACAGCTTGTTCAGCCATTTCCCAATTGACAAACATCTCCTTGATTTCTAGTTCTTTGCCATCACAAAAAGAGCTGCTCTAAATGTTTTTGTGCACATAGGTTCTTTTCATTTTCCGCTGATCTCTTTGGGACACAGACCTAGTAGTAGTATTGCTGGTATACCCAAGGTATGCCCAGTTTTACAGCCCTTTGAGCCTAGTTCCAAATGGTTCTCCAGTAATGGAGAGTGGTTCTTCCTTAATGTTTGGACCAGTTCACTACTCTACCAATAATCCATTAAGTCATTATTTTCCCTCATTCCTTCCAGCATTTGTTATTTCTTATAGGTGTGAAGTGGTACCTCAGAGTCATTTTAATTTATTTCTCTAATCAATAGTGATTTAGAGCATTTTTTTCACATGACTATAGACAACTTTGATTTCTTCTTCTGAAAACTGCCTGTTTACATCCTTTGACTATTTATCAATTGGGGAATGGCTCTTATTTTTATAAATTTGACTAAGTTCTATACTCTGTATATAGTTAAGAAACAAGGCCTTTATCAAAGAAACTTGCTATAAGAATTTTTGATATTATTTAATTTTCTATGGTACCTTTTAGTAAAATGTAGTTTTCCTGATTATCTCTTTTAATTAGGTCTATTTTTGATTTTGCTTTGTCTGAGATCACCTCTCTTCCAGACTATTGCAATAACTTTCTCATTGATGTCTCTTCCTCAAGACTCTTTTCATTCCAATCTATCCTCCACTCAGCTGCCAGTTATTTTTCTAGAGTATAAGTCTGATGATGTCATCTCCCACTCAATGAGTTTTACTGGTTCCCTAAAACTCCCAGGATCAAATATAAATTCCTCTCTTTGGCATTTAAAACTCTTTGTAACCCAACCCCTTTCTACCTTTCTGGCTATGTTGGCTTATTTGCTTTACACCAATCATGCAACTCTAGCTTCTTGTCTATGCCTTTGCAATGTCTTGTCCCCAAGCCTTGGTGTTCTGCCCCCTCACCTCTGCCTCTCCATTTCCTTGACTGCTTTTAAGACTCAGCTCAAATACCACCTTCTATAGCAATTCTTTCCCCATCTCCCCTGAAGCTAATGCCTTCTCCTCTCGAATTACCTTCCATCTACTCTGTATATATCTTGTATTTGCATAGTTACTTACATGCCATTTCCCTCACTGGAATGTAAGATCCATGATCGCAGGCCTGGATTGAAGATTGTTTTTTGGGGGAAAGGTTTGTTTTTTTTTGATCCTGCCCCTTCTTTGTATCCTCAAGCACTTAACACAGCTCCTGGCACATAGTAAGTTCTTAATGCTTGTTGATCAGTTGGTCTTGTTGGCTTGCCAGTCAAAAGTCTAAGGAAAGGGGGGGGGCAAAGCCAAGATGGCTGCTAGAAAGCAGGGACTTGCTTAAGCTGGCCCCCCCAGGTCCCTCTGAACATCTATAAAAATGGCTCTGAACAAATTCTAGAGCTGCAGAACCCACGAAATAGCAAAGGGAAGCAGGGATCCAGTCCAGGACAGCCTGAATGGTCACTGGGAAAGGTCTATCCCATGGAGCTGGAAGCAGAGCGGAGCAGAGCCCAGCATGGGCTGCATCAGGACCAACCAGACTGGGAGCTGGACAGCTCAGTGAGCTATGGCAGTTACCAGCCTTCTCAACCCACAAACACCAAAGACAACAGAGAAGGTTAGTGGGAAAAGCTTCTGGGACACAGTAAAAGGAGTTCGTGGTTGGCCACTGCCCTGGGGGCGGCAGAGGTGGTGCAGCTCTGAGGCTGCTTCCAGAGCTACAGCTGCATTTTCTTCCAGCCCCAGGCCCACCTGGTGGGAGGAATTAAGCAGCGGATTAGAGTGGGAGTGCAAAGCCTGCTTTGCCTTGCCTGGATCTGGGCCCCAATCCTAGTTGGTGGTTCTTGGGGGAGAAGGAGGACTGGTGTGGCAGAGCTTGCTGTGTAGAAGTAGATCTGAAAACAGCAGTACTGTCCCTCAAGCTTGGGACAAAATACTCTCTACTCTACAAGCAGTCATACCCTTACAAAAAGCTCAAGGGTCAAGTAGTTGGCTGGGAACATGAACAGGCCATGAAAATGATTTTAGATTCAGACTCAGACTTTGGAATCTTTTTTTGGTGACAAAGAAGACCAAAACATACAGCCAAAAGAAGTCAACAAAGTCAAAGAGCTTACATCAAAAGCCTCCAAGAAAAATAGGAATTGGTCTCAGGACATGGAAGAGCTCAAAAAGGATTTGGAAAAGCCAGTTAGAGAAGTAGAGGAAAAATTGGGAAGAGAAATGAGAGTGGTGTGAGAAAACCATGAAAAACAAGTCAATGACTTCCTAAAGGAGACCCAAAAAAATACTGAAGAAAATAACACCTTAAAAAATAGACTAACTCAAATGGCAAAAGAGCTCCAAAAAGCCAATGAGGAGAAGAATTCCTTGAAAGGCAGAATTAGCCAAATGGAAAAGGAGGTCCAAAAGACCACTGAAGAAAATACTGCCTTAAAAATGAGATTGGAGCAAGTGGAAGCTAGTGACTTGATGAGAAATCAAGATATTATAAAACAGAACCAAAGGAATGAAAAAATAGAAGATAATGTGAAATATCTCATTGGAAAAACCACTGACCTGGAAAATAGATTCAGGAGAGATAATTTAAAAATTATTGGACTACCTGAAAGCCAGGATCAAAAAAAGAGCCTAGATATCATCTTTCAAGAAATTATCAAGGAGAATTGCCCTGATGTTCTAGAGCCAAAGGATAAAATAGAAATTGAAAGAATCCACTGATCACCTCCTGAAAAAGATCCCAAAAAGAAAACTCCTAGGAATATTGTTGCCAAATTCCAGAGCTCCCAGATCAAGGAGAAAATACTGCAAGCAGCCAAAAAGAAACAATTTGAGTATTGTGGAAACAGAATCAGGATAACACAAGATCTAGCAGCTTCTACATTAAGGGATCGAAAGGCTTGGAATATGATATTCCGGAGGTCAATGGAGCTAGAATTAAAACCAAGAATAACCTACCCAGCAAAACTGAGTATCATGCTCCAAGGCAAAATATGGACTTCCAATAAAATAGAGGACTTTCAAGCTTTCTCAGTGAAAAGACCAGGGCTGAATGGAAAATTTGACTTTCAAACACAAGAATCAAGAGAAGCATGAAAAGGTAAACAAGAAAGAGAAATCATAAGGGACTTATTAAAGCTGAACTATTTTATTTACATTCCTACATGGAAAGATGATGTGTGTAATTCATGTGACCTCAGTATTAGGGTAGCTGAAGGGAATATGTATACATATATACACACACATATGTATATGTATGTGTGTGTTTATATTTATGTATATATATATATATATATATATATATATATATATATATATATATATATATATATATATATATATATATATATATATATATATATATATACAGAGAGAGAGAGAGAGAGAGAGACAGACAGACAGACAGAGACAGAGAGAGAGAGAAACAGAGGGCCCAGGGTGAGTTGAATATGAAAGGATGATATCAAATTAAGGGATGAGAAAGGAGTATATTGAGAGAGGGAGAAAGGGAGAGATAGAATGGTGTAAATTATCTCATATAAAAGTGGCAAGAAAAAGCACTTCTCTGGGAAGACGGGGCAGGAGAGGTAGAATGAGTGAATCTTGCTCTCGTCAGATTTGACTTGAGGAGAGAATAACATACACACTCAATTGGGTATCTTACCCCACAGGAAAGAAGGAGGAAGGGGATAAAAAGGGGGGATGATAGAAGGGAGGGCAGATAGGGGGAGGAGGTAATCAAAAGCAAACACTTTTGAAAAGGGACAGGGTCAGGGGAGAAAACTGAATAAAGGGGGACTGGATAGGAGGGAGCAAAACATAATCTTTCACAACATGAGCATTGTGGAAGGGTTTTACATCATGATACACATGTGACCTATGTTGAATTGTTTGCCTTCTTAGGGAGCGTGGGTGGGGAGGGAAGAGGGGAGAGAATTTGGAATTCAAAGTTTTAAAAGCAGATGTTCAAAAAAAGCGGTTTTTGCATGCAACTGGGAAATAAGATATACAGGCAATGGGGCATAGAAATCTATCTTGCCCTACAAGAAAGTAAAGGAAAAGGGGATGTGGGGGAGTGGGGTGACAGAAGGAAGGGCTGACTGGGGAATGGGGCAATCAGAATATATGCCATCTTGGAGTGGGGGGGAGAAAATTTGTAATTCAAAATCTTGTGGAAATCAATGCTGAAAACTAAAAATACTAAATAAATAAGAAACCTTAAAAAAAAGCCTAAGGGAAGAGCTACTGACTCCTTGTGCCCTGGATTTTTATATTTAGGCCACCAGTAAGCTATGTTAATAGTCAAACCCGAGCCAATTAGTTTTGAGGATAGTTTAAATACCTTTTAAGGATAAACTAGCCTAGCTTTCATGGCAAATATTATTCCTACCATATCAATGAAACCACTAAATAGTGACTATACATATGGATTAAGAAAGAATCCTGGAGCTAATAAAAAAACAGATTTTACTGGCTTAAGATGGTAGCAGATATTACCAAGAAATATGAAACTTGTGCCCAACATGTGTAAAGAAAAGCACTGCCCTATGGTGCTACAGATTTGATGGATATAAATGCCAGTCAAACTTTGGAGCTTGTGTGCATTGACTCTTGATCCCTGGAAGGAGATAGTAAAAATATAAATCATATTTTAGTGATGATTGATGATCTCACTTGTTATACACAACCAGGAACCAGAAAGCATCAATATATTCCCTGCCAGGATCCATTCTGACCAAAGCAGGACTTGGAAAGCAAGCCACTCACAGAAATGTTAGCTTTGACAGCACAGAACTATTCCTTACTCCCTGGAAGAAAACCTACAGCCTCAGCATTTCAGTCATATACAACTGAACATATTAAAAACTCTGATACTAGAACAAAACTCTCAATGGAACCAACATATGATATTTTTAGTGCATGTATACAACTCTACCATGAATGGTGTCATAGGTTTTACACTATACTTTCTTATGTTTAGGTAAGAGCCACCCTACCTATTGACTTTGCTTCAGAATTTCAAAGGATGAAGATGATGTAAATACGTACCACCAGAAAGATATGATGTGATAAACACTTATTTAAGCACTTACTATGTGCTAGGTACCATGCAACACTCTAGGGATACAAATAAGAAAAAGAAAGACAGTCTCTGTCCTCAAGGAGCTTACAATCTAATTGGAAAATATAATATACAAAAGGAAGATGAAAATTTAGGACAGAGTGCCAGAGATGCCCCCTAGCATGGGGCATGATGATGATGATGGTGGTGGTGGTGGAGTCAAAACCTAGCAGAGCAGCTAGTGGCAAAGGAAATGAGCACATCTCTCAGCTGAGAGTGAGGTTGAAATAGGCATACCAAGGAGCCATGACTTTGGTTGATCAGAGCTATGATTGACACTAATGATAGTATGATGTCTGAGTGCACTCTCAAGTCTTCTAACAGGTAGGCAGAGTCTTGTTGAGGAATTTTGGCACTCAAGGAATACACTAGGTAGCAGATAGATGGAAAACTAATCAAGACTAAGTTGTTGAGAGAATGGGCAACTTGCCTGTTTACAGAATCGCCTCAGAGAGGAGGAAACTCTAGCAAGACATTTCATTGCAACCACTTATCACTTATGGGAGAATTAACTGAATTTTCTGAGGAGCAGGTGGAGAGAAGAAATGAACACCTAACTCAGCAGACTCTGGCCAAAAGAAACCACCTACCAGTTCTACAAAGATTGTCTGAGCTATATACTGGCTCTGAAAGGGCCATTTCCAATGAAGAAGACATTGTGTTCCATTACTCAACAACCTTGCCTTGAGCAAAGGGGAAACCCAGTTCAGATGGGGCAACCCAGAGGCAATTCTTTTGTTGCCTAGAAATTCATCTATAGAGATTCTTAGGGAACAGAGACAACCCACAGAGTATGGAGTATCATTAGCCAGCCTGTCCCTCCTAAAAGTTCAGGATCAGGATCAGGAAAGCAGGACTTGTAACTATGATGATCATCATGACCATCCATGAGCAGCTCAGGTATAGATAGGGGCAGATAGGTCAGCTGGTTGAAAAGCAGCCAGACCCCTTTGACCAAAGGCCAAACTAATGTGATGTTACAGGTAAATCAGAAGAAATTTTATATACATATATATATATATGTATATATATATATATATATATACATTTATATATATATATATAAAATTAGGCTAGAGGTCGCCCATGTAAAGTGTTACTTGAATGTTTATCAATATACAAGTTAATTACTATGTTTCAGTTATGTATCTGTTTTATTATTTGTCATTATGTGTATTTGCTTATTTACTTGTGGTGAGCATGCAGTATAGAAATATCCATCTGATCAGCATGTACTATTCTGCCCATTTTTTTCATATACAGTAATGATCAAATTTGCAATTGTTCTTTAGGGTTTATTGAGACTGGTAACTAGTTAGATGTTTTAATTCTTACTGTTGATTATTTATTTGAATATTTTAGGTATGGGGGAAAGGGAATAAGCATTTATATAAATGCCTACTATGTGCCAGACACTGTGATAAGTGCTTTGCAAATATTATCTCTTTTAATCCTTACAAGGAGGCTAAGTGTTATTATCTCCATTTTACAATTGAGCAAACTGAGGCACGAGGGTTAGGTGACTTGCCCAGGGTCACACAGAAAGTATCTGAAGCCAAATTTGAACTTAGGTCTTCCTGGCTCCAGGCCCAGTGCTCTATCCATTGTGCTACCCAGCTGCCTCTGGATATTCATACACTCTTAGGATGTGAATGTACTGCATGCAATTAATTTTTTTCAAAGCTTTTTTAAACATTTATTTTTTAAAGTTCCAAATCCTTTCCCTTTATCCTGTCCTCCCACCACGGAGAAGGCAAGCGATATGATATCTATTATACATGAGAAGTCATGCGAAACATATTTCCATATTAGCCATGTTCCCCCTGAAAAGCAAGAACAACAAAGAAAGTGAGAAAATATGCTTCAATCTGCATTTAAAGTTCATCACTTCTCTTCCTGGAGGTAGATAGCATTTTTTATCATGAGTCCTTTGGATTGTCATTGATCAGAGTATCTAAATCTTTCACAGTTGATTATTGTTGTTGTTACCATGTACAGTATTCTCCTGGTTCTGCTCAGTTTACTTTGTATCAGTTCATATAAGTCTTCCCAAGTTTTTCTGAAACCATCCCTTTTATCGTTTCTCACAGTACGATAGTATCTCAACACAATTATATACCACAGCTTGTTCAGCCATTCCATTCTCCAATTGATGAGCATCCCCTCAGTTTCCAATTCTTTGCCACCACAAAATGAGCTGATATAAAATATTTTTGTACACGTAAGTCCTTTTCTTTCTTTTTTGGGTTACAGACCTAGTAGTAGTATTGCTGGCTCAAAGTTTTATAGCCCTTTGTGCATAATTCTAAATTGTTCTCCAGAATGGTTGGACTAGTTCACAGTTCCACCAATGGTGCATTAGTATATCTATTTTTCCACATACTCTCCACCTGCATGTAATTTAGATATTTGGTCACTGAATTACTCTGTCAAACAACACTTTATGTTGCTATGTGTATTGTAAGTATTTTTTCTTTTTTTGAGAACATAAGTTTTTATGTCTTTTGTTTTTTATATCATCATAGTCTTTTCCCCCAGTAACCCCTTTCTTCCTCCTCCAGAGAGCCATCCCATATAACAAATAATATTTTAAAAGACAAAATAAAAAGAAAAGAGGAAAAAGTGCAACTAATCAATGCATTATAAAAGTCCAAAGGCATAATATGTGGATCTCCCACCTCCATGAAGGCCTGGGTTAGGAGAGATTCTTCATTTCTCTTCATTTAAGTCATGCTTCATCTTTACAGTTTTGCTACATTCACTATGTGTGTGTTTGTTCTTTCCATTTACATGTTGTAATCACTGTGTATATTATTTTCTTAACTCTTTACTTCACTGTATTAACTCTTTACTTCACTGTATATCAGTTCATGTGGAATTTTCCATGCTTTTCTGTATTTATCACATTCATTATTTCTTACAGTACAGTAATATTCCATTACATTCATGTACCACAGTTTGTTTAACTATTCCCCAATTGAGGGGCATCTACTTTTCCCTTCCAATTCTTCGTTACCACAAAAAGTGCTGCTATAAATATTTTGGTATATATAGGACCTCTCTTCTTACCCATGGCTTCCTTGGGGTATAGGCTCAGTAATGGGGTCTTTGGATCAAGCAATATGGACATTTTAGTCCCTTTATTTGCACAATTCCAAATTGCTTTCCAAAATGGTCACTGTATGTATTCTGAATGTACATTTGTTTTCAATGGTACCTTCCTATGATTGTCTGGGACATGAGGATACTTACCTTTTTCTCAAAGTGTTGGAAATTTCATTTGATACCTGTGCTACATAATTATAGATTTCAACTATATCCCAGCTTTTGAATCTTGTGTACATAATTTGTTCCACTGAGAATGTTTTCCATTATTTAACCAGAACCAAATAGTTTTGATGATTACTGTTTTATAGAGTATTTTAAGATCTGGTCCACGCCCTTCCCATTTTGCTTTTCATTATTTCTCTTTCAATACAGTTCAATAATATAAACACTTACCATGTGCCAGGCACTGTGCTAAGTGCTGGGGATACAAAAAGAGGCAAAAGAAAATCCCTGCCCTCAAAGAGCTTGCAATCTAGATTCTTGACCTTTTGTTTTTCAAGATGAATTCTTAAATTACTTTTTCTAGTATTATATAGAATCCCTTAGGTAGTATAATTGGTATGACCAGTAAATTAATTTAGGTAGTATTGTCATTTTATCACAAAATTTAATAAGGGACACTTAACATTATTTAGTCCCTTCCAATTGCTTAAGTGCATTTACCTTTCTAGGTTTGTCTTGATTCCTATATTTGCATTTCAAAGTTTCTGGTTTTTTCATTAATGATACTTGAAAGATCTCTCTGTTGCATTAACATTCCATTCCTTCTCCCCAAGGATCATAGTTAGTTTTAACAAGGTTCTTGGTTGTCAACTTTTTGGAATGTCATATAATTTTCTTGATGATCCTGACTGCATTTCTTAGTACTTTATTTCTTTCAGCTACTTGAAATATTTATTTTATCTGAAAGTTTGGGATTTTGGCTATAATATTCGTAGTTATTTTAAGTTTGGGATTTCTTTCAGGAGAAAATCAGTAAGTTTTTTCTATTTTCATTTTCCCCTCTACTTTGCCTTAAATAGATCAGGGCAGGTTTCTTGGATAATTTATTAACATGTAGTGTCTAGAGTTTTTGTTTGATCTTGGTTTTCAGGGAGTTTAGTGATGCTTAAATTATCTCAACATATTTTTCAGTTCAGTTATTTTGATTACAGAGACCTTAAATTTTCTTCTTTTTAAAAATCTTTGTTTTCTTCTAATATTTCTTATTGAGTCACAGAATCCATGAGTTTCTCCATTCTGTTTTTCAGGGAGTCCACCATTTGGTTGAGGTTTTCCAATTTCTGTTCTAAGCTATTTTTTCTCTTTCAATTTCTTTTCTCCATGTAATTAACTTTTCATTTCTTGACTTATTTTTTTCCAATCACTCTTATAATTCATGCGGCCAAGCCATTTTTTTTTCCTCCTAGGTTCAGTTTGTACTTGTGGAGTTCCTCTCCTCTGGATTTATCTCCAGATCATCTCTTAACCCATAGCATTCCTTCATTCAGTGTCTTCTGATGTTTACTCATATTTGCAGACTCAGTTGCTAGATTAGGACTTTATGTCACAGCCAGGCTCTATCCCTTCTGGCATTCTTAGATGGGTCATGTATGCACTCTTTGATCCAGTCCCTCTGGAGTCTGTAAGTTCCTCCCACTGCCACTGCCACTCTGGATGGGGTGGCTAGTATCAGGCTCCACCCTTTGCCTCATTCCCTGGCTTCTTTCTCAGTCTCCAGGTGATCCAATATTGATGATGGCCGCAGTCTATCTCTGGCTGCATCTTTTTGCAGAATACTCAATGGTGAATTGGTTTTGTCCTTTTTGTGGCCCTGACAGATCCCCAGTTGGATATTTGCAGATTGCTCTGGTCTCAGGTCTCTGCAAGGGTCCTGGTACCTGATTTCTTTGAAGAACACTGCAGCTAACAGACCATATGGTAGACTCTATTGGGGTCCCTTCAATGTATATTTAGCTAGTTTTCCCAGCTCACTTGCTTATTTAAGAAAATCTTATTTTCATTGATGTCATTTGTTTTTATATCACATTCATTAGGAAAGGGTAATTCTTCCAACAAAAGTCTCTTGCATCTTGCAATCCACAGGCATCTTGGGACTCAAAATCCCCAATCAGGCAGTCACTGGTGATCAATCAAAGGCGTTTCCTGTTCCCTATGAGCAGGAGGTTGGGAAGCATGTCTAGTCAGGAAGGTGTCCATCAGACAAAAGTTTGTGCCCTGGAATGTTATCAAGTTGATGAGGGCAGGGCAGCATTCATTCAATTCATCAAGGGTTCTCCTAATCAACCCTCCCCACCTCTTTACATATCTGAAAGAGATCACAAATATAGATGGAAAGTTAAGATGTACCCATGTTATATTGCCACATGTTTATATTTATCTCCAACACCTGGACTTCTCAACATAGGCCTGAAAGAGCATTTGCTATGTCTATAATAAATGTACAATATATATGTAAGGGGGGGATTTATTTCCCTTTCTGTAGTTATAGTTGATGCAGTCACAGAAGGCAAGGAGTTTTTAACAGAGGTAGTGGGATGTTAATGCTTCACAAGATATGGATCTCTTTATGAATGAACCTTTCCCTAAACACTATACCATGCTGCCTGGCATGTAGTAGGATCTTGCTGTTAGTTGACTGCTAAAGAATAGGTTATTACATTTTCATTAATTGAAAAATTAAATTAAATTTTAAAAAATATTTGCTTCAGTGTTTTTTTTTTCTAGTGGTGGGTTGGGGAGGAGGAAAAATGTTTTTAATTGGAAAAATTAAAATAAAATAAAGGAATAGGTTAAATTTTTACCCATAAAGTATGTGTTCTGGAGGGAGGAGAGAGATGAAAAATGATGGGGAACAAATGCAAGAATCATGGGAACATAATGAAAATCTCTCCAGAGCAGCATTTGGCATTGCAACAGAGGAAAAATCTGGACAAACACAGGAAGCAATTTTCCTCTTCAAGGACAAAGTTCATACAGCAGATTTCCTTATGTAATATTTGTCATGTGGTATACCAGGCTTCTTTTATGAACTATAGGCTTGCAACAACAACCAAAAAATGGATGGCAGATTAAAGGAGCCACAGTGACCAGTTTTGATGTCAAAGGAAACAGATCTCTCAGAACAATCAACTCAACAGTAATTCAGCTGGCAGAACTTGCTTAGGCAGTTTCTGAGAACTGACTCAGAACTCCTCACTCCTCTTCAACAGAGAACACTGCATTCAACCTCATATACCCTTGCTGTAAAATGGAAATGAGTGATATCTACCTCAGAGCAATAACATTAGGCTAATGAATATTTTTGAAGTGACTTTGAGAACTATTGATGAAAGATACTGTATTTTGCAACACAGACTGGCTATGTTTCTCTTGGACTAAAAACAGATTTTATTTTGATCACTATTTGAGTACCTGCTTGGTACCATGGAACTGCCCTGGGCATCTTATACTCTCATTCCTCTTGCTTATCAGGAGAACATCCAAATGGGTCTCTAAACATGGGCTACCTTTGTATCATGTGGGATTTCAGGGCTATTAACAAAAGCTTACCCTCTCTGCTTCTGAGAAAACAAGCAGCAAATGTTTTTGTGAAATGAGAGTTTTATTTGGGGTTAAGAAACCGTGAGAGGTGGCATGGTATGTATAGTGGATAGAAAAGCTGGCCCAGGAGTCATAATAAAGACCTGAGTTCTAGTCCTACCCTCAATATATAAGGTTGTATGATTCTGGTCACTTAACCTCTCAATGCCTCAGTTAACTCTAAGTCTAGCAGCTAGAAAAGTGAAATCACAGCTCTAGCCTCCCCACCCCCACCCCCCAGAAAAGGAAATTTGAGAAAGGTAGGTAACATCCAGAGGAAACTATATGTAGGATAACAGGTCCAGAGGCCTATTGAAAGTTATTGTGCTTCAGGTTTCCCATGTGAATGTGGGCTGAAAGAGAGGAGAAAATTGCTTTAAGGAAGCTAAAAAAGAATAGTGAGGGAGCATCTTTGAAGCAGTGGACCCATTAGAAATGTCTTTTTTAAAATCTACCACAAATATGAAGGACATGGAAGTCACTCTGTTAAGAAAGCAGGTGGGAGATTGATTTCTGACCTCCAGGAGAGAGGCTTTTATTGTTGATAGTGCTGCTGAATAAGGGCCAACGGGCATATCCCAGAGGAATTTTGCTGCCAAGCAAGGATGCAAAAAGAAAGCTGACCCAATCCTTTTTTTTTTATACTGACTGCTTGCTCAGAAATTATAGCAGAGGATCACATTGAGAGACCCAGCCTTGAAGAAAAGGGGAATTATTGAGACTTTACAGGAGATCCTGATTCTGAATAAGTATTTAAAGGGAAATGGGACATACAGCAAGCAGAGAGAAGCAGTATATTCATTGCCTCTGTGTGGAACTATTGTTCTGATCTGTGCCCCTTTGCCTGCCTTAGAGAGCTTCTCCCTGCCAGCTATTGAGGAGCAGCCTCTTTGTTCTTTGTAGACCACCAAATTGAGTGGAAACACTGGGCAAATGTCTCCCAAAGTAGGGGATACATAAATTTATTGTGTATGTTGAATATGCGCAAAATTATTTGCAGTCAATATTTTTAGACTTTGGTATTATTTTCTGGTATGTTGCAGCTCCACATTCCGGGTTTAAAAGATGCACATATTTTTAAAATCATGATATCATCATATTTTTCAGGGAAAGGTTAAAATAAAACCCAGTGATCCTTCTCAACAATAGAAAGTAAACATTTTTAGTGCATGATATAAATATTTTAAAAGTCTTTAGAAGAGGGAAAAAATCCAGATGGCTGTGACGCAAGGCAATCTTGTCACTGGATCTTTATGCCTTCAGTCTTCATGCTGGCAGAAAAAATAAGAAGCACTCCTATTTTTTTATATTTCTCTTCTTTTTTTTTAATGTTTTAAATTGGAAAAGAGCCTACCCAAATGTAACAAGAGGGAAAAGGGCTTGTGAGGTGGGTTTGGAATGGAACTCGACAGCCGAGATCCCTCACAGAATGTAAGCAGAGATTTTTTTTTTCTTCCAAAGGACCAACGACTGAGGAAGCATTCTACCCATCCTCCCAAGAGAGAGAGAATGGAGGGAACACCTCAGGGTATGGAATGAGACCGACATTTTTGGACATTGCCAACGCAAGAATTTGATTCGCTTCACTGTGCATGTTTATTGCAAGGGTTTTGTGGTTTTTTTTTTTCTAATTTGGAGGAGAGGAGAAAAATGGTATTTAATACATAAATACTTATTGTTTACTTAATTAGGACAAATTTGAAGCATTCTTCCATATTCATTACCTTTTTATGTCTTTAACACATTGCTATATTCCCTCTTCTGAATGAAGTGTACCTTTTGCATCTTCCATTGTGAAGTCTTAAAGATTTCTCCGTGGTAAAATGGAACCTATTGCCAACAGATCCCTTCCCATGGAATATGGCTTGAAATGAGAGTATTTTACATGCCCTACATCAAGTATTGGTCATGATGAAAGGTACAGAAATTTAACTGAGTGTTCATTTCTGCCTAAGATCTGTAGATACTCTGACAACCTGAAAGGACTTCAAACTACGGAGTTGTTGTCATTTGTCCTTCAATCTCCAAGAGGACCAATGACATCAGGAGAGTGATGTCTTGACTTGCAAGTGAATTGGATTTAGGTGAGATAGGGCTATGCAAAATCATCAGCCTCACTTTCTCCCCCAGAGTCATTCGGACTGCCCGATATAGGTCAGGACAATTAGTGATGGCCCCTTCAAAATATGGAAACTGATTCTCATCCTCAATTGTGTTGAGATCCCCCTGCTAAATGCCATTTTGCCCATTAGCCAATTCAACTCACAGCTCTACGTGGAGGTAAATACCAAGGAGGTTTCTAAGAGAGAAATCAAGCAATTAATAGGCATTTATTACACACTCTGCACCAGGCACTGTGCTAGGTGATGGAGACACAAATACAAAAGTGAGACAGTCCCTGTGCTCAAGGAACTTACATTCTATGAGAAGGAGATAATGTGTTCAATAATAATGTGGGTAGGATATGTGTATGTATATATATATATATATATATATACATATATGTGTGTGTGTGTGTGTGTGTATGTGTGTGTATGCAAATATATACAAATATATAAAATAACCACATGAATGTATACATATATATTTGTGTATATGTATACATATATACAGGTATTGATATGTAACACATAAATATATAAAATAAATACATAGTTTTAGGGGAAGAAGGACTAATAATTAGCTATTGAAGTCTTCCAGGCCAAAGGTGATGAGGACCTGGACTAGGATGGTTGTGTGTGACAGAGACAAGGGGAGATGTAAGAGATATTGAAAAGGTAGTATTGACAAGACTCAGCAACTGCCTGGATATGGGGTGTTAAGAGTGAGTGAAGCAGCAAGGAGAGGATGCAAACTAGCAACCTCTCTGGAAGAATGATGATACCCTTAAGAGAACTTGGAAAGTTAGGAGGAAGGGTGGATTTAAGGAGAAAGACAATGAGTTCTGTTTTGGACAAGTTAAATTTAAAATGTCTATGAGATGTCCAGATAGACACATCAAGCAGGCAGTTGGAGATTAGAAATGGAGCTTCTAATTAGAAGAGAGATAAGAGATGTACCTGTAGGTTTGAGAATCATTTGCATAGAGATGATAGTTGAATGACTTCATGGGAGCTGATAAGATCAAAGAGAGATGGAAAAGAGCCTAGGACAGAGCCCTTGAGTAAATCCACAGCAAAGGAGGCTGTGAAGGTACATATAGGAAGAAAACCATGATTGAGCAGTGTGAAGAAAACACAGGAAAGAGACGGTATACAGAAGGAAAGGGTGGTCTATAGTATCAAACACTGCAAAGAGATCAAAAAGAATGAGGACTGAAAAAAGATAATTGGACTTAATAATAAAGAGATCACTGGTGACCTTGGAGAGAGGTATCTAATGAGTACAGATAGTTATTTTCCTAGGAGTTTGGCTATAAGAGGAAGAGGGGTTTTGTAGGGGCAAGTTAAACATTTTTAAGGGTGGCATTTTTATAGGAAGCAGAAAAAGAGCCAGTGGATGAGGAGAGGTTAAAAAATTAGGGAAAGAAAAATTCTTTGTTATAAAGGGCACTTTTTTTGGAGGGAGTAGACAAGGAATACAAAGAGAAGTTTAGGTGATATAAAAACAAAATATATCAAGCCAAGATGGCGGCTTGAAAGCAGGGACTAGCATGAGCTCCCCACCGAGTCCCTCCAAAAACCTATAAAAAATGGCCCTGAACCAATTCTAGAACTGCAGAACCCACAAAACAGCAGAGGGAAGCAGGGCTCCAGCCCAGGACAGCCTGGATGGTCTCTGGGTGAGGTCTATCCCGCACAGAGCTGGGAGTAGAGTGGAGCAGAGCCCAGCGTGAGCGGCGCGGACCAACCAGACCAGGAGCCGGGTGGAGCATGCCCTAGCGCCCTGAATCAGTGAGCTGCACCAGTTACCAGACTTCTCAACCCACAAACACCAAGAACAACAGAGAAGGTTAGTGGGAAAAGCTTCAGGAGTGGAAGGAGTACAGATTGGCTACCGCCCCAGGGGCAGCGGAGGTGGGGCAGCTACAGAACTACAGCTGCAGTTGCTTCTGGGCCCAGGCCCACCTGGTGGGAGGAATTAAGTGGTGGATCGGAGCAAGAGTGAAGAGCCTGCTGAAGATCTAAGTCCAGTCTGGGTTGGGGGTTCTTGGGGAAGGAGGAGTGCTGGTGTGGCAGAGCTGGCGCATCCCCCCAAGCTTGGAACATAGTTCTCTAAACTCTACAAGCAGTCATACCCCACTGAAAAACTCAAGGGTCAAGTTAGTTGGCTGGGAATATGGCCAGGCAGCGAAAATGCACCCAGATTCAGTCTCAGACTTTGGATTCTTTCTTTGGTGACAGAGAAGACCAAAACATACAGACAGAAGAAGTTAACAAAGTCAAAGAGCCTACAACAAAAGCCTCCAAGAAAAACATGAACTGGTCCCAGGCCATGGAAGAGCTCAAAAAGGATTTGGAAAAGCAAGTTAGAGAAGTAGAGGAAAAATTGGGAAGAGAAATGAGAGTGATATGAGAAAACCATGAAAAACAAGTCAATGACTTGCTAAAGGAGACCCAAAAAATGCTGAAAAATATACTGAAGAAAACAAAACCTTAAAAAATAGACTAACTCAAATGGTAAAAGAGCTCCAAAAAGCCAATGAGGAGAAGAATGCCTTGAAAGGCAGAATTACCCAAATGGAAAAGGAGGTCCAAAAGACCACTGAAGAAAATACTACCTTAAAAATTAGACTGGAGCAAGTGGAAGCTAGTGGCTTGATGAGAAATCAAGATATTACAAAACAGAACCAAAGGAATGAAAAAATGGAAGACAATGTGAAATATTTCATTGGAAAAACCACTGACCTGGAAAATAGATCCAGGAGAGATAATTTAAAAATTATTGGACTACCTGAAAGCCATGATCAAAAAAAAGAGCCTAGATATCATCTTTCAAGAAATTATCAAGGAGAACTGCCCTGATATTCTAGAGCCACAGGGCAAAATAGAAATTGAAAGAATCCATCGATCGCCTCCTCAAATAGATCCCAAAAAGAAATCTCCTAGGAATATTGTTGCCAAATTCCAGAGCTCCCAGATCAAGGAGAAAATATTGCAAGCAGTCAAAAAGAAACAACAGGAGTATTGTGGAAACATAATCAGAATAATCCAAGATCTGGCAGCTTCTACATTAAGAGATCAAAGGGCTTGGAATATGATATTCCGGAGGTCAATGGAGCTAGGATTAAAACCAAGAATCACCTACCCAGCAAAACTGAGTATCATGCTCCAAGGCAAAATATGGATTTTCAATAAAATAGAGGACTTTCAAGCTTTCTTAGTGAAAAGACCAGAGCTGAATAGAAAATTTGACTTTCAAACACAAGAATCAAGAGAAGCATGAAAAGGTAATCAAGAAAAAGAACAAGAAAAAGAAATTGCAAGGGACTTACTAAAGTTGAACTGTTTTGTTTACATTCTTACATGGAAAGATGATGTGTATGATTCATGAGACCTCAGTATTAGGGTAGCTGAAGGGAATATGCATATATGTATGTATATATATATGTTTATGTATATATATATGTATAAGTGAATGTGTATGTATGTATATATGTATGTGTGTATATATGTATATATACCTTAGAGAGAGAGAGAGAGAGAGAGAGAGAAGGCACAGAGTGAGTTGAAGATGAAGGGAAGATATCTAAAAGAAATAAAATCAAATTAAGGGATGAGAGAGGAATATATTGAGAGAGGGAGATAGTGAAAGATAGAATGGGGTAAATTATCTCACATAAAAGAGGCAAGAAAAAGCAGTTCTGTAGGAAGAGAAGAGAAGGCAGGTGAGGGGGGAATGAGTGAATCTTGCTGTCATCAGATTTGACCTGAGGAGGGAATACCATACATACTCAATTGGGTATCTTACCCCACAGGAAAGAAGAAGGAAGAAGATAAAAAAGGGGGGGATGATAGAAGGGAGGGCAGATGGGGGTAGAGGTAATCAAAAACAAACACTCGAAAGGGGACAGGGTCAAGGGAGAAAATTGGATATAGGGGGATAGGTTAGGAAGGAGCAACATGAGTATTGTGGAAGGGATATACATAATGATACACATGTGGCCTATGTTGAATCACTTGACTTCTTAGGGAGGGTGGGTAGGAAGGGAAGAGGGGAGAGAATTTGGAACTCAAAGTTTTAAAAACAGATGTTCAAAAACAAAAAAAAAAGTTTTTGCATGCAACTAGAAAATAAGATACATAGGCAATGGGGTGTAGAAATTTATCTTGCCCTATAAGAAAGGAAGGGAAAAGGGGATGGGAGGGGAGTGGGGTGACAGAAGGGAGGACTGACTGGGGAACAGGGCAACCAGATTATACACCATCTTGGAGTGGGGGGAGGGTAGAAACGGGGAGAAAATTTGTAATTCAAACTCTTGTGAAAATCAATGCTGAAAACTAAATATTTTAAATAAATAAATAAATAATATATCAATAAAAATGATCTTTTAAAAAAAGAAAATTAGAGAAATAAGGGGGCAAGCTCCTGGAGGTGAGAAGGCCAAGGGTACAAGTAAAGTGGTTGGCATTGCCAAGGAAAAGGACCACCTCATCCTCTGCACCTGCAGCAAAAGAAGGAAAAATGGGAGATTTTCAGTGAAGTATGAGGCCAGGTCCTCTGCTGAGAGGAAAGGGAAATGGTGACTTGAGAAGAGAAACGCTGGAACAGCCATTGTGGGAAGAGTAAATCAGAAAATAGCAGGAGGGTTGGCATGAAGCAATAAAGGCCCAAATGAGACTGGCTAACATACATTTATAGTGGACCCAGTCAGCTCAGTCATATGATTTCTCCAAAAAGCATTTGCTAGGAGCAGAGAAGATAGATGGTAGAATCTGATATGTTGTTACTAATGAAACCCCAAGATAACAGAAAAGTGACTGAGTTTCTCCCAAGTATGAATGGCCTACATCTGAGAGAACTGATGGGAGGAAGAAGAGTGTACAATAGCAGTAATCCCCCTAATGGTCTGGGAAGCACCAAATGTGTCACTTGGAAAATTAAAACTTCCCTCTTCTCAAAGGAAATGAACATTGGGTGGCAGGGTAGAGCTGGAGATACCTGAGGTATTTTCTAGGTATCATCATTAGTGATAATTCAATACTACAGTGTTCTCATTGGTCATCACTATTATAATCTGAGTTCTAAGAATTGTGCTCAGGATTCAGTTTTTACTGGAGGCAATATAGAGTATCAGATCAAAGTTTCGGGGTGGGGGGGGGACCCAAGCCACTTAGTGAGTGGTGGGTATTTACTCTTCAGCGTAGAAAGCAAAGTCTTGCTCATGGAGTCATTCTCAGAAGGAGTCATAGAGTTGCAGCAAGATTCTAGAATGTCACTTCTTTTCTTTTTTAACCACTACAGAGCCCTTCCTTCTTAGCATATAATAAAAATAAATGAAGATAATCATAGACTATATCTGGGAGTTGGCCTTTTAATGAGCTTCTCCTCTCTGTGGTACTTTGGTATGCAGCTGGCCACCTCCAAGAGGTATCTATGCTCAGGGCAAGCTGACAGTCAATTATGTTTGTTGTTTATGTGGCACTGCGGACAAATATTAAATACTAACTAAAAGAGAGAGAAATGATCACGATATTTTTATTGAATACCCATTCCATGCTAGATAGTGTGAGGAATATGGAGTAAATGTAAGACATGGCCCCTGGCTTCCAGGAGTATACGGTGTAGGTGGAAAAGCATGACCAACACACATGAAATAATAGCCAGCAGGATAGGGCACTAATAAAATCAAGCGTTACCTTGGGAGTAGACATTTAAAGGAGTCCAGAGGTGATTGAGATCACTGAAGGATGGAGAAGGCATGAAAGGGAAGAATCTTAAGCAAGGGTGGAAGCAAAGGTATTAATTACTCAACAACGAAGTAGTGAGTGAATGGAGGTAGGGATGGGCATTGACTTCTTCAATACAGTGAGGCAACTAGCCTGATGAAAGCAGAAGAAGGTGGACTTGTGGCAATGAGGATAATGTCATACGGGAACATATGGAAGGAAAATGGTGCTGGGTTGGAATCAGAGTTTGATTCCTGGCTCTGCCACTTATTGGCAGGGCTATGACTGCCATCCATCGTTGGCCACAGCCAATCCTCTTGACTTTAGTCTTGCCACCGGCTTTTGATGACTCTAGAGAAGAGAGTGAGGGCAATGAGTCTGCACAGCTTTGCCTCACTTAAATCTAATTCATGTACATTACCTTCATGATGTCATCGGTCCTCTTCGGGAAAGAAGGACGAACAGCAACAATATGACTGATAAGCCAGGAATGTCACTTTCTGGATAATATGAAAGGAACCTATCACCGTACTTCCTGGTTTCTAGAAGTGTCTTTTTTAAAAAAGAAAGGGAAGGGGCAGCTAGGTGGTGCAGTGAGTAGAGCACCGGCCCTGGAGTCAGCAGAACCTGAGTTCAAATACGGCCTCAGACGCTTGACACACTTACTAGCTGTGTGACCTTGGGCGAGTCACTTAACCCCAACTGCCCTGCCTTCTCCCTCTCTTAAATAAATAAATAAATTTAAAAAAAAAAAAAGAAAGGGAAGGGAATAAACATTTATATAGTGTCTACTATGTGCCAGGCACTGTGCTAAGTGCTTTTTACAAATATCTCATTTGATTCTCACAATTCTGTGAGATAAGCGCTAGTATTATCCCAATTTTCCAGTTAATAAAACTGAGGCAAACAGAGGATAAGTGACTTGTCCAGGGTCATACAGCTAGTAAGTATCTGAGGTCAGATTTGAACTCAGGTATTTCTGACTCCAGATCTAGCACTCTATCAACAGATGCCTATTTTATTGCAGAGGGTACAACAACAAAAATTGATGTTGGACCCAGGGGAAACTAGGGCGCTCACCCTCTTCCTCTCTGCTGAGGAACTTCTCTACTCTGAACCCAAGCATATCATCTAGGTTTAGTCTTGGGGGAGCTTGGTCTCTAATAAATGGGGTTAGGATTATTTTTGTACTCTCTGGCTCTTCATGCCCAGAACCCAGAGTCCCAAGGGAAATTAACTTGAGCCTCAATTTGGCTCATGTCTAGGTTCTCCCCAAAAGGTGAGAGTAGAAATGGTATACAATGTGCAATATACATTATGTAAAGGACAACTATTTATTTCATCTACACAAAAGATATCAGAAAAACACACCAGGAGATAGATACTTAAAACATCAAATGTGAAGCACTTTCTAGTACTGTTAAATTGGCATTTTATATTTCATCCTGGCTCTCTACTGTCTGAACATCTCCCTCCAGATCCCTGTCTTCTAATAAAGTCAGGTCGTGGGTGGAGCTCATCCTCTTGGTAGTAACTCACTCAGATGTAGAAGCTCCTCTTGCAGCAAATCAACTCCAAATAAGGGACTCAAGATCACCAAATCTCTTAAACTCACAAATATGCCATCAAGGCTAGAATTGTCCATTTTAGGATCACTGTTTAGTCACCTATTTTCAGGAAAAAAAACATAAAACAGAAGAGGCATCCAGGGGCCTAAAGCACAAGCTTAGGCTGGCCTAAGCTAGTTCATGTACTTTAGCTGCCACATATGTTCACAGTTCACCATTTCCATTGGAGTTGGGGAAGGGTGACTCCTCTGTATCCCTCAGGGGAAGACAAGGGAGGGAGCTGAGTTGAAGCAATAGAGGAAGAGATGGAGGGCAGTCATTCCCTTTCAAGATTCACCAAATCAGTGGCTCTTCCTTCTTAGTGGCCCACTAAGCAGATTAATTTGGCTCAAAGCTGTGCTCTAGTGCTGAGGCCCTAGGAATTTGCTTTGGATTTTGACCTTGACATTACTTGGTGAATTCAGCTTCAGGGTTTCTTTTAGGAAGTAATTGGTGAATTCTTTCTATTTTTACTTTGTCCTCTAATTCTAATAGAACTGTACAGTTTTGTTGTATGAGTTCTAGGTTTTTTGTTTGATTATAGTTTTCAGAAAATCTGATTGTTAGATGATCCTATTTGATGAACCTATTTTCTAGATCAGGTGGTTTTGAAAGTAGATTCTTAAATTCCTTATGTTTTTTTCAATCTTTTGACTTTGGTCTAATATTTCTTGTTGTGTCATGAGGTCATTTAGTTCTGTTTGCTTCATTTTAATTTTGAGGGAGTCCATTACATGGATAAAGTTTCCCAACCTTCCATTCTAAGCTATTTATTCTTCTTGTGATTCTTGTTTCTGGAATTTCTAGCTCACTTAAAATTTCATTTTTTATCTCTTCCTTCATTACTTTCAGCAATGCTTATTGTCCGTGTGGCCAAGGCATTTTTTCTTTCCAAGATTCTTATTGTAGTTATTGTGGAGTCATTCTTTTCCTCCAGGTTTGTCTCTAGGACATTTCTGGATCTACAATATTTTGGTGCCTTCTTCTGTTTACTCATATCTCCTGCCTCAGTTCCTGATTTGAGACTTTTTGCTAGAGCCAGACTCCATTCCTTCCTGTAATTTTAAATGGGGTAGTCAATCTTGTTTGGTCCTGACTCTCATTACATGAAGTCCTACCCCTGATTTCCACTTTCCATGTTTGTTTTTTTACACTCAGCTGCATCCTCTTGGTAAGTTGATCATCAAGATTCAAAATTCTGTGATCTTCATGGGCCCCTAAAGAATCTAGAATCAGTGTTTGGATGCTTCCAGAGCTCCTAAGGTGTCCTGCTCTGAATGCTGCTGGCTCCTTCGAATCTACATTTTAGAGTTTTGCAGGTTGCCAATACCATGAAACTTCCTTGTCTAAACACTCTGGCCTTCCTGTCCCTGAGTACAGAATGCTATAGGTTTCAGGAGTCCTGAAGTATCTCTGCTCTGTGCTGGTAGGCTTTTGGTAGGCTGTGCTCACACTGACTTTTCTGGTGGTACTTTTCCCCTCCTGTCCATATATTTCTGGCTGTCTTTTTTTTTAACTGGCTCCTCCCCATCCTCCACTTTTCAGCTTCATTTTGTGTATTGTCTTCCCCAAACCCTCCCCCATTAGATTGTAAACTCCTTGAGGGCAGGTATTGTCTTTCCTTTTTTTAAACTTGTATTTGTATCCCCAGCATTTGGTATAATGCCTGGCACAGAGTAGGTATTTAATAGATGTTTATTGACTGACTGACATTTTTTTTTACAATCTCAGGCTAGAAAAACACACTTGCTATAGTTTCTCCTTAGATTTCTTGATCGTTATTTGGTCCGTTACCCTTTTTAGATCTTTGCTGGAGTACATGTGTAGGAATCAGTCAGCCTTCTCTGTGTCTCTTCACATGGTCATCTTAACTAGAAATTCAGACTTTTTCTGTTATTAATGTTCAGTTAACAAATGGCTGCCTCAGGAGCCCTCAATAGGAAGTCACTGATAAATACCACTTAGTTTTGTTCTTTGAACTCCGATGGCACTTGTATATCTAAATCACCATACTCTGGAGGACAAGCAGCTGCTTCCTCCTCAGACGGTTCATTTTTTTACACTTCAAGAAAAGTTCCATATCTATTATTGATGGTGTTTACTTGTTTTTCAGTCATGTCTGACTCTTCATGTCCCTGTTTGGGGTGTTCTTGGCAAAGTTTCTGGAGTGGTTTGCCATTTCCTTCTCCAGCTCATTTTATAAATGAAAAAAATGAGGCAAACAGGGCTAAGTGACTTGCCCAGAATCAAACAACTAGTGTCTAAGGCCAGATTTGAACTCAGGCCTTCTTGACCCAGGCCTTGACTCCAGACACTCTCCACTGTGCCACCTACTAGCCCTTCTTATCTCTAACTTAGCTTCAAATGATCAGTGGTCCCTCTTCCCTTTTTCTTTGGTATCATATTCTTCAATCCTCCATTCTCTTCTTCTTCAGATCCTTTTTCTTCTTTGTCTTCCCATTTTAAAAAAAGAATACATCATTCTTTCAAATTCAATGATGTTTTAATAAAAATAGCTAGCATTTATATATCACTTTAAGTTTTGCTAAGTTATGCTTTACAAATATTATCTCACTTTATCCCCACAACCACCCTGAAAAGTAGATGCTATTATTATCCCCACTTTGCAAATAAGAAAACTGAGAAAGACAGAAGTTAAGCAACTTTCCTAGGGTCACGTAGCTAGTAAGTACCTAAGGCTGGACTTGAATTCTAGTCTTTCTGACTCTAGGCCCTAGCTCTCCATTCACTGCTCCATCTAGCTGCCTGTTTAGTTTTTAACTTACTTGACCTCTTTGTAATATAGTAGTTCTTCCCTTCCACCTTGATATTTTCTCCCCATTTGATTTTCAAGATACTTCACTCTCCTAGTTCTTCTGCTTGCTGGCTTTTAACTCCTTCAATCTAGAGAGGGTAGAACCGGAAGGAACCTGAGTACCAAGCAACATCAAAGGTCTTTGTTTTGGCTTTGAAGTTAGTATAAATATCACCACTGTTACCACAACTAGGACTCTGATGATCTCTCCTTGATTCAGTGTGAAAAGTATACTTACCTGAATGAAAAAAAAAAGACATTTAACAAACTGAAAGACTTTCAGGTTTTTGTAACAAAAACCCCAGAACTTAAGGGAAATTTTGATATATAACATCCAGGAGAAATACGAAGTAAACATTAAAGACCAATTATAAGGGACCCAATAAGGTCAAATTATTTACTTCATATATGTGAAAATATTAGCAGTACTCTTATGATTGTTATCATCATTTGAGTGATTTGAAAGAAAGACTTGGGCTGAGCTGAGTATGATGGGGTGATTCTAAAAAAATAAAACTGTCTAGAGAGAGATAAAAAGGAGTAAATATTTCATACAAATGAGGCATAAAAGGAAAAATTGATACAGAAGCTAGTAGGAGTGAGGACAGGTAGTGCTAGAACCTTACTTTCATTGGGAATGGATTAAAGAGGGAATTATATATCTAAGAGTATAAAGGTCTTCTAAATTCATAGAGAAATGAGAGAGCAACAGGATAGGGTGGGCAAGAGGATTAGAGAGAGACTTTTAGAGGCGTGGGTAGGTTAAGGAATAGGAGGACAAGGTAGCAGGTAGAAGTGAAGCAGAGGAGTGAGGAGAGATAGGGTAAATAGGGTGAGAAGGATAGTAAGGAAAAATAGGAAGAAGGAAAAGATACAAGTAACTGTAGCTTAGAATGTGAATGGGATGAATTTACTCATAAAATGGAAATGGATAACAGATTTAAAATCTGAATTCAATAGCATGTTGCTTTCAGAAAACATAAAAATGAGAGATACACACAAAGATAAAATAAAGGTCAAGAGTAAAATTTAGTATATAAAAAAGCAGGGATAGTAATCATGATCTCAGACAAAGTTAAAGTAGATTTAATCAAAAGTGAGAAATAGAGAAACTGCACCATGTGTCAGCAATATTATTCAGTATTGTTTTAGATCATTTAAAATACCCAACCAATATAAAATATCTGAGCCAAAACAGACACAGGAACTATATGAACATAAAATAAAACACTTTTAATGCAAATAAACTCCAATCTAAATAACTGAAATAACATTTATTGTTCATGGGTAGGTAAAGCCAACATAATATTTTAAATGACAATTTTACCTAACTAATCTATTTATTCAATGCCATCCCAATTAAATTACTAAAAAATTATTTTACTGAATGAGAAAAAATAATAACAAAGTTCATTTGTAAGAGCAAAAAGTCAGAAACTTGAAAGAAACCAGGAAAAAAGATGTAAAGGAAGTTGACACAGCAGTATCAGACATTGTTAAAATGTAAAAAGGATAATTTTGATTATTTTAAATTAAATTTTCTTGCAAAGATAAAACCTATATAGCCAAGATTAGAAGGAATGTAGAAATTTGGGGAAAAACTTTCATAGATAATCTCTCAGATAGGATGTGATTGGGTTGGAATATTGCTGTGGTGTAGGAAATGATGAGCTAGCTGGTTGATTTAGAAAGACTTGGACCTATGAAGGAAGATGCTATCCACCTTCAGAAAAACAGATAACAGGTAGAAATAAGCATGGTACGATCTCACATATATGTGTATGACTATATATTTTTATGTGTATGTTTATAGATATCTATGTGTGTGTATATATATATATATATATGTATATATATATATAATATATGTATATATCCACACTTAATTGTAGCCTTCTTTAGGGTGGAGGGAGGGGGGAACATTAAAAACTGCACAGCAAAGAATAAAAGAAAACCACAAGGAAGAAAAGCTGGGCAGGTTTAAAAACAATGTGTAGTATTTATTATATAGGCTTTCTTGTAATGGAAATTTATTGTTTTATTTTGAATTCTGTCTTACGGTTTGTTGTGTATATGGCAATGTTGTTTTTCTTTCCTCATTTTGTATTTAAATTTAAAAATTTTTAAAATTACGGTGGGAGACAGGCTGGGAGAAAGCTGGGCGCCCAAAAACGGTGGAGATCCCCAGGCCTCCCAACACAGGATGGCAGTCTGTGGAAGTGCCAAGAGGCAGCACAATGCCACCGTCAGTGAGACATCAACTCCTGATGCTTGCAACCCAAAGGTATGAAATGTGGCTTGTTGAACTTCCTGAGACACAATGGCCAGGTAAACTGCTCTAATCTCCCCCCCTCACCCAGAGAATTCCTCAGAAAAACAGAACACTGGAATAGAGGAGATAGAAGTGGGGCTTCCATGGCCAAGTAGTAGAAATTCCTGAGTCCCAGAGGGGCAGAGCCAGCAGGGGTCAACACCAGGAGCCCAGACGTACTCTTGCTCCCCCAGGGGAAGTGCCAGACACCAGCTCAAACAACAAAGAGCTGAGACCATTGCTGAAGAGCAACAGTGCTGGAGAGCAACCCTAGGGAAAGAAACATCAGAGAGCCAGACCCCTCCCCCACACCTCAGGAAACTGAAGGCTATAATTCACAAAGCCAACAACTAGACTCACAATCCCCAGAATAAGAAAGCTGAGCCTGAGGGCCCTGAGCCCCAAAAGCAGAAATTTATCGTAAAGCCAGGAAAAGGCTAACCAACATGAAGAAGAACACAAAAAAACCGAGGACCATTGATTCTTTTTATGGAGACAGGCATGATCAAAATATTTGGAAGAGGATAGCAATGACACTATAGCCACATCTGATACCTCAAAAGGTAATGTGAACTGGTCTCCAGCCCAAAAAGCATTACTGGAAGAACTAAAGAAGGATTTTAAAAACCAAATTAGGGAGGTAAAAGAAAAAATGGAAAAAAAATCCACTGATGAAATCAAGTCCCTAAAGAATAAGATTGGCAAAATGGCTATAGAGATTCAGAATCAAAATAGAGAAAATGACACCCTGAGAGGTAAAATCAACCAAGTGGAAAAGGAGACTCAAAAGCAAAATGAAGACACTAACTCATTAAAAATTAGAGTTGAGCAAGTAGAAGCTAATGAATCTATGAGGCATCAAGAAGTGGTAAAACAAAATGTAAAGAATGAAAAAATAGAAAAAAATGTGAAATATCTGATTGGGAAAACAACTGATCTAGAAAATAGATCCAGGAGAGACAATTTAAGAGTTATTGGTCTACCGGAAATCCACAATGAAAAAAGGAGTTCTGACAGTTTCTTCCAGGAAATTATCAAAGACAACTGCCCAGAGGTCCTAGAACCAGAGGGCAAAATAGTCATTGAGAGAATTCACTGATCACCCCTGAAAGAGATCCCAAACTGAAAACACCAAGAAATATTATAGCAAAATTTCAGAATTACAAAGTCAAGGAGAAAATACTGCAAGCAGCCAAAAAGAAACAATTCAAATATCGTGGAACTGCAGTCAGGATCACGCAGGATCTCTCAGCTTCTACATTAAAAGACAGGAGAAATTGGAATATGATATTCCGAAGGGCAAAGGAGCTGGGACTACAACCAAGGATCAACTACCCAGCAAAACTAAGCATAATTTTTCAGGCAAGGAGATGGACATTCAATGAAATAAGGGAATTCCAGACCTTCCTGATGAAAAGGCCAGAACTCAATGGAAAATTTGATCTCTAAATACAAAACTCAAGAGAAACATAAAAAGGTAAGCAGGGGGAAAAACCCCCACAAACCTTATTAATCAATAAGGTCAAATTATTTGCATCTTTATATAGGATTATATCATCTTATGTATGTTTTATATATATATACATATATATGTCAATCTTGAGAAAAGTACAGCTATTACGACAATTGAAAGGGATACACATAGATTGTGGATACCTGTATAAAATAACTGATATAAGGATAAAAAACATAATTAAGAGATATAAATGCAGGGCTATGAGAGAAGAGGTAAGGAGGTAGTAGAAAAGGGTAAATTACACCAAATGAAGAGGCACAAAAACACATTTCAGTAAAGGGAAAGTAGGGAGGGAGAAGGACAGTATTTGATCTTTACTGTCATCTGATCTGGTTCAAGAAGGGAATAACATACCCTGATAAGTATAGAAATCTAACTTGTCCTACAGGAAGTAGGAGGGGAAAGAGGGAAAAAAGGGAGGGGGGTGGTCAGAAGGGAGAGGAGAAGTAGCAAGTGGGAAATGGTAAGATAAGGGAGGGGAAAAAGGAGGGAGGGTAAACTGAGGAAGGCGGCAGTCAAAAGCAAAACTTTGTTAGGAGGGGAAGGGGAAAGGGAGAAATAAAAGCATAAACAGGGGAAAACAGGATGGAGAAAAAGACACAGACACATAGAAATCATAACTGTGAATGTGAATGGGATGAACTCTCCCATAAAACAGAAGCAGATAGCAGAATGGATTAAAAACCATAATCCTAATATGCTGTTTACAAGAAACGCATTTGAAACAGGGGGATACACACAGGGTAAAGGTAAAAGGCTGGAGTAAAATATATTACGCCTCAGCTAAAGTAAAAAAAGCAGGTGTAGCAATCCTAATCTCAGACAAAGCAAAAGTAAAGATAAATTTAATTAAAAGAGATAAGGAAGGACATTACATCCTGCTAAAAGGCACCATAAACAATGAAGCAATATCATCATTTAACATATATGCACCAAGTGGTATGGCATACAAATTCTTAGAGGAGAGGTTAAGGGAGTTACAGGAAGAAATAGACAGCAAAACTATAATACTGGGAGACCTCAACCTCCCCATTTCTGAACTTGATAAATCTAACCTCAAAATAAATAAGAAAGAAGTTAAGGAGGTAAACAGAATTTTAGAAAAAGCAGATATGATAGACCTCCGGATAAAACTGAATGGGGATAAAAAGGAATATACTTTCTTCTCAGTGGTACATGGCACATACTCAAAAATTGACCATGTACTAGGGCATAAAAACTTCACAATCCAGTGCAGAAAGGCAGAAGTACTCAAAGCATACTTTTCAGATCATGATGCAATAAGAATTATTTGTAACAAAGAACCATGGAAAAATAAGCTAAAAATTAATTGGAAACTAAATAATCTAATTCTAAAGAATGAGTGGGCCAAAGAACAAATCAGAGAAACAATCAATAACTTCATTCAAGAGAATGGCAATAATGAGACAATATACCAAAACTTATGGGATGCAGCAAAAGCAGTTCTTAGGGGAAGTTTTATATCTCTAAATGCTTACATGAATAAAATAGAGAAAAAGGAGATCAATGATTTGGGCATACAGCTGAAAAAGCTAGAAAAAGAGCAAATTGAAAATCCCCAATTAAATACCAAATTAGAAATACTGAAAATCAAAGGAGAGATTAATAAAATTGAAACCAAGAAAACTATTGAATTAATAAATAAAACAAAGAGCTGGTTTTATGAAAAAACCAATAAAATTGATAAACCTTTAGTCAATTTGATTAAAAAAAGAAAGAAGAAAATCAAATTACCAGTATCAAAAATGAAAAGGGTGAGTTCACCTCTAATGAAGAGGAAATCAAAACAATAATTAGGAATTATTTTGCCCAATTGTATGCCCATAAATTTGACAACCTTAGAGATATGGATGAATATCTACAAAAACACAAATTGCCCAGGTTTACAGAAAAGGAAGTAAATTCTAAATAACCCCACCTCAGAAAATGAAATTGAGCAAGCCATCAATGAACTCCCTAGGAAAAAATCTCCAGGGCCAGACGGTTTTACATGTGATTTCTATCAAACATTTAAAGAACAATTAATTCCTATACTTTGTAGACTATTTGGGATAATAGGTAAAGAAGGAGTCCTATCAAATTCTTTTTATGACACAAACATGGTACTAATACCCAAACCAGGTAGAGTCAAAACAGAGAAAGAAAATTATAGACCAATTTCCCTAATGAATATTGATGCAAAAATCTTAAATAAAATATTAGCCAAAAGATTGCAGCAACTTATGACGAGAATAATACACTACGACCACTTAGGATTTATTCCAGGAAGGCCAGGCTGGTTCAATATTGGGAGAACTATCAGCATAATTGATCATATCAACAACAAAACTAGCAGAAACCATATGATCCTCTAAATAGATGCAGAAAAAGCCTTTGACAAAATATAACACCCATTCCTATTAAAAACACTAGAAAGCATAGGAATAAATGGAACCTTCCTTAAAATTATAAATAGCATCCACCTAAAACCATCAACAAGCATTATTTGTAATGGGGATAAGCTAGATGCATTCCCAATAAGATCAGGGGTGAAACAAGGATGTCCATTATCACCCCTACTATTCAATTTGGTACTAGAAACATTAGCTGTAGCAATAAGAGAAGAAAAAGAAATTGAAGGAATTAGAATAGGCAAAGAAGAAGCTAAATTATCACTTTTTGCAGATGATATGATGATTTACTTGGAGAATCCTAGAGAATCAAGTAAAAAACTACTTGAAATAATAAACAACTTTAGCAAAGTTGCAGGATATAAAATAAACCCACATAAATCCTCAGCATTGCTATACATTACTAACAAAGCCCAACAGCAAGAGATAGAAAGAGAAATTCCATTCAAAGTTACTGTAAATACTTTTGGGAGTCTATCTGCCAAGACAAACCCAGGGCCTATATGAACATAATTATGAAACACTTTTCAGGCGAATAAAGTCAGTTGCTCATGGTTAGGCTAAGGTAATATAATAAAAATGACAATTTTACCTAAATTAATCTATCTATTCAGTGCCATACCAATTGAATTATCAAAAAAATTATTTTACAGAGCTGGATAAAATAATAACAAAATTCATCTGGAAGAACAAGAGGTCTAGAATATGTAGGGTATTAATGAAAAGAAATGCTAGAGAAGGTGGCCTAGCCATACCAGATATTAAACTATACTATAGAGCAGCAGTCATCAAAGCTACCTGGTACTACCTAAGAAACAGAGCCGTGGATCAGTGGAATAGGATAGGTACACAAGATGGAGAAGTCAACGACTATAGCAATCTAATCTTTGATAAACCCAAAGAGGCCAGCTTCTGGGCTAAGAATTCACTATTTCACAAAAACTGCTGGGAAAATTGGAAAATGGTAGGGCAGAAACTGGGCATAGACCAATATCTTACACCATGTACCAACATAAAGTCAAAATGGGTTCACTATTTAGGAATAAAGGCTGATACTATAAGTAATTTGGGAGAGCAAGGAATAGTTTACCTATCAGATTTATGGAAAAGAAAAGAATTCATGTCCCAAACAAGAGATAGAGAGCATTACAAAATGCAAAATGGATAATTTTGATTATGTTGAAATTGAAATGTTTTTGTACAAGAAAAGCCAATGCAACAAAAACTAGGAGGGAAGCAGAAAATTGGGAGAAAATCTTTACAACTAGTATCTCTGATAAAGGCCTCATTTCTAAAATATACAGGGAACTAAGCCAAATATATAGGAATACAAGCCGTTCCCCAATTGAGAAATGGTCAAAGGATATGAACAGGCAGTTTTCAGAGGAAGAAATTAAAGATATCTATAGGCATATGAAAAAATGCTCGAAATCACTACTGATTAGAGAAATGCAAATCAAAACAACTCTTAGATACCACATCTCTCCTGTCAGATTGGCTAAAATAATAAAACAGGAAAATGATAAATGCTGGAGAGGATGTGGGAAAATTGGAACATTGTTACATTGCTGGTGGAGTTGTGAACTGATCCAGCCATTTTGGAGAGCAATTTGGAACTATGCCCAAAGGGCTATAAAAATGTTCATACCCTTTGACCCAGCAATACCACTTCTAGGGTTGTATCCCAAAGAGATCACACAAGTGGGAAAAGGACCCATATGTACAAAAATATTTATAGCAGCTCTTTTTGTGGTAGCTAAGAATTGGAAATCAAAGGGATGCCCATCAATTGGGGAATGGCTGAACAAGCTGTGGTATATGAAGGTAATGGAATGCTATTGTGCTATAAGAAAAGGGGATGATACAGATTTCATAACAACCTGGAAAAACCTACATGACATAATGCTGAGTGAGTGGAGTAGAGCCAGGAGAACATTATACACAACCACACATATATGGATTCTGTGAGGACTAACCCTGACAGACTTTGCTTGTCTGAGCAACACAAGGTACAAAGATAACTCCAAAGGACTCATGATGGAGAATGCTATCTACATCCACAGAAAGAACCATGAAGTATGAATGCAGATTGAGGCACACTTCATGCTAGCCTTTTCCCCCCCTTGTTTTTCTTTTTCTCTCTTTTGTTTTTGTTTTTGGGTTGGTTTTTTCTTTTTTTTTTTTTTGGTCCTGTTTCTTCTTTCTCATGATTCATATCATTGGTCATAATTCTTCTCCATAACTTGACTAGTGTATAAATTAATTCAATGCGAAGTTATACATGGAAGTTATATGGGATTCCATGCCATCTTGGGGAGGGAGGCGGAGAGGGAGGTAAGAAAATCTGGAACTCAAAATTATGTAGAACCGAGTGTTGTAAACTAAACATAAAAAAATTTAAATTAAAACAAAAGAAAAAAAGGAAAAAAGAATAAAAAAGAAGGAAAAAAATTAAAAAAAAATAAAATTTTTTAAAATTACAAAAAAAAGTATATTTGCCCTCGGTACTCATTAGCACACTGTGGATGATGGTATCATGGCTGATGTAGATCTGAGCTTACCCTTCAGTTTGGCCTATAAAAAAGGAAGCAGACAGATCTGAAGAGAATGCTGAGAGGTGCAGATTAGAGAGAAGGTACCTAAAGAGGCTCACTTGGGTCCCAAAGTGAGGCAGCTTGCTTCTCAGAGCATATCTCCCCCAGGAAAACACTCAGCCCCAGAGATGGCAGAAGTAAGAAACAGTAGCTGAATAAGGAGCCACTTGGCCCCAGGAGAGGAGAGGAGTTCTTGTATAATGATACATTCCCAGACCAAGCAAAAGTCACAAATCAGTAAGACTTAGTTTCATAATGTGGAGGAGCAAATTGTCCTCATATCCTCTAGTATTACTGTAATAATTGTGAAGGTCCAAGAGAAGGGGATTGCCCTCCGCCTCCGCCCCCAACAACCTCAGCTCTTTCCCTTTTGGGAGAAGCTTCAACCACGGGGAAAGTGCTATAAGCCTGGGGATTGTATTCCTGAGAGATGTAAATTATAAAAACAAAGGAAAATAATAGTTTGCTTTTGTGCTGGGAAAAAAAAATGGAAGCTACTTTTGGTCAGTCAGGTTTCCAATGTACATAAAGGGGGAAAAACCTCAACAACTCAAAGCCCAAATAACTTAAAAGGCAACCAAAACCTATCAGCTCTGGGAATGAAACTTTTAGAAGTAACAGGCAGCTTTCTCTACAATCAGGTTTATGGGGAGATTCCTCAGTTTGGGTTCAGAAGGAGCTGAATTTACTCTAGCAAAACTACCTTGATTTTCCTTTGGTGAGGTTGGGCTCACCAAAGAGAGGGGAATTGACTATGTTTACTGTTAGGTGAAAAGAAACCGGCTCTGTATTTGACATACATTGTTAGGCATGCTTTCATGGGAAATGAGAACCCTTTTGTCTTTTCTTTATGTTTTTTTAAACTTTTAAAATTATAAATAGAAAATAATCAACAAATGAACACTTCCTACACAAAGGCCAGAAAATAGGTGTTGTACATGAAACCATGAGTCTATCTATGATAATAAAGCTTATCCTCTTAATGTACATTTAGTTTAATTACTACTGTTAATACCAACATATTCCTGCTTGTTAGTGTCCCACTATGAACCATCTTTTGGACTTCTTTGTGTATTTTTCAAATGTATGTCTGAAATGTTTTAAATGGGTATTTCTCAAGTTTCTTTCTTGCTTCTACCTCTCTTTTCTTTCCCTCCTTTTGCCCTCCCTTTCATTCACTTAGTCATTCCCTCTCAACTTAGAGTAAGTTGAGTAAAAATTATACAACACTTGATGCCAAGGTAATCTCTCTGGGTCCAAACTATTCCTCTTAAATGGGAACCAGCAAGATCTTTTCATTTGGTTAAATACTGATTTGGGATTATGGGAGTGGTAATTCACCCATACTTAACTAACCAAAGTAAAGAGCTGCAGTGGAGGAATTACAATTACACATAAACAGAAAAGACCCAACACTTTGGTTTGTCTTAAGGATGAATTAAGATGGTTTTGTAATTTATCTGATCCTAGGGAGTGCATGTCATATAAGCTTGGCAGGGTTCTTAATTTGGCACCTTTGAGTAAACACAGGTGCTGATCATCTGTTCATTTATTTGTGTTTATACTTCTAACAGTGACTGGAGGTATGAGTTGTTTGGCTCTTGCTCCCACCCTTGCATAGGAGACTATACTCTTTCTTGGTTTCTCTGTTAGAACATCCCCATGGGCATGACTTTCCCTTTAGTCAATACTCTCACTACTCCCCTGGGTAGGGGATCTTTCAAACCTGCTTTGGGAAAGACACTGGAAAGGGAAGTTGACTGAGACCACTGCCTCAGAAAGAGCTAATTCCTACTCACTAATCAAACCTCCTTTCACCAGAAGACTGATGGTGCATCCTATGTCCAGGATGGCCCAGGTTCACTTATTCTTCTCTGCTTTGGGGGAGCTCTAATAATATATATCAATATAATCTCACCTGTTCAGCTTAAACTCCATCTTGTAGTCTCACCAATTAGAAAGAGAATCTATTTCTCTCTCTTCCTATGTGTCCTTGGCCTACCAAAGTCTTCCTCTCATCATCTTTACATTTAATCCTTTAGGGACACACACATGTATGCATACACAACGAACACAAAGAAACTAATTTATTTTGAAAACACATGCCAAATATAGAAAGTGAACAAAGACTTAACAAAATGAATATTAGAGATAGAGGCTTAGTATGAAAGAGCAATATACAGGACAAGGAAATAAGACTTTTTATTCTGTTTTATTCTCAGTAATAGGGATAGTGAGGTAAATAGGACCAGCATTTTCCTAACACATCTTCCCTGACTTCCCTAACTTTTCTGATACAGCTTCTTCCTCCCAAAACTATGCAACCTGATTCGTCACAGCTTCCCTGATGTACCTGTTGGCTTCTAAGACTGTGTAGTTTCCTCTTAGTTCAGTTATACTCTGTTCTCAAGGTCTTGCTCCTGGTTAAGGGATCAGTAAAAGTAGCAGTAGTAGGGCAGTGGCATTGGATAAATTCCCAACACAGCAAGCCTCTCATCCTGCCTGTTCTCTCTCTGTAAGGCTATTGGTTGAAGCCACTTAGAACCTTTTTACTGCCTGAAAATTTGAGCACAAAACTCTAAGGACTGTTTTCTGACTTCCACCCAGTTATTGCCTTCCATCCCTAAAATGAGGGGTGAAAAATAGAAAAAACACAGCTATTCTTCACTTCCCTATTGGACTCCATAAGACCCTTTTAATGTGCTAAGTCTCCTAAGGAAAACTAACAGCCTTTAGTTCAATCTAATTCAATATTTGTTGGATCAATAAACATATCTTTAGGCTGATGAACAAAAAATAAACATAAAAAGTTAGGAATTGCTACATTGTGGTCAAATCTGTTACCCGTCATAATTTGTCACTGGCTGCTTAATGTCTTGGCTTGATGTTTTTATTCTACCATGCATGTTTCCTGTATATACAATCCTATATTTGCAGATTTTTACAGTTGACAGGAACCATGCAACATCATTTTACACAGTGAAACTGAATCCCAAGAGTGATTTGTCCAAATGTTATCTTTCTTAGATTATGAACTCCAAATAATACAGGCCCTATGTTACTTGTTCTAAGATGTCTGGTATAACATCATTTAAGGCTCAATAAGTTCTTTTATGCCAGGGTGATATTGACTCATGATTTGTTGTTTATCTTTTGGCTAATCACATCACTATGCCTCAGTTTTCTCTCCTATAAAATTGGGGCAACAACTGTTTATCTTTGTTTTACATCTAACACTTTCTAATGGTGGGTGTGTGTGCTTCTAGCAGTTTGTGAGGTATATGAGAAATAGTTATTCTCTCTTTCCAGGGCCCCCCTTTTTAGGAGAGCATAGTGTTCCCAGCTCTTCCCTTCAAGCCTAACTTTCTCTCTAGTCACTGCCCTTGGCTCTACCATTCTGGGGAAGGATTTCCAGTAAACCTTGGAGAGAAGAACAAAAGGACTGAAGGTACCTAAAGCAGAAGAGATAACTCAGAAGAGTTTCAGAAGAAATAACTCCAATCATCTCCTCTCTACCCCTGGACTTCCAAAAACTAAGTTGTGCTGAGATTTCTTTTGGTCTGGATCCATTTGGTCTTTCTCTGCTTTGGAGAAGTTATACAATATAAATCAATTAAAAATCTCTTTTCAGTCTAGCCCAAGCCCCCATGCTGGTCATATTTCCAGTTGGTTACGAAAATCTCTTTCTCTCTCAGAATACATAGCAACCCATCTGCCACTAAGAACATACAAAAATTTATTATGATAATGACCATGTGGTCTTAAGGAAAGTGGTTTAAACAAAGTGGTAAAAATTGAAAGTAAACAGGCTCTTAATTGCTAACACTGATTTATCTTTCTCTAAAGAGGGAATAAAAAAATTCATGGGGGTTGGGAGGGAGAGGCAGAGGACAGAAGTGTAAAATTCACTGGGTTCTGTCTTCATAGAACAACAGGCAAGGGAGTCTACATTGATCTGTCTGGCTTACATTCAGCCCCAGTCACACCACTCTGACATCCTTCTCTCCTTTCTCCTCACAGCATCATGGCTGAAACTGCTTCGTTTTGGAGACGGTAACATGGGTAGATGGTAGCTCCTGCCTCTCCACACTGTTATAGACGTACTTTCCTTCTCTGTCATGGTGGTGCTGAAGCTTCTCCCACCTGATGCTGCTGGGGCTCTTGGATGGCCTATCATTAGCATGCTTGCTCACTTTTCAAGAGATTTCAGCTCTCCCCTCTCCTTTAATATGATGAGGAATGAGACTGTCCTTTCAGACACAATCATAGGCCCCTTTAGCCTTTGATCTCTTCTCTCTATATACCACTTCACTTGGTGATTTTATCAGCTCCCATGGACTTAATTACCATTTCTGTGTTGAGGATCCTCAAATCTAACTATCCTGCCCCAAACTCTCTGTTGACCTCCAATCTCCTATCTCCAGCTGCCTTTTAGAATCCCAACGTAGATGTCTAGTAGACATCTTAAACAAAACATGTTCAAAACAGAACTCATTATATTTCCCCTTAAACTCTCCCCTGCCCAACACATCTCCTACCTATCCTTTTACCATAAAGGGCAACTCTCTCCCTCCTTCACCTCCCTGTTCTTGAGATGGTAAGCAAATTGATATAGATTATATATGTTCAACCCTGTAAAACATATTGCCATATTAGTCATGTTGCGAAAGAAGACACAGACCCAAAGGAAAAAAACATGAAAAAAAAATACAGAAAGTAAAAAATAGTATGCTTTGCTCCATACTCATACTCCATCAGTTCTTTCTCTGGAGGTGGATGGCATTTTTCATCAGGAGTCCTTTGGAATTTTGGATCATTGTATTGCTGAGAATAGCTAAGTTATTCACAGTTGACCATTATACAGTATATCTATTATTCTGCACAATATTCTCTTGGTTCTGCTCAATTCAGTTTCTAACAGTACTTTTTGTGATAGTAAATAATTGAAAACAAAGTAGATGCCCATCCATTGAAGAATGGTTAAACCAAGTGTGGTTCATGAATGTAATGGAATATTACTGTGCTGTAAAAAATTATGTACATGTTGAATATAGAAAAGCATGAAAAGATCTATATGAACTGATGCAGAGTGAAGTAATCACAGCCAAGAAAACAATGTGCACAATAACTACAACAATGTAAGTGGAAAGAACAACCACATACCAAAGTTTCAAAAGTGAATGTAACAAAAGTATAAAGATCAAACATGACGCAAATGAAGAGATATGAGAGGACACCCCCAATTTACTCCTTTTCGGAGGAGGGGGGTACACAAGTGTTACACATTGCACATGTTTTAAGATTTATTCAATGTCAATTTATTCAACATCAGTTGTACTGATTTTTTTCCTCTTTAAAAAAACTATTTGTTCAATAGGATGCCTCCCTGGAAGCGGGAGGGGGAAGCATCCTGGTAATAACTA
Organism: Trichosurus vulpecula; assembly: GCF_011100635.1. Lineage (NCBI taxonomy): Eukaryota > Metazoa > Chordata > Mammalia > Diprotodontia > Phalangeridae > Trichosurus > Trichosurus vulpecula. Next base: position 276,620,796 of record NC_050577.1, on the reverse strand, counting down.
TGGTGACCTAAGAAACCAAAGACATTAATAAAAAGTTATTTTTTAAAAACTAAATTACTATGTGTGCCTTCTCAAAGCCCACCCTTGGTTCCCAGTTTTCTGCCAGATTAAGTAGAATCATAGAAATTTTTATAGCTGAAAGTAAATTTCTCTCCTAATTCCTTCATTTTATAGATGAGAAAACATACTTAAAGAAGAAAGTTGCTTGCTCAAGGTTACATAGTGAGAGGAAAAATATCAGTAATCAATGCCTTGAGTGCTTTGCTCTGTATTGCCTTGTCAATTTTTTATCAGGAATAACCATTAAGATGAGAAATAACTATGCAATTTATATTAAGAACATAGTCCTAGGCAAAATAAAAACCTGTGTGTAACCAAACTATGATGTAGTCCCAGGAAAATTCCTGTGTTAGTTAATCTTAGAAGCATAACTAAATCATCATAAAATGTGATCTTGAGTATGTGACCATAACAATCATACCTATATATTAATCTTTATATTAAAATGATAAAGTAAGAAAGTCCTGTAAAGGGCTTTTTGAGACCTCAAAGGCTTAACTGAGATATCATGGAAAATACAAAGTTAGGACATCACAAAGGTAGGCCATAATGACCTGCAGAATGCAGTCTTGCATGAATCAGCTTTTAGGAGACTTTGTTGCGCCATACATGGATCAAGAGACCTATAAATAACTGTGAATTCTGTATTTTGGAGTCTCAGACCATACTGGGCAGACTGTAGACCCCATCTTTGTTTCTCTTAATAAAGGTTGGTTTCTCTCAGAGAGTCTGCCCAGTTTCTTTTTTACAAGAGATACCCAGAGGCAAAGCCAATCTTTCCATTCTTCTATTCACCTGTATAAATCTTATCTGTTGGTTTCAATACACATTTCCATTGGCCTTGCCTAAAGATTTTCATATCTAACCCTTCCAGCCCTCCAACAGGTTGCAACCTGTTCCAGGCAGACAAACCATCCAATCATCCCATGCTACCATACCTTGGTCCTCTTTAACTGCCTTCCTCTAGTTCCCTATATCTTTTTCTTCCTTCAGATTCACTAGAAATTCTTATCTTCCACAAAAATCTTCCACAGAATCTATCTTCTTATTAATGTAAAACATTTGCTATTTCCCATAACCAAAGGATCACGGATTTAGAGCTGAGAGAGTCCCTCAAATCCATTTAGTCCACCTCTCATTTTACAGTTGAGAAAACTGAATGCTAAGGAGGACATGTGACTTACTCAGAGTCCTAGAGGTAACAAGTGGTAGAGCCAAGATCCTCCAACTCCAAACCTAGCTCTTTTACCTCTACCACACTAATTCTGGGCACTGCCATCCTTCCAGCCACTCAAGTTCTCAACGTTGGAGTCATCATTAACTCTCCCTTTTACCTTCCTCACCATATCCAATTGGCTGCCAAGCTTTGTTGATTTTTGCCTTCATAACATCTCACACCTACACCTATTATCTCTACTTGTACAGATATCACCCTAGTTCAGGCCCTCGCCCCTTGTGCAAAACTTTCAGTCTCTCCTCTCTCTAATCCTTCTCCACATAGCTGACAAAATAAGTTTTCTAAAGAACAGGTCTGACCATGCTCCCTTTCCTAAAAACCTTCAGTGGCTCTCTCTTTTCTCTAGGTAAAATTACAAACTCCCAAGTTCTTTAAATCTGTTAACAATCTAGTAGTCTACTTTACCAGACTTATTTCACATTACTCCCTTTCATGGACCTTACTTTCCAACCAAACTGACCTATCTGCTGGTCCCTAAACTTGACATCCCATCTCCTATGGCCCCTTCCCATGCTTTTGCATTGCTATCTCTCATGCCTGGAATACCCTCCGTATCCAAATCTGCCTCTTAGAGTCTTTAGTTTTCTTCAAGTCTCAATTTAGAATCGAATTTTTTAAATGATGAAGATGAGTTCAGTTTTGCGCATTTTGAACTTAAGATGTCTGTCGGATGTCCGATTTGAAATGTCCAATAGGTAGTTGGAGGTGGGACAGTACAGATCAGGAGACAGATTAGGGCTAGATAAATAGATCTGAGAATCATCTGCATAGAGATGCTTATTGATCCCATGGAAGATAATGAGATCACTAAATGACATAGTATAAAGAGGAAAGCAAAAAAGATGGAGCACAGAGACTTGGAGGACATTCACAGTTACTAAACATGGTCTAGAAGAAAACCAGCAAAAGACACTAAGAAGAAGCAGCTAGACAGGTTGGAAGAAAATCAGGAAAGAACAATGAAAACCTCACCAATGTCTTTCATAAAATGTGCCACCTAGAATTAAACTAAGAAATTCTCCCAATATATTCTAAGGCTGAGTACACAAGGATTATCGCCTCTTTATTCCTAGATGCCAAGTGGCTCCTAATACAACCCAAGAATGCATTACTTTTTCTGGCTCCTACAGAGAGAGAGATAGAGAGAGAGAGAGACACAGAGACAGACAGAGAGAGACGGACACACAGAGAGAGACGGAGAGACTGAGAGACTTCATAGTGAGCCCGCAATCCACTAAAACTCCCAACTCCTTTTGAGAAAAACTGCTAACTATGCCCTCCTCATCTTGTACTTAATTCTGAATTTAATAACTATCACCCCAAAAGGAGTATATTTTCACATATAAAGTAGAACAAAAAAGAATATTACACATGAAACTAGGAATCATGATTACATGAAGCTTGCTTAAAAAAAAAAGTGCAATAGGGGTGTGTTGATAAGCAAAATGGCCTTTGTTTTCTTTGAGTAATTCAGTGAGCCTTACTAGGTGCTAAGCCCCAGGCCCAAACCCCATTAGGTGTTAACCTAATCCATGTGGATGTGAACCTCCCAGGGTCCTAAGGGGAGGGGCCAACTCAAGAACCAATCACCAGAGCCTGAGCTCTGGTGATTCAGATGATGTTTGATGATGCCTGAAGCCCTATAAGAAGGGAGGACAGAGCCATTTGTGTGGGGTTCTGGAGATGGTGTTGATGAGGAGACTCTGGGCAGCTGTAGCTAAGGAGCCCTCCAGCTTGTAAACCCGGATGCTGAGACTTTGTTGAACTCTGGTAACTATGTGTTGGGATTTGAATCACACAAAGTCTGTCTGTTGATGTTTGTAATTTGTTTGCATTTTGTTTTGAAGTTCAGGGTGCTGGATTTTTCCCCTGAACTAAGTGAATGATATTTGTATGCTGAATTAAAAGTAAGCTTGTCAACCCCTTCACCTTGCTTTCCTTAATTAAGCAGATCAAAAGAACCTGTGCTGTTGGCAGCTTTCTGGGTGCTGGCTGTGGGTGGATCTTACACCCCCACAGAAGCTGCTAGCCAGATTGTTAAAACAGGGGGTCAGCCAATAATCCTTATGAGCTTACACAGAGTGCATTAACATACACACACTTATGCATTTAGAGGCTGAGGACCCAGCTTCAAGGAAAATCATGATAACATATAATAGAAATGCCTTGTAGAGATTTTTGAACATGTGAAGATATTGTATAACTGGTTCTGGTCTATCCACCATATCCACATGGTGGATAGTAGATTCTTTAATTGGTGGTAGTTATGGAAATGGGACTTGGAGTGCTGTCAAAGGTTTTTATTGACCTCAGCCCTTTCCTTTCTTGATTATACCTCTGCTCTTGGTTGACTCCTCTGCTGAGAGATACTGCTATAAGGCCCCAGGAATATGGGCCTCAGTTCTCTGTCTGCCTCTACATTTGTTCTTTGATTTTAGGTGAAGGTGATTAATCTGAACGCCCCCACCTTTGAATTTCAAAAGGTCAGGTGTGTGAGCCTCCAGTAGTTAAGGGGTCCACCAATTTGTACGTTTCCAAGTTCACATCTGGAAGTTGAATTCATGTCAGATTTTGCAACCAGACTAGCATCAATGGCTGCAGGAGAAACCTTGGGGATGTAGCTCACTAGTATTGAAGATGAAGAAGCAGGGATATTGAATTTGGATTCAAATGTGATGGGACTCATTCTATACAAAAAACTATGTTAGGTTTGAGTCTATTCTCTCTCAGAGACTAAGGTGATATACGGGAGAATCTGCCCCCAAGATGTGGGGGGAAGGAATGTTTGTGCTTCTTTCTACATCTTTGAAATTAATATCCCTTTGTAAAAACTAACTCATATTAATTGGTTAAATGGAACTGGGCTTCTCATGTCTGCTCACTAACAGTAAGGGAAACATAACTGGAACAAGGGCTTGAGCGTATGAAACTCTGACAGTGAGAGGTACCTGGCCTGGCTTTAAAACTGTAAGGTCAGAAAGAGTATTTGCCATAAAAGTATATAATAAATTCAACTTGCTATTTTCAAAGCTGTCCTGTTTGTTTCTTTCTGAACTTCCCTTTGTTCTGTGCACTTTAAAAAATGCTTCAATGACCTATTTTATCTATTCTTTTTTGTTTTTGCAAACTATCACTAGCTCCTTTCTCCTACCCAAATTAAAAAAAGACAAAGTCCTTGTAATAAATAAGCAAAGTCAAACCCAAAATGCATGTCCCATCAATGCACCTTTCTGTCAGAAGGTGGGTAGCCTACTTCATCATAGGGCCTCTGGAATTGTGGTTGGTCATTCTAAAGATCATAGTTCTTAAATCTTCCAAAATTGTTTTTCTTTACAATGCCTTCTATAAACTGTTTTCCCAGCTCTGTTCGCTCTATTCTTAGTTCATACAAGTTTTCCCAGGTTTTTCTGAAATCATCCCTTTTGTCATATCTTATGGCAATGTTGCACTTCTGAAGTTTATTTTTTAACCCATTGTATGGCTTTACACTTATCCCCATTAAATGCCATATAATTAGTTTAAATTTGGAGTCAAGATCTTTTTGCATTTTGATCCTGTCATGCAGTACATTAGCTAAATCTCCAAGATTTGTCATGTGCAAATTTGATAAGCATGTGTTTTATGCCTATGTTATTGATGAAATCACAGAACTAGATTATGTTAGGGGTGAAGGGAAGGGGGAAGGAGCAAGAAGGGAAGGGGGAAGAAAGGAGATAGGGAGGAAAGGAAGGAAGAAAAAGAAACCATTCCTGCTCTCAAAGACTTTATATTCTATGGGGGACAATATAACATGTATCATCGCCTACGTATGGAAAGTCTTTCCAGATTCCCCTAGTTCTCAATGCTTTTTTCTTTCTCAAATTATCTTGTTTTTATTGATCTATTTACATGTTATAACCCCTAATATAGTGTGAGATGCTTGGGGATGGCCATTTTTTTTTGTTTTTGTCTCTGTATCCCTACTGGTTAATAAATGTTTATTGAATCAAATTTCTTACCCTATTTAGTAAATGTTGCTCAGAAGTAATAATAAAAATATCTTCTATGGAATCATTGTATATGTCACTGATAAATTTGTATTTATCCATATTGTTTCCCTGTTATAGGAGCACTATCTGCCAAGACTAGGAAGTCCCTACTAGAACCAGGAAAACAATTTATACAATAACAAGAAAGTCATAAAGACAATCAACTTTGAAAGATTTATTAATTCTGATCAACACAATGACCAACCACAATTCCAGAGGACTCATGATTTCCACATAGCTAAATGGACTCAGAATATAGATACTACAGACTGAAGCGTATTTCCTTTTTTTCTTTTTCTTTGGACATGGCTAAAGCAGGAATTTGCTTTGTATGACTATACATATTTGTAATGGATTTTGTTTTTCTTGCTTTCTCAGTGGGTAGGAGAGGGGGAAGAAGGAGGGAGAGACTTTGGAACTGAAAATAAATTAAAATTGAAAAAAGAAGTCTCTGCTACACAGGCTAGGTTAAATTTTGCCTTAAAAGGCAACACAACCATCCTTGGTGTTTAATTTGTTCAGGAGCCTGAGACTCAAACCATTGGCATAGCTTTCTGGCTGCCTAAATATAAAAGCCCAGTGTGCAGGGGGTTGGGAGCTCAGACTTGAAGGATTCTCTGCTGTCATGTGGGCCACTACACCCTCCTATCTGAGTCTACGTGCATGTGGAGAAGAGGGGATCTGCATCCAACTACAAGGGGTGGGGAACCTTCGGCCTCGAGGCAACATGTAGCACTCGAGGCCCTTTGACTAAATCCAAACTTCACAGAACAAGAGGCCAGCAGGTTCCCCACCCCTGAACTAAACCAGTGCTGTATCTTTGCTGAATGTCCTTCCCGATGCTATTGTTAAGCAAACTTCCTTTTTGTAAAAAGATGTATGGTATATGGTATCTCAGTTCCAGTCCTGAGGCTGAACAACTGGACTGACTTTAGTGAGGGCTGCCCCAGAACTCTCCTCTCAGCTGTCAGTTCCCCCAAATCGGGAACCCTGCCTACCTTTTCATATCCCCAAATATGTACACTCAATAAGTAGCTGTTGATAATGATGTTGATAGATTAATAATAAAAGAAACCACTTTTATCATGTGGAGAATGGTTTTAAGTGAATTCTGGAAACAAAATTTTACTAGCACCCCTTAACTGAAAGTCTTGTGAAATCACGACATTTAGTAAACTTCTTAGATTATGGAGGACTTTTAATACAGATAGAGTGATTTTAGTTCCTGGGGGAAATAAAGCAAATTTAATTAGCTTCACCAGCTTAAGTCAGCCCTTTGCAGTCTTACTCATGAGTTGATTTGCATGGCAATTAGGAGTATTATAGGAATGTAGACTGTGCTCTGACCCTACTCTTTCCTCCTCATTTCCTCCTCAGGGTTCTCAAGCAACCTGAGGGACTTGGAAGGTATCTCTTATCTCCATTTCAATCAACTCAAGGATCTGCCCCATTTACCCCAATTTATTAGAGGGTCAGTAACTAGCTCTTTAGTTCCGTGTGACCACTTAACATCAATTGGCTTTCACAGAAGGATATTTACTTAAAAAATATAGCCAGAACAAATGTATAAACATTATCACTCTCTCTCACACACACACACACACACACACACACCTCTTAGGGGTATACTTTCTACTGCAACCCCAACTTTCCAATATCTCCCCAAGTTCATCCAGTGAGGGGTTATTGGATATGCCACATGAGGGGTCCTGAAGGTCGCTCTTTACTCTTTGAAGCATTGATGCTGCGCTGACTACATACCAGAACTCTGGAACAAAAGGATGCTGAGTCTTTTGAATCCATAATCATAGGCTTCAATAATCACCAAGCTCCACCAAGAGCAATGAGGCAAAGAGATCTTAGCTGGGCCTGACCCAAGAGCCTCCACTTCAACATGTTAACTGACCAGAACCAGTCCCAGAATGTGCAGGCATGCTCCACAGTTTGAGGCACTTTTCTTATATATCATTATGACTCTCCTAGAAACAGCTTCCTAGCATTCTCCATGTGGAATGAAGTCATCTTCTCCCTAGCTTCATCCACATGAAGAAGCCATCTGAGGCACTCTGGGTATGTGCCAGACATTCATTATAGGGATTTAAAAGAATCTCTGAAGTCACTACATCTCCACCCAGCTTCTTGGCAGTTTTGCTGAGAGGAGTTCCCAGAATGCTTTGAAAAGAATCAACTCTAGCAACGAAGGGATATGACAGGAGTTAAAAAGAATTTTGGATTCTGTAACAGTTCGGGCTGAGAGGGTCTGAGAAGCAACAGGATTTAGAGAAGTTCACAAACTACAGCTAAAATATGCAAATATGAATAGGAAAAAAGGTATAAATACTATCTATTAATCAGAACCAGATAAAGAGGAATATTTAAATTGAAAAGTTTCTGCTGAATTGAAATCAGAGATAATTCATTTTTGCTTGTGCTTATTTTTGCACTGTGCATGGTATCTAGAAACACAGAAAAATGTTACTTCTACCTAAAATTATCATGTTCACTGACTTACGACTTATTACTGAATTGCTGACATATCTTTCAATCAAAACTATTTTGAAAATATTGCATTAATCAAATTAACTAAAGGATTAATTACTAACAATTATTTAAAAGTTTTCCCTAGCCCCTAGAATACACACAGGGATTTTTATTTTTGTTTTCCCTGTCTCACACTGATTTAATTTTTTTCTACTTTTTTTAATAAGATTTTATTTTTTCCCCAATTACATGTCAAGACAATTTTTAGCATTCATTTTTATGTGATTTTGAATTCCAAATTTCTCTCCCTCCCTCCCTTCACCTTACCTCTTCCTAAAATGGTAGGCAATTTGATATAGGTTATGCATATACTATCACGTAAAACATATTTTCTTATTAGTCACAATTGTGAAAAAAGAAACAGATCAAAAGAAAAAAAGCATGAAAAAGAATAAAGCAAGTGAAAAAAGTATGCTTTGATCTGCATTCAGAGTCCATCAGTTCTTTATATGGATGTGGATAGCATCTTCCTTAGTGAGTCCTTTGTACTTGTCTTGGATCATTGTGTGGCTGAGAAGAGCTTAGTCATTCATAGTTTATCATCACACAATGTTGCTGATACTGTGTACAATGTTTTCTTGGTTCTGCTCATTTCACTTTGCATCAGTTTGTGCAGATCTTTCCAGGTTTTTCTGAAATCTGCCTGTTCTTCATCTCTTATTGCACAATAGTATTCCATTATATTCATATACCACAGCTTGTTTAGACATTCCCTAATTGATGGGCAGCCTCTCAATTTCCAACATTTTGTTGCCATAAAAAGGGCTGCTATTAATATTTTTTCAATGTAGGTCCTTTTCCCTTTTTTATAATCTCTTTGGGATATGGACCTAGTAGTAGTAATATTACTGGATCAGAGGGTATGAACAGTTTGATTTCCCTTTGAGCATAGTTCCAAATTACTCTCTAAAATGGTTGGATCAGTTCACAACAATGCACTAGTGTCCCAATTTTCCCATATCTTCTCCAATATTTATCATTTCCATTTTTCTTTCATATCACTCAACCTGACAGGTGGGAGGTGATACCTCATATGGTTTTTTTATTTGCATTTCTCTAATCAAAAGTGACTTAGAGCACTTCTTCATATGCCCATAGATAGCTTTGATTTCTTCATCTGAAAACTGCCTGTTCATGTCCTTTGACCATTTATCAGTAGGGGAATGGCTTATATTCTTATAAATTTGATTCAGTTCTCTATATATTTGAGAAATGAGGCCTCTATCAGAGATACATGCTATAAAGATTGTTTCCCAGCTTTTTGCTTTCCTTCTAATTTTGGTTGCATTGGTTTTGTTTGTGCAAAAGCTTTTAAATTTAATATGTAAAATTATCTATTTTATATTTCATAATGCTCTCTATCTCTTGTTTGGTTATGAACCTGCAATTTACTTAAGAATTTGGATGTTATACCACTTGGTGCATATATATTTAGTGCTGATTTTTAATTTAATATTTAATTTAATATGTAAAATTTTATTTTGATTTAATTTTAATTTAATTTAATATGTAAAATTATCTATTTTATATTTCACAATGCTATCTCATTTGGTTATGAACCTGTAATTTACTTAAGAATTTGGATGTTATACCACTTGGTGCATATATATTCAGTACTGATGTTACTTCATTGTCTATGATAACAAGATGTAGTTCCTTCCTTATGTCTTTTAATTAGGTCTATTTTTGCTTTTGCTTTGTCTGAGATCAGAATTGCTACCCCTGCTTTTTTTATTTTTACTTCAGCTAAAGCATAATAGATTCTGCTCCAGCCCCTTATCTTTAATCTGTGTGTGTCTCTCTGTTTAGAGTGTGTTTCTTGTAAACAACATATTAGGGGATTCTGGTTTTTAATCTACTCCACTATCCATTTCTTTTTTATGGGAGATTTCATCCTATTCACATTCACAGTTACGATTACTGTGTATTTCTCTCGAACCTATTTTTCCTCCTGTTTGTCCTCTCTCTCCTTTCACCCTTTCTCTCCTCAACAGTGTTTTGCTTTTGTCTACCACCTCCCCTGGTCTGTCCTCTGTTCTATCAGTTCCCCCACACACACCTTTACTCCTCCCCTCCTATTTCCCTGTTGGGTAAGATAGATTTCTATATTCAACTGAGTGTGTATAGTGCTTCCTCTTTGAGCCAATACTGATGAGAGTTAAGGTTCAAGAGATGCCCATCACCCACTCTCCCATCTTTCCCTCCACTCTAATAAGCTTTTCATGCCTCTTCATGTGAAATAATTTGCCCCATTCTACCTCTCCCTTCTGTACCCAGTGTACTCCTCCTTCTCATCCTTTAATTATTTTTATATCATTCCCTCAAATTCACCTTATATCTATACCCTCTATGTATATTCCTTCCAGCTGTACAAATGGTTCAGCTCCTTTGAATCCCTTATATTTTCTTTTCCCTTTTTCGGCTTCTATTGGGTCTTGATATTTGAGCTCAAATTTTCAGTTCAATTCTGGTCTTCTCCTTATGAAAGATTGAAATCCTTTTATTTCATTGAATGACCATTTTCCCCCTTGGAGTATTATATCTAATTTTGCTTGGTAGGTGATTCTTGGTTGTAGTTCTAGCTCCTTTGCCTTCTGGAATATCATGTTCCATGTAAGGCCTGGAATTCCCCTGGCTGGGGAACCCTGTACCTCCCCCATAACAGTGGGGTATTGTTTCTGATACCAAAGGAAGAAGCTAAATATCTCCAGACTGATTATAGGTAGTAGTTGAATCAATGATTATGAATATTTACAAGCTGGGGCAATCTTTGTTCTGAGGCAGTGGCCAGAGTTTAGTGGATCCCCACTAAAGAACTCCCAAATTCCCTACGGTAATTATAGAAAGCAGATAAAGGGAGGAAGAGCTAGAGGGTGCATCACTATTAATTGGTGGATATTTTTAGTTTTCTGCTTAGTAATGAGCTTGAGAATTTAGCCAATGTTATGCCCAGACATAAGTTTGTGTATTGATCATGTACCACTCATGACATTCTTGTTATGGCTTTCATAGATCATAGTATCTTAAGTTATGGCTCAGTGTCTAAGTTATGATTTTTAACAGGTCACCATGTCCAGGATTCCACCTTTCATAGAACTTAAGTTTTTAAGGCTTTTCACTTATTACTGTATTTTACGGCTTTTCTCCAATAGGAACCCTACACTCCATGACCTCTGATCCTTTAATGTTGCAGCTGCTAAGTCCTGTGTAATCCCGATTGTGGCTCCTGGGTATTTGAATTGTTTCTTTTCCACTTCTTGCAGTTTTTTTTTTTCCCCTTGACCTGATAGTTCTGTAATTTGGCTATCATGTTCCTTGGAGTTTTTATTTTGGGATCTCTTTCCTGAGGTGATAAGTAGATTCTTTCAATGACTATTTTGCCCTCTGGTTCCAGGATATCAGGGCAGTTTTCCTTGATAATTTCTTGAAAAATGCTATCCAGGTTCTCCTTTTGATTACGGCTTTCAGGTAGGCCAATAATTCTGACATTGTCTCTTCTGGATCTATTTTCTAGGTTAGTTGTTTTTCTGTGAGGTATTTTACATTTTCTTCTATTTTTTTCATTCTTTTGAATTTGTTTGATTCTTGATGTCTCACAGAGTCATTAGCTTCCACTTGACCTATTCTCACTTTTAAGGAGTTGTTTTCCCCAGTTAGCCTTTGTACTTCCTTTTCCATTTGGGAGTTGTTTTTCCTAAGCCGTGGACTCTTTATTCATAATTGTCTTGCATCACTCTCATTCACCCAGTTTTTCTTCTGCCTCTCTTACATGATTTTTAAGCTCCTTTTTGAACTCTTCCATTAGTTCTTTCTGAGACCTTGAGACCACTTCCCATTTTTCTTTGGGGTTTTGCCCACAGGTGTTTTGACAGTGTTGTCCTCTTCTGAGTTTGTGTCTTGGTTTGTCACCCTAATAACTTTCTATGGTCAGATTCTTTTGTTGTTTTTTGCTCATCTTTTTCGACCTTTTTTCTTTCTTTTAAATTTGAGCTCTACTACCAGAGTGGAAGGGGCTTCTTGTGTCAGCGGCTGAAGGCACCAGCTGTTTATCTGCTGCTGCACTGATGTTGCCCTGAGGTCCACAGGATCCTGTCTGGTGCTGCGCTGAAGGGGTAGGGTGGGTAGGGGTCTGGCAGCTTATCTGGTGCTGAACTGTGGTCCTAGTGCTGGTGTCTGGCATGTGCTAAGGCTGGTGGGGGTGTTTCTTTGTTTCCCTGGGGCTACACTGAAGCACATGGAAGACTGGTCTCTGCCAGCTGCCTGTTTGCCTGGGCTACACTGAAGTGTGGTGGGGACTGGGTACTGATGGCTGCCTGTTTGCTTAGGCACCTGTACGGTTGGCATCTACCTGTTTGCCTAGGGCTGTGCTGATACACGTGGTGGTTGTTGGAGCTGAAGCCTGATGATTTTTCTGGTTATGCTGAGGCACATGGGGGTCCTGGTATTGGTGTTTGCCTGCTCCACCACACTGGGGCTCAGGATCAACCACTGGCTTGCTGAGGTGGAGCTTTCTGGTGGCTTGTTTGGACACTCCCTGTCCTGAACTGCAATCCCCTTTTACCCGAGTGGGATAGACCTTTCTTTCTAGTCTTCCAAGTTTCTTGGGCTAAAAGATTGTTTCACCTATCTTTTTGCTGGTTCTGCTGTTCCAGGATTTGTTTGGGGGTGCTATTTTATGGTTGTTTGGAGGTGAATATGGGAGAGTTATGGTGATTTATTGCTTACCCCTCCATCTCGCCTCCTAGAAGTCCACACTTAGATTTTTTTTAATGAAGGATATCATTGCTTTCAAAAACAAAGTCTTTTAAACATATCACTACTGAATAAAATACAGCTTTAAAATGTTTATTTCATACTTAACTTTTAAAATTATTTTTGTATATATTTTATGACTAATTTAATATATTAGTATAATCACACGTGCATATAATTTGTTAGTAAATAAATGTATAGGAGTGTTTTCCCGATTTAGGTGCATCATCCAAAAATTCTGAGACCATGGAAATAAAGAGCTGGCAGACTCCTGGCCAATGGAGAGCTGCATCAGAAATGATAGGTAGGGGCAGCTAGGTGGCGCAGTGAATAAAGCACCAGCCCTGGAGTCAGGAGGACCTGAGTTCAAATCTAATCTCAGACACTTGACACTTACTAGCTATGTGACCTCGTGTAGTAGCAATTTAGATGTGAAGATCTTTCCCACCCATTAATAGGTCACGTGACCTGCTTATATCACAGAAAGCCTAAGTCACATGTGGCGGGAGGAGCTTGCTGAACAAGAGGAACTGGAAGTGTGGAGCAGGAAATCCTCAGAGTGGTTAGAGCTGAGGGAGAGAGCAGACATGTGCTAGCTGTGCTGTGAGTATTTGTTGGTGGCAAGGCAGGAAGGTTACGGGATGGCTTGGCTCCCTGCTGTGATGTTGTGTTTTAGGTTCTTTGCTGTTATTATAAAGTGGACTTACTAGTTCTGGAATTTGCTTGTTGCTTGGATGGGTCAGCCTTATTGGTTTGGGGATCTGGTCCTTTGGTGTCTGAATAAATGGTTTATTTCTTCTACCTTCTATATGGAGAGTCTCCTATATTTTGCAATACAGAACTACATAGGCATATATGCAATTATCATCTATATTGTGATTATTGCCTTGCTGATACACTATGTAACAATGATTCAAAACAATTTCAAGGGATTTATGATGAAAAATATTATCCACCTCCAGAGAAAGAACTGATGGAGTCTGAAGCAAATCAAAACATACTTTTATTTTTAAAAAATTCATTTTTCTTGCTCCCTGCCCCCCTTTCTTTTGGGTCTGTATTCTCTTTTGCACAATGGTCAACATGGAAATACATTTTTCATGACTGTACATGTATAATCTATATGAAAGTGCTTGCCTTCTCAAGAAGGAGAGAGGGGAATGAGGGAGGGAGTTTGGAACTCAAAATTATTAAAAATGAAAGTTAAAATTTGTTTTTATGTGTAACTGAGAAAAAGATAAAAGCATTCCTCAGAAAAAGGAATTATTTATTTCCTTTTAGTAATTGTATTGTTATTTTCTGCCAATTTATCAATTGCCATCTTTAGAGAAAAAAAATCACCGTTGTTATTTTCATCGTCATGCACCACAAAAGCATTGCTTATTCCACACCTGCAACTTTCTAAAGCTTTGTATCTTAAAATACTGTAAGAAGTTAATTTTGCTCAGAAGTCTGCAGAGTATACAAAAGAGACAATGAAGAATGATGAGGAATAGGGTTTTGAAACTGCTGGAGTCATATTTAGGTTGATGGTAAGCATTATGGATAAAAAGAAGGTGCTTCCAAGGTGTTTTACTCTCCCTTCTATTCTTGGAAAAAGCATGCTAGAGTTATCTGCCAAATCTAATTAATATAGAAGAAAATAAGCAGTAGGCTGGAATGTACAGTGGTAATGCAGTTTAGTAATATAGATTTCTCAGAATGAATATTTTCTACATCTTTGTCTATGGAAAATGTACTGGATTGAGAGTTGGAGGACCTGGATTCTGCCACTCAACCTAACTAACTTAACACATCTTAACCTCATTGCCGTCTATAAGATAAAGGAATTGGACTAGATGACTGCTAAAGTCCCTTAAAGTTCTAAATCCATCATCCTGTTGTAGAAAGATTTATAGGTCTGGGTCAGACTCAGTCACTTGTAGGTCTCCCCATGGCCTCCTACTTGACTTGTATTTAATATTTAATCTCATCATCACAAATTTTGGAATAACCCAGGGGTATATTTAGATATTTCCTCATTAATTAATGAAACTGTAACCTCTTCCTCATTAATCAGTTGGTTCAAACTTCACCCTACTTCATTAAGTATTATTTATTGAATTAACTAGAGAAAACTCCTTTTCTAGTGGTACTCATATATCTCTCTATATTAAATCCCTTAATCTATTTTGATCAAATTAGTATGAGTTATTAATATATAATTTATTAACAACATAACAAATAATAACACATAAAAAATAAACACATAAAAATAACAAATAAAAACACAGATAAATATTCACACAGCTAGAATCACCTCAAACACCAATATAACAGCAGCTGATTTCTCTTCACTTCTGGGAACACAGTCCCAATACCAGGAGTCTTCTCAAGATATCAATTAAAATCTATCAAGAACCTAATCATCCACCATCTTTCTTCAGACCCTGGTGGAGATAACCCAGAACCATTAGCCCAAGAATCTTGGGAATAGCAGTGATTCCAACCCCTGTGGAAGATGCAACCTAGTCCTGTTGGTTTTATAGTCACAGGTACTGAAGATCCAGAAAAGAAAGTTCTTGTCACCAAAATCTTGGGCATCATCAAATTGTTTAACATCAGAAACTGATGTGATTTTATCTGCTGAAATGACATTAAAGAAGAGGCATGACCTGCTTTGCCCCTTCACCATAAAGACCATGGGACCATTCCATTTGACTTGCAACTGAAACCTTCCATTGTGCTGTCTCCACCTTTAGCATGTGAGCTCCTTGCGAGCTAGGACTGTCAATAATTTTCCTTTTGTATCCCCAGCAATTAGTGAAGCACAGGTAGGTTCTCAATAGTACAAACAATGAATACCTTGATATGGTCATGTTATTTGAATTTACGCTGCATATTTCCATTGTGCTGGAACCAATTTCCATATTTTACATAATTATAACTTCATATAGTGTGAGTTCGAATATAGGCAACCACTTCAGGGGACTCATTATTCATACTAATCAGGACCTAGCTGTGCTTTGTACAAAATAAGTACTTAATAAATGCTTTGTTCATGTATGTAGTCAGCCAGCCAAAAGAGTTCTAGCCCCGTAGATGGTCTTTTGTACAGCCAGCAGAGACTTCTACAGTCTCCCTCAGGACAGCAACAATACTTTCCTGAAAAAGTTCCTACCTTGGGTTTATTTATTTCTGCTGTCTGCAATAAAGTATTTTATCTAAGGCCTACTCACAGATGAGACTTTTCTGTACAACCCAGGACACTTAAGAGAATGAGGCAGGAATGTGCTGGGAAATGTTTAATAACTGGCTGGTGGGGGAGAGGGGGAGATAAATGTATGCAGGACACACTTTAAAGTTTAGTCTTCATTATTAACATTTTCTCTTTCACTTCTTAAGTCTAAACAATCAACAAAACAATAAATCAGGTCCTAATTTGTGGAGGATTTGCTGATTTCTGAAGTAAATGTTCATGGTGAAAATTTAACATTTAGCTTTCTTGAGCCAGTATGAGCTGACTCCCTCCCACACATTCCTGGAACTAGTCCATGCTTTGCATACACATAAGATCTCTGCCTGAGGATCCAGTTTTAGCCCTACCTTTCTGATGCAGGGTAGACATCTTTGATGTGTCTGTCCTAGCTGTAGTCATCTGCCCAAAACATTTTTCCAACCTTCTTTCTATCATTCCTTTCCCTTTTAAGCCTCTGTGTTCTTGAGCAACTCCTATTCCCCAGAAGGGAGTATATAGTTCAGTTCCTAAGGCTGTTCCTTATTGTTAAAGTATTTGGTATTTTTGAATGATCCAGTAGATAGGGTTATTTACAGACTACTGATTCTGGCCTTCCCAGCCCTGACTTTGCTATGAATAACCTTGTGACCTCCCAATTTCCCCCCTTTCTTTTCTTCTTATAATGTCCTTATTTTTATTCTCCAGATCCACTCCTAAGGATATCCTTATTAATTTCCAGTCTCAAAACATTACAATACATATTAAACATATCAATAACTATCTTTTAAATTTTGATAATCTGTATTTGAAAAGTAATGATGCTAAACCATTCAAAACAAGAATATAGAATTTATATAGTGTTTAAAGATTTGTAAAGTATCTTACAAATATTATTTCATTTTATCTTCACAACAACTCTGGGAGGTAGAATTTATTATTATTATATTACAAATGCAGACAGAAGTTAAGTGACTTGCCCAGGGTCATATACCTAGTAAATGTCTGAGACTGGATTTGAACTTAGGTCTTCTTGTTTCTAAGTTCAGCGCTATATTCATTGTACTGTGTACATATAATCTACACAATAATGAGCAATTAAATAGTTACATGCAATTACCATGTATCGAATAAAAGAATAAAACTGACAGGTTTCTGTCATTAATTGTCAGTAGCCCTATAAGATATGTTGTATATATAATTCTATGAGATATAACTATGGGAAAAGAAAACAAATTTTTAAATCTAAGATATAAGCCTTACGTGTTCTAGGGTTTGGGGATCAGCTAACCTTGTTTACAGGTCAATCCTCAGGCTGCTACTTGACTCATTCCCATATTTAATCTCATTAGCCTAAATTCTAGGGTAATTCGGTGGTATGTTTGGATTTTCCTCATTCATTAGTAAAATTGTACCATCCTGTTCATTAATCAGTTTGCTCCACTCCAGTTCCTTAAAAAATATTTATTTTGCTCTCTTCTCAATAATAGTCACTCATATCTCTACATAAACTAAATCCCTTAACCTCCTAGGGTTAAACAAATATTAAAGAACTGAATATACAATTTATTAATAATACCTATAATAAAACAAACATAATTACTTACACTATGTTATTTGAAAAAGTGATCACAACCAGAGTTACCTCAAACCCTCATGTAACCTCACATAACTTCACTTCTACATAGTTTCACATGATTCAGTTCATTCAGTATTGAAAAGAAAGTCTCTTTGCAAGACTCTTCATCCTCTTTGCAAGATAAAGGTTCTTATGGTTTTATCAGGAAAGGAGATCTCTCTATCTTCTGTCTCTTTCTTCAGCTTCTCTTCAGTCATGACAGGAAAACAATCCCTTCAGTTTTTCTCAAATTATCACTCATCTCTTCAGTTAAAACTGGAATTTAAATTCATTTTCACAACATTCTCATTGGCTCTTAAAGCTACAGTAACTATAGTCTCTGTAGAAGAGGACTTTGAAACAGATGTTACATTTATAAATATATACACATAATTTGTATATACATATATATTTTAATGTAATATAACATTTTTTATGTGTGTATACACACATACTCACAAGAACTTAAAAACCTTGTGGACAGGTTTTGTTTCTGTGTCTCCACTGTTCAGTACAATGCCTAGCACACTGAAGTTAGTTAATAAATGTTTCCTTGACTGACTGATTAATAGGCCTAGAAGCTAAGTCCTAGAGGCATAGAAGTTAAGTGAAGCCAGCATACAAAGCAATTCTTTCCCAAACTTTTCTACTGATTTTGTGAATTGTAAAACCAGAAAAGATACAACGTGATGAGAGTTAAAAATCATAAAGATAGGATCCATATTTTCAAAAATCTTCATAGCAGCTCTTTTTGCAATGGCAAAGAATTGGAAACTGAAAGGGTATTCCTCAACTAGGGAATAGGCGAAGAAGTGAGTCTATGTGGATATGATGGAATATGACCATGCTATAAGAAATAATAAAGGCAATGGCTTTGGAGAAATCTGGAAAACTGTCATGAACTGTGTAGGAACCAGTATGCACAAGTAAGCAGAACTAGAATAATTATGGAAAGACATTCAAATTTTGAAAGACTTTAGAACTCTTATCAATGCAATGACCAGCCATGATCCTAGAGGAACGAGCTACCTAACTGCTGACAGAGAGGTGCCAATTGAGCCTTTTAAAAATATATGGCCAATGTGGGAATTTGTTTTGCTTTACTATACATGTTTAATAATAGTGTATTGGTTTTTCTTTCTTTCTCAATGGAAGAGGGATAGAAGGTGGGAGGTACAGAAGAGGCAGATTTTCATTGATTGTTAAAAAGGGATTTTAAAAAATGGGATGCTCAAGACAAATTTTGAAAGTCAAAGTAGTCCTAACATTACTGGAATGCTTGGCAGTCCTTCCAAAGAATTTTCAAGTTGGTTCCTCATTTTGTTTTTTTAATAGCCTAACTTCCTCAAGGAGGATAGGTTATAGAAAAAGGCATGTGTAGAATTTCAAGAATTCTACCATTCTTAGTTGTAGCTTAAATATGTTATAAATTCCCTTTCTCTGATTCTTTCTGTAAAATATTGCCATTTCAGAGAGACTTAAGGTAAGTTCCCAGCCAGTGACCTGAACATGGAGGTAGGATGATGTGAGGCAAGATTAACTCTGGTACTGGTAAACATTAATTAACTGTCTACCCCCAACTCATTAAACAACCAATAAAACAATCAAGAAATATTTATTGACTGCTTCTTTTGTGCCCAACGCTGTGCTAGGCATTTTGTGGGATGCAAATGACCATCCTGATCTCAAAAATCTCACAGGCTACCTAAATTTAGATTTTTACATAAAATGTACTCTAGTTTGTTATAGGACAAATAAGCACAAAGTAGTATTATTATACATTTGAATTATGATTCAAATTCTCCATTCTCCATTCATTACAAAAAATAGATTTTTTAAAATACCTACCAGTAATGTACCTTAGCTAATTCTAGAAGTTTGCCGGTAATCACCTTTAAAACTTGAATTATTATATCATTTCTTCTAAATCCAAATATACACTTAATCTCCTTGTTGAATTGTTCAATTTCCCTAATGGAAAATGCTAGAAGGAATGAAGCATTTGACTATATAGAAATGAAGTAGATACAGAAGGGTGCTGCATTACATCCAGTCCAATGCAAAATTACATAGAACTAAGCAAATGACCGGGTTTAGAGATGCTATATAACAAGATGTTTAACTTGGTGATAACCTCTAAGGGGATAGAGGAAGACTAGGAATGTATTAAAGTCAGAAAGGTTTTATTTTTGGCTAATTCCCTTGACCAAGAAATCTACTGATAGAATTCTTTGTCCATTACTCACTACATATTTTCTGCCTAGTTGATTTACTTATTTAAACTTTCAAGGGAGGAGGAAAACTTTCTATTCCCTTCATGTGCATAGACCAGTTCATTTTGACCTAACTGAAATTCTGTTAATATATAAAAGGTTGACCCCTACTCTCAAGCAGCAATGTGTGGGGGATTTCAGTTTAAGAATGAGTTTTGAGCCAACAGGGGCCAGGAAGGTTGTGGTGCTCCTATGGGAAGAAAGAACCTTTATCTTTATCTGGACAAGTGAGGAATAGACAATTCCTGTACATGCACACACATACATACACACATACAGATATTAGACAATTCTGTATATATGTGTATGTGTATGAAAACATGTGTGTGTATATACACATATATAGGGAATGTATATATAATATACATATACATACTTGTATGTATGTATGTAAACATGTTTATCCATGGTAAATCTTTAAAAAAAAAAAGCACTTTCCAATGGGGAATTTGGGGCCTTTGGCATAAGAATGTTAGGTAGAATCAAAGGACTGCCTTGTGCTTTCAAAGACTTCAGGTGATTCACCTTAAAACAAAAAATTACCCATAAAACCATCTCATTCTAAGTGTGCCAACAGTTTCAACAACCTCTTCTACAGACTATAGAAACTATTACTGCCTCTTTGAGAGGTAGAGAATCTTGAAGAACCATAGCTTAACTGTCACTCTGTGAAGTGGGATTCTAGAGAATGAGAAGATGAGATGATGAAGA
Source organism: Trichosurus vulpecula (assembly GCF_011100635.1). Lineage (NCBI taxonomy): Eukaryota > Metazoa > Chordata > Mammalia > Diprotodontia > Phalangeridae > Trichosurus > Trichosurus vulpecula. The sequence continues at coordinate 276,600,362 of NC_050577.1, read as the reverse complement.
TGTCTATGGAGAAGACAGAAAGAAAAGGGATGAGGAAAAACTATTTCCTTAATGGACTTCTTTTAACCTTAATCTTGCAAAGATGAAGAGAATTCTTCAGGAGAGACTTTAACTGGTATCCTGGGTGGACTGAATGCTGGAATTGTATTTCCAGAAGTAAGAGGAAGTCAACTGCCATTACTGTTATGACTTAAAGTGACTCACACTGTGAATTTTCTCATAGCTAAAACACTGTAAATAATTGTCTATGTCCTTGTGTTCTTGCTTGTTATATTGTTAATAAAGTATATAGGCAGGAACTTTAATATTTGTTTAACCCTCAGAGATTATGGTTTTTGATATACAGAGAGATGTGAACAATTGCTTTTGAGGAAAGAGGTTTCTCCAGTTTCTAAATAAATAACACTGCAGAAATTGGGGCAGGGGCTCTGAACCTAACTGATTAGCTAGTGAGACGATGTAATTTAGTAATTAATGAATAAATATCCAAATAAACTACTGGATTACCTAGAACTACAGCTGGTGGTAATAAATATGGTAATTAATTAGCTGGCTAAGGTGTGACCTATAAGTGAGTATAGCCAACTGCAAATCTCTGTTGTATGTTTAAGTCAGTATTACAGAATCAGAGTACTAAGGTGGAAGATTGGAGGTTATCTAGTCCACTGGTCTACAGAGTGTAGGCCAGGGGTAATTAGTGGGAGTCAAAGCCTGACCTCAAGGGGCATGCAATCAGCCAACAGGGGGATGGGAAGATAAATCACATAGCCATAGTCTCCTAAACAACCAAACCTATAATCATCTCCCAACACTCCCCCATTCTACCTCTTCCTTTTGCTTTGCAAAGGTCACAGTCTTCCCCTACTTCTTAGGCAGGCCTCAGCCCCTTCCTAGCAGTGAAAACATAACCGTTACTCAGGTACTCATAGTAGCAGCTGTGCAGGGGTCATTGGGAAATCACTCCCCCTTTTAAGAAACCTACCCCTTCTCTCTCTGGTCCCCTAATAGCTTTAGAGGGTGCTATCTGGAGAGTGGGCTCTTCGATTGGGGTAAATGAATGAGAGTAAGTGAATGGTAAATTCCAACCCCACCTTTTCATTTTGGGTGGGACAATGAGTCTCCAAGGACAAGCAAGCATAGATGGGTTTCTATCTACATTGCAGATCTCTTCCTATAATCTTTCCCTCATCATATTTTCTCTCCTCAGGCCCCCTTCTCAATTTCCCTGTTTCTGCAAAGGACACCCCTAGCCTTCCACACCTAAGTTCACAACCTTGGTATCATTGTCAATGCCTCACTCTCCCTTAAACCACATAGAAAATCTTGTTTCTGTCTCCACATCTTTATCTGTACCATTTTCTCTACTAACACAATCACCACCCTAGTTCAGGTCCTTATCTCTCCTGGATTATTGCAAAGCTCCAATTTGGCCTCCCTGGTTCTGGTCTGTAACCCATTAGAATCCATCATCCACACTAAAGGGATTTTCCTAGAACTGAATGACTCATTCTCATATTCAATAAATCCCAGTGGCTCTCTGTTGACTCTATAAGAAAATATTTTATCTTTATCTCATCCTTTTAAAATGTCTATTTTCATGAAAATTTAATAATGTATATAAGCATAATCTTTATCTCATCCTTTTAAAATGTCTATTTCATGAAAATTTAATAATGTATATAATTACATAAGTAGCACATTATAAATATGTGTGTGTGCACACACACACACATCGAGTATGCACAGTCGAAATTCTTTTTACTGATAGACCTGCCAGATCAAGGAATTTTGGAAACTGCTGATCTTGTCTACATGGTTATAATTTTTGGATTAAAGACAATGGGAATGGGTCCACCTTTGCCCCTCTCTTTGATGGAGAGTTTTGTTTTGAAATAATAAAGGATAAGAAAAAAATTCCGAAGTATTACTTTTGGGGGTCCAGAAAACAAATTCATGACACTATCAGTAGTTCTAATAATCTCTCATCTGTGCTTTTCCCAGAATTCAGGGCTCCCCAAAGTGCTGTCCCGAGCAAAACTAAACATATTTATTTGGGTTTCCTGCAGGACATAAAAGCAGCTGGCATATGAGAATGAAGAGTCCATGTTCCAAGGAAGAACAAAGAGAAAGGAAACTCCCCCACCCATCCCCCACTTCTAAATGCTTTTTCTCTTTGTCTGAGCTTGACTCTTCTCTCTCAAGACTGCAGCAGCGGCTCGGGGAATGCCATAGCTGTGGCATCAATGATCATTTCAGTAACATTCAAAGGATTTAGGAAATTTGTGCCCGGGTAGCATTACTATTATCAGCTGCTACAGTTCACTTGTTCTCTCATAATTCAATACTTTTATAATAATGTAATTGTTATGAAGACATTCTGCTCCTTTTTTTTTTAAACTCGGAAGCCGGGAAAATGCCAGCATTCCCGACTCTATCACCAATTCACTGAGTTATTTATTTAGTTGCCCCTTCTGCCTTGTAAACACTTTTAATACCCATCTGTCTGGATCCAGATAATAATCCAGGCAGATCTCAAAAGGCCCAACCCTTGCTCAGGAATGGTATGATTTCTCCCCCATTCACCACACCCCCTTAGAATTTTTCTAGGCCCTTCTAAAAATTGCCTGTAGGAATTGGTAAATTAAATTTACAGAAAGTGATTCTGAGTGGCTTATTACTGGGAAAGTAAGGAATCTTTAAGTTGATCACTGCCATAATCTCAATATCAAATTACTTCAATAATAAATAAGATGCATAAATTGGTCTGTCTGAAGGTCTTTTCTCCCTTACAGTAAAGAAGGAAAGGAACAACGGAAATGTCAGATTTTAAAGCAACAAATCTTTGGAAGCAAGTACATAGTATGTGCTAATTATGAATATTATACATCATTGGATTCAAATACTGCCTGACACTTAATGGTTAGGACTCTGGGCAAAATCACTACCTCTCAGTGCCCCAGACAATTCTCCAATGACCATTTCCAGAATAGCTGCTAATCTCATCTGCATTGGTAGGGGAAGTTTCCTCACCAGGAGCTCCTTACCCTGATATCTTCATGCTCACACATGCACACACACCTTCCCTCCACACCCCCCCACCCCATACAGACTCCCTTGGGGGAGCTGGTAACACCCTCTCTTCAATCTTCATTACTCAAAGAAAACAGCCAGAAGCAAGAGCTTCACCTCCCATAACCCAGGACTGTCCAAATGCATAGATTCCATTCACCATCACCCACTCCCCATCCCCACCCCCTGCTAATCAGATACTATAGCTCAAGCTAGAAATGAATGACTTGGGTAAAGGCACAGATGCTATGCTCATAACACTTACAGATATAACAAAGCTGGAAAGTATAGCTACCACAGAGGATGACAGGATCAAGATCCAAAAGGCATCTGGCTGAATTTAATCAGATGAAATTCAATAGAGAGAGATGTAAAGTCTTGCACTTAGGTACAAAAAGAATTAACTTCACAAGTGGAACATGGGGGAGTCTGTTCTGAAAAAGATCCTGGGGTTTTTAGCGGCCTGCAAAGCTCTATATGAGTCAGCAGTATGATTTTTTTTTGTTCAGTAGTATCTGACTCTTCATGAACCCATTTGGGGTTTTCTTGGCACATATACTGGAATAGTTTGTCATTTCCTTCTCCAGTTCATTTTATAGATGAGAAAATTGAGGCAAACAGGGTTAAGTGATTGGCCCCGGATCACACAGCTAGTAAGTATCTGAGGCTGGCTCTGAACTCAGGTCTTCCTGACTCCAGGCCCAACACTATCTACCTCCATGCCCAGCTATTATGATAGGGCAGCCAGAAAATTGCATGTGGTCTTAGATTGCATTTAGAAGGACATAGCTTCTAGGACAAAGGAGATATTTTATTTTGCCCTCATCAGGCCTCATCTGCGCTATTGTATTAGGTTCTGGGTGCTACAATTTTAAGGACAATGATAAGCAGAGGAGGGTCCAGAGGAGGGCAATGAAAATGGTGGGGGCTGTGTGGATCATTGGATGAACTGGATGTGTTTAGCCTGGAGAAGAGAAGACGCATGGGGAACTTCATAGATATCTTCAAGTATCTGAAAGCCTGTCATGCGCAGGATTAGACTTGTTCTGTTTATCTCAGAGGACAGAGACAGGAGGAATAGATAGACCTTTCAAAGAGGTAAATTAAGGCTAGAAGTTAGGAAAATACTCTTGATTAGAGCTGTCCCAAGGTAGAATATCCTGACTAGAGAGGTGAAATACCTACTTCCTCAGAGGTGTTCAAGTAAAGGCTGGATCCCTACTTGTCTAGTATGTGGTAGTGTAGAAGGGCAGATTGACGGCTGATGACTTACTCTCAAATTCTATGAACCTCAAGATGCATTATGGATTGAGAAGGAACAGGGGTTGCACACGATTTAGCAGGGATGAAGATTCCGCAGTTCTTACTGCCTTTCACTTAAATATGTGTGTGTGTGCACACACACACATCAAGTATGCACAGTCGAAATTCTTTTTACTGATAGACCTGCCATGTCCTTTTCTCCTGTCCCATCCTTCTCCCTCTTTCTCTTTCTCCCCTTCTCCCTTCTCAGTGAAGCAAGGAGCATTAGTCTGAGTACAGAGACTTGGGTTCTTGTCTGGGATATACAGCTGACTTGTTTCACTGTGGCTTGGTTGCTTCATTTCTCCTGGCAAGAGAAGGAGTTGGACTAGACCAGGGGCCTGTGTCCGTGGACAGATCTCAGTAAATCTGTAAACTTGGAACTCTGGATATTTTTATAATTGCATTTCATATACAATTGGTTTCCTTTGTATTCTTATGTATTTTATTTTCTGCATTTAAAAACATTATTTTGAGCAGAATCCATTATGCTCCACCTGATTGCCCAAGGTGGCCATGACACAAAAAAAGGTTAAGAACCCCAGGACTAGGTGATCTCTAAGGTCCCTCCAGGCTCTAGGATTCTCTAAGTCTAACTCTGTGTAAGGTACAATCTGCATAATGATGCAACATAAAAGCTTTCTATATTATAAGAGAAATATTGTTTCGATTGTTGGTGAGTTAAAGCGTTGCAGTATATTCCACAAACTCATTTGGCTCAAGAACGGAAGCATAACCTAGCATTTTCTTTATGCGGCAGCATCCAGGCTTCTGAAAGGCTTTGGGGTTGGGGGCGGGGGGGGGGGGGGGGGGGGGGAGAGAAAGGTGGGGCCGCAAATCTCTCCCAGGGCATAAAGATGACAGGCTCTAAAAGCACAGGCTCGGGTCCAATGAGAGAAGGGGGGGGGGCGGGGAGGAGGGGAATGTAGAGACTGCATTGCGACAAATTCTCGAATAAAAATGAAGGGCTTAAACAGGAATGATAAGAAGGATGGCTTCTTGGAAAATACCCCTTTCTTTTTCCCCTCATCTCTAGTGAACTTTCTTTTACGTGGATATCAGATCATTTTACGTAAAATCCGAGCCCCTTTAGGAGGGATTAAAAACCTTAAAGCAACTGTCAAGTTTTCTCTTTCTCTTCCTCTTTTTTCGTTGTCTTAAATATCATACCGTGAAAAATGAAGCCTAATTTTGACTAAAGGAAGCATGAAAAAATAATTAGCCTTTAATGATCTAACTAAACACCAAAAAGGATACATGGCTCGGGAATTTTCTTCTGACTTGTAAAAAAAAAAAAAGCTGGTATTTAATATTCTGGTTCTCTGAACTGCTTTTCGTTTTGCTCATTATGGGAAACAAATTTCGACCCAGTATCCAGATTCATCTCTAGGATCTTGGGGACCTCTGGTACCCAGCCTCCGGGCCACCTCAATTCAAAGGCTTTCCTTTGTTGGTTTGGGGTTTTTTGCTTTTTTGTGTTTTGCAAGACAGTGATCCTTCCGCAATTTCACGTTTTCACATTTTCGAGTAGCACCGGTGACCAGTAGGTGGCGCTTGGCCTTCTAAGACTGGACAAGGGAGCACCACTATGCACGTTCACTCACACTGCAGTGCGGCTGCAGCCATGAAAGGGCTGTGTGCAAACGGCCTCGCCCTTCCTTTGCCTTCCTCTCCGCACTTTTCCTTTTAGATGCTGTCCCTTTTCCTTTCAGCATCCCCTGCTAACATCTCAGAACAACCGCCTGTGAAATACAATACTAGGCGCCGGATCCTTTAAAGATTATCAAACTCCTTAAATAAATTAGGATTAAATTTGTCACATGTTTCTCAGATATCTCAATCCCTCTTATAGCTGAAGCACCTAAATCAGTTCTGACACGGTTAAAGTGTTCCGCTTAAAACCAAATCTCTTTTTCTCAAAAAACAAAAGTGTTTTCTCCCCTTGTCTTCCTGTTTACGTCAGACAGCTCCATGAACAAAATGACTGGCTCAAGAAAATTTAGCTGGGGCTCCATCTGCTGGGAGCAGCTAAAAGTGACCAGGGAAGCAAAGGGAGCTTCATAGGTGCCCTGGGACACAGCAAATCCCATGTTCAGGGAAACCAGTGGCCCTTTGATTTTCACTTTCTTCCGGAAGAGACACTTAGGCCGAGGCAATAATGGGTGGGTAACGGAACTAAACCGGATCTGATGAGGGCCCAGCTCTGGGAGCCCCCTTGAACTGTCCTTGAATCTTCCAACTGGATCTGGCCTTCCCCTCAGGCCACAAGCCTCACATTATCGTTAGGCCCAAATCTCTACCTAGCCTCGCCCTTTATTGCCCAGCTACTTCCCACCCTTGATATATCAGTATCCATGCCTTCAGCTACTTCCCATCCTTAATTCCATTCTCTAGGTTCCTGGACTCTGACCCCACCTTATCCTCCTTAGACTTCCCCTCAAGATCCTCCCTAAACCCCTCCTCTAGTCACCCCAGACCACCCCTCAATCCCTCCTACAATCTTTGTGTATATAATCTCCATCTTGCCTCCATGAAGGGGCTCAGATTCAATCTAATTCAGTAGGTTGAATCTGGCCCGCTTGTGCAAACAGGCATCACAAAGGGTGGGATTTCTTAAGACAACCCATTATGGTGAATCCTTAATAAACTTTGTCTTTTCCCTTGGCTGAGAAGGCTTGAGTCGAATTCTTTCGGCAGGACCCGGTGTGTCAGTATTTTGGGGTCACGAGCACCCCTAGAAACCTATAGTTCCCTTACCATCATCATTTTTTCATAACCTCTTCAGATCTTCTTAAGAAAGGTGTCTTGGTTTTAAGGTTCAAAGTGATCTGAACTCCACTACATTTAGAGGGGGCATAATTTCTTAGGGAAACAGTATTTTAGAGGAAATGGAAGTACTGCTAATTTTATTATAATTACTTTTCTCAGGTTCAGGGAGCAAACTAAAAAAAAAATTATTTCACAGTACTGGGCATAAATTCGAGTGATGCATGAGTAACAGTAGTCACAAGGGATAGTGCACTATTTCTAAGCAGAGCTACATTTCATAGGCTAATTTTGCTGAATCAAATCTGTAACCCAGAAGGAATTTCAAGGGTGAGCAGTGTGGTAAAGAGAAAATTAATCTGAGAACAGAAGATTGTCATTATGTGTTATTTGCTGTGGGTTTAACATAAGGATGCCAAGTTCTGCTCCTGCTACCATTTGCCATGTTCAACGTAAGTCAGTTCTCATGCAGCTGAAGATTTTTACTTTAGGAGGCTTAAGGCCCTTTCCACTAGAGAATCTAAATACATTTTTCAAACATATCTTCAATACCATAACTTAAATCTGTCTTCACTCACCATTGTACCAAACTATATTATAGACCATGAACAGAAACACTGGTGAGACTGAGGAATAGCATAATCTATTAGCAAACTTTTTTGAAAATTCATTAACCAGAAGGCATAGATCACCTGAGACTGAAAACGGATGTTAAACATAACATGGGCTGTTCAGTGCCTGACAATCACCTAGCCCGAGTGCAGCCAGCCTGATTGTGGCCATACATAAGTTTTTCTTGAAAGGGATCGGATTGCTTTGCCAACTGGAATCTCACCAATAATGCTGGGTTCCTTGGGCTCCAATATCACAGGACTACCTCAGGAGACAGCTCAGTTTCCTTACCAACAAAATAAGGATAATACTCATTCTACCTACTTCCTTGGTTGTGAGGAAAATGTTTTATAAACTGCTAATTAGTATATAAATGAACTATTAGTATTATTATGTGACAGTTCAACTCAATTTTATTAAGTGTCTGCTCTGTACAAGGCAATTCTATTCTAAAGAAAGAACAGGTGTGATACAAAGGAGAGACCTAGGTAACCATATCAGAAATTTGCAGGAGATAGCAATTTCATTAGGGGGATAAGGTGAGGATGGGAGTAGTCAGAGAAAGCTTCTTGAAGGAAGTAGTAGCACTTGAGTTAGGCTTTAAAGGAAGGGAAAGATGTTTTTAGATGAAGATGAGGGTTAGGGGAGTCCATTTTCAGGCCTAGGGGAGGATATGAATAAAGGTCAGGGTGCGGCAAATATTTCAATGTGGCTAGAATATCATGTATGTACTATCAGGCTGGAGAGGCGGTAAGAGAGCAAACAATGTCACAGACCCCTAAAGAATACCCCTATCCAAGTGCTAGTGATGTTAAGGCCAATTTAACATGGGTTCTCCAATGTAAAATGGCAGCACTGAACAGCAGCAACACCAGAAGCATCAGGGCCATGGAGCAGCACTAGTAATGCCCACCACTGGTATTGCCACCAGTACCCATGTTATCCACTTCACTGGAACCTTCATCACTGCCCACTGCTGGTCAAAGAGTGTAAAGGCTAGAGGTGGGGAAAGGGAGGGGCATAAATCCAGTCTGGTACCTGCTGCCAGTGACCATATGCAGGAAAATATCAATAGTTTATTCTAGACTATGTCCAGAATAATCTGAGTTCTTCTCATCCATTGTATTGCCCTAATTTTAACCAAGTGGACTCAGCCTGGACTTTGTCAGGTTTGATCTTCCACTCTTTGTTCCTTATATGGGCTGCCATCTGGTCCTGCCACAGTGGCTTCATCTGAACTTGTCAACATTTGCTATCAGTGTAATTATGGATACCAATGCTAAACTCTCTTTCAAGTTTCTAACCACTCTACTGTGACAATGTAAGTTAGTACAGTACTGAGAAAGGACAGTATAGGTATGCTGAACTTCCCAAACAAAAGCAAAGTGCTCAGTCTCAGGCACAGGAATGGATTAAAAAAAAGGGGGGGGGGGCACTGACAAAATCAACAGCCCCTTACCACTCACTCTGAGCCCACTAACTTGTCTATTACATTGACAAGGTCAAGCCCAGCTGCAGCAAATGCCACGACAATTTTATTCAGCTCTCCAGAGTCCACTGTAAACTGTAAACCACCAGGTGTCATCTGTCATCTTCTTTGGCCAAACAGGGTTGTTGTAAGGCAAGCAGATATAGAGAAGTACTCTAAGCCTCCTCTGTCTCCATAACTAAGGGAGAAATATCTTTTACTCCTTTTGGAACCTGGTATTGTTTGACATGTTTCTGAGCACATGGAGGCTCAGAAAACTCCAAAGGTTTCCATTTGATCCTCCCCCAAATAACTGGCAGGCATACTGATGTAAACTCCTATGCAGATATCTGTTTCCAAAAACTCATGATGTCTCTTCTCTTATTGGACTCCCCCTGCCAAAATCTCCTTAGAAACAGGGGTACTCTAATGGCATCGTTGGGACCTTCTATTATGACACTCATATGGCTGCTAGTATCTAATATCTATAGGAGATGAGGGCTTTAGAGAATGCCTTAGGCTTAGGAAGAGCTGAAGCACACTATAGACCCATTGTGAAATATTCCAGTGCAATTTTACTAGCACCCCTAAAAGCTGGCAATGCACCATTTTCTTATCAATCTCATATTTCAGGACCCACACCCAAAGCTCCTTAAACTCCCCCTCCACTTGCAAAGCAGTCAGATAGTCAATAAGCATGTATTAATAACCTCATGTAGCAGGCACCGTGCTAAGGGTTGGGGTTAGATGAAAGACAAAAAACAGCTCTCAGGGATCTCGCAGTTAAATGGAGAAAACAACATGCAAAGAACCTCATACAAACAAGCTATATACAGGATAAACTGCAAATAATCAATAGAGGAAAGAGGCCATCCTTAAGGGGAATCAAGAAAGGTTTTCTGTAAGTCAGATTCTAGCTGAGATTTGAAAGAATCAAGAGCAGCCAGGAGAGGGAGATGAAGAAGGAGAAAAGTCTAGGCATGGGGAATAGCCAAAGAAAATGCCCAGAATCTGGAGATGAAGTGTGTTATTCAAGGAATGACAAGGAATACAGTGTCACTGGATTAATGAGTACATGGGGAAGAGTAAAGTATAAGAAGACTTTAAATGTAAGAAGGGTCCAAGTTGTGAAGGGTTTTTAATGCCAAACAGAGAATTTTATATTTGATCCTAGAGGTGATAAAAAGCCACTTGGAGTTTATTGAGTTGGAGGGATGATATGGTCAGATCTTCAATTTAAGAAGATTACTTTGACAGCTGAGTGGAGGATGGACTGCAGAAGGAAGAGACTTGAGGTACAGTGACCAATCAGTAGATTATTCATTGCAATAGCCCCGGCATGAGGTGATGAGAATCTGCGACAGGATGGCGGTAGTGTCAGAGGAGAGAAAGGGCTATATTAGAAAGATGCTACCAAAGTAAAATAAACAGGAGTTGGCAACACATTGGATGGGAGAGGTGAGAAAGAATGAGGAGTTAAGGATGGCACTTAGGTTCGAGTCTGAGTGACTGGAAGGATGGTGGTGCCCTTGACAGAAATAAAGAAGTCTGGAAGAGGAAAGAGTTTGTAGAAAAAGATAATGAGTTCACTTTTGGAAATGTTGAATATAAGCACATCGGTGTGACTTCCTTTCCCCTCCCCAGATGGTGCAGGTAGCCATATTTGCCAGGACATCAATCTCCACTTAAATCTCACCTGTTTTTTCTGTCCAGGCCTAGATAGTGGTATGGCATGGTAGACCATAGTTAAAGCCTGAGGCGTCTCAGAAAGTGGTCATCTAATTGCCCCCAACACAGGCTGGTCATAGGGTATGTAGAACTGGGAATGGGGGTAGAAAGCATTACATCAAATTTACCTAACCTTTGTCTTTTAAGAATTTCATCCCTCAGCGCAGCTGGATGGTGCAGTGGATAGAGCACCAGCCCTGGAGTCAGGAGGGCCTGAGTTCAAATCCCACCTCAAACATAACACTTACTAGCTATGTGACCCTGGGCAAGTCACTTAATCCCAATTGCCTCACCAAAAACAAAAGGAATTTTATCCTTTTCCTTGCTACCTCCACTGGGGAATTGGGTACAAAGGAAACTCATCTTTATGGGACCAGGTATGTAAAACTCTCTATCTTAACCATTTAAAATGGGACAAATGACAATTTTCACTGGGACCTCTAACCCTAATATTATATTATTAACTAATTTTATACAATTAATATAACATGTATTGAAATATGACATGACTGCAATTGATATGTAAGTCTCCAAATTGATAGAACTCTGCAGATAGGAAGGAGCTCCACCTTCATCCCAAAAGACCACACCCTCAACAACCTTTGTTCAAAAATCTGAACTGAACAGCAATCTGTTCTTTAAATGTCTACAGCTCCCAAGTGCCTTAGTGGTGAAAGCCCACTTACCCCCATGGAACATGAATAGTGTAAACCTTGTCATCTCTTACTATTAGGTTCTTATTCTCATTCCTTCTCTCATTCATTTCACTTACATCCCCAATGTAAGTGAGATTTAACACATTTTGCATCAAGACCTCTGGGCTGGTGGCCATATTTCCCACTTACAAGTCCCTACTTCTATCAGTGCCATGACAGGAAACTGAATTGCTTCCATTTGAATTGTCTTAGGAAGATTTTGTAGATCATCTGTCTGGATAAAGTACCAGTCACTGAGGTTCTTTCTCAAACTAAACTGCCAAGCATTCTACTACAGAGAGCACAACTCTGATGGGCTGGCCACTTTGTTAGAAAGCCAAAAACATTATTTTATGGAGAACTCACACAAGATAAGATCTCACCTGGTGGTCAAAAGAAGTGATACAAGGACACTCTCAAGGACTCTCTTAAGGACTTTGGAATTGACTGCTTGACACGGGAGACACTGGTGCAGAACCACCCAGCGTGGCGTGCTCTCATCAAAGAAGGTGTTGTGCTCTATGAGCAAAGCAAAAAGGTAAGATGAGCAAATTTAGAGAACCCACCCCACATGTTCACATGGACTACTTGTACCCAACTTGTGGTAGATCATTCCAAGCTCATATTGGTCTGATGAGCCACAGTTGGACACATTGTACATTGACCCTAACATAATGATGACACTTGGGGCCTCTCTGAGAAGGACAATAACCAACCAACTCACCAACCAACCTCTTTCACCTATTCCATTTCTAAGTCCAAAAGCTGCCCCTTTGCCTTGAAAGTGCAAGAATAAAATATGCGTTCACAACTGTCTCCAACTGCTGAACGCACAAAGATAGTCCACTCTCATTTTCCTAAAATTGATAATCCATCTTTTCTAAAGCCATCACTAAGAATCAGGGCATACTAGCTGTTGCTCTTGATTTATTCTCCTTACCAACCTTCATAATCACACAGCACGCTAACACTTCAGGGTCAGTGAAGGCCCTGGGTTCTGACTGGGTCCGCTACAAAGTTATGTTATACAATCTCAACTAGGCTCTCATTATTGCTAGGCAATTTTTCTATACCTTTCTTATCAAGTCATTATTCCATTCTCCACAGGAGGTCTTCCAAACCTTTTCATCCCTCCTCAAACCTCCCATGGTTCCCCTTCCCTCCACCCTCTCAGCTGAGAATCTTGCGTCATATTTTACAGAAAAAAAATCGAGGCCATATACTGTGAGCTCCTACTTCTCTACTCTTCATCTTTTCATATCACTCAGATACCTTTTTTGCTATTTCCTCCTTCATCCCTGTCTCACATGAAGAGGTGATCCTGCTCCAAGGCACATTTCTCTACCTGCACAAGCAATCCCATTTCATTCCAGTTCCTCCAACAGATTGCCTCCTGTCATCCTCCCTTTCTTATTTATCTTCAATCTTCCCCTCTAGGGTCTCCTTCTCTGTGACATATAAACATGTCCATGTCTTCCTTATCCTCAAAAAACTCTCACTTAAATCCTTGATGTATATCTCTTCTGCTCTTTGTGGCTAAGCTTCTTGAGGAGGCCATCTACAACAGATGTCTCCAACTTTTCTTCTCACTCCTTCCTTAACCTCCAACAATATGGCTTCCAAGCTTAAATGAGATCTTTCTAATGCACTTAGCAGAGTGCCTAGAATACAGCATAAATAAATGCTAATTCCCTCTCACCCTTTCATCATTCCACTGAAACTGCTCTCTCCAAAGTTACCGATTATCTTCTAATCACCAAATCTATTGACATTTTTTCTGTCTTCATTCTTCTTGATCTCTCTGCATCCTTTAACAGTGATCACCTTCTTCACCCTGATAATATCTTCTCCCTAGGTTTTCAGAATACCACTCTCTCCTGGTTCTCTTCCTACCTATCTGACCACTCCTTCTAAGTCTTCTTTGCTGAATCCTCATCCAGGTCATGACCACTAATCATGGATATCTCAGAGAGTTTAATCCTGGGCCCTCTTTTCTTCTCCCTCTATACTACTTATCTTGGTAATCTCATCAATTCACATGGATTTAATTGCCATCTGAGGGAAATCCTAAGAAACAGTCTGCTCCTTCCCTGGTAAACCTATCTCTCCACAGACTCTATAGCATAATCTACTGTTTTATTACCCAAAGATTTCCAGTTACCTGAATTTTGCCTTAACTACAAAGAGGCCAGAGGTTAACTAGAAATGGACATAAATATAAATTAAGGCAAAGAGTTCAACCTCTCCCTAAATATTAGGAATTTTCCCAAATGGGGTTGATTGTGAAAGAACTCATACCTCTTAATCCTAAGGGTCACAGAGGGGGGAATCATGTGACCTTAAGTGCCATTATATTTCCCCAGGTTTAAAATGAGCTAATCATTATAAATAATGGAGTATTACACTTGCATGACAGGGTTTGGAAGCTCCTTAATATTGCCTTTTTCTGTATACTCTCTAGATTTCCTTCCAACCAGAAGCAATCAGAATTCTGCAACCAGAAGCAGAATCCTAAAGTTCTCCCTACTTTCCTCTCCTACCCTTTTCATCTTCAAAGGTAGCATCCCTAGTCCCTGGATGGGCATTCAAATACCACGAGATTATTCTGTACCCACTAGAAACTGCAGAAGGTAATACAATAATATAATCCAAAAATCAAAGGAATTATACAATATTGAACCAGTGGCTGAAAAACTTTTTGTTTTCTAAATTCTCTTCTAATTGTCTTGATTGTTTGATGTGCATCTTCTAACAAACTATTAAGAGGATTAAATTTGTTCCAACTGTGTTTACTCGGTACATTGGAATCTCCCTATGATTATAGTGGTGCAGAATGTGGTTCCTGGATTCAAAGACTTGTACTGAAATTCCAGGTCTGCTATTTATGCTATTTATTTGGAACCAAACGCAAACCACTTCATCATTCTGGGCCTCAGTTTCCTCATCTGTAAAACAATTCCACTGGACTTGAGTACCTCTAATATTCCTTCTAGTTCTACATCTTTGATTCTATTATCCCATGATTAGATGCTATCTGAGTGGTGTAGTAGATAGAGTGCCACATTAGGAATCAGGAAAACGTGAATTCAAATCCTGCCTCAGACAACTAATTCTATGAGCTCACAAATCACTTAGTCTCTCTAAGCTCACTTTGCTTATCTATAAAATAGGGACAGTAGTGACACACCTACCTCACTGGGTGTGTTGTGAGGATCAAACAAGATAACATACATAAACTGCTTTACAAACCTTAAAACCAGATGTAAGTCCCAGCTATTTTTATTTCAGCTCTAGATTCCATTTGTTGGGAGGGGCAGAATTAAGCATCATCCACTTTGCTTACTAAAGTAGCAAATATATATGTATATGTGTGTGTGTGTGTGTGTGTGTGTGTATACATATATATAATTAGAAAAGTTTTTAACCTGCATAGTGGTAATGTTAGCTACAATTTTTAATCTATATGATTTTAAATCATGGCCATATAATTGGCTATGTAATATGCTTGACCTATATGGTTATAATTTTTTAACCTATACAATGGTAATGGTGCATTTATATGGTAATTTACATACCTTACCCTATTTTATTTGACCACAGCAGTTCTAAGAGGTAGAGTTAGACCCACCAGCAGGCTATTGTAATAGCCCAGGTGGCAGTATCAGAAGAAAGGGGAGTATTTGAGAGATATTACAAACGTGAAATCAACAGGCTTTTGCAACAGATTGGATATGGGGAATGAAAGATAATGAGGATTTGAGGATGACACCTAGGTTTTTGTATAGCTTATGGGAATTTGGTGTGAGGGTTTAAATGAATTCCTACTACCCTGCAAGATGTCTTCTGATTATGTTACCACTGTGGTGAATGCAGAGGTAGAAGGGAGCAGCATCCATCTGAAGCAGTAAATTATATCCATTTTATAGTAGAGGAAGCTTCTTTGTTAAATATTTTATGGCCCATTGAGTGTCTCTTTGTGTTCCCATTATGATCCTGAATCATAAACTGGCTTGAGTGAGGCTTGGCCCAGACCATTTGGTGGAGATGGAAGGATTGTATCAGAATGACCCGGAAGTGGGGCAAGGGTGATGCAGAGAGAGTCTCAGGTCAGGAATCCGATACTCTCTGATTGCTATGCTTCCAGTCATTTATGGGAAGCCCTCTCAATGGAATAAGGAGGGGGGCAGTCAGTCAATAAACATTTATTAAGCACCTACTATGTGCCAGGCATAGTTCTGGGGATACAAAGAGAGACAAAAGGCAGTCACTACCTTAAGGAGCTCACAGTCCAATGGAGGACACAACGAGCAAATAAATATGCTCTAGTAAACTACGTATGGGATGAAAAGGAAATCATTAACGAGGGGAAGGCACTAGAATTAAGAAATAGTGAAAGAGGCTTCCTGTAAAAGATAGGATTTTTAGTTGGTACTTGAGGAAGCCAAGCAATGGAAATGAGAAAGGAAAGCATCCCAAGCATGAGGGACAACCAAATAAAATGCCAGGAGTTGAAAGATGGAGTATCTTGTTTGTGGAACAACTAGGAGGTTCTAAGGAGGTAAGTGTCACTGGATTGAAGAGTGCATGTTAGGGAATAACAGACTGGAAAGGTAGAAGGGAGCTAGGTTATGAAAGGCTTTGAATGCCAAACAGGATCGTGTATTTGATCCTGGAGACAATAGGCAACTGCTGGAGTTTATTAACTATGAGGGTAACATGGTTGGATCTGAGCTTTAGAAAAATCACTTTTGTGTCTGAATAGAGGATGGATTAGAGTAAAAAGGTACTTGAGGCAGGCAGACCCTCCAGCAGGCTACTGAAATATCCAGGCATAAGCTGATGAAGGCCTGCACTAGGGTGGTAGCAACATCAAAGGAGAGAAGGTATATTCCAGAGATATTACAAAGATGAAATGGACAGGCCTTCTCAGCACCTTGGACGTGGGGAATGAGAGAGAAATAGTGAGGATGACAACTAGGTTGAAATCCTGGAGAACTGGGAGGATGGTGGTACCCTTGACAATGATAGGGAAGTTAGGAGGAAGATAGAGTTTAAAGGGAAAGATGATGAGTTCTATTTTGGACACGTTGAGTTTAAGATGTCTAACCAGTTTGAGGTGTCTGAAAGTCAGTTGGAGATTACGAGGTTGGAAGTTAGCAGAGTGATTAGGGCAGAAGCGGTAGACTTGAAAATGATCAGTATAGGGATGGAAAATAAGATCAATAAATTAAATAGCATAGAGGGAGAACAGAAGAGAGCCTAGGACAAAACCTTATGGAACATCCATAGTTAGTGGTCATGACCTGGATGAGGATTCAGCAAAGGAGGCTAAGAAGGAACAGTCTGATAGATAGAAGAATCAGTAGAGAGCAGTGTCCTAAAAACATGAAGAGAAGATAATGTTATGGAGGAAAAAAATGATCAACTGTTTAAAAGGCATCAGAGAGGTTGAGGAGGATGAGGACTGAGAAAAAACCATAGGATCTGGCATGAAGAAATCATTGGTAACTTTGGAGAGACTAGTTTTGGTGGAATGATGAAATTGAAAGCTGGATTCTAAGGGGTTAAGAAGACAGAGAGGAAAAAATAATGAAGGTGCCTATTGAAGATGGCTTTTTTAAGGAGTTTAGCTACAAAGACCAGAAGAGATATAGGATGATAGTTGAGATAGAAGGATCAAGTGAGAATGAGTGAGACAAGGCTATGTTTATAAGCAATAGGGAAGGAGCCAATAGACAAGGAGAGATGGAATATAATTGTTAGAGTCGGGATGACAGATGTGGCAATCTGGTGAAGGAACTGAAATGGAATGGAATAACTTGTTTAGGTACAGGTGGTAAGACTTGGTATGGAGTAGGACCACCTCTTCATGTGAGACAAGGGTGAGGAAGAGATAGTGACTTAAGGATTTTGAATATGAGGAAGAGGAAAAAAGAGGGAGCTCTCAGTGAATGGCCTTCATTTTTCCCCTTAAAATATGAGGCAAGGTTCTCAGTTGAGTGGGAGTGGGGTGGTGGGGGAAGGACCCATGTAACATTTGAGGATGGATAAAAAGGTTTAGAAGAGCCATTGTGGAGAGTGGGATAGTGAGTTGATAAGGAAGGTATAGTAGGATTGCCTAGCAGCAGTGAGGTATCATTTGAGGTTGTATAACATAAATTTGTAGTGGACTCAAGCAGAATGATTAAAAGATTTTCTCCACTGTCATTCAGGAGTAAATGTGTAGAAGTCAAAAGGTGAGAGTAATGCAAGCCTTAGGCTTGCAATGAATGGAATGACAATGGGAGTAGAGAATCAAGAGAAGACAATGTAGAGTCAAATTGGTCCACCAGCAGGGCAAGATGGGGAAAAGAGGAGAGAGTAGCTAATGTAGGAGACATTGCTAGGAGAGAATTGAGAGGTCAAGGGATTGAAGGTCATGGTTTGGATGAAGAGCAAGATTTGGTAAGAGAAGAAACGGAGGGAAGAAAAGAAGAAAGGACCAAATTGTACACATCCAGAAATGTCATAGCCAAAATCTAGAGCTTCCAGGTCAAAGAAAAAATACTATAAGCAGCCTGTAGGAAAGAAATCAGGCACCAAGGAACAACACAAGATTACACAGTAATCACTAATATAGGAAAAGATGGAACATGATATAGCAAAAGACAAAAGAAAAGGGCTTGAAATCAAGAATAAATTATACTGCACAACTGAATATGGGCTTTGGGGAGGAGAGGTGAGGGGTGGGGTGGAGGAAGATGGATTTTTAATAGACTAAAGAATTCCTGTGGATAAAAGTTGAGCTAACTGATCAATGATCCAAGAAAATTCCAAAGGACTCAGGATGAAAAATGCTATCTACCTCCAAAGAGAGAACTGATAAACTCTTGAGTACAGATTGAAGCATACTTTTTTCACTTTCTTTATGTTTCTTGCTTTTTCTTGTTTTGTTTTGTTTTGTTGTTGCAACATGGCTAATATGGAAATATGTTCTGCATAACTTCACATGTATAACTGGTATATTGCTTGCTTTCTCAATGGGTGGAGGAGGGGTAGAACAGGGAAAGAATTTGGAACTCAAAAAATTTTTTAAATGAATATTAAAAATAAATGAAAATTTTTACAAAGGTAAAAGCTGGGCTAGGCATACTCTCTGAAACAGAAATACAAGAGATAAGAAAGCCCTAGAAGGGTATTACATGTTTGTAGGTCTAAATTCAAAGGTTGGGAAAATTATCAGACTCTCAGGCATATTCCCCCAAGTTTAGTAGCTAATGTTGTATAAATCAATAGTTATATTGTAAATATTACCCCCAAAAAAGGAGAACGCAAAACTCAACACATAAATTCATGTATTTTTCAATGAGATTAGCTTTTACAGAGGGATAGTTACTTCAAAAGTATAGCGAGAATAAATGTACAAACATTTCCCCCAACACTTCAGAGGGACAATTCCCCCTATACTACCTCAGTCTCTAGGGAGGGGAAAGGGATTAGGCTCACACCTTAAACTCAGCTCCTCCATAGCATTAGTCCCACTAGATTCTAAGTCCAAAGTCCCCTGGGCTGGCCTCCTGGTACCTAGTTTTCTCAGGGATTCCCTGATGTGCCAGTTGTAATATCTATCTTGGAATCTTGGGCTCCAAAGTCACTATGGCTCTAGCTCCTGGGTCCAAGACTCTGCTCCCTTACTTTAGGGTATCCCTGCTCTGACTGAATAAGTTCTTCACCCTTGGATGCCACTAGAAAGAACAACTTATACCTCAGTCAGGCAGACTCAAAGATACAGACAATTCTAGTAACACAGACAATGGAAGGAGGTTGTTCTCAACCATGTGGTATTTGAATAAAGATGCAGGTCCCTGTCAGTTCTCATATGGATGCCTCCATTTTAAGTGATTGGCATACACCAAAGCTTTGTTACACAGAAATGAATCAAAGCAACCACATCTCAAATGAATAGTGAGTACTTGGAGTATGAACACTATACATGGCCCCCTTGGGTTTTCTGAGATGAAGAGCACACTTCTCTGGCCCTGTGAAGTTTCTGTGCTAGCATTCTCCATGCAAATACAAGTATTCATATCCATGTGAGGATAACTGTCATTGACAATAACATGTTTTAGGACATTGGGAAATGGCAGACACCTTAAGATGTGCGGTGTGCTAATCCTGAATACTAACAAATATCCTGAGAAATAACTTGACAGAAGGTAATGTGATCTTAAGGATAGGAAGAGGGATTGAAAAGGAGCAAGAAGCAAAACTTTTTGCAAATGTTAGAAGGGGAGAAAAGCTATTTAAGCAAATGTAGAAGACTACAATCAGTTATATATAAAAGTATTAATTCTTCAGGTACAAGCTAAAAGTATATTTATAATTATGTTAACATATTTGTACTCAATAAATTATAGAGTATATATAGCAATATTATATTATTACATATAACAAACCAAAATATAATGTATACGTATATCATAATCATATGAATCAAAATTTCTTCTACTTAGAAAAGGAGTCTCTCAAAATGGGGGTTGGGGGGGGGGAGGAGGGGCGGAGCCAAGATGGCGGCTGGTAAGCAGGAACTAGTGTGAGCTCCGTACCGAGTCCCTCCAAAAACCTATAAAAAATGGCTCTGAACCAATTCTAGAACGGCAGAACCCACAAAACAACAGAGGGAAGCAGGGCTCTAGCCCAGGACAGCCTGGATGGTCTCTGGGTGAGGTCTACCCCACACGGAGCTGGGAGCTGGGAATGGAGTGGAGCAGAACCCAGCCTGAACGGCGTGGACCATCTAGACCAGACGCCGGACGGAGGGGGCCCTAGCGCCCTGGATCAGTGAGCTGCGGCTGTTACCAGACTCCTTAACCCACAAACACCAAAGACTGCGGAGAAGGTTAGTGGGAAAAGCTGCGGGAGTAGAAGGAGTTCGGGGTTCGGCTTCCAGCCCTGGGGCAGCGGAGGTGGGGCAGCTACAGCTGTTGTTACTTCCGGCTCCAGGCCCACCTGGTGGGAGGAATTAAGTGGCGGATCAGAGCAGGAGTGCACAGCCTGCTGAAGATCTAAGCCCAGTCCGGGTTGGGGGTTGGGGAAGGAGCAGTGCTGGTGTGGCAGAACTGGCACATCCCCCCCAAACGTGGAACATAGAACTCTCTAGTCTACGAGCAGTCATACCCCACTGGAAAACTCAAAGGTCAAGTTAATTGGCTAGGAATATGGCCAGGCAGTGAAAACGCACCGAGATTCAGTCTCAGACTTTGGATTCTTTCTTTGGTGACAAAGAAGACCAAAACATACAGCCTAAAGAAGTCAACAAAGTGCAAGAGCCTACACCAACAGCCTCCAAGAAAAACATGAACTGGTCCCAGGCCATGGAAGAGCTCAAAAAGGATTTGGAAAAGCAAGTTAGAGAAGTAGAGGAAAAATTGGGAAGAGAAATGAGAAGGATGCGAGAAAACCATGAAAAACAAGTCAATGACTTGCTAAAGAAGACCCAAAAAAATACTGAAAAATACACTGAAGAAAACACCACCTTAAAAAACAGACTAACTCAAATGGCAAAAGAGCTCCAAAAAGCTAATGAAGAGAAGAATGCCTTGAAAGGCAGAATTACCCAAATGGAAAAGGAGGTCCAAAAGACCACTGAAGAAAATACTACTTTAAAAATTAGATTGGAGCAAGTGGAAGCTAGTGATTTTATGAGAAATCAAGATATTATAAAACAGAACCAAAGGAATGAAAAAATGGAAGATAATGTGAAATATCTCATTGGAAAAACCACTGACCTGGAAAATAGATCCAGGAGAGATAATTTAAAAATTATTGGACTACCTGAAAGCCATGATCAAAAAAAAGAGCCTAGATATCATCTTTCAAGAAATTATCAAGGAGAACTGCCCTGATATTCTAGAGCCACAGGGCAAAATAGAAATTGAAAGAATCCATCGATCGCCTCCTCAAATAGATCCCCAAAAGAAATTTCCCAGGAATATTGTCGCCAAATTCCAGAGCTCCCAGATCAAGGAGAAAATATTGCAAGCAGCCAGAAAGAAACAATTTGAGTATTGTGGAAACCCAATCAGAATAACCCAAGATCTGGCAGCCTCTACATTAAGAGATCGAAGGGCTTGGAATACGATATTCCGGAGGTCAATGGAGCTAGGATTAAAACCTAGAATCACCTACCCAGCAAAACTGAGTATCATGCTCCAAGGCAAAATATAGACTTTCAATAAAATAGAGGACTTTCAAGCTTTCTCAGTGAAAAGACCAGAACTGAATAGAAAATTTGACTTTCAAACACAAGAATCAAGAGAAGCATGAAAAGGTAATCAAGAAAAAGAACAAGAAAAAGAAATTGCAAGGGACTTACTAAAGGTGAACTGTTTTGTTGACATTCCTACGTGGAAAGATGATGTGTATGATTCATGAGACCTCAGTATTAGGGTGGCTGAAGGGAATATGCATACATATATGTTTATGTATATATATGGGTGAATGTGTATGTATGTATATATCTATGTGTGTATGTGTAGATATATATATTATATATATATATATATGTAGAGAGAGAGAGAGAGAGGGAGAGGGAGGGAGGGAGAGAGGGAGAGAGCGGACACAGGGTGAGTTGAAGATGAAGGGAAGATATCTAAAAGAAATAAAATCAAATTAAGGGATGAGAGAGGAACATACTGAGAGAAGGAGATAAGGAGAGATAGAATGGGATGGAGTATCTCCCATAAAGGTGGCAAGAGGAAGCAGTTCTGTGGGAGGAGGGGAGAGGGTGGATGAGGGGGAATGAGTGAACATTGCTCTCATCAGATTTGGCCTAAGGAGGGAATACCATACATACCCAATTGGGAATATTACCCCACAGGAAAGAAGAGGGAAGAAGATAAAAAAAATGGGGGGATGATGGAGGGGAGGGCAGATGGGGGTGGAGGTAATCAAAAACAAACACTTTCGAAAAGGGACAGGGTCAAGGGAGAAAATTCAATAAAAGGGGATGGGCTGGGAAGGAGCAAAATATAGTGAGTCTTTCACAACACGAGTACTGTGGAAGGGTTATACATAATGATACGCATGTGGCCTATGTTGAATTGCTTGACTTCTTAGGGAGGGTGGGTGGGAAGGGAAGAGGGGAGAGGATTTGGAACTCAAAGTTTTAAAAACAGATGTTCAAAAACAAACAAAAATGTTTTTGCATGCAACAAGAAAATAAGATACACAGGCAGTGGGGCATAAAAATTTATCTTGCCCTACAAGAAAGGAAGGGAAAAGGGGATGGGAGGGGAGTGGGGTGACAGAGGGGAGCGCTGACTGGGGAACAGGGCAACCAGAATATATGCCATCTTGGAGTGGGGGGGAGGGTAGAAACGGGGAGAAAATTTGTAATGCAAACTCTTATGAAAATCAATGCTTAAAACTAAATATGTTAAATAAATTTTAAAAAAATGGGGGTTGCACTTGCAGTTTCAGTATATATTAAGTAGCAAATTTAACAAGAAAAATACTATCTTGACGTAACATTTAAACTTACTTCTCTGGACAGAAATTCAAAAGCAGTAGCATCTTGACCCAGAAATTAGGTCACAACAGTCAAAAATAAGACATTGGCTGATGAGTGAAAGCCACTCAGGACAAAAGGGTAAAATTTGAAGGGTTTAAAGGATGAGCAAATACTTACATGCTAATAGGAGGAGAAGTGACTATGCTTGCTAGGTATACAGTTTGGTTTTATGCTGTTTTGTTTGTTTTGAGAGAAAAAAGGGGGAAAGGGGAATACTTTAGGGAAAAAATGAGGAAGGTATGAAAGGAATTTATTTGTCAGAAGAAAAATATACAAAAGTGAGGTGAGGTGAGGGAGATACCACATCCCATGAACCTCACTTTTTTACCTGAGTTAAACAAAGTTAACTACAAACAAAGAGTTTTGTGTAGAAATACAGCAAAGTAAATAGAAATAGAGGGGGACTGAGAGATAGAAGAGGGGTGGTTAAGTAAAAGGGAAGAGCCATAGGCAAAATAAACTTCAACTACAGAGAGCTAATTATAAAGGAGAGATTAAAAGGAGAGAAGGAAAGGGTAGGATCAAGTGATGTGGCTATTAGCTGAGTGAATGGAGGAAGGGCAAAGGATTAGGATCAGACCACTCCAATTACAGAGTACAAAGAAAAAGAAGGTGAGGAAAGAATGGAAGTGAATCCAACACTATTAAATGGGGGAATGGGGAGGTAAAGGAGAAACATTATAATAGGATATGATGAATACCTAACAATTATAACTGTGAATGGGATGAACTCATCCATAGAAAGGAGGTGGATGGGAAAATGGATTAGAAAGCAGAATACAACAATATGTTGCTTACAAAAAACATACCTGAAACACAAAGATTCTTCCAGAATTAAAATCATGGTGTATAATACAATCTATTTTACCTCAAGTGAATTTTTTAAAAAATAGGGATGGTAACATGCCCTCAGACAACAGTAAAAAAAAAAAAATACACATGGTTAAGAGACAAAACAGGGAAATTATATTATGCTTCAAAACACCATAGATGATAAAACAATACGATTAATACATATGTATGTGCGTATATATAACACACACATGTGCCAAATTAAGAAGCATCTAAATACTTAAGGAAAACAACACTCATTGGGAGTATTTTTCTTTTTTTATTAATTAATTTTTAGTTCTCGACATTCACTTCCACAAGATTTTGAGTTCCAAATTTTCTCCCTATCTCTCCCCTCCCCCCACCCTGAGACAGTGTGCATTCTGATTACCCCTTCTTCCAATCTGCCCTCCCTTCTATCAACCCCCTCCCCTTCTCTTATCCCCTTCCCTTTTATTTTCCTGTGGGGCAAGATAAATTTCTATACCCTATTGCCTGTATATCTTATTTCCCAGTTGTAGGTAAAAACAATTTTTAACATTCATTTTAAAAACTTTGAGTTCCACATTCTCTTCCTTCCTCCCTCCCCACCCACCCTCATTGAGAAGGCAAGAAATTTGATATAGGTTATACATGTGTAGTCATGCAAAACACTTCCATAACAGTCACGTTGTGAACAGCTAACTACATCCTATCCTGCCCCTCATTTATTTTATTCTCTCTTTGACCCTGTCCCTCCTCAAAAGTATTTGCATCTGATTACCTCCTCCTCCCATTTGTCCTCCCTTCTGTGATCCCTCCCTCTCTTATCCCCTTCCCCTCTATTTTCCTGTAGGGTAAGATAGATTTCCATACCCAATTGAGTATGTATGTTATTCCCTCCTTAAGGCAAATCTGATAAGAGTAAGGTTCACTCATTCCCTCTCACCTCCTCCCCTTCCCCTCCAATGTAAAAGCTTTTTCTTGCCTCTTTTATATGAGATAATTTACCCCATTCTACCTCTCCCTTTCTCCTTCTCCCAATACATTCCTCTCTCACCCCTTAATTTTATTTTTTACATATCATCCCTTCATATTCAACTCACCCTGTGCCCTCTATCTGTCTCTCTTTTTCCCCTCATGGATTACTCAGTTTTGCTGGGTAGGTGATTCTTGGTTTTAATCCTAGCTCCTTTAACCTCCAGATATTCCAAGCTCTCTGATCCCTTAATGTAGAATCTGCTAAACCTTGTGTTTTCCTGATTGTGGTTCCACAATACTTGAATTGTTTCTTTCTGGCTGCTTGCAATATTTTCTCCTTGACCTGGGAACTCTGGAATTTGGCTATAATATTCTTGGGAGTTTTCCTTTTGGAATCTCTTTCAGGAGGTGATCAGTGGATTCTTTCAATTTCTATTTTATCCTCTGGTTCTAGAATATCAGGGCAGTTTTCCTTGATAATTTTTTGAAAGATGATATCTAGGCTCTTTTTTTGATAATGGTTTTCAGGTAGTCTAATAATTTTTAAGTTATCTCTCCTGGATCTATTTTCCAGGTCAGCTCTTTTTCCAATGAGATATTTCACATTGTCTTCTATTTTTTCATTCTTTTGGTTTTGTTTTATAATTTCTTGATTTCTCTTAAAGTCTTTAGCTTCCATTTGCTCCATTCTAATTTTTAAGGAATTATTTTCTTAAGTGAGCTTTTGAACCTCTTTTTCCATTTGGCCAATTCTGCTTTTTAAGTCATTCTTCTCCTCATTGGCTTTAGGACCTCTTTTGCCATTTGGGTTAGTCTATTTTTTAAGGTGTTATTTTTTTGTGTCTCCTTAACAAGCTGTTGACTCATTTTTCATAATTTTCTTGTATCATTCTCATTTCTCTTCCCAATTTTTCCTCTACTTTTCTTACTTGATTTTCAAAATCCTTTTTGAGCCCTTCCATGGCCTGCAATCAATTTATATTTTTCTTGGAGGCTTTGGATGTAGGAGCTTTGACTTTGTTGTCTTCTTCTGAGTGTATGTTTTGGTCTTCCTTGTCCCCAAAGATTCTATAGTCTGATTTTTTTCCCACTGTTTGCTCATTTTCCTAGTCTATTTCTTGACTTTTTAGCTCTTTGTTAAGGTAGGTCTCTGCTTCCAGTGTGGAGGGCATACTGTCCCAGGCTTCACAGGTTTTATGTAGCTGTTTTCAGAGATATTTCTAGGGACCTGTAAATTTTCAGTTCTTCCAAGATTGTATGATCAAAGGAGAGGTGTTTACTCCTTTCCTGGCCTATGAGTGACTACGAACACTCTTTTCTGCCTTGGAACTGTAAGGATTCCCTCTCCACTGCCACCACAAGCTATACCATGCCAGTGCTCCTCCTCACCCCAGGATGGCCACCCAGGACTTTGGACCAGATCCAAGCATGGGCAAAGCAAGAGGATCCTGCCTCAGTGCCACCAAAGAGATCTCTGCAATTCACTTCTGATCAGCTGCTGGATCCCCTCACCATCTATGGGCCAAAAGCCACCGCTGCCACCCCAGGGCTGGGGTGGGTGCTGGACCTTGCTCCTCTCTCACTCAGGTCCAAGAGACCTTTCTTACTGACCTAAGTTGTCTTTGGCATTTGTGGGTTGAGAAGTCTGGAAACCTCCACAGCTGCCAGTGATTTAGTCCCCTGAGGTGTGTTCTGGCTCTCTCTGTGCCAGCACAGCCCACACTGGACTGCGCTCTTCTCTCAGACTGGTGCAACAGACCTTTCCTGTCAACCTTCCAGGTTGTCTTTGGCTGGAAATATGTTTCACTCTGTCATTTTGTGGGTTCTGCTGCTCTAGAATTTGTTTAGAGTCATTTTTTACAGGTATTTGGAGGGGTTTGGGGGGAAGCTCAAACAAGTCCCTGCTTTTACTCTGCCATCTTGGCTCTGCCCCACCCCCCTCATTGGGATGTTTGGGTTTTTTTTGCAGGGGGGAAGGCAGGGCAATTGGGGTTAAGTGATTACCCAAGGACACACAGCTAGTACATGTGTCAAGTGTCTGAGGTCACATTTGAACTCAGGTCCTCCTGACTCCATGGCAAGTGCTCTACTCACTGTGCCACCTAGCTGCCCCTTGGGAGTTTTAATGTGCTCTTTTCAGAATGAAGAAAATCTAATTTAAAAAAAAGTTTTTTTAGAAAGAATCTAAGAACAAAAGAGAATTTTTTTAAAATTTAGCTATAATGGACCTCTGGTGATTACTGAATGGGAACAGTACCAAATTTAACAAGCATTCTAGGCTATAAAAAAAAAGATTTGTATATATCATGTCCATAATCTAGTAAAATTATAATCTTTTATTGATTAAATTGATCCAACTATTTTTACTATTATTTGAAGAAAATATTCAAATTTAAACAGAGACTAAAGAAGTAGGTCAAAGAATGAGTCAAAGAATAATTTTATCAAGGGGGGGGCAGTGAGTTAGTGGGTAGCGATAGAGATAAAAAAGAATAGAAATGTTGAGATTTAGGGGTTCTGGGACCCCAAAATAGCATGAGGGTGCTGCCCAAATGAATTCAACCCAAGCCTTCTTTCAGCCAAAGACAAGGCTTATTAAAACACTGATAGAGGGTGGGAGCAATTCTAAAAATTCGCCATATTGGCCACGCTCAAAGAATCTAAGCACTGACCAGACTCTTAAGGAATCTGAGCACTATGAAGGCAAGATGGATCTTTCATACTGAGGTCTGTGGAAACAGAGAAGAGGTCTAGATGGAATTAAGGAAGTGGCAGTCTAGGGTGGGGCCAAGTGCAGACAATGAAAGGCCTGTTAATTAACTAGGACGGTGAACTCTAGGGACCTGAGCCTCCTGGCAAAGTCCAGGGGCTTCTGGTATTAGGGGTCCAGATCCCAAAAACACGGTCTTTTCCTTTTGGGGGTTTGGATCCCATCCCCATTAGAAAGATCAGGAATAAAACATTTATAATATACAGAAGAAAAATTTTAAATTAAGTGGATGTATAAATTCAATTTTGCTGCTATCTTGTTAAATTTAATATTTGCTTTTTAAAAACAAATGTATGTTACAGAAGTTAGCAGTTTTATATACAATCCAACTATATGTTTTTCTTTGCATATTGAAACATTTCTGTTTCCCACTGATTAAGTGCAAATCTAATACAAAAGGAAATTTAAATTGAAAAGAAAAGAAAGTCTATGGAAGTAACATATGGTTGATTTTTTTCTCTTCTTAAAATGTGGCAGAAAAAGCTCAGTTTTCTTAAAAGCCCCAAATAGCACAAGCCCTACCACAGGATCATACAACTTCCATTTTCAGTTCCCAAGACATTCCTCTCTGTCCTACTCCCTTTTATCTTTAACTAAGCTTAAGGTCAACTACCAATCTTATTTTATAGTAGAATCTTTTTTTCTAAGTTCATACTTTGGGGAGACAGTGGCCTCCTTCTGCCTAAAATTCTTAAGGAAATGCCTCAGAATCAGGTCAATGACTCTTTGCTGTAAAATTTCTTTCCCCCAGATCCTCTACTCTAGAAAATGTCGGAGTTGTAGTGATTAAAATATCCAGGGAAGAGATGAGGAGTTATTGTTGCTGCTTTTGCCGTTCTGTCGTTATTTTAACACTTCCCTTTGTAAAAGAGTGGTCTTGGAAAGTCTACAGCTTAGGAACAGAAAAGGGATGACTGTGAGGTGCTAACCAAACTAAAAGATATATGAGACCCAGACAGATGATTAGATGATCTCTTTCTTAAAAATCTACTTTTTGTTATTCTGAACTTGGCAAACACCAATAAACATGAATATTTCCTTATACAAAGAACTGAAAAAGGTGCTGCATATCAAACTGTGAATCTCATTGTGTATATACTGCTTTTTGGTTGGTTTGTTTTTCTATTAAATCATATACTTATTTAGCATGTTAGTTCCCAAAGCTGTTGCAGTTGTCTGTATTTTTCTTTGATCCTCTTTCTGTTCTCTTCTGTACATTTAAAAAAAAAAAAGTTTCACTGATGTTCCCTTCCTTCTTTCTTTTTTTCCTTCCTTCCTTCCCTTTCACATCACTATCACTAGACTTTTTCTCCCAATTAAAGTCCCCTACAAAGAAAAAAAAAACACTCTTTTGTTAATAAAAATTAGCATAATAATAAAAATCAAATATTGGCTATGAAAATATATGACTCATTCTGCAACTATATTCCATCATCTTTCTCTCAAAAGGTAGAACTACATGTATCATCCTTTGTTCTCTGGATTTGTGGTTTGTCACTGCATTTATCATATTTAAGTCTTTCAAAGCTTGTTTGTTATTTGATTAGGTTTTTTTAAAAAAACACTGTAGTTCTTGTATTAATTTTTTTTTCGTTCTGCTCACTTTATTCTGCATTATTTTATACAAATTTTCTGAGGTTTCTCTGAATCTACTTCTTTCGTCATTCCTTATGGCACAATAATATGCCATTATATTTATACACCATAATTGTAGTGTACTTTTCATTAACAATCGGCCAAAAGACATAATTAACTCTTAGCAAAGACATTTACTAAAAAGTCATAATACAAGAAATATCTAGAAAATGTTTCCATTGTCAGAAACAATCATTTTACCAAGAACTCCATATGTCCATCAGTGAATTTAAAAAAAAAAAAAAGATTTTTATTTATCGTTATCTCGCAAGAGACCACAAGAGACCAGGTGACCCATGAGGAGACATACCTTTCCAGACAATTAAAAAGCTTTTTATCCCTTATACTGATTCATATTTCCCTCCCCTGTTCCCCATTAGCTGAGTATTTCAGTATCTGAAAATGCCCCCATGGGGGTCTCCACCTCTGATCACATTTCAGGACCCAGCCCCACCTCCTCATTTTCTTTATATTTTATTTAGTAAAGGAATGATAAGCCATAAATACTTTTTAGTCTGCATCACTCAGATTTTATGATCTCCATAGCATGAGAAAGGAATTTTCTCAATTGCAAAGAGAGTTGACAAAACCGTGAGTTGAAGATTCAAACCAAGATATCCATAAGAAAAGTCCCTTTATCTAAGACAACCTCTTGGGTTAGCAGGCATGATCCTTAGTGAGCTTCACCTGGCCTGGCAGTTTTTGACACAGGAAAAAGGCCTTCTCAGAGAACAAAGAAGGGAAGTCTGCTCTTAGATATAATGATTAATAGGACTCCTTAGGTTTGTAAATGTTTCTATGATTTCTGTGGAAACCAAATTCAATTCAAATTCAAAATTCAATCATCCCTTATACTATAAACCTGAGGTATACTTTCCCACAAATATATACAGCATCTGTGAGTGGTAGTGAGGCACATGTAAGGACACATGTGTGGCAAATTCTGGTACTAAAAGTATTGGCCCAAAAGTCCTTCTCTCTTTGTAGTGGCCTCATGTTGTTCATATTGGGGGTACCATCTCTGCTAGGCAGGTTGCCCTGCTAGGCTTCCAGGGTCTGTTCCACTCTGCAGACTGACTCCCCAGCTGCTAGGCCAAGAAGAACAGATTGTAATTCAAAGAACTTTCTTAATGACCTTATTTCTATGACACCCTGACTCGGGTGTACCTAGCATTTATTCCTGCTTCCACATCCTTGTAGATGCTATTGTTGCCAGGGAGAGGAAGTAAATGAAATCCCATCCCCTTCTTAGAAGAAGTCCAAGAAAGACAATGCATGGGCCCAAAGAACAGAGGGCTGAAGATTGGAACCTCACTCTAGAGGAGCAAGACAGGAGCTTTCTAAACAAGAGCTTCTCCCTGCTAAGCCTCAGTAACCAATGATCCTCAATATAATTTCCCAATCATGGGGACAAATGAGTTTTTGAATCATCTTAGCAAGCTGTATGAACTTCAGCAAGAAGCCAAAGAACATAAATAGCTCCAAGAGAGGGATTCCAGCCTAACACAGTAAACATCCCCAATTACCCTCATGACATTGCCATAAATTTTTTACTAGGAATTATTCTCCATTTTATAAATGTGATGATGGGGGCTAAATGAGGTGCCCAGAGACCCAGAAGAGCCTCAACAGGCACTTTAGTCTAGGAGTGTACACTGTATCATAGCACATCATTGTGTTGTTGTTTGCCTTTTATTCTCAAAGAGGACCCTGACATCAAGAAGGTGATGCCATGACTTGCAAGTGAATTGGATTTAAGTAAAGGAGGGCTATGCAAAGTCACCAGCCTCACTCTCTCCTCCACAGTCACTGGAGTCCAGTGGCAAGGTAAAGATCAGGACAACTGGAGATGGCCTCCCATAGCACATCGCTGAACTATGAAACACAAATGTTGGTTTACTCAGATTCCAGCCAAACCTTTCAAAATATTTCCATTCTTTTTTTTCCTTTCCCTGGTTCCATTTCATTCCTGTTTTACTTAATATTTTTTGTTATCTCTCTTTGCAGTCTCTGCATTCCACCTAGCTTTCATGAGCTGCAATCACCCCTTGGTTGAACTACAGTCATAGAAGCCTCTCAAGTTTCAAATGAAAGAAAAATCTGTTAGTTATAAAGATGGCATATGGCATGAGGTCCCAAAGCTTGAGGTTCTAAATAATTCTTTTTAAAAATAAATGTTTATTTATATCTCCTATTTTTACATCCCTTACATTTTCCAATGTATCCTTTTCTGCTCACCATAAGCCATCTCCATAACAAAGAATAAATAAATTAAAACAAATAAGACAGTGAATAAGTCTGACATTATATACGGCTATAGAATTTTGAGGTGAGCCTTTCCTACTTCTACCACATGCCTGTAACACTTTTCCCTCAGGACCTTACTTTTAATCATGGTAAAAGTGTCTATACTATATATCCTATCCACCTTCTTTTTATGTCATTGGTCCTATTAATGCCGAATCTACAATACTGACCAGTAATTTTAGGAATATTTCTTAACTATTTTAATTAAATCCTATTCTTTAAAAGAGTTTAATTTAATAAATTATTCACCACAATGCCAAAGTGTGGCATTTTTCCGTTAATCAATCAAAAATGCCATCTATTGTTTGTAAACCAACTCCTTTTCTCACAGGGAAAAATGAAGATGAATGACTAAGAATAAAGTCCCTTGCTACATTGACTTATTGTGATTAAATTATCTACAACCACTGCTGAAAGCATCTTATTTAGACAGTAATTATATGGGTTTTTTTTTTCAGACAATTTTGGCCAAATAAAGGTAGTTAATCTGTAAAATGAAAGTGGCTTCCTATCACCTTAGAATCAAATATAAATTTCTCTGTTTGGCATTTAAAGTCCTTCCTAACCTGGCCCTTCTTCATTTCTGGTGTCTCATACCAAACTCTCCATCATGTATTCTTTGATCCAATGGTACTGGCCTCCTTACTATTCCTGACACAAGAACTCATCTCCTGACTCCAGGCATTTGGAGTGGTTTTCACCCATGCCTGAAATTCTCCCTCCTTATCTCTACCTCCTGACTTCTCTGACTTCCTTCAAGGCCCAGTTAAAATCCTACCTCCTACAAGAAACCTTTCCCACTCCCCCTTAATTCTAATGGCTTCCCTCTGTTGATTATCTCCAGTGTATTCTATGTAAACTTTGCTTGTACATAGTTGTTTGCATGTTGTCTCTCCCATTAGATTGTGAGTTCCTTGAGAACAGGGATTGGGTTTTTTGGAGGGGTTTTCATCCTTCTTCATATCCCCATTGCTTAACCTAGTGCCTGGAACATAGTGGATACTTAATAAACGCTTGTTGACTGACTAAACCATTGACTATAGGATCTTTCAAATGTCTTGTAGCTCTAACAATCTATCATTCTTCTGTTGATGTTTTGAGCCTGAGTGACTAGGATATTGATAGTGTTCTGAACATAAATAACACTAGGGACCTGAGGAGCCTGGAAAGGGTTTGAAATAGTCTTTGCAAAAAAAAATTATATTAGGAAATCAACAAGAAATAAAACTATTATGTTCAATTCTGGACATCATATTTTTAGAACACTAGATTGTATCCCAAGGAGAGTCATAAAGATAAAACACAGAATCAGACAATTTTAGAGTTGGAAGTAACTTCTATAGCTATCTAGTTCAGCTCCCACTGTCACATACTCAACAAGTGACCCAGCCTTTGCTTGAAAACTTCTAATGAGGGGGAACCCATTATGAGTAGAACAATAAGGCAGTCCATTGACATCTATCAGTGGAAGTCCTACCTCCAAAGGCAACGTATTCTCATTTATTGCCAATTCAGATTTTTAAGAAGCATTGTAACTTAGACTTGCTGTTCTTGGTTCTGCCCTTTAGGACCAAATTACATAATAAGTCCTTTCCTATCTGTCCTCTATCTTTACCCCTGTCATTTTCTGCCCTGATGCTACTACTGCCCCTGCTGCCATTCCATACTCCTAACTGGGCCACCAGAGATCATGGCTGGGAGGAGTTAAGCCATATGACTCTTCATTTCTTGGGGCCCTTCCTGCTTATCTTCACTTCTTACACCTTGCTTTCATAGGTAACCTCTCCTCTCCCACCCTTTTACCTCTTACTCTGGGAACTGTGCTGCCCTATTGTCCTGCTCACAATTGGTGACTTTCTGGGTTATAACTCCCTGTGGCAACAGTGCTTCTTGCAGCTACTGTGGCTGTGCAAGGCCAATAACACCGGCACAGAGAAGGGCTGCTAGCACATGTTCTTTGATCTGCTTTTCAAAGGAAAGGAACCCTGAACTTCAGAGCAAAAACCCTTAAAGTCAGCACCCTGAACTTCAGAGCAAATACAAACAGAAATTACAAGCAGAAATTATAAACAGCAAAATAACACAAATCAACAGACAGACTTCTATCTGTCTGACCACACCAATACATATACCAGAGAGAAAAGCACCAACATCTGGTTTTTCAAAGCCTCCAACAGCTACCCAGAGTCTCATCTGGCCAAATCACCAACACTCTTCCAATAAGTGTGCCCCCAAAAGCAAAATGCCAACCTCAGAGCATATATACCCTGTTTAAGGTTGTGGGACTTAGCACCTACTTAGCAAAAGAGTGTGGGGAAGATGTTTATTCACTAGCACCACATCATATATATTGTTTCCAATCAATGACTCAATTCAAACAAAGGCAAGACTCAAAGACACTTGATTGCCTTAGCACTGAGAAGCACTCCAAAACAAAAGACAACAAAAAAGTCCCACCCTGCTTGCCATTACACTCCCCTCCCTAACCACAACTCTGCTATATATGAATGAAAAGGGTTTTTTTTTTAAGGGTTCTGCATGTAATTTACTACATACAAAGGTCTGTGTGAAATACACAAATATAAAAGCAAGACAGTCTTCTCAAGAAGTTCATATTCTAACAAAGGGGAACAAGACATAGAAAGTTTCTTTCTTTGTGATTAAGACATTGACAACCACCTTTATTTTTTTCAATTTTTTTTGTTTCCAGTTCCAAATTCTCTCCCCCTCTCCCTCCTCCTCTACCCACTGAGAAGCCAAGAAATAAAATACCCATCAAACATGAAGTTATGCAAAACACAGTTCCACATTAGTCACGAAAAAAACTATGCTTCAATCTTCACTCTAAATCTATCAATTTTCTCTCTTAAGGTGGATAGGCATTTTTCATCCTGAGTCCTTTGGAACTGTGGTGGATTACTATAGTAATCAGAGTTACTAAGTCTTTCACAGTTGATTAGCTTTGCAATATTGCTGTTACTGTATACGTCATTTTCCTGCTTCTGCTCATTTCACTTTTCATCAGTTCATATATGTTTTTCTATGTTTTTCTTTTTTTTTTTTTGGTTGGCAGGGCAATTGGGGTTAAGTAACTTGCCCAAGGTCACACAGCTAATACATGTGTCAAAGTATCTGAGGTTGGATTTGAACTCAGGTCCTCCTGACTCCAGGGTGGGTGCTCTACTCACTGCGCCACCTAGCTGCCCCCTATGTTTTTCTTAAACCAAACCCATCATTATTTCTTATAGCACAATAGTATTCTATCACATTCATATACCATAATTTGTTCAGCCATTCCCCAAATGATGGACAACCCCTCCATTTTCAATTTTTTGCCACCACAAAAAGAGGTGCTATATTTTTGTACATACGGGTAATTTTTCCATTTCTTTTATTTCTTTGGGGTATAGACCTAGTAGGGGCATTGCTAGGTCAAAGGGTACATGCATAGTTTTATAGCCTTTTGTATATAGTTCCAAATTGTTCTCCATAATGATTGGACTAGTTCATAGTTCCATTTAACAGCACATGTAACTGTGATGGAATACTATTGTGCTATAAGAAATGATGAACAGGATACTCAGAAACCTAGGAAGACTTTTATGCAAAGTGAGACATAATGAGTACAAAGTAACAGCAATATTGTAGGATGATCTCCTTAAAAATTATATAAATTATGACCTAGTCAGTCAAGGAAAAGATGGGTCTAACGGGACAGCAGTGTTCTACCTAACACCTCAACTCCCTTGACAGCTGTGCAGTTAGTAGTAGATGCATTCAAACACAGACAATAAGTTCTATGATGACCTCAAAGAGAGGTTCAGAGAAAGAACTGATGGTGTCTGAATACAGATTGGAGCAATTTTGGGGTTTTTTTTCACTTTATTTTTCCTGAATTCTTAAAAAAATCTGTTTTCTTTCACAACATGGCTATCATGGATATATTTTGCATACTATACATATATAACCTATATGGAATTGCTTGCCTTCTCAATGAGGATGGATGGGGAGGGAGGAAAGGAGAAATTGGAACTCAAAGTTTTAAAAAAACAAATGTTAAAAATTATTGTTTACATGTAACTAGGGAAAAATGAAATACTAAATAAATACAAAAAAAATTAAAAAATAAATTCTCTAAATCACTATTGATTGGAGAAATGCAAATTAAACAACCCTGAGGTACCACCTCATACATATCTGATTGGCTAATATGACAGAAATGGAAAATTATAAATGTTGGAGAAGAGGTGGTGAAATTAGGACAGTAATGCATTGTTGGTAGAGTTGTGAACTGAACCAACCATTCTGAAGACCCATTTGGAGCTATGCCCAAAGGGCAATCAAACTACACATATAAAGGTTTCCTTTAAAATTTCTTGAAATACAAGGCTCTTTTTTGTTCATGGTTTTCAGATAGACCAATAATTCTTAAATTATCTCTCTTCCACATATTTTCTAGGTCAGCTGTTTTTCCTATGAGATAGTTCACATTTTCTTTTTTTTTTTCAGTCTTTTGATGACTTTATTTTGTTGTTTCTTGATGTGAGTCATGGAGTCATTACCTTCTACCTGACCTACTCTAATTTTTAAAGAGTTATTTACTGTAGTGAGGTTTTGTGCCCCTTTTATCATTTAGCCAGTCCTGATTTTTAAGGAGTTATTTTCTTTTATGCTTCTCATCAAGCTATTATTCTTTTCAAGTCATTGTCTTCTGAGTTTGTGTCTTGAGCTTCTCTGTTACCATAATAGCTTTTGATGGTCAGCTTCTTTTTTGTTTGCTCATTATTCCACCTATTTTTAAAATAATTTTACGTTAAATAAAATAATTTTATGTTAAAATTGGGCGCCCACCTCTGGGGATGGTGACTGACATGAGCTTCTGTCCCTTATATCCTGCTGATTTCAAAGCTCAACCTAGAGACCTGTAAGTTTTCAGCGCTTCAAAAAAGATATGGTCCAGTGAGAGATTTATGTATTACCCTCTTGATCTGTGCTCTTGTCCCATGATGCGCACCATTTTCTGTCTCTACCTCATGACTCCTTGCTACTTCAGCTAGGTTAGCCTTACGGCCCAGTCAGTGGCAGTTTACCTGCAATTGATGATGGTGGTGGTAAGACTGACCATCTCCTTCTCCAGTCTTCTATACACTGGCTACAGAGGCCAGACTGGAAGCAGGGCTGGTAGTCTCAGGTACTCAGGTCTATTCTCGGAGGTCTTAGGCTTACCTATATATATGTTCTCTTCCCCTCATCAAAAGGTAAGCTACTTGAGGGCAAGGACTGTCTCATTTTTGCATTTTATTCATAGTTCTTAGCACACGGTAAGTACTTGATAAATGCTTTTCATTCATTTATTCATGTGACAATCCTTCAAGTACTTGACAGCTATCATATTCCCCTGAGTCTTCTTTTCTCCAGGCTAAATATCCCTAGTTCTTCTTAATATTCTTCTTAAACTGAAGTGCCAAATGAAGATTTATATGAAATGATGCAAAGTGAAGTGAGCAGAACCAGAACATTGTACACAGTAACAGCAATATTGTAAAAATGATCAAATGTGTAAGACTTAGCTACTATGATCAGTATAATAATCCAAGGCAATTCCAAAGGACCCATGATGAAAAATGCTATCCACCTTCAGAGAGAAATCTGATGAACTCTGAATACAGATTGAAGCATACTTTTTTCATTTTCCAAAAATGGAAAAAAAAAACCCAGCTTGTAGTGTCCAGAATTGAGCACAACACTCCAGATGTGAACTGACTAAGTCAGGGTACAGAGAGACTATCACATCCTTATTCCTGGAAGCTATGGTTCTCTTAAGAAGGCAACTAGATGGTTCAGTGGATGGAGCAGCGGGGCCTAAAGTGAGGAAGATGTGAGTTCAAATTTGACCTCAGACACTTAGCGATGTGACCCTAGGCAAGTCACTTAACCTTTGTTTGCCTTAATCCATTGGAGAAGGAAATGACAAACCATTCCAGTATCTTTGCCTAAAAAACTAAAAGTTGAACATGACTGAACAACTGAATGGTGCTTCTCTTAAGGCAGCCCAAGATCAGATTAACTGTCTCAGTTATCACATCCCATTTTCAGTTGATATTGAGCTTATGGAATGGTCAAAAGACAAAACCATGACAAAGGAACCAATCAAAGGGAATGGAAATGTTTAATCTAAAGAAAAGAAGACTATCTTAAGAAAAAAGATTTGATACCTGTCTTCAAATAGGTAAAGGAGACTAGATCTGCTTTCCTGAGTGATGACATGATAGCTGCCTTCAAGCATTTGAAAGACTATCACATGAATAAATGAATGAAAAGAAGTTATTGAGCATTTACTATGTACCAAGAACTATGGATACACATAAAAAAATGAGATAGAAAAAGACCTAAATCCAAGGGCTAGAAATTACAAGGAGACAGAATTTGATTTAATATAAAGAACTTCCTACCATTTTGAGGGACCCAAAAATAGAATAGGATATCTCAGTTGAGAGTGGTTTCTCTATCAGAGTTTCTTTTGTTTGTCCTTTGTTTTCCAAGAGGACCATGACAACAGGAAGATGATGTCATGACTTGCAAGTGAATTGGATTTAAATGAGGGAGGGCTGTGCAAAGTCACCAGCCTCACTCTTTCCTCCAGAGCCATCTGGGTCAAGTGGCAAGATGTAGGTCAGGATGACTGGAGATGGCCCCCTCTGTTAGAGCAGGTCTCTAAGGAGAGGCTAGAAGGATTCAGTGCTTCAGATGGAGATGGCACTAGATGATCTTCAAGATCCTTGCCAACTCTGAGATCCTATGAATCTCTCCACATTATTCTACTTTATGAACTGTATGTTCCAGCCAAATTCACCCATTTGATGTTCCCTGTATCTTCTGCCTTGGCACATCGAGCCTGAAATGCGCTTTTTCTCACATCCATCTGGTGGAACCCCTTGTTCCTTCCTGCCAGAGGTTTTTCTTCATTACCATAGTTGCTAGTGCTCTTCCTTTATGAAATTAATTTGTATAATTTTTCTGTGTACATGTTTCCCTCTGGTAAATTATAAGCCCCTTGAAGATAGTGACTATTTTCACTTTTGTCTATGTATCCCCAACCTGGTACACTGTCTGGACTAAGTGTTTAATGATTACATGTTGAATGAATTGAATTCTATTGATAAGCAGCAAGAGTCAGTCAATAAACACTTATAAAGTACCTACTATGTGCCCAGCATTGTACTAAATACTAGGGACACTAAGAAAGGCAAAAGGTAATCTCTCAAAATCTAATAGGAGAGACAACAAGGAAAAAATATGTACAAACAAGCTACTTACAGGATAAATAGGAAATAATCAGCAGAGGGAAGACCCTCGGATGAAGAGGGGTTAGAAAAGGCTGCTTATAGAAGGCGGAATGTTCACTGGGTCTTCAAGGAAGCCAGTAGGCAGAGATGAGGAGGGAAAGCATTCCAGGCACGGAGCAACCAGAGAAAATGCCTGGAGCCAAGAGAAGGAATGTTTTGTATGAGGAACAGCAAGGAGGCCAGTATCACTGGACTGAAGAGTACACATTGGGAGTAAAGTATAAAAGCCTGCAAAGGCATAAAAGATTAGAGAATAGGCAGGTCATGATGGGTTTTGAATGCCAAAGAGAAGATTTTGCATTTGATCCTGAGGGTGACAGGGATCCAATGAAGTTTATTGAATAGGGAGGTGACATGGTCAGACCTGTGCTTTAAGACTAGATTAAATTAATAGTGGAACCAGTTAATACAACTGTGTAATTTTCTCTAGCATCATTTGGCAGCCAAGAAACAGGAGTAGAAAATATAGCTGAGATGAGTTACCCAAGGTTAGGGATTAGAATGGCAGGTTTAGCCAACAGTCTATAAGAATTTCTAGGACAGTAGAAAAACCATCACTGAAACAACTGACAAGACTTCCAACTAAATGTAGAAAAGTAAGTAAATCCAGAAGGGAGCTTAGGTGTATGGAGGAAGGACCAATGAGAGAAACAGATCTGGATCTGATTCAACATCTCTCACATAGGCTCTCTTCTCTCCTCTGACATTGCCACCACTCTAGGGTAGGCCCTTGTCACCTCACATCTGGACTACTGCAATAGCCTGCTGGTGGGTCAGCCTGCCTCCATTCTCTCCCTGCTTCCTGCCCCTCATCCTCCATTCAGGCACCAAAGTGAAGGTCTGGCCATGTCACTCCTCTGCTCAATAAACTCCAGTGGCTCCCTATCACCTCCAAGATCAAATACAAAATGCTCTGTTTGGCATTTAAGCCCTTTATAACAGCCTTCTCCTATCTTTACTGTGGACAGCTAGGTGGCACAGTAGATAGAGTGCCAGGCCTGAAATCAGAAATTCCTGAGTTAAAATCTGGCCTCAGGCACTTAGTAGTTATGTGACCCTGAGCAAGTTACTTCACCCTATTTGCCTCAGTTTCCTCATCTGTAAAATGAGCTAGAGAAGGAAATGGCAAACCACTCTAGTATCTTTGCCAAGAAAACCCCAAATGGGGTCATGAAGAGTTGGACATGACTGAAAAATAACCTTTCCTGTCTTCCTACCTTTACTTCCTGACCTACTTTTGAGGCCAGTGACACAGGTCTCCTTGCTGTCTATGAACAAGACACTCCATCTCTTGGTTCTGGGATCTGGACTGACCCCACAGCTGGAATGTTCTCCTCTCCAATTGATTTCCCTAGTTTCCTTTAAGTCCCAACTAAAATCCTATCTTATATAGGAAGCCTTTGCAAATCCCTCTTAATTCCTTCTGCTGATAATTTCCTATTTATCCTGTTTGCAGGCAGCTTGATTTGTATATATTTGTTTGCATGTTGTCTTCCCCATTAAACTGTAAGCTCCTAGAAGTCGAAGACCATCTTTTTGCCTCTTTTTGTATCTCCAGCATTTAGCACAGTGTTTGGCACATACTAGGTATTTGATAAATACTGACTGACTAATTGACTCTCCCCATAAAGAGGAGCCAGTTACTGGAGTACAGATGATTAGGACCTTGTAGGAAAGTAACTACTTCATTCAATTAGATCCTACAACAAAGATTTTTAAAGTACCCCTTATGAAATAACCACCAGAGATACCAAAACACAAAAGAAACAGTATCTGCCCTCAAAGAGCTGACATCCTACTACTGAGTGATGAAGAAAATCAACTTGAGTACAACTTATGTCACCCCCTTATTCTTCACAAAGAAGGCACTTGAACAGCCTTAATGGAGTGAGAATTCTGCTGGGTCAGAGAAGCAATAACTTTCCACAAAAGACTCCTTTTATTCCCCCTCAACTACTGGGTGCCAGGTCATCCTGGGGGTTGCCTGGGGAACTGGCAAGACACTGGAATGAAAGCAAGCATCCCTTTATGTGGTTTGGAACTTTGGGGCTCTGGACTCTGCCTCTACCCTCCCTCTTGTGCAGGAAAGTTGTATTTACAAAGAGTTAAATTTCTAATGAGTCCATAGGTCAGTCCAATTTTATACAAAAATACAGCACTTGAGTCAGGGTGTCAGCAGGAACTAGCCAAAGTCCACCAACCATTATTTAGATCTACCAATTGAGTCCCTTTTTCTTCCACTACAACACAGTTCCCAAAAACTTGTGTTACCACCGAGTGGTCAGACTATCTCCCAGAAGGCAAGCATATTTGGGGGGCTACTAAACAAGCTATCCCCTTTCCCTGGTTGCTAAACTGTCCAAAATAACTCACTGGCTTTATTCTCTGCTTAGCACACTGAATGAAAACTGTGTGGATGATCTTTCTCTTTCTTTTCTTCAAAGAGTACACTCTATCAAGGAATCCTCTTCTCTCTCTAGAAGGCCCCAAATTATTAAACTTGGAAACTCCCAAACTTGGCAATACCCACAAGGGAACCCAGAAAATTTCTCTTTTCTGGCTAGATGGCTAGATCCTGGCATCTCACTGCCTAAGGAATTTAAAATCTCTTCTATTCCACACAGGGATTGGGTTCACAAACATAGTCCACGAGCTATCCTTTCACGCCTCAGGCAAGCACATTTCTACCCCTACCATGTGATTCAAATTCCCATAGGTACTGCCCTTCCCCCATTCTTGAATGTGAATCTGCTCTGCCAAGAGGTGACAGAAACGGAGACAGAGAGAGGAAGAGAGACAAAGACACAGAGAGACAGAGACACAGAAACACTGTCCTCAAAGCTCGATTTTATAGATTATAGATCAAAGGATGAAAAGAATCTGTCCTGAGTTTATCAGCCAATCATGAAGACTTCTTTATGTAATCCTAGCAGGGTACCAATACCTACATCTATATGCTACATGGTTGAAGTGACTATCATCAAATTGGTTAGCACATTAAACTTACCAGGGACTACCCAGTCAATTTCTTTATATATAATATTTGGATATGACCTTGTTGTAGAACTCTTAGATAAAAGCATATCAATGGTACTATTGAGACTTTCTCTGAAAATGTGAAACAATCAGGTATGATTGTATTTACAATGACATCTTTCATTTATAAGAATTAAAGGATTCTGAACATCCTTTAATTCACAAATCTCCATGCATACTGTAAGAAATCAGGAAGTAGTTTTGTTTCCACAGAGTTGAAAGTATCCTTTTCCTCTTCACCCCCCCAGCTTTAGCAGAGTGTAAGTCAGGTGACTGATTAGAACTAGTTTTAATCAGAGCTCTGATCTAGCAAAGACCAGGCCTCTGGGGTGAAAGGTTAGAGGCTTGTAGGAGGCTTGAACAAGCCATTTGAGGAAGGTATGAGGTAGGCAGTCGGGGGTTGCAACTGGCCACTGAAGAGCTTGGCAGGAGATTCGAAGTGGGGAGGGGGGTCAATAAAAGGACTGGCATCCATCTGAGTCCTTGTACTCTCCTGTACTCTGTTCAGGGGATGTGCCCATTTATTCAGACCGAATAAATGTAAAATATAATTAAAATGTTCCTGGCTTCCTAACGAGTATTGTTTACTCCTAGACAATGTAAGTATGTTTCTAACACATACTAATATAGAATCACTGAATTTTAGAACAAGGAGCTCAACTGGAAAGGACTTAGTACCCCTCCCCCCAAAAAATTTGTTATTAATGGGTGGATATATTGTAATTGACACATATTCTTAGTTTGATTATTTTGTTACTACTGTCTTTATGTCCCACCTCTCTAAGCCATCTTCCCAGCGTTTTGTTTTGCCCTTAAGATACCCTTGTCCCAGAATGTCAAAATGGTTCTGTTTTTGTTTGATAAATAAGTAACTCTTACTTACCAGATAGCTACATTTTAGCTTGTTAGACTCCCATAATCATTTGCTTTAGGGTTAGGGGTTTTGTCTATAGATGCAATTAAAACTCTAATGTGAGCATGCTAATGAGCAGCCAGAAACTGGGTTTCAAAGCTTGTCAGATGACCCCTGTTCCAGGTTAAAATTGTGTCTTTTGCGAAGAAAAACTTTAGTTCAAAACCAGCTTCATATGCAAATTAGAAGGGAGGAGAAGCCTGAATTTAAAATTTGTTTCTTTGTTCTTAGACACAAAAGCTTCATTCCTTCACTTTCTCTTTTTCCCACAATGTGGGGGGCCAGACCTCACTGTCACTTGGCAGTGGTTCAAGCTAAAAGAAGTGCTGAGAGAGCAAGAGGGTAAGCAAGTCAGTTTTGCAATCACAAGTTGCTCCAAAATAACCAAGTTACAGGGCCAGAGGACAGCACAATTTACTAAAATTGAGAACTGTACTATTTTAAAAAAAGGAAAAATCTTAAGCAATTACCTAATCACAGGAATCCAAAGATTTATATGGGTCTCTTGTAGCATTAAGTCCTGCATCTATAGGGACAGGATATGTGGGAGGGAAGAGAGACAGAGAGAGAGAGACAGAAAGGAGAGGGGGAGGGGAGAAGGGGGGAGGGGAGGGGAGTGGAGGGGAGGGCCTAAACCCAAGGATTTGAGTATTGAAACATAAAGTTTATGCCTGAAAGTACAGCTTGACACTGTTAAGAACTGTAATTAACAAGCCTTCCCTCCAAATTCATAACTATAGGGAGTTGGGGAATATTTTTAGTCTGGCTGGTGCCAGAGGCACTGAAGTGTAATTTAGTTTTAGATATGCTATTATTCTACAATAATGTCTGAGAGGAGACAGTAAACCAAAGATGAAAGCCTAGGTGGTTGATTCCATCAGAGGTAAGGGGGCAGTGATGATCTCAGACCTGGAGCTCTAAAAGGTAAAGGAGCTTGGGGCATCTTAGCTTAGAAGAAAATTAAGAGCTTAGAAACCCAGGAGGAGGCAATTGAGTTGGAGGATCTGTAATAATCATTCTATTAAGGATGTATTTTAAAAGCAGGAATAGATGAAACTGGAGATGCTATACAAGGCTAGAGTCAACCATTAAGAGGGATTTTGAGGGGGTGGAAAGCCGTTTCAACCTGCAGCTGAGGAGCAGAATTAGGACTGAACCAGAAAAGGACATTTCTCCAAGGATTGGAGGTGTTGAGCCTTGCAGGTTCCTGTAGTACTTAAATGCTTCCTGGATTGGACTGGACTGGACTAGACAAGGAAATGGGTGAATTAGCCAAAATGACTTCAAGGGTTAGTCTAGAGGAAAAGCGGGGAAGAGGAAGGGAAACAAAGAGTGAAATAAGGAGTGTTTCAAAGAGACTGAATAATGTTTTAAGAT
Organism: Trichosurus vulpecula; assembly: GCF_011100635.1. Lineage (NCBI taxonomy): Eukaryota > Metazoa > Chordata > Mammalia > Diprotodontia > Phalangeridae > Trichosurus > Trichosurus vulpecula. The sequence goes on along the minus strand of NC_050577.1, from coordinate 276,555,996 downwards.
GAATCTAATTGACAATTCAAAAATGGTTACCAGTAACTAACTTACTACCAACATTTCTATGCTACTTTAAGATTTACAGAGCACTTTCATCACAACAGTTCCTTGAGGCAAATAGGTAAAGTGTTCTTTAAATAGCTAAGGAAATTGAATTACTTTGTTGTCACAGAACTAATATGTGTTAGAGCCAGAATTCAGACCTAGGTCCTCTGACTATAAGTCCAATGGTCTTTTCATTACCAGTTGTCTTTCAATTTACTCAATCCGTACACAATTTGTACAAGTCTTATTTTTATAATTCAGTAATTCATATACTTTAAAATGGATATATGTGCTATGACCTTGGCAACAATCCACTTTCCAAATATGTAGAAGCTCATCACCATTTGAGTGGATACTTTGTGATGGATTTTTCTTTTGTCCATGGCAACTCATATAAAAAGAGAAATACAAAATGGCCCTCAGTCCTGGTAGCCTTTCCCCTCCTGCAGTGATGGTGACCGAGAGAGGGAAAAAAAGAAGGGAGAAGATAGAGATTGCTAAGAATCAAAGTTTTCAGACCATGTATAAACTTTAATTTGATTCTTGGTGTTCTGAATGTAATACCTTGTCCAATGACCCATAATGAATGTGCTGCAGGAACCGAATCATACCTATTTTGATATTATTGTTATAAATGAAACTAGAAGAAAAAAGGAGGTTATAGTTAATAGAAAGATGGCTGAGAGGTACTTCTTAGAGGCACAAAGTGAAAATTTGGTGGAGATGCTCTTATTCTATCTCCAGAAGCAACAAGAAACATTATTTCAATGGGACAGCCAATCATCTCATATTTCAGTACTAATTATAAGTATTTGCAAAAAAGATTGCCATGGGGATTCCCATGTGAAGATCCCAGAGGATCCCAGCTCTTCCATTTTTATGATCTAAAGTGGACACTAGGTTAAACAATGACCAAGAAATCCAAGGAGAAATTATCAGTAAAGTCCTTCATTCAAGTAGGGGTATGCTGATAACTGTTTATCACCTAGCTTAGGGATGGCGATGAGGGGGAAGTAGGAACAATTTTAAATTTAATCTACATTACTTACATTTTCTCCACTTTCATAAGTCAGGGGTGGGGAACCCACATTCTTTTATTAAGGGGATTTGTTATGTGAAGTTTAGATTCAATCAAAAGGCCAAACTTGAGGACCTAGAGGGCCACATATGGCTTTGAGGCTACAGGTCACCCACCCCAGTAGAAAATCAACAAGATAATACATCAAGCCCAGATTCGTAGCATTTGCCAATTTCTGAAGTATAAATCCTCCAACTGAAAATTTAGAATTGGCTCCAGCGCACCCCTGAGCCCAATCTTGCACAAAAAAGACAGCTAGAAGTTGCAGCACTGGAAGAGGAGTCCATCCAGAGAAGCTAGGACAACTATAAATAAATAGGCCAGAACCTGGTGGTATTTGCCCCAACTGTGGAAGCACCAGGGCATGATGGAAAACCATGGCAGCAGCTGGAACATGGACAGCCAACTAAAGTACTCTGAAAACAAAAAGAGACACAAAGTTTGGTGTAGTAATATATTCAACTCAACAGAGAAACAGTTAACGACAGGGAAAGGGAAGAAAGAGGGTTATGAGGAAGATAGAATCTGGGGAAGAAATAGTCACGAGTAAAAAAAAAAACTATAAGTTAGGAAGACTGATCATAAAGTGAAGAGTAAAAGCAAATGAAAGAAAATGTGAGAACCATTGATTAATACTGTTTCTCTTGATGATCTCATCAGCTCCCACAGTTTCAATGATCATCTTTATTCATATCTACTTGTACAGTGACCAGCTCCTCCTCTAAATGACTTAAGATGAGACATGCTTCTCACCTCTTGACAGGAAGGTAATGGACCAGAGGTGCAGAATGAAACATGTTTTCAAACTTGACCAATGCACAGATTTGCTTTGCTTGACCATGTTAATTTGTTACAGGAGGGTTTTTTTTTTGGGGGGGGGATAATTAGCAAAAAGGGTAGCTAGTGACAGCAATACAAAAAGAAAGAAAAGAACAATATGAATGTCAATGAAGAGTTTCTTAAAATGCACAAACGGGAACAGAAAGAGGTTATGAGGAAAACAGACAAACAGGCAGGTTTTAGAACTAAGTTTATTACATACTTTGAAATAAACAAATTGTACATTATGGTAATTTGTGAGTTTGTGTATAATTTGTATGGGAAATGTTTCAGGATAGCAAAAAATAATTTTTAAAAATACTACCATGGCCTGAGGAGGGAATACCATACATACTCAATTGGGTATCTTACCCCACAGGAAAGAAGAGGGAAGAAGATAAAAAAAAGGGGGGGTGATGGAGGGGAGGGCAGATGGGGGTGGAGGTAATCAAAAACAAACACCTTGGAAAGGGGACAGGGTCAAGGGAGAAAATTCAATAAAGGGGGATGGGTTGGGAAGGAGCAAAATATAGTGAGTCTTTCACAACATGAGTATTGTAGAAGGGTGATACATAATGATACACATGTGGCCTATGTTGAATTGCTTGACTTCTTAGGGAGGGTGGGTGGGAAGGGAAGAGGGGAGAGAATTTGGAACTCAAAGTTTTAAAAACAGATGTTCAAAAACAAAAAAAAAAGTTTTTGCATGCAACTAGAAAATAAGATACACAGGCAATGGGGCGTAGAAATTTATCTTGCCCTATAAGGAAGGAAGGGAAAAGGGGATGGGAGGGGAGTGGGGTGACAGAAGGGAGGGCTGACTGGGGAACAGGGCAACCAGAATATACGCCATCTTGGAGTTGGGGGGAGGGTAGAAATGGGGAGAAAATTTGTAATTCAAACTCTTGTGAAAATCAATGCTGAAAACTAAATATATTAAATAAATTAATTAATTTAAAAAATACTACCATGATAGTAGTACTAAACTCAGCTGTTGAGCATAGAGAGTCAGTGAAATTCCATGAAAAATATGGTGAGAAGCTCCAAATTAAATCAGTATTCAAATAGTAATATATGGTTTAGAAAAAAGAAATGAGAGAGGCCCCAAACTTATAGAGTATACAGAAGCTTCATGCCCTTATATCCTACGTACTTCAAGAAAAGATTTGATAAGTACTACATGACCACCAAACATAACAAAAACACTAAGCAAACAGGAAAAGACTTGTGGGTCCAACACAAGATTATACAATTACAACTGGGCCCTCACTATGGCAAGGTGATCTTTTTACACTCCCTAATCAATTCACTCTCCCTCTCACCACAGCAATTTTTCCAAATCTTTTCATCCTTTTTCAAATCTCCCAAGGCTTCCCCACCTTCACCTTCTCAATTGAGAACATTGCTTCCTATTTCACTGAAAAAAATTGAGGCCATTTTCTGAGAACTAATTCTCCCTTCCTCTTCTGTACTTTCTCCTTCACCTCCATCACATGAAGAAGTGACCCTTCTTTTTGCCAAGGCAATTCCCTCCTGCTTTTTTTGTGGCCATACTCCTAGAGATGGCCATCTTCATACAATAGAAGCTTCCACTTCTTCTCCTCTCACTCTTTTGATCTCTGCAGTCTGACTTCCAAACTCATAATTTAACAAAACTATTCTCTCCAAAGTTACTAATGATCTCTTAATTGCCCTTTTCTCAAACTTCATCCTTCTTACCCTCTTTGTAGACTCTGACATCTTGATCACTCTGCTCTCTTCTAAGTTTTTGTGACACTGCTCTCTTTTGATTCTCCTCCTCCCCATCTGACTATTCTTTCTCTATCTCCTCTGTTGGATCTTCATCCACATCATGCCCAATAACTGTGGCTATTCCCCAAGGTTCTGTTCTTCTCCATAGATACTATTTTGCTGGGTGATCTCATACGTTCCCAAGATTTCATTTATCATCTATATGGAGATGATTTGTGTTTATTCGTCCTGCCCTAACCTCTATACTGACCACCAGCCTCACATCTCCAACTGTCTATCAGATATCTCAAAATGGATGCTCATAGACATCCTCTCTCTCCTCACCCCCTACATCCAACCACATGTCACATCCTATCATCTCTACCTTCAAAATATCTCTCTTGGTGCAAGCACTTATCATCCCACATAAGAAGGTGTGCAATAGTTTGCTGGTTGGCCTCCTTGCCTCAATCCTCTCTCTACTTGCATCCATCCTCCACTAAGCTGTCAAATTCATCTTCCTAAAGCCCAGGTCTGACCAAGTCATCCCCTATTCGATAAACTCTAGTGACTCCCTATTGCCTCCAGGATCAAATATGAAATCCTCCATTTGACTTTTAAAGTACTTTATAACCTGGTCCCTTCTTAATTTTCCAGTCTTCTTACACCTTATTCACCTCCATCGTCATTCAGTGACATTGGCCTCCTTGCCTTTTCTTACACATGATACTGTGTCTTCAGAGTCCAAATATTTTTATGAGCTGTATTCCATGCCTGGAATGTTCTTCCTCCTTATCTCCACCTCCTACCTTCCTTGCATCCTTCAAGTCACAGCAAAAATCCTACCTTCTGTAAGAAGTCTTTTCCAGTTCTCCTTAATCTTAATGCATCCACTCTGAGATGACTCCCAATTTATCAGGAATATAGCATGTTGGTATGTTGTCTCACCATTAGACTGTAAGGTCTTTGAGATCAGGACCTACTTAAAGACTATTTGACAAGATGTCCAAATAAGCAAAATCATCCTAAAGAATTTTAAGGACAATAATGGAAGGACAACAAACATAAGAAAAATGGAAAAAGACTGTAAAGATTACTACAGCAAACTGTTTTCCTTATCAGGGACAACTGGAACCACCACACTTGGAACAAACACCACAATATTATATATTCTTATGAGAGAGGTCCTAAGACCCCAAAAAGAATAAGGATAGGAAAAACTGCCAGATTAGGCCAAATGTATATAATCATAAGAACACTGAGGAATTAACATTCAAGGTATCTGAAGAAGATGTATATACCAAAGATGTGGGGAAAATATATCTCCTCACTAATACCCCAAAAAGGTATCTGGTAAAACAACTACTAACCTGTTTGCCTACTCTCTCATCTGTATAAAATCTTTACACAAATTATTGAATTTAAGGTCCCATTATGCTTATTATTTGTTGATTGTGGAAAAAATCATTTGAGACTCAGTAAAGCAAAATGCCATATTAAAAGACCTTTTATACCACGGTAACTCCCACCCATATGTCAGAAGTTTGTCCAGAAAGTCCAGGGCCTTCAAGAAAGTCACAACAACAAAGTTCTGATCATAAACATCAGACAAGGCATAAAATAAGCACATGTATGCTCACCAAAGGAGCTCTTTACCATGACAGAGGAAATACAGCAGAAAGTCTAAGTTGAAGTTGGGTGAGTGTTTCAAACTTTTCTTTTTCTGGACCACACTGTACTCCTTATTCAAATTTTGGAACAATTCAGAGCCTCCTGTAAGAGATCTGTAACCACTCAAAATAATTTTGCTTTACCATGCACATAGAAAACAGCATCATAGTGAATAGAATCAGGATGACCTGGGCTCAAATCCAGACTTGGATGCTTACTAACTGTGGGACACTGCGCAAATTAATTAACTCCTCTGGACCTCAATTCCTCATCTACAAAATGAGGAGGAGAGACCAGATAGCCTCTAGGATCCCTTCCAGTTCTAAGTCTATAATCATATCATTCTAAAAGTAAGTGGATAAAGAACAGTTACTGTCCACATTATCGCATATATGATGACATGCATCAGATTATGACCTGACACAGGTCAGTCTAATAGTACAGGTTCAAAACTGAAACAAAATGAGAAATTTGTAATCCATTTAATAGGTTTTTTTAAAAGGAAGTTTATTTAGCTATAGCATAAAAGGGATATTCACAAAGATGCAGCACTAGCTTAGTTAGATAGAGCTCCCCAAGTTGCAGAAATGTTCCTGATCATCAGGACATGGTGTGGGGCCCCCTATGGCTCTGGGATGTTTATAAAGCACAAGAAGCATTGATTCTAAATTCAACAGACTCTTGTAGGCCCTTAGTCAACTAGGAAGCACCAAAAACTTAAGCCTTACCCCTCTCCTCCACCAGTCAAGTCTCATGAACAGCTTCCATGCCTTTCAAGGAAAATCTAGCCTACTTACAGGTAAACCTAGGTAGATATTGCTCCTATCACACACGCATTTCAACAGAAAACCTTTAGAGCTTAACAAATTAGTATATCTGTCTGAGACAAACAATATAGAGGGGCAATGAGTGGGGCCTGGAGTTGATCAGGAGGAGAGCCAACTGGATTGCCTTTGGGGAATTGCAAAGTTCTTTTAATAACTCCAAGCTTCTCAAGGAAACCAAGATTCAGCTTCTAAATACCAACATTCTACCACTGCTACTCTATGGTAGTGAGATATGGAATATAACAGTCTTCAAAGAATTGAAAATGAATCACAAAAAGAATAATGGAGAATACATGGTAGGTGCAAACAAAATGAACATGAGGGACACCAAAGAAGAAAAGGAGTAAAAGATATCATCAAAGAATTACATGATAGAAAAAGAAGATGGGCCGGTCATACGATGAAAGCAAAGGCTGTGTGTGGTAGACAACCAAAGTGATCCTCTAGCACTGTTGCAATGTCAAGAAAAAGTGAAGGAGACTTCAAGCGCTGAATGAATCTTCTGTGGTGAATTTATGAAAGGTCACGGACAAGAGTCACATAGGAAGGGCAAACATGGATCAGTTGTGATCTGAATCACTAGAGGGAATTTCCAAACTGATGAGTTCACAGTTCTATTTGAGAAATCCTACACTGCAAATGATTGAGTGGGAATGACACATCAGAAAGAAGATAAAAGCCGTTAATCCCCATAAAACTACCAGGTGGCAATGGCACTTGTGGCCTGCTGAAGAGTCAGTTATCCTCTAAGCAGGAACCATCTGGGCCTGCTCAATATACACAACTCATTCCTCCTCCCCTTGGGGCTCTTTTCAATCCCAGCATGGGCTTTCAGGGAAAAGAGAAGAGAGGGCAGCTGCTTCTAGGCTTATTCAGTCTCAGCAGAGGCTAGTAGCCTCACATGTGCTCAGGATATCAGTTCCCAGGGATTCTTCCCTTTCTACCACATATAAAATGTGTCTTTTAATACTTGGGTTCTTGAAGTACCAATCAGAAATCTTGCTCTGACAGAGTTAATTTGGATTGTATTGGGACAAGATACAATATTTTAAATGTTTCCCTCCCAGTGTTTTATGCTCTCTCAGTTCCCAATCCCACTGTTAGCATTCAAGTAAACAGAAGTGGCACAGATTCAAATGGCCTTCCAGATTTTAATAGAGACACAGAAGTATTGGGAAAATACTAAAAACCATATAGGTTACAAAAATGACAGCTTTAAAAGCAACCTTGGTCTACTGCTTCAGGAAGCAGTAGGAGAGCTAGGAGGAGTGCTACCATAGGTCTGTATCCCAAAGAGACCATAAAAAAGGGAAAAGGGCCCACATATACAAAAATATTTATAGCACCTCTTTCTGTGGTGGCAAAGACTTGGAAATTGAGGGGATGCCCATCAATTGTGGAATGGCTAAAAAAGTTGTGGCATATGAATGTAATGGAATACTATTGTTCCATAAGAAATGCTGAGCAGGTGAACTTCAGAAAAACCTGGAAAGATTTAAATGAACTGATGCTAAGTGAAGGGAACAGAATCAGGACAACCTTGTACACAGCAACAGCAACACTGTGAGATGACTGGCTTTGTTAGACTTAGCTCTTCCGAGCAACGCAAGGATCTAAGACAAACCCAAAAGCCTCATGACGGAAAATGCTACCACATCCAGAGAAAGAACTATGGAGTCTGAATGCAGATGGAAGCATACTATTTTCTCTTTCTTTTGTTGTTTTTTATTTTTTCTTTCTCATGGTTTTTCCCTTTTGTTCTAATTCTTCTTTCACAACATGACTAATGTGGAAATATGTTTAATATGATCATACATGTATAGCCTAAAACAAAAAAGGAAATAAAACAAGCATTTGCATAACAACAACAAAAAGAGCAGGGCTATTGGCTTCCCCTTCATCCAGTTCTCCATTAGGAAATGAGTAAAGTAAGGGAACAACCGGATCAGCTGGAAAGTAAGTGGGAAAGTACAGGGGAAAGACAATGTAAGGCAGCCTCACCACAGCCCCCATTTCTGTACCTCAGGTTGTTGGTCAGTTCTGGAATTTTGTTGCTGGGGAGGAATGATGTCTGATCTCACTCAATACAACTTATGATAGTAGAGTTCATCATAGAGGTTCCCCCGGGACATTGCATGGGCTCTGAACTTCCACCATTCTCCACCAGTCTTCTAGGTCACCATTTCTTTCCCTCCCTCCTTGTTTCTCTATCACTACACTGCATATTTGGTTTTCTTCTCTCCATCAGCCCTACTCAAGTTCAAGTTCAAAGGGCACTATTTTGGGTATTTTGCTTTCAGGAAAAGTCCTAAATCTCTAGTTGCTCAGAATACCAGGAAATAGGGCTGGCCTGACTAAAGGCAATTCTTCTTCCTTACTCTACATTCAAGTCCTTTCTTTGAGGAGCTCCTAAAATAGTTGGTTACATCAGTATTATAGTCTTTGCAGGAGAAACCTTCCCATTCCTACAACCACCAGATCCCTCTGAAATGGGAAACTCAAGAGCCAAAATAAAATAACATCCAGGAGCCAGGATATTGTTTGGACAAAAGCAAATACAATGAACTTCTTTGAACAATAAAAATACATCTAGATCACATGTGATAGGTAACTTATTAAAGCAGTAAGTACAAGAAAGGAATCTGAATATTCCATTTTAGTTTTTTATGGGAGATAAGCTCCTTCAAGGTAGCTGTTTCCCTTTTATGGTTGTCTCGATGGCACCCAGTACAGCACCTAGCAGGTAGTAGGTACATAGTAAATGTGTGTAACTGTCGGAACAGCAATAGAATTTGATCTGCATGTTCTGAAGATACAAAGGAGAGGGATGGTAGTTAACAGTAAGAAAACTAAGAATGGACTTGAAATAAAGAAGGCATAAATAGAGGCACAAAATGGTGGTGAGGAATGAGTCTGAAATTTGATAAGTTATTAATGCATAATTAGAAAGAAAAACAGCCATAACTACTGTAATTTAGGGGATATGAAACAGATCTGAATAAATCAAACTACATACATTTCAGAGAGAAAATGCAAACTCTTGCAAGACAGAAAAGATCATCTGTTCTAGTAACCTGCCCAAATGAAGATAACATTTCACATATATAACCTTATGATGAGGTTACATATGTAACCTCATGAGTTACATCCCCTCATGGGGTGGATGAGAATACTGTGGGTTTTTTTTCTTCTAGGTTTCATTATTTGAAGGATGTGAAGAACACTCTTTATAAGAGAGTTACAAAGACTATATTTGAAAATAAGACCAATAAGGAGAGGTTAAAGGAACTGAGACTATTCAAGAGAAAAAAAGTTTAAGTTGATATATATACATACATATACATTAGTGTCTAGTTAATTCTCTGTCCACATAGGAGAAAAATAGTTTTGAAATGAAGCAGGAGAGCTTTAACTTATCAATAATAACAACTCACATTTGAGAGTCACTATGGCCTAGCAGAGAGTGAGCTGGCCTTAAAATAAGAGGGAAAATGTGTTCAAGGCTTTCTTCTCATATATACTCAAGGCTTAGCGTTAAGTGACAGCCTCTTGGTGTTCCAGGCATCTCTCTAATCAGAATGAACTTGCTAATCTATATCAGCGGGGAGAATTTCTATGCAAAGAGTTCCCCATATCGATGAAATCACAGTTCTGGACAAAACAAAAATCCAGTAGCAGTAACAGAGCACTATACGGAACATAAAGCCCCATGTTGGTAGGAGAAGCATTATCTGCATTTTACAGATGAAGAAATTGAGACCTGGTGATTTAATCATGGTTACTCAGCCAATAAGAGTGATTTGTATCCACATCTCTTACTCAAATGTCTAGCATTCTTTCCGCTATGCCACCTTGCTGATGAAAACCTTGTTATATATGAAATGGTTAACTAACTGCAGGCGGTCTTGCAATAGTCTTCTCTGGAAGTCTTAAAAGTAGACTAAACTCTCTTTTCTATAGGTCTGATTAGGAAACATACCTTAATACAAGGGAATGAATTAAATGGCCTCTTTCAGAGTATCTTCTATCTGTATGATTCTACACCAATACAAAGACAAAAGAACTTTGAGGTACAAGAAGCAACAGTTTGGGGTGCAGCCATACTGATAGTATACTAAAATTTATGTTATATCAACCAGGCTTTCACTGCAGCAAGGCAAACTTTTTACTCCCCTTCCCCACCCCCACCACTGGTTCTCTATCAAACTCACCATGGTGACTGTTCCAAATTTTCTCCTCAAGCGTTCCATAGCACAACTTTCCCCCGTCCTCTCAGCTGAAGTCAGTCAGGCAACAAGCATTTATTAAGTACTTAGTGTGTACCACAGAACTGAGGATACAAAGGAAAACCAAAAAAAGATCCTGCTTGCAAGGATCACATATGCTAATACAGTAGAACCTTGGTTTACGAATTTAATTCATTCTGAGATTCTGTTTGTAGTGTGATTTGTTCGTATTGCAAAGTGAATTTTCCCATAGGAAATAACGTAAAGTTGGATGATCAGTACCACATCCCCAAAAATATTCATATAAAAGTAATTATTTATAATTTTAAGTAAGTTTTTTGTCCCTAACGCACCTGAAATACAATAACAATGATTAGTACACAACATAAACCAAAAACAAAACAAATTAACCTGCGCTTTACCTTTGAGAAGAGTCATGGCTCAAGTAAGGGAGATGAGAAGGAGGAGGAGGAGGAAGGGTTATTGCCTAGAAGGAGAATCTCCTTCCATGAGAACATCGGAGATTTCAACGTTGGGAGTGTTCTCTCTTATGCTACTTTCACTAAAAGTAAGACTAACACTACTGCCTTCGCTTATTTTTCAATTTTTAGAATCACTTTCACGTTTTGACTTACTGATTTTTTTTCTTTACATTCACTTCTGATTAGGAATCTAACGAACGATACTCGTTTTTGATGTTTTTGCAGAATGTCACAGAAATGTGACATTGCATTATCATTAAAAATATTCGTGGCTCTCATTGCTATAGCAATTTGAGTGATGTTTTTCAACAAAATTTTGTACTTTTTCTGACATTTGATAAATCTCCCTAATCTCACTTGAACCTCCTCGATGAGATATCCTCTGCAACCTCTCGCTGTTGCTCCTCATGCATATCCATCAATTCCTTCTGTCGTCAGCTCCTGGCTATGTTCCTCCACCAGCTCTTGAATGTCTTCAACATCCACTTCCAGCCCCTTTGCAAAGGGTCAACGCCAAATGAGTCCGATTAGGTGGTATACCGACCTGAGGTTCCTTTGTTTGACATATGAAAGCAAAAAAAACCATTGCCCTAGTTGAGCATCATCCCTTCTCAAGCCATTCAAGTCCAAACATGATGTTCGTGCTGTGAATTTCTGTTCGTCCTGCAAGGCAAATTTTGCGAAAATTTTTTCCTCTTCCAGTGAAGCATATATAAACCAGGTTACTCATAAACTGAGGTTCAACTGTAATAATATAATAATAATGCAAATAACCATATAACTTATGTGGCATAAAAGGAGGGTAGCCACAAAGGGAAGGAACTACCATAAAAATCCTCATGCAGAAGAAAAAAATTTAAGCTGAGTCTTGAAAGAAGTCAGGGAAGCTAAGGGCAGAGATGAGGAGGGAGAGCATTCCAGGTATGGAGGGTAGTCCAGTGGAAATGCACAGAATCAAGAGACAAGAGTGTCATGGGTAAGGAACAGCAAGAAAGACAGTGTAGCTGGATCACATATGGTGTGGAGAGGAGTAAAGCTATAGGAAATGAAGTATAAAATAATGTTGGCAGCTGAGTGGAGGATGAATTGCAATGAATAGTCTTGAGGCAGGGAGACGAATGACATTTCTATTGTAATAGTCCAGGCAAAAGGTGACATAGAACTGAATGTGGCTGGTGGTTGTGTGAGTGGAGAGAGGTAATTAGATCCAAGAGATGTTGGGAAGGTGTAAAAATTTGACAACAGGTTGTATTTGTGAGGTGGATCTGAGTGAGGGTTACAAGGTTGTAAGACTGGGTGACTAGGAGAATAATGATGCCCTCAAGACAACAAGTTCTCTTTTAGAAATAACTCACTTGAAATGCCTTTGAAAAATCCTATTCTAGATATCCAAAAGTCAATTGGTGATCTAGGACAGTAGCTCACAAGAGAGACTTTATCTGGAAATCATACGGACAGAGACGATAGGTGATGCAATGGGAGCTTGTAAGATCAACAAGAGTGACAGTATTGAAGAAAAAGACAAGAGGGCCCTTGGCAGAGCCTTAGGGGACACCCACAGTTAATTCTCCAGCAATGTTTACTGAAAATCTCCTGACATCATTCCCCAGTGTTTTGTCTTCTACTTCACTCTGTAATGAAGTGGCCCTTCCCCTCAACAATACCAAACCTACCCACATGATTGGTTTCACACTATCACCAACCCTACCCAGATGATTGCCCCTACTATCATTCCCCCCTCTCTACCTGTCAATATCTCTCCATCTACTGGTTTCTTCTCTGCTGCCTCCAAAGACACCCAAATTTTGCCCATCCTTTGCCTCACTGGATTCTCCCTATTCACCTAGTTATCACCCTATATATCTCCATTTCTCAGCCAAATTCCTCATAAAAGCTATCTATACTTGGGGCCTCCACTTCCTCTCCTCACACTCTCTGGTCACATTGTGAGGTTACCAGCTAGTCTGCCGGGGCTGGCATTAGTTGTGCTGGCAGCCCCCTTTCCTTTGGTTCATAGGTTTCTGAATGAATTTTTATGCAGTTTTCAGACGGAAGGAGTCACACTTCTCATGAGTTGTTTCTCATTGGATTTCTTGATCATTATTTGGTCTGAGGAAATTTTCTAGGTTTGCTGGAGTACGTATGATGAGTACTCTGCCTCCCTTTAGGCAGCGGTCTTGGCCAGAAGTCTCTCCCCTGTAAACATTTAATATATTTCCATACTAAACTCTGTGGGTGTTGGCATGCATGCTCATGTGAGAAGGAAGGTGTTCAACTTTCCTTTCCCTGCTTCAAATAAGGAGTGTTGTTTCCACGGGGAAAGGACAGTTACATTTTTAACCTCGCAAACAATGTTTCCCTGTTTACAAATGACTGAACAGTGGTAATGCACAGTGGGGCCTTCTTAGTATGGTTTACCAGAGTCCTCTGGAAATGTGTTCAAAGATAGTTTGCATAGTTATTTACTAATGCATGTTAACTACTGGACAGGCCTGTGGCTATATCATTATTGTATTCAGTATGTTCTAAAGCCTTGTCTTAGTAGCTGACATGTACAAGATACACTATCAGACAAGAGTTTATAATGGAGTGTTACAATATTCCAATGAATAGAACTGAGATTCTACGAAAAGAAGCTACCATTTAGTTATTTTTGATGATTCCATAAACGTCTGAAGAACTATCAGGAGCAAGAAATCATCATTGAAGACAAAGAATTTAGATGACCTTGAACTTCTAAGCTAACATTGGATTTGTGTTTTGCCTGTCTCTGGTTTTCCTTGCTGGAATGTTAGTAACACCGAAGTTTTAGATTGTATCAATGTCTAACGTTTTATATATATATATTTAGAATAGTACATAATATTTTGTCTCCAAGCATTTTGTAATTAAAATTTTCTGCTCAAGATCTTGAGAACTTTACAAAAATAAGATGAATTGAAAACCTGTGAGGTGTCTGTTTTACATGTCAATCAAAGAATAATTTAATAATTCTTTAAGTGTCTTAAATTTGGAGGGAGGGAGGGAGAGAGAGGGGGAGAGAAAGAGAGAGAAAGAGAGACAGAGAGAGAGAGAGAGAGAATTTATACAAAATGAATATAAGGTAGTTTGGGGAGGGAGGACATTGGCAGCTGTGGGGAGGTGGGGAGGTCAACAAAGGTTTCATATAGAAGGTGACATTTTGACAAGTACTGAAGGAAATCAAGAAGTGGAGGGAGCACATTCCAAGTGCCCCTTTCATAGAGCAATGATTAGATAGGAAGCAGAAATAAGCTTTTCCATCTAGTCCAACATCATACAAAAGACAGCCTAGCCTATAGAAACCAGGTACAGGGTCACAACAGTTAAGCCAGCACTAATTGCAGGAAATAGGCAAAAAGCAGTGTAGTCTGAAGAGGTCTCAAACTGGAGATACCAACACAAGTTAGGCCTGTGGTTAGCTGGTGTTCTGAGAAAACAGAAGCAGGATACACACTGTTTCCATAAAGCACTATGCAGAGAAATAAAGCCTAGCCATGTACTTCTCAGAGCACTAGGTGCCACAGCAAGAAATAAGACCAATTCAGGGTCTAGAAGTCATCACTGGAAAGCCTTGCAGGAAGCCTGAAACCAATATGATCTCTAACTTCTGATTGGTAGCTATAAAGGCCACAGCAGAAGATGGAACTAATTACTGACCAGAGATTGTGCAAAGAGAATGATACAGACACCAGCCAGACTCAGAACCTCCAGTGAACCACCAGAAGACTGAGACAGACAGAAACCAGGAATAGAGTCATAAAGGGATGCCTAATACCAGCCATACCATCCAAAACAATAGCAGCAAAAGTATATAGACCAGAACCAAAAAGGACCAACCAAACCCATCGAAGAGTGCTTAAGGTGTGGAATCTGGCAAAAAAAAAAATAAAGTCCCAATCCCAACCCAAAAAGTGAGGAGTAAACAGAAGAAAATATCAAACACCATGAAGAAATGTTATGAATTACGAGATGCCTCAAAGGCAAAGCCAAAAGAAGAAAGTAATTCTACAATTCTAATCACTGCTTTGGAGGGGAAAAAATGGCTTGGCCACAGGGAATGTAAGAGTTGCTGGAAGAAATTAAGAGGTATTTTTAAAAAACTATAAGTTAAATTAGAGCTTTGAAGAAAGAAAATTGAAAGAAGAAATAGATCAGAAGTTAGAAAATCCACTCCCAAGGAGTGAATTCCATGTAAAACGGAATGGAGCAAACTGAACTAAATGACTCTACAACACAAGAAATAATAGAACAAAATCCAAAGATTGATAAAAATAAAATATAAGATATTTACTTTTTAAAACAAACACATAAACAAAACTATTGACCTGGAAAACAAGTCAAGGAGAAATCTTTTTAAAAACCCACTACTTACTAAAAACCACTGACCAAATAAAAAGCCTGGACATCATAATTCGCTCAAAAGAAACTATTCCCATCTGTTAGAACCAGGGCACCAAGATGAAAATAAAATGAATCTATTAATCACCTTTTGAAAAAAATCCCAAGATGAAAACATCCAGGAGTATCATAGCCAAAATCCAGATATTCCAAATTAGAGGGGAAAAAAAATACTGCTTACAGTACTTTACTGCCAGCCAGTCAACATGCCTTTATTAAGCATAAGCATGGCACTGTGCTAAGCACTGGGAATGCAAAGAACTGTAAAACCAGTCATCATCTCTCCCCCACCCTCCTACGTATAGCTCACATTCTAACAAGGAAGATAAATGTTAAAATAACTAGGTATAGATAGAAAGTATAGATAGAAAACCTTAGAGAGAAAGGAACTCTAGGGACCAGGAAAGGTATCCTATAGATGGTAGGATTTAAGTTGAGTCTTGAAGGAAGCCAGAGAGAGTATGAGACAGAAATGAGGAAGGAGAGCATTTCAGGCACGGTATAGTGCAAAGGCATTGGGATAGGTCAGGAAATATTCTGAGCAAGGAACAGCAAGCAATCGAGGGTAAAGGGATTTTGGGGCATGTGGCGGGAAGGCAGTAAAATATAAGAAGAATAGAAAGTTAAGAAAGGATCAGATTGTGAAGAGCTTTACAATGACAATGGACTTTATATTTAAGGTACAAGGGAGCAACTGGAATTTACTGAGAGGAGAAAGGGGAGAAAAATGTTCAGACCCACTCTTCAGACAAATCACTTTGGCATATGATAGAAGGTGAATTGGAGTGGGAAAAGACTTGAGACAGGGAGACCAATTACAAAGTTACTGCAATTAATCTGGGCAAGAAGTGATGAGGCCCTGAACTACGGTGGCAGCTATACGGGGGGGGGGGGGGGGGGGGGGGGGGTCAGTCTAGATGTAAGAAACGCTGTGTGGATCTAAATGACAAGATTTGACAACAAATTGTATCTGTAAAGCAAATCTAGCGAGAAATTAAGAATGATGTCAGGGTGGCAAAGAACTGGAAATTGAGGGAATGCCCATCAATTGGAGAATGGCTGAACAAGTCATGGTATATGAATATAATGGAATACTATGGTGCTACAAGAAATGATGAGCAAGAAGATTTCAGAAAAATCTGGGAAGACTTACCAAACTGATGCTGAGTGAAGTGAGCACAGTAAAAGCAACATTGTGCAATGACCTACTTTGATAAACTTAGCTCTTCCCAGCAATACAATGATCTAAGACAATTCTAAAAGATCCATGATGGAAAATGCTATCCATATCCAGAGAAAGAACTATGAAGTCTAAATGCAGATCAAAGCATACTATTTTCTCTTTTTTTTTCTTTCTCGTGGTTTTCCTCTTTTGTTCTGATTCTTCTTTCACAACATGACTAATGTGGAAATATGTTTAATATGGTTGTACATATATAGCCTATATCAGATTGCTTGCCATCTTGGGGAGGGAACAGGGAAGTGGGGAGGGAATGGAGGGAGAAAAAAATTTGGAACTCAAAATCTTATAAAAGTGAATGTAGAAAACTATCTTCACATGTAAGTAGAAAAAATAAAATAGTGTGAAGTGGGGGGGGGGAGTAAGGGGGGAGAATGATGCCAGGTTATGAGCCAGGAGTGAGAAGGATGGTAGCACCCCAGACAATAATCAGGAAGTTCAGATAACTCCAGGTTTTAGGGAAGAATGATAATGATTTCTGTTTCGGACATGGTGAATTTAAGATACCTAGAAGATAACAAATTCAAAAAACTAGATAGGAGCTCAAGTGAGAGACTAGTGCTGGACATAAAAGTCTGGGAATCTGCACAGAGATGATAGTTGACCCCACAGTGTGCTGATAAAATCAAGGAGAGATAATATGAAGGAAAAAGAGAAGAGGGCCTAGGGCAGAGTCTTTTTTTTTTTTTAGCCAAAGAAAAAAGACAAAGTTTATTAGGGATTCACCATAATGGGTTGTCTTAAGAAATCCCACCCTTTGTGATGCCTGTTTTCACAAGCGGGCCAGATTCAATCTAAGCTGAGCTAGATTGAATCTGAGCACCTTCATGGAGACAAGATGGAGATTATATACACAAAGATTATAGGAGGGATTGAGGGGTGGTCTGGGGTGAGTACAGGAGGGCTTTAGGGAGGTTCTTGAGGAGGAGTCTAAGGAGGACGAGATGAGGTCAGAGTCCAGGAACCAAGAGAATGGGATTAAGGGTAGGAAGTAGCTGAAGGCATAGATATTGATAGTATCAAGGGTGGGAAGTAGCTGGACAATAAAGGACAAGGCTAGGTAGAGATTTGGGCCTAATGATAATGTGAGGCTTGTGGCCTGAGGGGAAAAGGCCAGATCCAGTTGGAAGATTCAAGGACAGTTCAAGGGGGCTCCCAGAGACCGTATTCCAGATTCAAGGGGGTTCCCAGAGACTCTGCCCTCATCATTCCCCCCTCAAACAAATAGGACCCAAATTCTTTTGGGGTCAGGGACAAAGGTCTCAGCTTCTGAAACTGCTTCCTGCTGGCAAGGGGCGTAGAGCTGTCTCTGCCTTGATGGGTCCAGTTCAAGGGGTACATAATCTGAGTAGTCAGCTGGAAGTTAATGGCTTGGAGCCTGGAGGAGACAAACCTGGCAAGGAGGTTAAGCAAACAACCAAAGAGATAGTACAGGAGTATAGAGAAAGGACAATTTCCCTGGAGGTTATCAAAGATGACTATTTCGTACCTAGCTCCCCTAATCACTTGTTCTGTCTACCACACTGCTTCAGGGTTCAGGAGTGTGTAGCACATCCAAATTAGGTCGGCGTTATCTAAGAGCAAGGCTTGATATTTGGGGAGCCCGTGGTTAGCTAGCCACTGGTAGCCATCTGCTTCTAGGATGCTCTAAACTCAACAGGGAGTCAGAGTTTCTAAGGGTTGGTCAGCTAGAGGTTTAGAAGCTTCCTCAATTACAGTGCCTGTAGCAGCCATGGAGTCTAATTGTTCTGAAAAACAGGGAACTGGCTTGGGGTCAGGCCCTAAGGACTGGGTTAGGATTCCCAAAGCCTGTCCTCTCCTTTCATCAACATGAAAGAGTGAAAGGTTTTTCTAGACTAGGTAAAACTAATGCTGGAGTGGTGGTCAGTTTAGTTTTCAAAGTCTCAAAAGCTTTAACCTGGTCAGGGCCCCACTCTAGAGGGAGTGAGTCAGGGCCTTGAGTGCCAATTAATGGTTGCCTTGGGCTTAATTGGATATTGAAGGCAATGGAGGGGAACTATGGCTGGGGTGGCAGAAGTAGCTTGCCCAGGAATTCCCTGATCCCAAACAATTGGCTCAACCCTCTCTTACACCTGTGAGGAAACATGGGGAGGTCTGGTAAACAGAGGGAAAAGGGAGTTATGAGGTTTAACTAGAGAAAACTGGCTTCCCAATTTCACCATCAGGTCCCTTCCCAACAAGGGGGCAGGGCTAGAGAAGGAGTGTTCAAACAACAGATCCTTGATGCCCATGACCCGATGGGTCAAGGGGTATGTAGGGCCAGAGCAATTAGTTAAAACAAGAGAACATAGCCGTGATAGAGTGGGCAACCTTACGTTCTGCCTCGATTTTGCCCAGGGCTCAACGAGAGAGGTGGAGAAAGTGGGAGCACTGCCAAGCCCTAGGCTTTCCCCTCCTTCCGAGTCTTGAGGGAGGAGAGGGTACTGGGAGGAGGCGCTGCCACTGTTCCAACCTCGGGGATAATCCTTCCTCCAATGTTCCTCCTGGTTACATGCTGGGCATGGTCCTGGAGGCACGGATCCTGGGGGCTTCCTCAAGGGGGGCACCCTAGAGGGGCACTCCTTCGACCAGTGACCCTCCTTGTGGCATCAAAAGCAGGTTTCCCCACTGTCTAAGTCACAGGGCTTCCTCCAAGGGGGCTCCCTGGAGGGACGCTCCTTGGGTCTTTTCCTGGCCATGGCAGCAGCCAAGAATTGAGCGTGTTCTCTGTCTCTAGCTCTTTCCCTGCATTTTCTTTCCTCTGCTGCAACCAGGTCTCTATTGTTGAAAAGTCCGAAGGCCGTGTCTAGTAACTGGGCCTGAGGTGTTTGGGGTCCCACTGCCAATTTCTGCAGTTGCCTCCTAATATCTGGAGCAGACTGATTAATGAAATACATGTTAAGTATTGCCTCACCTTCAATAGAATCAGGATCCAAATTTGTATACTTCTTAATAGCTTCTACTAGTTGGGCTCAGAAAAGAGCAGGGTTTTCCTTTTCTCCCTGAGTAATCTCCCTAATTTTTTGAAAATTTATTTGCTTTTGAAATGCAGTTCTTAGGCCTTCAAACAGGCAAATTACCATATGATCTCTTTTTCCCCTATCCTCACTCTTTTGATAATTCCATGCTGGGTCACTATTGGGAACAGCAGCTGTTCCTGGGGGGTATTTTATGGGGTTATTGCTAGCCAAACTATCCCCGAATTTTTGGGCTTGTTCCCAGATTCTCCTCTTCTCCTCAGTGGTACAACAGGTAGAGAAAAGGATATGCAAATCACACTAGGAAAGTTCAAATCGTAGGGATAGATCCCTAAAACCCTCAGTAAACTTAGTGGGATCTTCTGAGTGTCTCCCCAGTTTTCCTTTAATTTGAATAAGATCAGAAATGGAGAATGGAACATGCACTCTCCTTGTCCCGGTACGAGAGGCAGGAACTTCCCTCAGGGGAAAAAGCCTTGAAGGCGCTGTGAGACCTGGAGCTTGAGGAGGGATATAGGAAGTCCCACTTCTGGTGAGGAAGGGGCTGGGAGCTGTCAGATGACCTAGATTAGACTGAAAGGCCAGGGCATCTGGCTGGCAAGGGAGAAGATCAGCTGGTACCTGAGGAGGGGTAGGGGTCAGAAAGAGAGATACCAAAGAGACCTGAGTGGGAGCCACCTCAGAGAGAGGGGTCAGAGGAGGAGGTACTGCCGTGGGGGCAGGGCCTGAGACTGGAACCTGAGTAGGGGTTGCCTCGGGGGTAGGGCCCATAGTGGTAGATACTGCAGGGCCTGAAATAGGGGCAGGCCATGAGGCCAGAACCTGAGTAGGGGTCCCGTCAGAGGAAGGGGCCACAGCAGAGGGAGACACCTCAATAAGACCCTTGGCTGGGACCTAAGCAGGGGTCACCAAGGTGGGAGGGGCCATGGGAGGAGACGCAGGGTAGGAGACTTCGACTGTGAGGGAGGCAGGAAAAGAGACAGGCTGCACTACAGGAAACCAAGGGAAAGAGGGGATGCCCACGGAAGGGGGAGCACAGGAAACAAGGGTGCTCAGGAGAGGTTGTGGAACAGGAGGAGGGGCTGGGACTGAAGCCCTGGGGTCCATAAGGAGGGGGTTACCCAAAATGTCCTGTTGACCCCCTTTGTGGCGGGGGGCTCTAACTATGAGCATCTTACAATCTTTTCTGAGAACGGAGTTCGGAGACAGCTCCACGAAGGTCATTATGTAAGGAATTTCTGTCCATTTTCTTTCTTGCTGACAACATAATTCTAACTGTAAAAGGCTATTATATTGTAAAGTCCCAAAAAGTCCCATTCTTCATGGCCTTCTAGGCGATATTGCAGCCAAGCAGTATTGCAAAGGTATACCAGCTTTTTCTTTTTAAGTTCTTTAGAGAACTTAAATTTTTTCCAATTTTGTAAAAGACAGCCAAAGGGTGAATTTTTGGGGATCTAGGAGGTTTGACCCATTGTGGGCTCGGGGGGCTGGAAGTCCCTTCCTCTGCAAGGAGAAACTGGGAGTAAGCCTCAAAAAGGAACAAAGCAAGACAGGAAAAAATAAACACAAAAAGGTACCTGGGGTTTTCCCATTCCCTAGCGCTGAGAGAATTGAGAAAATTGGGGACGCACTTCCAGATACGGCATCCGTCCTTGTCCTCTATGCTTCAGAAGGTGTGCCCAGGTCCATGGCCTCAAACATAAACCACTGGACCGAGATTCTGAGTGTCAGGCTGAGTCCGAGACAGCGAGCAGCTGTCTGACCTACTGGGGACCTGGGGAGTCAGGCCCGAAAGGCACCTCCAAAATGCTTAGAGAGCGAGAAGGGGATTGGGAGAGGGAGAGGCTTACCTTCCAGTCTTAGCTGGAGAACTTGAGATGAGCAGTATTCCCGGTCAGGGAACCAAAATAATGAAGAGGTTTAATCAAAATGATGATGGGTAGGGAACCATACCTTTCTAGGGGTGCTTGAGACCCCAAAATACCGACACGCCGGGTCCTACCGAAAGAATTTGACTCAGGCCTTCTTAGCCAAAGAAAAAAGACAAAGTTTGTTAGAGATTCACCATAATGGGTTGTCTTAAAAAATCCCACCTTTTGTGATGCCTGTTTTCACAAGTGGGCCAGATTCAATCTAAGCTGAGCTAGATTGAATCTGAGCTAGGGCAGAGTCTTCGGGGACACCAACAGGTAGTTCTCCGGAGATATTTTACTGAAAAAAATCAAGACCATTTGCCACCCTTCCTCCTCATTTCACAATTCCTTGAAGTTATCCTCCATTATTTTCTCATTTCCTAGGTTTATGTAAGGTTATATAATTTTTTTTTAATTAGAGAAGGAAAAGAATACCTTTCCCAACAATGATTATGGGGAGAATTCTTAGATTGGTGGATTAGATAGAGATTAGTGAGCAAAGTCTTGGATAAATCAGCATTTATTTAAATGAATGAGAGGCTATCATAACGATATGAAAATGTTCCAGATCTCTAATAAAAGAAAAGTAAATTAAGACAACTCTGAGGTATCACTTCATACCTATCAAATTGGCAAAGATGAGGACAGTGGAAAATTGCTATTTCTGGAGGATTTGTGGAAGGAAAGGCACAATATGATACTGTTGATGTTGGTTCAACCATTCTGGAAGGTAATTTGGAATTACATCCCAAAAGTCACTAAACTGTGCATACCCTCTGATCCAGAAATACCATTATTAGATATATCACCTAAGAAGGCCAAATATGTACAAAGGAAAAGATCCATGTATCTAAGAATACTTATTGTGACACTTTTTGCTCTAGCAAAGAAGCAAAAACAGAACACTTGCCCATCATTTAGGGGATGTAGTAAAAAAAAAATGTGGTATGCTAATACAACATAGCACAAAATTGCACCATATAAATTTTAATATGATGGATTCTAAGGATTCTAACACATTAAAAGTATTAATGTGAATGGATGCATAATGAAATTAGCAAGACCAAGAGAACAATTTACCTGATGACCACAATAATAATACAAGAGGAAAATCTGAAAGACCTAAGAACTCTAAGCAAAGTAATGCCCAGTGACAGTTGCAAAACACTGATGATAAAACTCGTATTTCTTGGCAGAGAGGTGATGGATAAGAAGTATAGAATTAGATGTGGATTCCCAGATACGAACAATATGGTAATTTGTTTTGCTTGACTACAGGCTTCTACTTGGAGAAGTAAGATATGGCAAATCAGTTCATAAAGATAGATATGGAAAACAAAGAGCATCAATAAGACACTTTTAATGCATAGAAGAAAAGAAAAAGATGTGCAGAAAATGACACAAATAGAGCAATTATATTTACTATCTCCTTATATTAATATATCTTTTTTAAAAACCATACATAACAGAAACTGAGCTTTTTAATCCAAGTTTCTTCCTTGTCCTTTGTGAAATGTTGAAATGTTTATATTTCTTGATAATTAAATTCACAATAAACAATAAAATTTTAAATAAAAAAGAAAAGAAACAACAGTCACAATTTCCATTAGGAGGCAGCAAGTTTAAATATGGTTCCCAGTGTTAATTACTAGCTATTTTTGCTTCAATAAACCTTTTAGCATCCAAAATCTAGAAAGCTGTGTTCCCATCAAGTATATACAAAACTTAAAGTGGAAACACAAACTGTAAATCTACTTGACCTGTAAGGATAGGGACTGAACCTTCAAAGTTCATAAGCATAAAGAAGGAAACATCTCATTTGATTCACAAAACAATCTTGGGAAGTAGGTCTTCTCAGTATCCTCCTTTTACAGTCGAGGAAACTAAGATAGATAGAGGTTAAATGACTTGCCCAAGGTCACACAGCTACTGTCTCAGGTAGAATTTAAACTCAGGTAACTCCAAGCCCAGTACTCTACCTATGTCATCACCTAGCTGCCAGGTGAGAAAACTCCCTCTTCCACTGAAGATCAGTAAAAGTTAGTTAGGAAGAAGTCAGTAATGTTAAAACATACCTCTTACGCCTTGACAGGGAAGTGATGAACTAGAGATGTACATCCTCAAACTGCCACCATATTGACCTGCTTTGCTTAACTATGGGCTTCTATTCAGAAGGGTACAATTCATATAGTCTTAGGGAGTTGCACAGAACATTGAGAGATTAAATGACTCAGCCTGAGGTTACAATCAGTATGTGTCAGAAGTGGCACCCTAATCTAGGTTTTCCTGGCTTCCAGGATGGTGTTCTATCCACTATTCCATGTTGACATTCTATCACTTTTCCCATAACAACGTTAAAGGTCTACTGCATTTGGTATTACTCAGATTTAAGGAGCTCATTGAAAAGTATTATTATGAACATAGAAATTAGTATATAGATGGAACAATTTTAATATGAATCCCAGAAGTATTTTGAATGCTGTTCACCTTTCCTATAACTACTTTTAATTCAGTTAGATTCAACAAGCATTAAACACCTACTATGTGCTAGGCAGAAGGCCAAGCATTCTGAGGCTAGAAAGGCCAAACTCAAAACATTTCTTGGCACTAGTACTTATTTGTTTTTTCTCTGGATGTATATTGATACCTTTTCTATTTCATTTTACCTGTCTAAAAGAAAGGTAAGCACTTAAGAAAATAAAATTTAGCAAAAGTAAACAGTTTAGAAAAGTAAATCTTTAGGAAATGTTCCCTGGGCAACAACCATAAAAAAAAAAAACCCACCACCCTACTGGTTAGTGATTGCCACTTAAGTAGAAATAGTTTGTACTCTTTGAACTTGTCTCTTTGCCTGTTAAATGAGGGGGTTGGACTAGGTGATTGGAAAAATTATAGGATATTATGGTTGGAAGAGATTTGGGAGATCAACCAGGCCCTCATTCTCTCAGATTCCTTCCATCTCTAAAATTCTGTGACTACTCTGTATAAACACAAAGCACTTTTCTGTGCACTGCATTTTTTTCTAAAGCTAGACACTTATTTAAGGAATTCATTTATGAGTTTTAAAAAAGTTCTTTTTTTTAAAAACCTTCCTATAGAGAAAGAAAACCAGTGGGGTAAAGAAGGCAAAGAGATTTCTGATACACAAAACACTCAAGGTACAGAAATGAAAAAGAAATCGTTTTGGTGGAAGCTCCAGCAAAAGGTTTTTAGCATCTTTTGGAATGTGATGTAGAATGCTTCGTGTTACAAAAGGGGCATTTTTAAAAATAAGGAATAGGAAGGAGTAAAGAAAAGCTGTGAGAAAGGTCAGAACTTGGAATCTTTAAACTACCCACCCTCCTCATCTGACAATTGCAGAAATGAGACTGTTCTGCAAATAGAGCCGAAATAGAGCTGTTCAAGCTTTTTGCACCAAATCGTTTCTCTAAACAGCTTTGCTCTTGGCTTAAGAAAGGAGCAGAGAAACTCTTACAACTCCAAGTAAGGGTCCTGCAGCAGCCGAGCTCCAAGATACGATGCGGGGGCCTTGCCTACTAGTCTATTTCATACAGAGCAGTCCACAAGGCAGCCTCCTTTTTTTAGTCCGGCGGACAGAGCCTGCTCTGAATGAGAAGTCAAAGCAGCCAGACCATCAGCAGGGCTGGGTTTTCTGAATAAACGAGTCACTCGGAAACCTTCCCCTAGCAGGCGGGCCGGCTCTCGGAGATTACCTTGTAGGGAGTTAGGAAAATGTTCACTGGCCCGAGGCCAAGGGAGTGGGCCGAGCAGGGCGTAAGTGGAGGCCAGAAGCAGGGAGTAAGGGAGAGGTGATGGATGGAGAAGGGAGAGGCTTTTTTCCACCCCAGCTGTTTCCCTGTTTCCCGTACCACACTCCCCACCTTCATCCACCACCCTCTCCGATCGCTCGGCTTAGTTCCCTTTCTAAAATTTTAAATCGTTTTATTGCTTTTTTTTCCCCAAAGCTATCCTACCTCCCCACTGTTCTTTTTCATCACCTTTATCCTGTTTCTTCCTCTTCTCTTCCCAACTCCCCAGATAACCATACTCTTCACCCCAAACTTGTCCCCCACTCAATGATCTTGGGGGTTAGCTAAACTTGCTCCTTCCCTCCCCCACACCCTTCGCTTCTTCCGAAAAGGTTTGGTTTGAACTTTCGAACTCACCAATGAGAGCCCGAGAGGAGGGTGGGGTGGCAGGCACCGGACGGGGTGGAGTTTGGGATGGAAGCGTGGAAGAGAAGCTCGGAGGAAAGGGGGGTGGGGGTGGGGTCAGGTCCAAGGAACCCTCTCCAAACACGTGGTCCAGGAAGGCGGAAGGGCTATATAAGGCCCCTCCCGTGAGCTTCTCTTCTCACTAACTTTTTTCTCCCGGAGACTTCCTAACGGTCGGGCGGTGAGAAACTTTGTGTTGCCTTCCTTTCCATCTCTTCTTAGCCCAGCACATCTTTATCATGGTGAGTGTGCGGTGCCCGGGCCAGCTGGCTGCTCCAGGGGGTGGTGGTGGTGGAGAGCGCGGGAGCTGAGGGCTCGGGACCCGGGGTCACGTGACCAGGAGAAGGCGCTAGGAGCCGGCGTTGTCCACGTTTACGGGAGAGTAGAGTGACCAGAGGGCCATTGGGACTTGGCGGGAGGGGGGGCGCACGTGGCAGACTGGCCCCCTAAGATGGCTTGGAGGAACATCCCCCTCATTGGCCTCCTGCCTCTCGGGCTGCGCTCCTATATTGCTCTGAGCGCTCCCTGGGTAGGGAGAGAAGGGGGTGTAAGCTCCGTGGTTTGGGCCGTTCGGAAACGATGCCACTAGATTACCGTAACTTTGCCGGGGACAAAATTATAAACAGCGTGGTGTTTCCGTACTTTGAAGTGGACTTGTCCGCAGTGACACGTGATGATTCAGTTTTTCGGAGAAAACTTGCCCCGAGGTCGTAAGGACAAGTTTTAAGGTTAGGGTTAGTAGATGGGTTTATTAAGCGCATTAAAAGGATGGTCCATCTGGCTGTTCAAACTTTTCACACTCTTCTAAGAACGACTTTAGAAAACTTAAAATGCTTTGCACTTTCTCTTTTTCCGTCCCGGTCCCCGCCCCACCCCACCCCCACGATCAGAATAGGTTAGCTGGCCTTTCTGTAGCAACCAAATGAGCCAAATTGAAGATAAAGATTGCCGGCTGTGTTATCTTTTGAGACAGGTGGTCCTCGAACCCTGTGAAAGTGTTGGAGCCCCTCCCCGACTCTCTCGGGTACTTCCCTGTGACTTGGTGCTGAGTCACTTTTACTAAAGGAAGTAGCAAAGTTTTGAGTAACAAAGTTTCCCAAAGCCTAGATAGATGTGGGGGAGGGGAGGAATGTGGCCACAGATACGTAAGGGACCTTGTCCCATAGATAGAAAACTAGTGGTACGGGTTTAATCCTCCTTTTCTCATCCGAAATATGTGGAGTGGAAACAAGTACTTGAGGGTAGATTCGGTTATAGCGATAACATCCCATTTTTCGAAGGGAAAATCACATTAAGGCTTAGTGGTTGACCAAACTAGGTTGTTTGAATGAATGAATTCTTCCTAAATGTTACCCAGCAGCACAGAGAAAACTAATGCCCCAAAGAGGCCACCCCATTTTTTTTTTAGTTGCATCAAAATAGCGTCTCTGGGGATAAGTAGGAATGGCAGGAGTAGTATGTTCTCTTTAGCATGTTGTATGTTAAAGAAAGCAGGGTACTGCTATTAAAAACAGGCCTAGCCTTGGTTTTATTAGGGAAATGACTATCAGTACAGGTGAGGATAGGCTTATGTGACCTGACTTCATAACCAGTCACCCTCCACCCACGTAGTCATGGGCAGGTGAGTCTTTTTGACCTTGTCAGCATTCCCAGGTGTTTAGCAGACCAAGATAGGCAGTGTGAGGAAATTTCCCAAGGAGGCTTACTTTCTTTCACGATTTATAATTTACACTGAGTAATACCTTATTCAGAAGGAGGGAATCATCGCAGACATAGTCAGTTTTTGTGATTATGAGATCTGATAGCAGAGAGGCTCACTTGAAAAGAAGATAAATAAAGGTTTACTGGAGAAGAGGACATTATAATTATTTATGAATCAGGAGGCCTAGGTTCTAGTCTAGGTCCTGCAACTAACTAGTAATAATATTGGATGAATCATTTAACTTCTCTGAGCCTCAGGGTTGCTCTCAATGGATGCATAAAGTTGTGTATATTCTGATTTTGTGATCCTTAGTTTTTCTTGCTTGTTTGTTTAGTCCAGTGCCCTCATTTATCTTAGATCTCTTCTAACTAGCATTTCGTGAGCTATATGATTTTTCCAAAGTCCAGTCAAGTTACCATGATGCACCAGTAAATAGTCATGAGCTCATTAAAACAAATAGTCACGCCGCCTACAGCAGGGCAAGTGGGTACAGGTAATTTTGGGCCTTGACGTGGTCAGATGACCATGATTGTTTTATGAATAATGTTAGATTGCTGGCCGGGAAGGAATGAATCCTAAAACAAAGGTTGCAAATGATTAGGGTGTTTAAATTCCTAGTTAGAAGTTAGGGTACAAATGATTTTTTTTTCTCTATTCATTCTCAAGAATTTTGAACATTACATTAAACCATGAAAGAGGAACTTTTGTATGAGGGAGTTTGGAAAAAGCATAGTGTCAGGTCCTTAGATAATCTAGTTTGTTATGTAATATCCCTTGTATAGTTTAACTAAAAGTCATTTTGATAAAGACTCCATTTAAGTCGTACCACTACTTGTAAATCTGTGAAAGGAAATGTTTTCCTAAATACTTTCAAAAGAATTTGATTTTTTTTTTTCCGCCGAGCTAGAAATGTTTATTTTCCCCGGGGAAGTCAGTGATAGTCACTGCCCTGTGAAGACCAAAACCTGCTTACTCTAGACTTTTTTCAGAAATATTTTTGGGGGATGGAGTGGATTCTTCTATTGGAAATAGGAAAGCAAAAAAATCTTTTCCATGAGTTGCAGGGCCAAAGTAAATGCTGCATTGACTATAGATGAAGTCTTCTACAAGGTTAAAAAAGCTGCCTCTGACCAGATTTTAAAATATAGCTAGTCTCTGCTTATCTGGCAGTTTCTTTGAGTCATGTGGTTGTAGCTTGCTGGTTTAAGCTGGTTTTTAAAGGAGGAGGAGGGGAGGGAAGCTCTGGGGTTTAAAGAATAGGATTAAAGTAGGCCAGAATGATCTCAACAGAAGTTACACAATCACACAAAAAGTATGAATAAGAACTGAAAGGGGGAGGGTTGTTTTTTTTTTTAAGCAGTTAAGGAATCTGGCCTTAATCATTTCCCTAGTATTAGAAGGAAATAGTTTTGAGTAGAGCCCTCCGGATATAACAGTTCTAAAATGGCTGGCAGGTTCCTGACTTTGATTCAATCCATGTTTGTCCCTGGATTTCTTAGGTCATGAGTTCTCATTTGTTTCCCCAAAGAATTTTCTCTGAATTCAGTTTGTAGTGTGCCTGAACATCAGGTAGGGGAGATGTGGAATGGTTGTGCTGCAACTTAATTCATTACTCATGTAGATATGAACCGACATTAGCTATCTATCTGTCCCAACTGACTCAATTATATTCTTGGTTTTCTGCAGCGTGAGTGCATCTCTATCCATGTTGGCCAGGCTGGTGTCCAGATTGGCAATGCCTGTTGGGAGCTATATTGCCTGGAACATGGTATCCAGCCTGATGGGCAGATGCCAAGTGACAAGACCATTGGGGGTGGAGATGACTCTTTCAACACCTTCTTCAGTGAAACTGGGGCTGGCAAGCATGTTCCTCGTGCTGTGTTTGTAGACCTGGAACCCACTGTTATTGGTGAGTTCAATTTGCATTTGCAATTATGCAGATTAAAGTGGCCATTTCTAGTGACTTTTTTTTTTAGTGCCCTCGGTTCTTAGTACAAGTTACCACGTTGTTAAAGCTGGGCTACTTTTTTTTAATCTTCCAGATGAAGTTCGAACTGGAACCTACCGCCAGCTCTTCCATCCTGAGCAGCTGATCACCGGCAAGGAAGATGCTGCCAATAACTATGCCCGTGGACACTATACTATTGGCAAGGAAATCATCGACATCGTTCTGGACAGAATTCGGAAGCTTGTGAGTCATTTAGTAGTGGGGTGATACTCTAAGCTCTGAATTAATCTAAACGGACTCTTAATTCAGGAAATCAGACTGGGATTAAATTCTATTAATGTACTGTGTTAATTAGCATGAATATAACTTGTTTTCCTTAGCAGACAAGGGTGGGGGGAATTGAACAATGCAGTAGTCACCTGGGTATAATTGATTATACTAACACTATAATGTTAAAACTTAGGAGCCGTGAATGTTAAAGTTGAGACAGTAGCATTTAATCATTTGGAAAGTGGCGGTTGCCCTTATAAGCATTTACAGCGATGGTGTCAGGGACCTCTGGAAAGAACTGACAGTTACTGAAACTTTATAAGCCGTTATGTAGGTCTTATGTTTCTGTCCTCCATAATGATTAAAGCTGGGGCGTGGGGGCTCTCCCTGTCCCTAAAAATCGTCATAGGACACCATTCTACTATTTTAGTGAGTTTTGCAAGTGTTGGGTACAGATCTGGATTTGTTGCAATTTTACTTAAAACCTAGGATTCAGAGGACCTTTTCCCTCCTTCAACAAAGTGTGTGTGTGTGTGTGTGGGTGTGTACATACAGCTTCCAGCCTAGGAAGTCCAACTCTATAACAGTCGCACCAGGCCAAGATAGGCATCTGATATTTAGAGTGTGTGTGTGTGACCTGGTATTGATCCAGCAGAAGTTAGTGCTTCTCCTGCTTAACATATAAGCTAAACTGCAAGTCTTCAAAAACAAATGTTAGCACACAGATATAGGGCCATGTAAACCTGTGATCTAGAAAGCCTTTATTTCATATAGCTTCCCTGTGTGGCTACATAGCCTAGTAGATGAAGGCATTGGTAGACCATGGACTTCCTTATGGCTTTTGATATGAGTCAGTATTCTATCAAATGAAGCTTCTATAAAACTCAGCAATTCGTGGAGTATAATTGCCCTAAAGTGTGGCTGAAAGCACTGTTTCCAAGAATATCAAGTGTTGGATGTGATTTGACCAATTAACTTGTGGAAAGACAGTGGAGATTAGCCCAGGCTTAGAACTGGATTTCCACGAAACACATTGAACATTTTAGAGCTATGGTGTTTTTTCTGTTTTTACAGGCAGACCAGTGCACAGGTCTTCAAGGCTTCTTGGTTTTCCACAGCTTCGGTGGTGGGACCGGCTCTGGTTTCACCTCTTTGCTGATGGAACGTCTGTCAGTTGATTATGGCAAGAAGTCCAAGCTGGAGTTCTCCATTTACCCAGCCCCTCAGGTTTCCACAGCTGTGGTGGAGCCCTACAACTCCATTCTGACCACTCACACAACCCTGGAGCACTCTGATTGTGCCTTCATGGTAGACAATGAGGCCATCTACGATATCTGTCGCAGAAACCTTGACATTGAACGCCCAACCTACACTAATCTGAATCGCCTTATTAGCCAAATTGTGTCCTCTATCACTGCCTCTCTCCGATTTGATGGTGCCCTGAATGTTGATCTGACAGAATTCCAGACCAACCTGGTGCCCTATCCCCGTATCCATTTCCCTCTGGCCACATATGCCCCAGTCATCTCTGCTGAGAAAGCCTACCATGAGCAGCTGACTGTAGCAGAGATCACCAATGCTTGTTTTGAGCCTGCCAACCAGATGGTGAAATGTGACCCTCGCCACGGTAAATACATGGCTTGCTGCCTGCTCTACCGTGGTGATGTGGTTCCCAAAGATGTCAATGCTGCTATTGCCACTATCAAGACAAAACGTAGCATCCAGTTTGTGGATTGGTGCCCAACTGGCTTCAAGGTTGGCATCAATTACCAGCCTCCCACTGTGGTTCCTGGTGGTGACCTGGCCAAGGTACAGCGGGCTGTGTGCATGTTGAGCAACACTACAGCTGTTGCTGAGGCCTGGGCTCGCCTGGACCACAAATTTGATCTGATGTATGCCAAGCGTGCCTTTGTCCATTGGTATGTGGGGGAGGGCATGGAGGAAGGAGAGTTCTCTGAGGCACGGGAGGATATGGCTGCCCTGGAGAAAGATTATGAGGAGGTTGGAGCAGATAGTGCTGATGGGGAAGATGAAGGTGAGGAATATTGATGTGTATGTTATCTTTTTCTTTATACTAGGTCTTTTTTTTCTGTTCTGTGAAAACGTCCTCTGTGATCATTAAATGTCAATAAAAGTGATGCTTTTATTTTGGGTGTCTGACCACATTTTGTCTGATACTGTTTTATGATTGATTTGAATCAACTTTCCTATGTCATGCCTATTGTCATGGGGCATAGGCAAAGCTCCGGTCACATTGAAGCAGTCATACATTCAGAAACACCATGGAGTGTACTGTGAGATCTGTATTGGGCCTACTAGAGGTGACACATCAAATGCTCCAAACTAAACTCTGCACTCATTTTCTTCTACTTTGTAGATTAGGCCCTTCAGATATTTGTTGAATTGAAGAAAAAGTTGCAAAATGGTCCTCAATTGGTGCAAGCAAGAGAGCCTGGGACATCAAGTAACGAAGCTAAATTCTTAGTGACTTAAGTGATAAAGCTACCTGACCCAATTAAACACATTTAACTGGTTGATTGCCTACTAAGTACCATGATGGAAAAAATTTAGACATGGTTTACACAAAGTGTATGAGGTAGATGCAGTAAGGTGGGGGGGGGGGGGGTTGGAAACAACATTTGAACTAAGGATCACAAAAAGTTGGGGTTATACATGTAAAGAGCAATGAATTTCATTTTTTAAAAATGTAAGCATAAATGTAAATGAAAATGTCCTTAAAAGGAACTGAATGAAAAACCGAGATCTGGAGGAGATAGTATACATTGTCATGTGGGACCACCAGCTTGAACCTTGAGACCCTGGAAGAGAATGCTTAAACCAATAACAAGTCAGATGACGAAGGATCAAAATAGGAAGATTTTTTTTTTAATGTTAAGTATTAAGATGTTAATCCAACAAATCTAACTGGCGTAATTGGTAGTAATTTCAAGCACACTGATTAATTCTCAATGAATACTGAGACTACCATCTGCATAGTGCTGTTAGGTATCAAGTAGTTGTAACATGATTCCTGGCCTGTAAGGGATATGTTTACCTTTCCAAGGAGTCTCTTATCTTTTAGTAAGATAAGGCAGTCTGGTACAAATTTTAAGAGATTAAAGACAGGATCAGTACCTACGTAATCTAGGAAGGATGTGAAACGGAGAGGAAAAAGTAGGTGTATTTGGATTGGGGAGAGGGTTTGTCATCTCACTAGAAATAAATGGAAAACAAACTGGGTAAAATTCAGAAGACACTAACGAGACTAGTTCATAGAGTTTGAAGAATGATTTTAATACAGTTAGGGAGGAATTAAAGTCCAGGAGAAAGGTATTACTGGTGACAGGGCAGGCAAGGAGTTACAATTTAAGTCCTGACTGGTCATTGCATTAGGTGGTGTGCTAAAATCTTCCAAAGTTGTTTTTGCCTATAATATTTTGATCATTGTGTAAATTGTTTTGGTTCTGCTCATTTCATTCTGTCTCAGTTGATAAAGTCTTCCTAAGTTTCTTTTCATTTTTCATGTTTGTAATTTCTTGCAACTCAATATCCCGTTATTTTCATACAATATTAGTCAAGATATCTGAAAGATGGAGAAGTGAGACGAGATCAGCAGAGAGGTTGGGACAGGATAGTTAAGGAATCATCAACATAAAGATGGTAATTAAATCCATTGAAGTGTTTGGTGGAAGGGAGAGAAGAGGACAGAACCCTGTGGCATATCTGTGGTTAGAGGGTATGATGATCTGGATGAGGGAGGATCCAGCAAAGGTGACTGAGAGGAAGCAGTCTGATGGGGCATGGAGATAAGAGAGTACCAAATAGGAGAGGGTGTTTGAACATTTTCTTTGCAGAGAAGTGGAGAATAAGGATTGAGAAAGGTCATTGGATTTGGCAACCAAGAGATCATTGGTAAATTTGGAGTGGGCAATTTTGATGGAATGAAATCAGAAGCTGGATTGTAAGGAATTAAGAAAAGAGTGAGAGGAGAGAAAGTGGAGGCATATATTGTAAATGGCCTACTCAAGGAGTTTAGCCACAGAGGGCAGAAGAGATACAGGATGATAGCAAGGATGAAAGAATCAAGTGAGGGTTTGTTTTGTGTTTTTGTTTTGTTTTTTAAATGATGGGGAAAACATTGGCATCTTTGTAGGCGTTAGGGAAGGGACCAGTAGAGAGGGAGATATTGAAAATAAGTGATAGACATGTA
The DNA here is from genome assembly GCF_011100635.1 of Trichosurus vulpecula. Lineage (NCBI taxonomy): Eukaryota > Metazoa > Chordata > Mammalia > Diprotodontia > Phalangeridae > Trichosurus > Trichosurus vulpecula. The sequence continues at coordinate 276,522,229 of NC_050577.1, read as the reverse complement.
TAACCTGTATCAGATTGCTTGCTGTCTTGGGGAGGTGAGAGGGGATGGTGGGAAAGAGAGAAAAATTTGGAGCTCAAAATCTTATAAGAAATGAATGTTGATAATTATCTTTACATGTAATTGGAAAAAATAAAGTACTATTTATAAAATTTTAAAAAGGAAAAGAAAGGAAGCGATATAGAGTGGGCATAACAGAAGGGGAAATCTATTGAAGGAGTTGGGATGGAATGGGATATGTTGAGCAGATTAGAGGGATTATCCTTGGGAAAGAGTAAATTTTATCTTCTATGATCACCTCTGTCTCTAGTTTAGGGCAGTGAGGTGGCACAGCAGACAGAGGGCTAACCCTGAAATCAGGAGGACCCACATTTCAAATCCAGCCTTAGTAGTTGTGACCCAGGTAATTCACTTAATTCTGTTTGCCTCAGTTCCTCACTTGTAAAATGAGCTGGAGAAGCACTCCAGTAATCTTGCCAAGAAAACCCCAAATGGGATCACAGAGTCAGACATGACTGATGACTCAACAACACCACAACAAAATCTCTAGTTTAATTAAGAATTCTCCCTCTAAAATCCAAATCAAAACAACTCTTAGGTGCCACTTCTCTCCTGTCAGATTGGCTAACATGACAAAACAAGAAAATGATAAATGCTGGAGAGGATGTGGGAAAATTGGAACTTTATTATATTGTTGGTGGAGTTGTGAACTGATCCAGCCACTCTGGAGAGCAATTTGGAACTATATCCAAAGGGGTACAAAAATGTGCATACCCTTTGACCCAGCAATACCACTTATAGGGTTGTAGGGTTGTAGGGTCTAATATTTCCATTGTCCTTGAAATGAGAAGCCATCTGACTCTCAGGATAAAACTCCTGCCCTTGGCTTCAACCTTCATCGCCTGTGGGGGCTTCAGTTATGCTGGCTTTGGGTCCAATTCCTGACAGCCTGGCCCCAACCTGAGAGTTCTCTGATTTCCAGACCTATTTCCTATTGAAATGTCTGATAATTTTGGCCCTTCTGAGGCAGTCCTGAGTTGTTGGGGTTTTTTTTATTTTGTTAAATCTTTGATTCATCTGGCACTCTTCAATTTCCTGATGTGTTTCTCAGGGAGCTGGCCTTGACACGTTACCATCTTTGCCTGAAGTTCCTATTATTACTTTTTTTAGGCAAAATTGTCATTTTATTATATTGGCTCTGCCTACCCATCAACAATTAATAGTTCTATAATTATTTAGATGTGAGTTTATTTGAAAAAATTTTCAATTCCCCCATCTTCCCTCCCAACTAGATTACATACATTCATACACGCATACATTCACACAAATACAAAGTAGTATTGTTTAGTCATTTCAGTCTTGTCTAACCCTTCATGATTGCATTTAGGGTTTTCTTCCTTCTTCAGTTTGTTTTACAGATGAGAAACTTAGGCAAGTTAAGTGGTTAAGGGTTAAGTGACCTGCCCAGGGTCAAACAGCTAGTAACTGTCTGGGGTTAGATTTGAACTCAAGTCTTCCTGATTCCAGGCCTGGTACTCTATCCACTGTACCACCTAGCTGCCCTAAATTCATACATACACATATGCATACATACATACCTACATACCTGCATATATACATAGATATATGCACACAGGAGTTAATAACAAAGGTGGATTGAAGTACGTCTTCAGACAATTTTATTTCATTAACATAAACGTTGCCAACTTGATATATTCGAAACAGTGTGATATGTTCACTCATGACAATATACCAAGACGAACATGGGTAAATGTTGTCTATTGGAAGGGAAAATTCAATTCAGTGAACCTCATAGTTACATTCATCAACTATTCGCCCCTCCTTCCGGATCCATCCTTCTTTGCTAAGAGTGGCTGAAAAACAGGAGTTGCTATTTGTCAGAAAAGTCACTATTCCGGCCCGGTCCGTTGTTTTCAGTGTGTGATATCTTAATTCTAAGGGCATAAGCCTTTTTACCAAATGTTGCAGTAAGGAAAGCATGACCCCCTTCTCTCAAGGGGCAAGGGAGTTCTGTGCCATCCTGAAGGTGTTAGCCAGCTATTGCAACATATTATTTGGCAGATGGGCTTTCTTACGGCTGCTCTGGAAAGGGAAATGTAGATCGACTCGGGGAGGCAGCCCAGCCAAGCTGCTGGGTGCTTAGAGGAATTCCTCACCATCCGGGAGATTAGCCTGTTGACAGAGACTTGCCAGTTAGAGGACCCAAGTGAAATGAGACACCATCAGAGAGTGAGAACAGAGAAGTCAGCAAAACAGTTCAGGATCTTATTCTGAACCAGTTACTTTAAACATCTATTCTTCAGTCTGTGAGGCAGAAGTAAAGTAAAAGAAGAACTCACAGAAGTTATAGTTTAGCTCAGCCAGATGGAGGGGGAAAAAACTAGATAATCTGGGGATTTGGTAGGTCAAAGCTTCAGTGTATCAGTTGACATGAAGTCCTGTAATGGAGGAGTTTTGGTTTTGTTTTCTTCCCACAGGAAGCAGAATATGAACACGAATGAGCCTGCAGCAAGAAAAAAAAAAGATAGGTAGATAGATAGATAGATTCTGGCACAAGAGCAAAGGCCAACAATATGGTTTGATTGGTAAGAATGGATAAAGCACTTAGCATGGGGTGGTTTGCAGAATTTAGCTAGGGGCTTTAGATACACATACTAGCTACTCAACAGTGGCCTGATCTGACCAAAGAGGTTGACTGTTACCATGACACGAGAAATGCCATTTAAGTAAGGATCTACCTCGGAGGCTCTTAACCATTTTTGTGTCATGGCAGTCTGTGAAGCTTATGAACCCTTTCTAAGAAAAAATGATTTTTAATAACAGAAAGAAAAGCTAAATTTCACTTAGAGGTTAGTAAAAAAAAAAGATGTAATCTTTTTCCCCATCCAAGCCCACAGACCCCCTGGAATCTATCTTACATACCTCAGGTTAAGAACCCTGGCCTGACTGAATGTGTGTTGACAGAAGTTAGCTTCCTCTACATGGGTGGCTTGCAAGGGCTGTTCTCAGATTCCAGTAACACAGAGATAGTATGAGAGTAAAGAGAATTACAGTCAGGTATGCCAGTAGACATCCTGCCTATGCATTTTTGAGATGACTGGAAAATTGGGGTTCTAATAAGAACCTCATAAACAGCTTTACTGTCAAGGCCCAAGGATCACCAAATAAATTAGGGAATAGAGAATCTAACTTGGCAAGAAGATCTCACTTCATGGGGACTCTGTTTTGTTGAAAAGCATATAAATGCACTGAATCAGTTTAATTCACCCCTATTTGACCTGCACTGTTTCTAAGCTATTCTGAGGATACCCCCTTAAGGCCTTTCCCCTCTTTTGAGGTCATTCAAAGAAGGGAAGACCTACTTACATCCCTAGCAAGAAAGAAGGCAAAGTTGGGAATGCCAATTGGAAAGCCCACAACTGGAAAGCAAGTGCCCCTAGAAGAGAAAAAAAGTTAATTGCCAATTCCATCATTTTGGAATATCTTCCTGTAGACTCCATTCTTAGACTCAGGTGGCTGCCACCCGATCATTAGGTGAGATGGCAAAATTAGTTGGTCTTCACCACAGTCTTACCCATTTAATTGCCCTTGGGGGGTGGAATCACTCTTGGCAGGACTTCCCTCTTAACTTGGAATATCAATTTACCACCTTAAACAGAGAGCTGGCATCTTGCAAAGCTTTGTAAAAGCACCTGCTCCTTCCAGTCTTGGTCCCTGGAAAGAAAGACACTCTCCAACCAGTTAGACAAAGAACAGCACATAACTGGAGTATCGCCTATCCAAGAACAGTTATGCTGAGACTAATCAGTCCTTGTTTACTGGGGCCAAAAGGTGAAGCTAGCTGAGATGAGGCATGAGTGTGATCTGACCCTGGCAGACAGCTCCTGACACAGTACCAGGGCAGCAGTTCAAGAGAATCAGAAGGAGCAGAGGGTGATGGAGAATGTTGATCAGCTTCTAGGGAGGAAGCATTTGTTTCCTTGCTATTAGAAAAGGCTCCTTTTTTGCAGATGTACTTGTTGATCTAAGAGCAGACACTACAGCCCTCCCTCAAAGTCCCTCATTTTCATAAATCTTTTATCACTCGGCCAATAGCTCAAAGCCTCTATATAATGGAGACAGAAAAGCTGGCTTCTTTTACCAACATTCTCTCTGGGTTTGCAGTAGAAGGGCATTTTCCTCATTGTTTTCCCCTTTGCTTTTTCATCAGTTTCCTCTTGTACCTGCAGTTCCTGGCTCACTAAGCTCACCCCATATTTCTTTGGGTTTCCTACCTCCATCCCTACTGCCCCAACTCCTCTACTCCACAGGATTCCTGGGTTACTTGTCATAAATGGAAGGTACTTCTTATCAAAGGAATGGAGAATGTACCTGGATCTTTAGAGTACCTGTTCACAATGTAAAAGGACAAGGAAAGGAGTCCTAGCTAAGATGTTGCCTTCACCAGGCCTAGAGACCAAAGCTTCTTAGACATACCTCCTTTCTTTGCCCAAATCTGGTTTCCCTCTCCCTCTGCCTCTTCTAACCCAAGGTGGGATATTTGCACCTAAAGAGTCAAGAGTGCTACAATAGAAAGACCGCTGGATTTGGAATCAAAATATTTGCATTCGAAATTTGACTTTGCTACTGGCTGTTGTGTTTGTCCTTAGTTCTTGAAGAGGACCATGACAACAGGGAAAGGATGACATGACTTGCAGTTGATTTTGATTTGAGGGAGGGAGGGCTGTGCAAGGTCACCAGCCTCACTTTCTCCTCCAGAGCCAGCTGGGTCCAATGGCCTGATATTCACCAGGAGAACTGGAGATGGCTTAGGATGCATTGGGAGACTCTGGCCCTTTCAGGCTAAGGTCTTTTCAGGTTCTCACTTTGAGTGAGGTAACACCCATTCAGTGAATAGGCCTCTTTAAGAAGTTAATGCAGGGATGGCCCCTTTAATCAAAAGTCAAGAAAAAAAATCAAACTGGGAGGGGAAGACCCTCAGGGTTCCTGGCCAAAAGAAAAATAGTTACTATTTGGTATTTACATTCACTCTGTGCTAGGAGGGCAGGGACCTATTGTCTAATCTATGAGCTCCAGAGTAAATGGGATTTAAGGCTTGGTTTTTGAGAGAGAAATCTAGCCAGAAGACCCTAAGTTAAGGAGGCAGCTTTCAGCCACCGAAATGAAGCACTGAGAGGAGGCAGGGGCACGGGCAGGGGCAGAGGCAGAGGCAGAGGCAGAAGTAGAGGCTACTCACAGGTTGTGTTTCTCCTTCATTCTTGAAGAGGACCAAGATATCAGGGAAATGATGCTAGCTACTGGCTAGCTTCACAACTGTGGACAATTTATTTAATCTCTCTGAGCCTCAGTTTCCAAAACTGTAATATGTAAATAAAAATGCTTTTATTATCTGTTTCACCAGAATGTTTTGAAGAAAGTGACTTGTAAAATACTTAACTGGTACAGAGAAACGTTTCATCTGACATTAGGAGTATGGATCTGGAGCAGCTACTCAGGATGCTATATCTGCACAGAGCAGACATTATTAGGCATGCATGAAAGTTTCTGGCTGTGCCCATCCCAGAGCATTTATTAAGCTCCTGCTATGAGCTAGGCACTGTGTTAGGTGTTTTGTAATACAAAGACAAAACTTAGTCCCTGCCTTCAACACTCACTCTGAGCACTCAGACCACTACCAAGTGTTTCCCAGGTTCTTATCTAGAGTATGTACTAATTCCCTCAAAATTGTAACTTAATTGACTCTGACCTCTATTCTCATGAGGTTCCCTGATCTTGTCCTGTGCCCAGCCCCAGAGCACTCTCTCAGTGGGCGTTCAAATTAAAGTGTATTTTATTCATTGACGATGAAAGTAAACTGTTCATAGTAAGGCTTGAAGCAATTGAACCTACCTCTCCAACTCCTTCCACTCTCTTGTATACCTTGCCTTATGGCCCTTGAAGGCTAAAGTCATTGGTAAAGAAGTGCTTTCAAGTACCCTTCGTCTCTGGTGCCACCAAGCCTATAGCAAAGTCACCAGGGAGAAAGGAAAATCATCTCACCACCTGAAACTCCCTCCCCGAACACACACACTTTGCTTCGATTGTAAAAAGTACACTCAGCTCCCCACCAGTCAGCAGATCAAACCTAAAACTTATACCCTGATACCATAGCTTCTTGTCTTGAAACCTCTCTCCTTTCAGTAGAGAAGTGGTGGATTATAGGTATAGAATGCTGCATACCCCATCACTCTATCCACAGTTCTAATTTCTTTATCTTTGTTACAAGGTAGGGGAAGGTTACAAAATATATTTGGAAATTACACTGATGTAAAAACAGGATATCACCAAAAAATGTGAATTGTTTTAGAGGTTTGACCTCTATTGACAGATATACAAATATACCCAGAGCTAAGGCCCAAAAGAAATTAGCTTACAAGTGAGAGTTTTAATAAAATTAATAATCTACCCCCCAGATCCTCTTGGGAGCATCACCAGATTTCTAATGCTCATATCTTTGATTCAAACTGCCAGATGTTTATTTGTGACATCCCTAGCACAGAAGAATTAGTGACTCTGAGGGCAATAAACCAAACTATCCCCACTGCACCTCATCTCTGTATAGTAGAGACAAAAAGAATTTTGTCAAGATTGTCAGCATGACCTGATACCAACAAGCCAATCAAAAAACACAAAGATATCAAGCACTTGTAGTGTGCTAGACACTGTAATACAAAATTAGCAAAATAGCAAAAATAGTTCCTGCCCTCAAGGAGTTTAAATTCTGATGAAGGAGCCAACCTATACAGATCTTAATACAAAAGACATAGTAGATGGAAGGTTATCTTAGACACAAGAAAAATACTCTTCCATCCAGTAACACTGGCCTTCTGGCTGTTCCATAAACAAGATAGTCTGTCTCTCAGCTCTGGGCATTTTCTCTACCTGTCCCCCTTGCCTGGAATATCTTCTCTTTTCTGTTCCAACTACTAACCTCCCTGGTTTCCTTTATGTCCCAACTAAAATCCCACCTTCTACAAGAAGCCTTTCCCAAACCCTCTTAATTCTAGTGCCTTCCCTCCGTTAATAATTTCCTATTTAGCTTGTAAATGGATAACTTTGTATGTGCTTATTTGCATAATTGTCTCCTTCACTAGATTGAAAGCTTATTGAGGGTAGGGACTGTCTTTTGCCTCTTGTTTGCACTGTGTCTGTCACTCTGTAGGTGCCTAATGAACATTTATTGATTAATTGACGATTCATTGGGTAAGGGAGTGACATGATCAGACTTATGCTTTGGGAAAATTACATTGGCAGTTGAATGGAGGACAAATTAGAGAGTAAATGAAATATAGAAGAGAAGTTGCTAAATGATTATAATAAAGGGGTAGTCTAGAGGTGGCAGTGGGGAGCAAGGAATATTCTGACTCTTCACCTTTACAACAATGTGTTGATGGTTTTTTGTTTATTCGTTTGCTTTGGAGGGTGGTATGAGTGCAATCCAGTGCTGAAAAGGGTGGCAAGGAGAACAGTGTCATCAGAAAGGATCCAGATCTCAATGGGTGTCAAAAGATGGAAGGAATGAGAAAGAAAGATGTGACAGTCATTTGGTTAATTATGGAGCAAGCATTCCAAAGTGTACAGCGGAAGGGGTACGAAGATCTGGAGTAGGACACGGGTGGGAGAGTACAGTTTAGGGGGGTGGAAATGAGGGAGTGGACAGTTGAAGTTGGGGAGGGGCATTTATTCTTCTATAGCTCAGGTTTCAGCATCTCAGTAGAGGGGAAAGGAGAAGCCCCTATGCCTGGGGGCATGGGAGTGAAACCTGGACTACTCTTTTTTCCCTCCCCAGTCTTGGTTCCTTGATGACATAGCTCAAACCTATACTCACCTCTGCCTTCACAACACTAACTCCATTCAGGGTTGTGTTTGTACTAGTGTATACATGTTTGTGGGTTTGTTGCCAATGATTCAGAAATGAGAAGATGAATAGCTGTTGCAGAGGGATTCAGTGGTTTCAGCGACAAAAGCAGGTGTATCTCGCTGGCCACAAATTCCACTGTTACCCATGTAATAGGTGGGGCATGTGCAAAGATACCCTGCTTGCTTCCAGCTGACCATATGTGCTGTCTCAGTATATGGGTGCTTTGAGAATGACAGATCTCTTTGCTGCTTCTGGCCAGCCATGTGTGACTCAATGCTGAATAATTCATGTGCTTTGGAGATCACTAAACAGGAAGAACTGATGACTCAGTAGGCCTTTAAAATCGAGTGACTTTCCTTTATTCACTCTTTTCTCTTCCTGGCTGAAAGATATGTTAAGTCTGAGTCCTTGGCCATTGGCCACCTTCTTCCCCCACCCTGACAGAAGTGTTGATTGCTCTCAAATGGCAGCTATAGCAGGCACCCAGCTGAGTGATCTAAGCCTGGGCCTAGGTACCTTTGGCTTCTTTCTCCATGTTATATTTCTACCAGAGTAGAAATGACCAAACAGCATATGAATGTGTCCAATTGTGGAGGCAACTTTTTTAAGTTTGAGAGTCCCATGGTAGAAGCTGACTGGCGATAGAGAGTTGCTGTGTTGGAGAAGATATTACCAACAGGAGAAGGAGACTACTCCTGGCCTAGCTGGCCAAAAGACACAGACTTTGAGGGAGACAGTACAAAGTTGAGGTGAAATATAATAATTTTTATGTAGCAGTCCCAAAACTGTTTCATGTTCCAGTGCTTAAGTCTTAGCCTCCTAGGAGATTTTAATAGTTGGTATTACTGCTGCTCATTTAAGTTTCTTTCAAAATACACTGAGTATCACAGTACTTATAAATTATTTCTTCCTGTTTTAAATTTTTCTGTCAATGCATGCTTGTGGAAGCATTTATTTTGTGTGGCAGAAAAAATATCCATCCCATAACTAATTCATGTTGTACATTGAGTACCTTTTTACTCTATGCCTCACACACCTCACCCCGTTTTGGGGAGGCCCCAGACATTGGCCAAACCTAAGCTTTAAATAATTTTACACTAGGGTGCTGGATTTGGGGTGCAGTGAGCCAAAGAGTACAAGAAAAGGAGTTTGACCCTTCTTTTAGGTGGTCAGGTTCCCACAGAACTCAACCTGTATGGATTGGCCTCTTAGTGGAGAGGAAGAACAGTCAGTGCCTCAGCATCCCTGGGCCCAGAAGAGGTTTTTAATTGTTTAAAAAAAATGGGTAAGACTGCCCCTTCCCACTAAGAAGGTTATCAAAGAGATGGTGGAAAGCCACAGAGTTAGACTGCTTGGGTGCACAGGATTGACCCAGTGGCCTTGAAGTGCACACAGGCTCCCATGCTTCTCTTGCCAAGCCCAGAAGGGAATTTGGGAAAGCACACTTACCATGTCATTGAAAGCAAGAGACAGCAAAACAGGACAGATAGGACAGATATCTTTGGAGAACATGCACGGTGTGTGTGGGTGGGGGGGAGGGAGGGAGTGAAGCTCTGCCTCGGGTACCTTTTTCCACATCCTTGGGACCTTTGTTCTTCCTTACACAGCTGGGGTACATTTCCAATTCCATGGAGGGTTTGCCCTTTTTTTAAAACTAGCCTTTTATTTTATTGGGGGGGGAGGAAGGGCAATTGGGGTTAAATGACTTGCCCAAGGTCACACAGCTAGTAAATGTGTCAAGTGTCTGAGGTCACATTCGAACTCAGGTCCATCCTGACTCCAGGGCCAGTGCTCTACTCGCTGGGCCACCTAGCTGCCCCCAAATGTTCACACCAAATAATCTTCTCAGTCTGATTAGTAATATTCAAGTCTATTACATAGGCTTAATTTCCCTAATATCCTTTTATCTAAAAGAAGGATATTCCATATCCTTAGCTGTACCAGACCAGTGTTAGTTCCACCAATATATTTCAAGCCCCAAATATCTTGTAGACAAATTAGTTTTGGAAAAAGCAGATTTACTAAATAAGATCTAAACAACTTATCCAGACATTCAAGGATCTTCACAGTTTGACTTTGTAGAGAATCAATTCCAAACAACAGCGAGAAAAATGGTACTAGCTGCTGAATTCTTGGACCTATTCTTTATAAGATCCCTACCTCCTAAAGAATTGAGTTTAAGACCTTAACAAATAAAAGTTCCCATTTCCCATTTTTGCAACATCTCACTCAATTTCTCTTAAAGTATTCGACATTCTAACCAGATAATGCTACACTGTTCCCTGAAGAATGTTCTGGGCTTTCCTACTGCAGTGCCCATGAGACAGTTAACTGCCTATTATGTGCCAGGCACTGTATTAAGTTCTGGGGATACAAAGAAAGGCAAAAGATGATCCCTTCCCTCAAGGAGCTCACGGTGTAACTCTGAAAGGCAACCAGTAGATAAATATGTACAAGCAAGCTATATTTAGGTTAAATAGGAAGTAATGAAAGCACTAGAATGAAAAGGGACTGGGAAATGCCTCCTGTCGAAGGTGGGATTTAGTTGGGAATTTTAGGAAGCCAGAAGATAAGGATGAAGAGAATTCTAAGGATTAGGGACAGACAGAGAAAATTCAGCCAAGCAACGGAGAACCTTTTTCATGGGACGTCAAGGAGGTCAGTATCACTGGATTGGAGAGTACCTAAGGGGAGTATAAGGTATTGGAAATATGGAAAAGTAGGAGGGGGCTAGGTTATGAAGGGCTTTGAATGCCAAATAGAAGATTTTCAGTAGACCCTGGAGGTGATATGGAGCCACTGGAGTTTACTGAGTATGGTGATTGACCTGGTTGGAAAATCATTTTATTGGTTGAATGGAGAATAAATGAGAATAGGGAGAGACTCCTAGCAGGCAGACCAACCACTGGGCTATAGTAGTAGTGATGAGGGCCTTCACCAGGGTGATGGCAGTGTATATTAGGAAGGCAGAATTTATGATTTCAAAGAGAATCTCATATGTGCCTAAAAGGTCCGGAACCGCAGGATATAAGGAATTCTCTAGGCAGAAGGCAGGAGAACTAAAGCATGTATTTACACTCCACAGTAACAAGCCCACAAACCAGCGTCCCCATTTTGATATTTTCACCAAAAGCTTCCAGGCCCAATAAGTATCCCTCACAAGGGTAACCAGGAGGCCACAGAGAAGCGAGATGGTATAAGGCAAAATCGTATACATGCTTCCCCTCTACGGTAAGAAGATTACCCACTAGCCTCCAGTCAGCTCTGCTAACAGCAGCTCAGCTTCGGCTGTAGGCGTCTCTGGCTCCAACCGGAAAAGGAAGAGAGAATCTTCAAGCTGTCCTCTCCCCTCTTATAGAGTTTTTGACATCATCAAGCGCCGCCTGAACGACCAGGGCCGATTGGTTCTTGACTTGGCCCCTCCCCCTAGCGTAGACCAGGTTAACACACCTCCCCTCAGCCAGCGCCACGACTCATCACACAGGAAGTTCTCTGATTCCTGGCATGGTCGCTGGGCTTCCTGCCCCGGAAGAGCAAGCCCCAGTGTCCAGGGAAGCTCAGTGAGGTAAGCTGAGTCATTCAAAGAAAACAAAATCCATTCTGGTTACACAGTGTCACAGGAGAGAAGGGGACATATTAGAGAGATGTTATAAAGGTGAAATCAAAGGCCTTGGCAACAGATTGGATATGGGAAGGAGGAGAGGTAAGAGATAGTAAGGAGTCAAAGATGATGTCTAGGTTGCCCCTAGGATAGTGGTGCCCTCAACAGTGATGGGGAATTTTGGAAGAATGAAGTGTGAACAAAGGCTTACACTATTTTCCATTCCTGGAATAACACCCTTCTTCTCAGACTGTTGAATTTCTACCTAACCCTTAATGCCAAGCTCACACAAATTAATGAAAAAGCATTTATTAAGTGCTTACTATGTGCCAGACACTGTGCTAGACACAGGGGATACAAATATGTAAAAAGGGACATCACCTGACCTCAAAGAACTTACTTTTTTAATTTTCAAATTGTATTTTTTTCAATGAACAAAAATCTATTTCCCCTTCCTTTTCCCTCTTTGTAAAGAGAAAAAAGGAAAAACAGAAAAACAAAAGCCTTATAGCAAATATGTGTAATCAAGCAAAACACATTCTCCCATTTGCTATGTCCAAAAATATGTCTCCATGTGCTCCCTGACTCAGGAAAAGACGACATATATAGATGAGTTCTGGCCAAAGAGGGATGTTCTGTTCAGAAGAAGTTGGGGAGCAGGAAGAGGGAAGGCAATCTATGTACTAGCAGGCAGATAGTGAGAAGAGTATGTAAGGAGGCTATAAGATATAAGAAGACTGGAAAGGTAGGGGAGGCTAGGTTATGAAGGACTTTAAACAATGAACAGGATTCTCTATTGATCCTTGAGGTGATAGGGAGCCACTGAAGTTTATTGAGTACGGGGGTGATATGGTTGGACCTGTGCTTTATGAAAATCACTTTGGTGGCTGAATAGACCAATCAGCAAATACAATAGTGATGAGGGCCTGTAACAAAGTAGTGGCAGTATCTGAGAGGTGTATTCAAGAGATACTGCAAAGGTGAAATCTACTGGTCTGGTTGGATGCCTAAATGGGATGTAAGGCTGAAGCATTATCTGTTGTTTAGGGCCAGTCAGCAGATAATAGTGAACTAAGTGTATTGATTAATTTATACACATTCAGTTGCCAGTCAATTGAGTTGGCTCCAAAGATGAATGAATTGACTTCACCAGGATCCGGGGGCCTGGCTTCCAGGAGACCCAGATGTAGTGGTCCAAGTCTCAGGTCCATTGTAGAGGGTACTGGTCCAGGTAAGATGAAGCATGTCAATGACAGCTGGTAGACAATGAATTGGCCTGGCTAGAAGGCTGAATGGGATGTGAGGCTGAAGCATGGTCTGGTATCTAGAACCAGCCAGTAGATATAATGGGCTAACTTCCCCAACATCATTCGGAACACTTTGTGTGTACCTCTATTATACATTGATTATTGTTTATTTCATGTTATACTGTGGAGGCTCAGAGAAAAAGACGTATGTCTCCTTCTCATTGACCTGAATGACACCGTTTCAGATAAAGGAATGGGTCACCTGTAATTCTCACCTACACTTCATACCTTGTTCCATACTACTGATGCCAATAGATATGTTTGGAGCTGTATTACTTAGTATAAGCAAATTCTCTGAGACTCTTCAGATTATTAACAAGAATGTAACATACTAAAGGATTATGAATTATCAAAAGATTATACAAAAAAAAAAAGATTATGCAACATTTCATTATTCTACCGAGAAGTAACAAGGTTTCTCTTAATTTCTTCAGCTAATTTAACCATAGGTCTTGCCGGTAATGTCAAAGCTCCCTAGAAGCACAGCAGATTAAGACGGGTTCAGAGTCTTGATTCTACATTAGAAAGGCATGACAATGTGTTTAGGATGGAAACAGCTCAGTTTAAGCAAGTTTCAGCTCCCCTAAGGGAACTCTAACGTGTATTTTCATTATTCTCATAAGACATGAAAGTTTCTGGAACTAGTTTAATTAGGGGTGACCCTATTAAGCAATTTTCTGAAGAAGGAACATCTGAAAAGTTAAAAATTAGATAGAAACTTGAGAATCAGACAGAAAAACTATTGAAGCCTGCAATGTTAAATCAGAAAAAGCAAAAACAAAAGATGCAATCTCTCTTTGATTGGTACATAGAGACTTCTAAAGAAGATTAAGAATTTCACCTGGAGTCTTTTTTGTTTGTATAAATGTTTGAGTTTGTGAATTCTGTGAAAAGTGTTCACTTACATATTTATCTCCCTTTGCAGGTGGTAAAACTTATTTGGTGGTAAAAAAACAAACAAACAAACAAACAAAAAACTTTCCAAAAAAAAAAAAAGATTGGAGCTAGTTTTAAAAGAAGTGAGAGTTTTCCCTTAAATTTTTTTCATTCTAAATTAAACATCCTCCTCACAAAATTATGTAACAGAACACAGAGGACTATATATGAAATCACGAATCTCCATTTTATACTGCTTACTTAAAAAATAACAATAAATTCCACAGTTTTAGAACTATCTTGCTTGTCTGTGCCTTTTTCCAAAGTTCCTTCCGTTCACTTCTGTGCATTTAAAAAAAATGTTTCAATGGCTCTCTTTTTCTGCATCACTATTGCTAACCCTGCTCTCTCCTCCTAACCACTAAGTAAAAATAAATGAAAAAAACCTCATAGCAAATAAGCATAGTAAAGTGAAATGAATCCATTCAATGAAGACATTCAAAAACATATGTGTCTTTCTGCATTTTGCATCTATCGCCTCTTTGTCAGGAGGTAGATAACGTTTCATCATAGGTCCTCTGGAGACGTACTAAGTCATTGCTTTGATCAGAGTTCAGAGTTGTTTTCCTTTACCGTGTTGTCATTGTATAAATTGTTCTCCTGATTCTGCTCACTTCACTTATTCATACTTTCTAGGATTCGTTGTGTCTTACGACACAATATATTCCATTATATTTGCATACCACAGTGTATTCAGCCATTCACCAATTGGTGGACATCATTTGAGATTTTAGTTCTTTTATTTTTTTTTCCTTTTGCCCAACCCCCTTCCAGGATTAAGAAGTTTGTTTTGCTTGTGACTATTCCCCCCTCTTAAACTTCATCTTCTTAGTCTCCCTTTGTTTCCCCATTGAGTTCGATGTTCTACACCAAACCGTTTTTGTATTTGTGAGTGTGCCTGCGTTTTCAACACTTGTTCCATTTCAGATAAAAGTGAAGTTCATCTGATAACCACCTTTTCCTCATTATGAAAAGTAGCAAGTTCTACTCCTCCTTCCTCCTTTCTACACTAGTGTACCTTTTACCCTCCTTCCTCTTTCCCCTCTTAAAACCCTTAGAACAAAACCAATTCACTCCTAGGACCTCTTTGTTTGTTTGTTTGGTTTTTTAGTTAACTCCCTACATGCTCTTTGAAGACATTAGGGTTCTGAAGAAACACTTGTTTCTTCTCCTATTTGAATGTTAGCACTATATCATCACATGGCCTTCTCCAATTTCACAAATAAATTTACCTTTCTAGGTTTTCCTTCACTGTGCATTTGTATTTCAAAGTTGCTAATCATCTCTTGCCTTTTCATCAGGAATGCTGGATTTTGGCAATGATATTTCTGAGACTTTTCTTTTTTGTGGTTCTTTCAAGAAGTAATTGGTATATTCTTTCTATGTCTACCTTACTTTTTTTCTAATATATCTAGCAGTTTTCATTTATGATTTCATAAAATACAGTGTCCAGATTTTTTATCATTAATCTAATGATTCTTAAATTCTCTTTTTGCCTTTTCAGGCTAATTGTTTTTAATGTAAAATATCTTACATTTTCTTCTATTTGTCATTCTTTTGGTTTTGTTCTAACATTTCTTGCTATCTCATGGTATCACTGATTTCTGTTTGGTCTGTTTACTTTAATTTTCAGGGAGTCTATTATTTGATTAAGGTTTAGCTCTTCTAATCTCTTTATTCTCTTTCTAATTCTTTCCTCCAAAACTTTTATTTCATTTTTTAGCTCTTGATTCATTTTTTCTGGGTATTAATTTAGTTCTTGTGGAAAATCCATTTTTCTACATTAAGTCTCTGTAATTATTCCAGACTTATAGTCTTCTTCAAGGTTGGATTTTTTTGTTTGTTTGTTTCTCTGGATCTACAATAATTCTTTATAGAGTTTGGTGTTTTCTTCTGTTAGCTCATCTCTCTAGCCTTAGTTCCTGACCCTGGAATTTATATGAGATCCAGACTTTTCCCTCTACTGCACTTTTGGGTGGGGGGGTAATTGGCCCTGCTTGGTCTCACTTGGTCTCACTATGTGTCCCCTGGCTGACATGCACTTCACGGGTTTAGGTCTCCTGGATCTTTGAGGTTCAAAGTGCTAGATCTTCAGGGTCCTCTCTGGTATTTTAGGACAGAGGTCAAGGGGCCTCAGAGCCCTAGGATATGCCAGTGAGAGCCCTGCAACGTCCAAACTAGTGGCTGCTACCCTTAGCCCTATGAAAGCCTCTCAACAGGAAGTTTCTAAGCTTACAAAAAAGCTAGTATTTGATGAGTTATTTAGTCTAGTTTTTTCATTCTGATCTGTCTCATCATAGTAAGAAGAAATAAATGAGAAATAAATGAGAAAAAGCTTCTCTTTCCCAAGATTTATTACATTGAAAAATAAAATGAAAACAAAGTTATGACCCCACAAAAGTCATAATCTTTTGACTATGAATTCACCAATTATAAAGGAAACAAAAATTATGTAAAGTTAATCTGAATTTACTATGAATTGTTAAATTGAACATTCTAAGTCTTACTTCTTAGGAGTCTTCTCACTTTCTCACTCTCTTTAATCATTTCTTTAATTTAATCACACCAGCTCAATTGCAGACTGAACCCCAAGATGGAAAGGGGTGTTTTATTGTTTCATTGTTCTTAAAGCAGCAATGTGCAATGCGATTTGTTATTAGAAACTACTTAATTAATCTCTTGGTTCTGCTAACTATCCAGTTAAGCTAATTCTCATTTTGTTAAACAATGATCTATGTATGTTCATCTTTAAGCTAAAATAGATTAAACTGAAGTATAATAAATAACCACAATATGTAAATCAGTCTGGGCCTGTGCACCCCCAATGTAAATATAAAACCTAATTAAACAGACAATCTTTACATTTGAAAATGTAATTCCCATATCAAACAATGGGCTAGAAAATTATAGAACCTTGGCATTATATAAAAGACTCTTTTGAATTTAGAGTCAAGGTATAGGAAAGAAGTTTCAAAGCAGAGACTAGAAGTGTCAGGTCTACCAGATTAAAAGAAATGATCAAATTGATGGGGGAATACCCACCCCTCCATTCTCTTTACACATGTATTAAGCTGTAGTGTGGAAAGGGGTTTTGACTTGTTCTGTTTGGCCTCAGAGGGCAGAGCTAGGATAAATTGGTGAAAGTTGCCTAGAGGCAAATTTAGCTTGCTGTCAGGAAAGCCTTTCTAATAATTAGAGCTATCCAAAATTGTAATAGACTGCCTCAGGAAGTAATAGATTCTTTCTTATTGAAGGTCTTTAAGCAAAAGACTGCTCTGGAAG
Source organism: Trichosurus vulpecula (assembly GCF_011100635.1). Taxonomy (NCBI): domain Eukaryota; kingdom Metazoa; phylum Chordata; class Mammalia; order Diprotodontia; family Phalangeridae; genus Trichosurus; species Trichosurus vulpecula. The sequence continues at coordinate 276,505,185 of NC_050577.1, read as the reverse complement.
AGAAAGTGAGGCTGGTGACTTTGCACAACCCTTCCTCACTTAAATCCAATTCATTTACTTGTCATGGCATCACCTCCCTGATGTCATGGTCCTTTTCGAGAATGCAGGACAAACAACAACAACCTTTTAGGTATTTGTGATGGTGTTCTAGGTTCATGAGGTTAATTCCAAGGGTTGGATAATTTATTACCTATCTTGCCCTTTTCCCAACATTTAGCAGCAAATGTTCTCTAGATTAATAGTGATGTAGTTAATGTTACCTCTGTACACTAAACGGTGAAAATAAAACTCAATGTACAACTCATATATATTTTAGTGAGGTTTATTGAAGGATTTAGATTATAGCCAGACTAAGAAGAAAAGTGAATGCAGAGCACAAATGTTGCCAGGGCACCTTCCAAATCACAAGTCCCTCCAGATAATGGACACAATCTTCCAGACCTATAAAGTTTCTTATCCTCCACCAGCCTTCTCCATGATGATACAAGCGCTATCTATGATAGTGAGAGACACAGGACAAACAACACTGAGATCAGATGGCTCTTGAGCACTAATTGGCCAGGATACACTATTATTTTGGGGGAAATCTATGAGGGGGCTAGTTAACATATATATGCGCAATTTGCACACAGAGTATACAGATGTATACATATACAATATATACACAAATGTACACACATATACACATGCACACAAGAGATAGATGTACTATATATGTACATGCATATATAGTATGTGTGTTTATATATTTTACATATATGTGTGCATATATGTATATATATTCAACACACATTTATTAAATGCCTACTATGTGCCAGGCACTGGGCTAAGAGTTAAGGATACAAAGGACAAAAGATAGTTCCTGCTTTCAAGGAACTCGCAATCTAAGGAGGGAGATGACACGCAAACAATTATGACTAAAAATATATGTGTGTATATACACACACATATCCATATATATCCATATGTGCATGTGTGTATGTAAACACATATGTATATATGTATATATATCAAAGGGAAAGCACAGTATTAAGGGGGACCAGGAAAGGCTTCCTGCAGAAGATAGGATATTAGTTGAGACTTGAAGTCAGAAGGTAGAGATAAAGAGAGAAAGAATTCCAGGGATCAAGGACAACCAGTGAAAATGTAGGTTCAAGAGATAGAATGTAGATTTAGAATAATCTAAAATTTAAACAAGAATAATCTAAAATTAATAAAAAAATTTCTAGTAGGCTTCTTCGTACAACACAGAATATATAACTTTTCTTTTACAATACTCAAGTCTCAGATGATTTTGAAAAGGAGATGGTACCCTTAGACTGGAATTTAAAAATCCCTTATAATGGAAGGATTGGCCAGTGAAGGCCCAGGCCCTAAAACATACTTGGATTTGTTCTTACTAGTGAGTTACATGGATCATGATAGGATATTCATCGCCTGGTTCCAATCCAACATGTAGAACTTTGGAGAGCCTATTTCTGGCAATGAATGTCTCAGGGATCCATGCTATGTGATAATGAAAAGTCTTCTACTTTGTTTAGGAATCCAAAGTCCTGGTGACTTAATAGAGGTAAAGCTGGAATTTAGACCACGACAAAAAATTTCAAGCAGACCATCTGTCTCTTCTCTGGCGACTTTCAAGTGAGGAAGGATTACTATAAGCCACTGTGAAAGGGGAAGAGCAGAATGCCATTTTATGCCTCCAACCAACCATTTTGTACCAAGGGGAACATGGCACCTATTTTGTGTTTCTTCTTTCCTGACCTTAGGCAAATGAGTATTCAGAAATGGAATGGACCAGGTTATGGCCCTGAAGCTTATAATGGTCTATAGAGCCATCAGTAGTCCCCCTCAACAACCAAAGTCAGTAGCACAGACCGCTGAACCTGGAAGCAGGAGCAGCCAAGTCTGACAAGTACAGCCAGCCATAAGACCTACTTCACCTAGGTCAGTATGGATTGACCAGTAGATGAGATATCACATCCTAGAAGAAATTAGTCCAACTGAGAAAGAAAGCAACTTATTGATCATCAGTAGAGTGCTCCAAATGAACTTGGTAAGCAGTGGGTATAAGGGAAAAAGATGCCCAAGGCCATGCTACCCCTCAATCCTATATATGCTTTGCACAAGTGCACTACCTTTGTTCTTAAAGCTTAAGCCCACTCTCCCCCAAGGACTTTTTGTGTGCCCTTGGCTTGAGGAAAGTCTTCATAACTTACATTTTTTCTACACTTTCTCAGCAAATACTTTCTAGTGAAAACTAAATGATGTTGACTGATTGATAGATGTTGGGGGATGCACTGGATGGGGACTTATGAACAATAGTGTTACGAATGCCACCCCCTCTGGGTTATCAGATGATAGAACCTTGAGGAGAGAAGAGCTACCCTCATGGACTCAACTCAACCATGTGAGTAGGATTTTGGACAGTAGCCCAGAGGGAGTATAAGAGCCTTTTGTGAGTTCTATGACATGGATTCAAATAGCAGACCAACTATACTAAAATGTTAATTTTTGAAAGCTGGAATTTGTTATAGCAAATATGAATGATAACATTATCCCACAGTATTCGACAGGAAGTAGAAATATTTCAGGACTTGCAACTCAATATTTTTGTTGTTGTTTAGTCATTTAGTCACGTCGAACTTTACGTGACCCCATAGGCAAAGTCTATGGGATTTTCTTGACAAAGTGGTTTTCCATTTCTTTCTCCAGTGTGTCCCCATTTTACAGATGAAGAACTGAGGCAAGCAGGGGTTAAGAGACTTGCCCAGGGTCACACAGCTAGCTAGGGTCTCGGGCTGGATTTGAACTCAGATATTCCTGACTCCAAGTGCAGTGCTGCATCTACTGTACCACCTAGCTGCCCCCAATATATGTAGTTACTATTGCCACCTTAAGAACCACAGAAGTAAAGATCAGGTTTTGAACATCGTCATGGTAGAAGTCACTTGAGAGAGCTATTGAAGATCTGTAGAAAGTCACTGAAGGATTACATCAATATCTAAATGGTATATACAGTGGAAAAATTAAAGGTCATTTTTAATTAAAAGAAACAAAAAAGAATCTTTCCAAGCATATTCCAGAAAACAAAGGATACCAAAAATTCTAGATTCGCTTAATCACAAATTGAAATCAAAAGTCAAAAAGGTTAAAGTAACAAAAGTTATCAAAGCAGCCCAAAGAACAAAATCAATCAATATTAATGAAAAAGTTTACTACAGAGGTTTGAGAAGCAAAGCAATTAAAGAAAAGAGAACCCACAGAGAAGAAAGATATGGAAATTTTCTGGTCATTCATATGGTCACAAGAAGTCCAACTCAACAAAAATGCTACTTGGATAATATGTCAACAATATGTCGATTAAGTCAACAAATATTTATCAAGCGCCTACTATGCGCTAGGCACTATGCCAAACCCTGGGCATACAAAGAAAGGCAAAAAACCAGTTCTTGTTCTCAAAGAGATCATAACCTAGTGGGAGAGAAAACATGTAAGCAATTACATACAAACGAGATACCTAATTGTGTACAAACAAGGATAAATTGGAGATGAATTCAGAGGGAAGGCAGTAGTGTTGAGGATGATCAGGAGAGGCAGAAGGCAAGATTTTAGCTGGGACTTGAAGGAAGCCAGAGGAGCCAGGTAGTAGAGATGAGGTGGGAGAGTGTTAGGCACATGGGAAACAGCCAGTGAAAATGCAGAGAACTGAGGGATGGAGCATCTTGCTCAAAGAACAGCAATTTGGAGGGGACTGAAGCATAAGAAGATAAAAAGAGTAGTAAAGGGACGGGTTATAAAGGGCTTTAAACACCAAACAGAGGATTTATATTTGATCTTAAATTAATTAGGAGCCACTAGCGTTTGCTTAATGGGGGGGAAGGGGAAAGGGATGTTGATGTCATCAGACATTCACTTTAGGAAGATTAATTTGTGAACTGAGTGGAGGGTGGACTGGAGTGGGAAAGAATTGAGGGCAGGGAGACCAACCAGTAGGCTAATAGTCCAGATGTGAGGTGACGAGGGCCTATACAGAGTGGCAGCAATGTCGGGTAAACACAAATTATTGGCACCAATAATTTCAGAACTCTAAAAAATAGATTTGGAAGTTATTCTGACAAGAACTCACACAATATTGATGACATACAGGACCCATCCATCAAAAGTAGCTATAGAAAGATGAACATTTCCTTGCCAAATAAGAGGAAGAAGACTGACAGCTTCTGACTTTAATGATAAAATGGGCTAAAAAACCTAGAGAAATACTTTTGGAACAAGCATACATTGCTTCACCAAGCCATAATAAAAGCTGACAACAAGTACATACCATTGGATTTGTCTACTATAACCCAAAGAGGTTTGCATCTGAATGAAATCTACAAAATGGCCAAGATTCATGAATGAATTAAGAGTTTCCATGAGCAACATTCAAATGAACTTGGCCAACAAGTTGTTAACAAAGAAAGTATTGAACAAATGACTGAGTCATGCAGATTTGTTTATGGAAATGGAGACATTTATGATGGCTATTCAAGCTCAGGTCATAGCCACCAGTATCTACAGAGGTGTTATCCTTCAGGAACCTGGACTTGGAGATCAATATGGATTGTCCAAGGAAGCCGTAATAACTGCCCCTTTATTGAAGGCTGCAAAAAACATGGCACTTATCAAATACATAGCAAGACATAACCTGGTAAAAGGAGAAAAAAAAGACCTAATCTGGTAACTAAAATGATACATCAGAAATTTCCTATCTTTCAAGGATGGACAGGTGACAAATCCCAATAGTAGTAATACAAAATTCAAAATACCTTTGAGAACTCAAATGAATGCTCCTGGAACCAGGTCATTATCCAGAACAAACTGCTGCCTACAATCACCTAGATATAATATAGTTCATAAAAACGAAAGGACATTTTAAAATATTCTGTTATACCACATTCTTCTAACCTCCAAGCTAGGTGGAATGAAATGCTTTTAAAACATAACATAACAAGAGCTAGCATTTTTCTTTTTTTTCTTTTTTTAATTTTTTTTAATTTTTAGTTTACAATACATGGTTCTACATAATTTTGAGTTCCAGATTTTCTTCCCTCCCTCCCTCCTTCCCTCCCCAAGACAGCATGGAATCCCATATAACTTCCACGTATAACTTTGCATTGAATTAATTTACACACTAGTCAAGCTGTGGAGAACAATTATGACTAATGGAATGAATCATGAGAAAGAGTAAACAGAACCAAAAAACAAAACAAAACAAAACACAACCCAAAAACAAAAGCAAAAGAGGAAAAAAAAGGGGGGGGGGGAGAAAAAGGCAAGCATGAAGTGTGCCTTGATCTGCATTCAGACTCCATAGTTCTTTCTCTGGATGTAGATACCATTCTCCATCATGAGTCCCTTGGAGTTGTCTGTGTACCTTGTGTTGCTGAGAAGAGCAAAGACTGTCAGGGTTAGTCCTCACAGAATCCATATATCTGTGGTTGTGTATAATGTTCTCCTGGAAGAGCTAGCATTTTTCTAGCGCTTTAAGGTTTACAGAGTGCTTTACAAATATTATCTCATTTTTATCTTCACAACAAGCCTGGGAGGTAGGCGCTATTATAATTACCATTTACAGATGAGAAAATCTAAGCAGACAGAAGGGAAATGGTTTGCCCAGGTGTACACTGGATTTGAGACCAGCCCCTCTTCCCAAGGTATCACCTAGCTGCCTCTATATCTCTATAGAGAGAGGACATTTTAAGCAGCATTGGGGATACAAATACTAGGAAAAGCAAGATGGTCTGTGCCCTTGGGGAGCTCATATTCTAATAGGAGAAGAAAACACCTAAGAGGGAAATGAAAAGTGCAGTGGGTAACAGAATTAAAAATCACATGGGTTTAATTAGGTTGAAGTGCTCATAATCTCTACTGTCCTGTCTGCTACTGGACTTGTGGCAAGGATATTTTTAGTGAGCCCGCAAAAGATGAGCTTACATTCTCACCCTTTATTCAACTACGAAATGGAGTTATGTTATCCAATTGGGTCATAATCCATTCAACATTCAATATAACAGAATAATAACAGGATAGTGACTTATTCTGGGACGTCTTCTGTCTGAAATCCTTCAAAGATGAGAAGAATGCGAAAATAATCATAACAATAATGACTCCATCGCAGTAGCACCTCTGAAGTAGTCACAAAAGCCAGACTAAGCCACTGGCTAATGAAAAAAGCACCACGCTCCATAAGTGGGGATCATTTTTCAGGTGTGGGTTAGGCTAGCTGGCCACTAACTCCAGAATACTGATTCTATGACCCAAATATAGTGCTTCTAGGAAGACGAATCTGGTGTCTATGTAGAATGAATTGGAGGAAAGAAAGCCTAGAGAGAGTAGACTAGTTTGGAAGCTGTTGCAATGGTTGAGGCAAAATGTGATGAGGACATGAACTAGTGGCAGTGGGAAAATGAAAAAATAGGGACAGATTCCAGAGGAACTACGGAGGAAGAGTGGATGTGACAATGATAACTGGCACTTATGGAATCCTTTAAATTGTATAAAGTGCTTTACATACATTATCTCAATTAATCTCTGGAAAATCCTTGTACTATAGATACTACAGCCATCATCTCATAGGTTTGTAGATCTGGAAGAGACTTTAATGGCCATCCAGTCCAACCTCCTCCTACACAGAGAGGGAAACTAAAGTCTGGGGAGGTTGTGACTTGCCCAAGGCCACACAGCTAATAAGCAACAGAAATGGGATTTGAACCTACTCTAACTCCAGAGCTAGTGTTCTTTCTACTGCAATATGCTAATCAATGAGATCATTTTGAAAGGGGAAATATATATATATATATATACATATATACATATATATATATATATATATATATCCATTTTCCATATAAGGACTGAGGTTTAGAGAGTTAATCAATTTACCCATTATCACATGACTAGTAAGTAGCAGGGACAGGAATCAAATCTAAATCTTCCTGACTTTATCCACTATACCACACAGCCTCTGGATGTGAAAACTGAAGAGGGCACTCAAAGATGACTCATCTGTAAAATCAGATTATTATACTGGGTGATCTCTAGAGTATCTTCCGGTTCTAACATTCTGCCATTCAGTGGTTCTATGGTATTCCCCCTGGTAAACAGGAGAATAGAAGCAAGTGGTAGTTCTGGTTGCTTTGTTGGTGAGAGAGGATGTTAACAAATGCAATATGAGATATTGATCTTGAGGAGCCCAGAGTACACGTAGGAGTCCTGAAAAGTCCTCTCCAATAAGTGTTTAGAAATGTATGCTAGGAGTTCAGGACAAAGGTCGGAGCAGAGAAGATAGTTTGCACTGCTTACTTTGCCTCAGGCTAAGGAGAAAGTTAAGAATTAAGAAGCCTCTTGATGAGGGTGAAAGAGGAGAGTGTGAAAGTTGGCTTGAAGTTTAACATTTTAAAAAACTGAGCTCTTGGCTACTACTGGTCTCTTCACTTCCTGGCAAATAGAGGGAGAAGAAATGGAGGCAGTGTCAGATTTTGTATTCCTGGGCTCAGAGATCACTGAAGACTGAGACGGAAGCTATGAAATTAAAAGACACTTGCTTCTTGGAAAGAAAACTATGGCAAATCTGGACAGTATACTAAAAAGCAGAGACACCACCTTGCCCACAAAGGTCTGTATAGTCAAAGCTATGGGTTTTCCAGTAGCAATGTATGGCTGAGAGGGTCAAAATATAAGGAAAGCTTAGTGCTTCTGAATTGTGGTTCTGGAGAAGACTTTTAAGAGTCCCTTGGACAGCAAGGGATTAAAGGAATTGACTCAGGCTACTCATTGGAAGGCCAAATGCTGAAGCTTCAATAATTTGGCTATATAATGAGAATATGGGACCCATTGGGAAAGACCTTGATGTTGGGAAAGATTGAAGGCAAAAGGAAAAGGGAACAGCAGAGGATAGGATCGATGGATAATGTCTGAAAACAATGAACATGAACTTGAACAGATTTCAAGAGACAGTGGAGAACATAAGGGCCTGGCATGCCTATGAGGGTCACAAAGAGCTGGACACAACTGAACAAACAACAACAAGGAGAAAATATGGGTAGGGGAAAAAAACCGCTGAATTAATAATCAAGAGACCTACATTCTATCCTGGCTATACCAATAACTTGCTATGTAATCTCTCTAGCCTTCAGTTCCTCAATACAAAAAAAAGGAGCAGGGAAAATTGTAGTAGATGACCTTCAAGATTCCATCTAAAACTATATGATTCCAGTAAGCACAGAGCCATTTTAACTTGGCAAATGTGCCATAAATGTGTTAAATTTGAATTTTGAGATTTTCAAAGTCTTTTTCAAACTAAGCCTGGTTTTGAATGCCTCCTTAAAACAGTAACATGTCATTCTCACACCTTTACAGTGGGTGGCAGCAAAGTATCACTCTTTTCTCTCCTGCCCAAGACAGGAGAAATTCTGAGTCACCTCTGGAGCCCTCCCCAACTCCTCTTGTTCCTAAGGCTTGCCTAGGTTCTGAAGATTTCTGTTGCAGGAAAGCACAAAAGCCCCAAATGAGGAGTTGACCTGATAATGAGGTCACCCGTGGCTCATGGCAACTTGCCCCCTACCCCCGCACTCCACCCCCACCCTAGGCTCACATACACCAGGTTTGATCCTGGCACTGACCCAGAAGTGGCAGTTTCTTGCTTTGACCCTTACCTGAAATTCTCCAGGAAAATTCCTAAAATAAAGCTTAGGTATTGTTGGTGTCCAAGTTTATCCAAATATGTGTTATGGGGCCTGTAATTCCTACAATCTGATCCAATAAACATAAAGTGCCTGCTAAGCACTGGGGATACAATTAATAAAAAGAAAGACAGTCCCTGCACTCAGGGAGCTAACAATCTAATGGGGGAAGACATCACACAAAAGAAGTCAGGAAAACAGAGGGTGGGGAAGCTGGTACCGGGCACAGGGGCATCTTGTTCTATGGAGCTGAAACCAGGCAGAGCAGCAGATGCAGAATAGAGTGATTAGTGCTATGGATTGTAATTAGTACAAATTACTTAATGTAAAGTATTGGCATTGGATACAAGGCAGCCTTTTTTTCACCTAGCATAAAGAAGGACATGAGATAAGACATCACAGGATCCCATGAACAAAGAGAGAAATATAAAGCGTTCAAATAATCCATTAGACTCCACCCACAATGTAAAGCCACTGTGGAGGACTATTCAGCAGAAACTCTCTGTCTTAGACCTATACCCTCCAAACACTTCATGGCAATGACGGGGCTGCCAAGGCTGAGATCACTTGCCCTTCCATGGCATGTCTGGGTAATTCTCTGTTGAGGATCCTCCATCTTCTTCAAGAAGCATGAAGCTGAGGGTATCTTCTCCTGGTCCAGGACTGGCATCCAAATGCTGGCACTCAGGAGTTCCATCAGTGCTTTGGCCACTACTGTATCTTGGCCATGGAAAGTCCATTCTCAGGACTTTTTTTCAATTCTCTGACCTATGCCTAGAAAAACAAACAAAGGCAGGCATGATCAGGTTTCAGAGGTCCATTTGGAAGTACACACTGCTTTCACACTCCTGCCAGTCAGTCACCATTTTCTGCTCCTGAAGGTAGGGTAGGAATGGAGAAATCCCCACCTCTCCCTTCTGATTCAAGTATGGAAGTTCAAGGAAAATAAAACTCAGCAAAACAAAGGGGCAGAGACTTTTCACAGTTTGATTTATAAAAGTGACCATAAAAACTCAATAGGAAGCAAAGAAAAGATGGACAATTCTCAACACAATGTGTATTATTTATCATACAGGCTTTCTTGGAATGAAAGTTTATTGTTATATATTTTGAATCCTCTCTTATGTTCTGCTAACACGCTTTCCCCCCCCTTTCTTACTGTGTATTTAAGTTTCAATATTTAAGTTTATGACATGTTTTTTTTTTTCTATTCTGTATTTGTGTTCTGGCCCTTGGGTAAAAAAGTAAAAAAAAAAAAAGTGACCGGAGAGAAAAGGTAAGAGTCATCGTAGTTCAGTTCTGTCCGATTCTTTGTGACCCTATTTGGGATTTTCTTAGCAAAAATACTGGAGTGGTTTGCCATTTCCTTCTCCAGATCATTTTACAGATGAGGAACTGAGGCAAACAGGGTTAAGTAACTTGTCCAGGGTCACACAGCCAGTAAGTGTCTGAGGTCAGTTTTGAACTCAGGAAGTGCGTGAGCCAAGTGCTCATCTACCGCACCACCTAACTGTCCCTAATGACAATCTGTCCCTTCCTAATTCTGTCACCAATCCTAGCTTCATTCTCTGGGGACCAATCAGAGTGTCCCTGTGTCCCATCAGCAACGGGATAGGAGCACATGTTCACCTACCATTGGAGGTGCCTTCAGAAAGGATCCATGCCCTGTCATCTTATCACATTGATTGGGGGAACTCAACAAATGAATCAGGGGCTCCCCTGATCAACCCTCACTAATACAGTAGAGACTGGTAGGTTGGGGGCTTCATTAGGGATTCCAGCTCCTAACAGGCCAGGTTAGGCAAGACTGGTCTTAAATAGCAATTGGATATCAAAGGATATGAACAAATAATTCTCAGAAGAAGAATTGGAAACTATTAACCATATAAAGTAAGGAATATCCCAAATTACTACTAATATGAGAAATATAAATCAAAATAACTCCGAGTTTTTATCTCACTCTCAGCAAATTGTCGAAGATGACAAAGGATAGAGTCAATTTTGGAAGGGCAGTGGGAAGATTGGCACTGTTAGATTTGAAAGTTAAGGTAAGCCGAGAGACAAGTTTCCAAGCAGGTTCAATTTTATTAGTTCAGCTAGCAGTAAGCAATAAATTAGGTCAATGGCCGTCTTTCCATGACCAAAGGCCTTGAGTGAGAGCTGACATGATCTATTAAACCTGGTGTGTTTTCCTTCTGATTGGCCTGACTTTACATCATTTGGACCGCCAATGGCAAAAGTAAGACAATCCTGACTGGTAGACATTTCAATGAGGAGGTGGGATTAAGAATCACCCTGTTCAGAAAATGGGAATAGATGGCCAAGTGGATAGAGTGCTAGGCCTGGAATCAAAAAGACTCATTCTCTAGAGTTCAAATCTGGCCTCAGACACTTACTAGCTATATGTTTCTGGGCAAGTCACTGAACCCCATCTGTCTCAGTTTCCTTATCTATGTTGTTTGTTCTTCATTCCTGAAGAGGACCATGACATCAGGACGGTGATGCCATGACTTAAAAGTGGATTTAAGTGAGTGAGGGCTATGTAAAATCACCAGCCTCACTCTCTTCTCCAGAGCCATCTGGGCCCAGTGGCAATATTGTTGTTTGTCCTTCATTCCTGAGGAGGATCATGAAAGAAAGAAAGAAAGAAAGAGAGAGAGAAAGAAAGGAAGAAAGAAAGCAAGCTGTGTTGCTCAACTGGCCAGTTCCAGTTGGGTCCCCACTGGGGCAACTCCTATTTCTTTTTTTTTAATATTCTTTTATTTATTCATTCACTCATTTATTTATCTATCTATCTATTTATTTATTTTTAGTTTACAACACTCAGTTTCACAAGTTTTTGAGTTCCAAATTTTCTCCCCCTCCTTCTCCTCCCCCCTCCCCCCAAGATGGCATGTAATCCAATATAAGTTCTATATATATCTTCACGTTAAACTTATTTACACAATAGTCAAGTAGTAAAGAAGAATGATAATCAATGGAATGAATCATAAGAAAGAAGAAACAAAACCAAAAAAGAAGGAAAAAAGAGAGAGAGAGCAAATAGTTTGCCTCAATCTGCATTCAGACTCCATAACTCTTTCTCTGGTTGTGAATCGCTTTTTCCATCGTGAGTCTTTTGGAGTTGTCTTAGAACCTTGCATTGTTGAGAAGAGCCAAATCTATCAAAGTTAGTCCTTAGAGATACCTTGTCTGTAATCGTGTATAATGTTCTCCTGGTTCCGCTTCCCTCCCTCAGCATCAGATCACGTAAGTCTTTCCAGGTTATTATGAAGTCCATCTGCTCCTCATTTTAATAGCACAATAATATTCCATTACATTCCTATACCACAATTTGTTTAGCCATTCCTCAATTGATGGGCATCCCCTTGATTTCCAATTCTTTGCCACCACAAAAAGAGCTGCCATAAATGTTTTTGTACATACGGGTCCCTTTCCCACTTGTGTGATCTCTTTGGGATACAGGCCTAGAAGTGGTATTGCTGGGTCAAAGGGTATGCACTTTTTTATAGCCCTTTGGGCATAGCTCCAAATTGCTCTCCAGAATGGCTGGATAAGGTCACAACTCCACCAACAATGTAACAGTGTTCCAATTTTCCCACATCCTCTCCAGCATTTACCATTTTCCTGTTTTGTTATGTTGGCCAATCTGACAGAAGAGATAGAGTACCTAAGAGCAACTCCTATTTCTACTCGCAGAGGTTGTTATTTGTCCTTCTGGAAGAGGATCAAGACATCAGGAAGGCAATGCTATGCAGTCAGTAGCCTCACTCTCTCCTCCCAAGCCTTCTGAGTCTAGTGGCAAGACATAGATCAAAACGACTGGAAATGGCCCTGGATGCAATGGGAGATCTTGGCCTTTTTAAACTAAGGTCTTTCCCAAGTCTCAGTTTGACTGAGGCCACTGCCCATTAAGTAATTAAGGCTAGATAAGAAATGAGGCAAAGAATGGCTTCTTTTGCCTAGTCAAAAAAAAAAAAAGAATCTAGGAGGGGAAGATCCTCAGGGTTTCTGGCCAAAACAGAAACAATCACTATTTACACTCACTCTGAGCCATAAGGGCCTCAACAAAGACCAAGTGAGGCTCAGGCTGTGCCCTATTGTTGGCCCAGAGTGATTTGGGTTTAAGGCTTGGTCCTTAAGAAAGAAATCTAGCTCATGAACCCCAAGACATCTTGCAAGGTTTCAGCAATCAAAATTTATATTCTTTTGAGCAGAGTAGCCCCAATAAGAGTATGATTCCCTATGTGGCCAGATGGAGAAGAGGGAAGGAGAAGGGGCAGGAAGGGAAGGAAGGAAGGAAGGAAAGAAGGGAGGGAGGGAGGGAGGAAGGAAGGGAGGAAGGAAGGAAGGGAGGAAGGAAGGAAGGAAGGAAGGAAGGAAAGAAGGAAGGAAGGAAAGAAGGAAAGAAGGAAGGAAGGAAGGAGGAAAGGAAGGAAAAAAAGGAGGGAGCTGCATTGTCTTCATCTATTAAATTAGCTGAAAGAAGGAAATGGCGAACCACTTCAGTATCTTTACTAAGAAAACTGCAAATGGGGTCACAAAAAGTCGGACATGACTGAAAAAATGACTAAACAACAAAGAAGCAATCAATCACCAGCTTATGGGGGTGCTAGTAAAACTACTGTGACAAACACAGCAGTAAGGGCCTTTCTGCCCTGTCCAATCTCAAGGCTGTCCCTAAAACTTTTGCTACACTTAGAAATCCTGAGCTACTCAAGTTTGAGAGACTTTGGGGTCAAATCCATCTAGGACCAATGCAGAGGTTCCCCTGAGGTTTGAGTTAACTTTGAGTCACAGTGTCCTAGAAAGGGAGTTGTCAACTATATGTATGGGGCTGCAAAGGATCCCCAATGGATACCTAACGGCACCCTAGGTTTCATCAGGAGGTTTGGGGGGCAGACCACCAGGGAGAGAGGCATCCTTACTAAGGTGGAAGTGAAGGGAAAACCCCATCTGGGTTACAGTCCTGGTAGCTAATCAGGGTGAGTATATCATGGGAATGGACATTAATAGCTCTTAGGAGTTTGTACTTACTAGTTCAGGCCCTTTCTACAGCCTCTTTCTTATGCTAGTTATTGTGGGTAGGGCCAAATGGAAAACCTCAGAGTCGCCTAAGCCATTCTGTATAGTTTATACTAAACAAAACTGAATCCCCTGAGAAGAATAAAAGGTATTTCTTCCCTAATGACAGAAACTAATATCAAAGTATTTTGCCAAAGCATCTCCCCTTACAAACCTGTATTGCCCATGATGGAGAGAAATGACACCTGGAAGCTTACCGCAGACTACAGTTGAACACAGTTGTCATGCTCATTTCTGTAGCTATTCAAACCTTGTTAATGTAGTAGACCAAGTGACCCAAGCCCAGGGTGAGCCTTACAGTGTTGTTTACCAATGCTTCCCCCTCCCCCCACTCATCCGTTTCTGTGGCTGAAACTAGTCTGTAACTGTTTGTTCCTACCTGGTAAATAGTTCAATATGTATTCACTGTCCTCCTCAGGACTACCTGAATTCTCCCTAATGCAGCCAGACTCTGGTGGTCCAGGACTTGAAAAAGGTCCCACTCCCTAAAGGCAGGATGTAGTGATATCCATCACTACACTGAAGATGTGATGTTAATCAGGTTGGATGAGGTCCCATGGTAGCAGAGGTCCCAGATGTGACAGTAGCCCATATGTGGGACCCAGGGTCCAGCCTTCGCAGTCAAATAGATAGTGAACCCAGATGATTCTGGATATAGACCTTAACACAGTGCAGGATAAGCTACCGATACTTATTTTCCCACAATATAAAAAGAAAGTGCAGAGGTTTGGGGGGCTGGTGGAGTTTTAGAGGACCCACATTCCCTTTCTGGGTATCCTGATGGCCCTTATTTCCTGAGTCACTTGTAAGCCTACCACTGTCAAGTTAAGTCCCAAGAACAGGCTAAAACCCTGGAAAATCTAAAGTCTCTTGCCCTGGGCCCTTAGGATGCTGTGGGGCCCATAATTTTGGAAGTCTCTTAAAGATGAGTGGAGCCTTTGACAGTCACCTGTGGGTGGCTAGACCAAATGACCATTAGGATTCTGGACCTTCAAGTTCCCTTAAGTAGCCATTCATTATACCACTGTTGAGACGTAGTTACCTACCTATTGCCAGACCCTAGTTGCTACTGAATGACATAGAGTCATACTGTCATCCTCTGTTCAGAGTTGCTCATTCAGAGTGGGGTGATGCAAGGTGGTCCTTCTAATAAGATGACTATGGCACAGGGGGCCTCTTTTATTAAATGTATATGGCACATTCAAGAATGTACTTACCTAGATCCCTTAGTCATTATCCCTCTTTGTGAACAGGTGGCAACTCTTCCATAGACCAAAGATCCAGTCAAAATCTAGATCCCTGATTCCTCTTCAGTGAATCATCCTGTCCTACCTAATGAACCACATCACCCCTGGCCAGGACCCAGCACCTAAGGGACATTTGTTAGCCTGGCTTATGGACAGCTCTGTCCACCAGGAGAAGCAGGTACAACTTGCCTTCAGTGTCCATTAACTTTGTAATGAAATACCCTGGGAAATTGTGATCCTGGAAAGTTCTCCCAGTAGGCCGAGCTGCTGGCCTTATAGCTGGTATATGAGAGAACCTTGAGGGATAGAGCTGATAAAGTGCTCCACCTCCCATAAACCATGCCAACAGATTGATGCCATCTCAGGAAGAGGGAAGGCTCTGTCTTGGTTCTGATTTCCAGGAAGTCTTACTTTTCCTTTTCAGGCCTATTGTTGTATCATTCCCTGCATAGAGTCCCCCAGGCTTCGGGGTCCCTACCCTCTTAGGGAGTTCCTTATACCCTGGGGAAATAGCTTGTCACCCTCAGTTGACCCCCTTTCCCCTGAGATGCCTTTCAAATATGAACTTGAGAGATCATGGAGTGAAATTATGAGGAGATGCTTTACTTTCTAATGACCCAGGGAAGGTGAAGTTGTTTCTGCATAGCTACGGTGATGATGAATTTATCTGGAAGGGGAACCCCATAGCCTATTTGTTAGCAATCCTGGTTTTCAGGGAGAGTGATGTCTTAAATGTTGTCTCCTTGATCTGTATTCCAGGTCAGTTGTTTTTGGAAGTAGATACCTTCTATTTTCTCAATCTTTTGACTTTATTTTACTCTTTCTTTTTATCTCATGGAATCATTGAGTTCTGATTTTTCAAGCAGTACACTATTTGGGTTAAGATTTTTCACTTTCTATTCTAAGCTATTCTCTCCTTTTATCCCTCTAGAGCCCTTATAAATTCTAATTTCATTCTTTCTCTCTTGCTTCATGTCTTCTAGCTATTCTTGTAGTCCCCATGGCCTGGCCATTTTTTCTCTGAAGCTTTGCCTCTACTTGTTGTGGCATCGCTCTATCAGTCTGCATTTGTTCCAGTGGTAAACACTCTTAGAGCATTTAAGAATTTTTTTTTATTCTGAACTTACACACACAGCATTTGCATATACACATCAGAACATAAAGAAGATGCATACGAAGTTTTGAATCTTCTCATTTTATACCACTTTTTTTAAGTATATAATAAATTCCATTACTTTAAAAATTGTCCCACTTGTCTGTGAATCCTTCAGATCCCCATAGAATTTCTGCGTTATTTTGGTGTTCTGTTTACTCATATTTTCTCTGGCATAGCTCTTTTCCTTGTGCTGACAAACTTCAGGTCCGTTTACTGGAGTTCCCTTTGGCTTCCCTAGTTTGAGGTCCCCCAGCCCTGATGTGTCCTCACCCCCCAGCTACTGCTGGATTTGGGCTATCCTTTTGTGCGGTCTTGGACTAGATAGAGAAGCCTCTCCCTCTTTGGCTTTCTCTATCATTGTTTTATTTGTGATTGTTTATAGATAATTTCTGTGGACTCTGTGGGAGATCTGGGCTCCTCTACATCCCTTCCCACCTTCATACTAACTGGAATTACGAAATTCTTCAGTTTCCATGGGATGGCCAAGAAGATGGGGCCTTTGTTATTGTGATGAGGTTAAAGAAAAATGATGAGGTAGGGAACCATATGTTTCTAGCGGTGCTCAAGACCCCAAAATACCACCACTCAGAGTCCTGCCAAATGAATTCGACTCAAGCCTTCTCAGCTGAGGAAAAAGACAAAGTTTATTAAGGATTCACCATATTGGGTTGTCTTAAGGAATCTCATGTGAGGCTTGTTTTCACAAGTGGGCCAGATTCAATCTACTGAGCTAAACTGAATCTGAGTCCCTTCATGGAGGCAAGATGAAATTTATATACAGAAAGATTGTGGGAGGGATCTAGGGGTGGTCAAGTATTCTGGAGTAACTAGAGGAGGAGTCTAAGGAGGATATTGATGGGACTGGGGTGACCAGAGGTCAAGACTCCAGGAAACAAGAGAATGGGATTTTGATAGGATTAAGGGTAGGAAGCAGCTAGACCATAGAAGGCTAGGCTAGGTAGAGATTTGGGCCTAGATAATGAAAGGCTTATGGCCTCAGGGGAAGGCCAGATCAAGTGGGAAGATTCAAGGAGACTTCCCAGAGACTTTACTCCATCAGGTTAAAGGCGGTTCCCAGAGACTGTACACTCATCATTTGCTGCTGTACACTGCATTTGCTCTTCCACTGAGGAAGTGGCCAGTGGGAGAGGAGGGCGGCCCTACGAAAGAGGATGTTTGTCTGACTTGAGGCTCCTCCTGGCTGATTTCAGGCACTGGAGCATCAGAAGGGCAGAATGTTTTATATCTACAGTTTTGACTGTGCCACCTTAGTAAATATGTTCTCTATGTGTTTACTAGCTGGCATTAACAAATGGACCACCTTCCAATGAGGGATCATGAGCTATAGCTTTAGGAGGGCAGACTCATTAGAACACTCTAGAACCTGAGAGCAGTAGCTACCTGGAGTGTAAGTGCAATCAATCAATCAACAAACAAGCATTTACTAATTGCCTACTATGTTCCAGGTACTGTGCTAGGTGCTGGAGATCAAGATACAAAGAACAAAATAATCCTTACTTATATGAAGTTTACAATCTAACCAGGGAGACAAGAAATTATGTAAGTTTATAAGGAATAAATACAAAGTATTTGGGGTAGGGAGGACACTAGTTGTGGGCATCAAGAAATGCATGATATAGAAAGTAGTGGTTGAACTGCATCATGAAGGAATAGAGGGATAGAGGTGGTAAGGAAGGAATGAATTCCAGGCTTGAGGGAATGCCAATGCGAAAACTTGGTGATAAGAGATGGGGTATCCTATGTGAAGAATGATGAAGCTAGGTTGGCTAGATCACAGAGTAGAAGAGGGAGACTAATATCTAAGAAGTGTTTTAAGAGCTAATGGGGGTGGTGGTGTTGTGTTTTATCCTAGAGATATTAGGAGCAGGTAGAGTTGAGTAAAGAAGTCATAATTGTGCTTAAGCAAAACCTTTCTGGCCACAGTGTCTAGGATGGACTTGAGTGAGGAGAGACTTGAGGCAGGGAGACCAACTAGGAAGCTGTTTCAAGAATCTTAGTCAGAAGTGGTGAGGGCCTGGACTAAGGTGGCAGCTGGGTAAGTGGGGAGGAATAGAATGCAAGAGATATTATGAAGATGGAAATGGCAAGATTTGCTAACTGATTGGATATCTGGGATGAGGATGAGGAAAGATAATGTTGAGATTCCAAACCAGGGACCAGTTCAAGCTGGGGTGTGCTTGATAATACTCCATTTTTTTTCTTCTACACTAGATTTTGAATCTGGCTCTACTTGACCTGCCAACTGGGGTGGGAGGGGTAATAGTCTAAGTCCACAGGCAAGTGACCTCTGCTGAGCAGTAGGGATACTACAACCCCTGTTAAAAACCCACACGTGGACACTAGATACCCTGATGAAACCACTTGTCTGATGGCTTGAATGTAGCTCCATCTAGTGGATAAATTATGTAATAGACTCCCTTGTTGATGGATTACCGTAACTTACTTTTTTGGTGCAGGTTGCAAGAGGCAAGACAGAAATGGTGTGGGCTGTTATTGCTACTACAGCGCCTGGGACACCCAAATGCAGCCTTAGCCCAATTCACTAGTCACACCAGGGTGCCTCCATTTGGGCTTTTCTTTAACATTTATCTAAATTCAGCAATTCTTCCTCCCCTTTGTCCCAGGGCTTGCAGCGACCAAGTTTCTTTCCCTTCTTCCCTGCCTTTGTTTTGCCTTATGTCCCCTCATGGCAAAGTTTCCTTTATTTGTTAAGTAGACAGTAAGTTAATCTGACAAACTCATTGGCTATTATTATTCAGTCAGTCACGTCTGACTCTTTGTGACCCCAATTGGAATTTTCTTGGCAAAGATCCTGGTTTGCCATTTCCTTCTCCAGCTCATTTTATAAATGAGGAAACTGCAGCAAACATGGTTAAGTGACTTGCCCAGGGTCACACAGTAAGTGTCTGAGGCTGGATTTGAATTCAAGTCTTCCTGAGTCCAGGCCCCGCACTCTATCAACTTTGCCACCTAGCTGTTATTGGACCATTGTGCTAATGAGAAAAAGCTATATATATTCCTCAGGGAATTCCACAGCCCTCCATGAGGAGGACCTTGTGTGGTTGGGTGTACAGAACCAGGGCCCTGAGTTGGTCCAAGTCACTTTCCAATAGGCCTCTATTTCCTAGGCCACAAGATATGAGAAGTGTGCAAGCCAGCTGAGGGATGGTTGTCAGGGTCTTTGGAAAGGCCATATTGCCACAATGAGGACCGAGATCACGCCTCTGAGAGAGTAGTGGCCCTGCCACAGCCTCCATGCCCTAGCAGGCATGGGAGAATCATTGGGAGAAGATGGGTAAGTGTCTGTACCGGGAACTTCCCAGCGAGAATACCCCTACAGCTGCTCCAATCAGGAGGGAGGCACTGGTCAGGACTATAGCTGAACCACGTGGAAGCTCTATGAAGCATGATGTGGCATGATGCAGCTCTCTCTTCTGTCTGTCAAGAATTAAGTTACCTGGTTCCCCACCCCTCACTTCCCTCTAGTTCTCAGAATGAGCCCATAATCCCCAACCTTTATTGTTTTGAGAACATGTTCCTTTTCGGAATTTCCCATGTTTTCAAAGGAAGCTAATTTATCTGAGATAACATCCATTGTATGTGCATCCCTGGAGGACTAAATGCGGATGAAAGGAAAGCTATAGTGAGCCAGGGACACAGAAAGAGAGAAATAGATTCTCTGTTTAATCCCTAGGAATCTCAACTGGGGGCTCAAACTGAACAAAACAGAATTTACTGATACATATCGCCATAGCTCCCCAAAAGGAAAGAAGAAAAAACTGAATCTGAATATTCCCACATAGAGGATAGGCCATCGGTTTTCTCATGGGAGGAGATTTGGTAAGTAGATAGGAGCTAGCAGTAGCCTTAAGCAACTTCCCTTCCCATTACCTCTCCCTTGGCAAGTTCTTAACTCCATCCCTGGTACAGCTGAGGGTGGTGACTAAAGAGAAAATCATACCTGAAGGAGTAGTAGGGGCCAGAGAGTCAGATAATTGTGACTGGCTCTCCTCTACTAAAATCTCTCTCCTTCCTCCCCCCCCCTCCTTACATATGCATATATGCATAATTTAGCTTTTCAAAAAATTGTATTCTGAGAATATTACCTAAAATATGACTCATCTCCCTTAAAAGATTAATGACCCCAGAACTAGAATGATGGCACAGTAACTGAGACATGAGATGAAGGGCAAAACTAGGGTGATGACAATGAAAATGAATAAAAGGAAAATAAATGAATCTGAGAGACGTTAAAAGGAAAAATTACCAGAACTTAATGATAACTTGAATTTTTGTAGAAACCTAGAGCCAGAAAGGACCTCGGAGGCCACCCAGTCTAACCCATAATAAGTAGGAATCCCCTCCATACTATCCTCTCAACAAATGGATGGCTGCTTGTTCATTCAGATAACATTTGCGAAGCACTTAGCATAGCACCTGACTCATAGTATGCATTTAATAAATGCTTGTTCCCCTTGTCAGAAAATAGAAGTCAAAGATGACTTTATTCACCTTGGGAGACTGGATGAGATGTCATGGACAAAAAAAGGGTGAAAGGGAAACTAATTTGGGAAAGGATGATGGTTTTCTGGCCTTGCTCTATTTGTGTTGCACATGAAGAGATATCCTATATGCAGCTGAAAACAAAAATTAGAAGTCAAGACTAGAGATATAGATTTGGGAGGTGATGATTCCCAGCACACATGAGAATGGACATGGATGCGCTCACCCAGGAAGCTCTCAGCCCAAAGGAAGGATCCTGCAGTTTTCATCGGTACTTGCCGATAACTCTGGCTCTCTTGAACCCTTCCCAGCTCCACCATCTCTCACCTAGGTTATCACAGCAGTCTTCTGATTGGTTTTCTTGCCTCAAGTCTCTCCCCACTCAGATCCATCCTCCACACCGCTCCCAAAATGATTCTGCTTAAGCATAGACATGACTATGTCACTCCCCTGGCCAATCAACTCCAGGGACTACCTGTTACTTCTAGGACAAAATAGAAACTCCTCTGCTTAGCTTGGCAGCTAGGTGGTACAGTGGATAGAGTGCCAGGCTTGGAGCAGGGAACATTCATCCTCCTGAGTTCAAATCTGGTCTCAGACATTTCCTAGCTATGTGACCCTGGGCAAGTCATTTGCCCCCATTTGCCTCAGTTTCCTCATCTGTAAAATGAGCTGGAGAAAGAAATGGCAAACCACTCCAATGTCTTTGCCAAGAAAAGCCCAAATGGGGTTTGGACATGACTGAATAACAACTGCTTAGCTTTTAAAGCACTTCACAAGCTGGCCCCAAACTATCTCTCCAGCTCCACAGGATATTACTTCCCTGCCCCTCCAGTGTGATACAGCCATACTAGCCCCCACTCTGTTCCTCACACATAGCACTCCAGCCACTCCCTAGCCATGTGCCCTCGTACGGTCTCTCTCTCATGCCTAGAATAAACCCCTTCCTTCTCTGTGCCTCACAAAACTCTTCCGTCAAGAGGAAGGAGCTTTTCCAGATCCATTTCACACATATACACTGTCAACAGCTAGTGCCCTCCCTTCCCCAACTACCTGGTATTTATTTATTCCCTTATACTTATCATAGATATGTACATATACATATACATATGTATGTACATATACATACATATATATATATACACACATACATATATCTGTCTCTCCCATTAGAATGTAAGCTCTATCAGAGTAGGGATCATTTCACTGTTTTTGTATCCCCAGTACCTAGCACAGAGTTAGCGTTTAATAAATGCCTGTTGACTGTTGGATTTCCTGAGGTAGTAGGCCTTTCATTCCAGGACTCAAAAAAGGACAGAACCCACTTTGCACATTCCCCCATCCTGGCGGCCCCCAAAGTCAAATGACTCCTTTGCTACTACTCCCCTCCCCCCAGGTAGTTGTACCTACCTGATGGGGAGACCAGGTGGAGGGTAAGGATATCCCATCTTCACTCCTGTAGCTCAGTCTCTCCCTGGTTCTGGTGCCAGTAGTGGGTTCTGGCTAGGGAGGAATGGACTAGGTAGCAGCCTGGCTCTTCTTGAAGCCTTTCATTTGAAGTATTAACAATCTGGTTTCTCCCTTCCTAAAACATGTTTGTTTCAATTTGGATGACTCAGGAAGAATTCACTTTTCTGGTGACTGAGGTCCTGCCTAAGTAATGAGGGGCACTGAACCAGACATTTCTATTCCTGCTTGTGCCCAGGAATGTGGCAAGAATAGTAATGGCATTTCCCGGCCCCCTCCTCACAGGATAGCTACCTCAGGAAGAAGAAGAGACTGGGATTCTCTTCCCTTCCACCCTCTACTGTTCATTCATGGAAGGTGTTGGGGAAAGGTCTGAAATGACTCAGGTCACCTCCCTCCCTTTCCATTTCTCTATCCACAACACCAGCCCCATAATAGATGTCCATAGTAGCTGCACAGGGAGAGACTAATGCAGAAAGGGGAGGGAGTGGGGGACTTGGTAGGAGGGAGGGAGAGAGAGCAGTGGAGGGAGGGAAGGATGGTGAGCTGAGCAGAACTGGGCGTTGGCCTGATCTCAGAGGAAACGCAAAGAACAGAG
Organism: Trichosurus vulpecula; assembly: GCF_011100635.1. NCBI lineage: Eukaryota > Metazoa > Chordata > Mammalia > Diprotodontia > Phalangeridae > Trichosurus > Trichosurus vulpecula. Next base: position 276,482,382 of record NC_050577.1, on the reverse strand, counting down.
GGCAGAGAGAAGCATCTTCCCGAAGCTGGCTGACCTTGGACTGTTGAGCCTTGGAGTGCTGACCTCTCGGTGAACAAAGTCTGCACGCACACACGCATACACTTGCGCGCGCGCGCGTGCGCACACACACACACACACACACACACACGACCCAGAATGAAGACAGGCCAGTGAGTGATCAGGATGTTAGAAAACCACGTCCTTGGGAAAGCATCAATCCAAGACCAAAGTTACCTAAAAGATTTGGAGTCGAGGCATCTTGTGCAGCCTCATTCAACTTGATTGCCATAGAATGTTATAGCTAAAAGGGGCCTTACAGATGGTCTATTTTAACCCCTGAGGCAAAGAGAGGTGAATTCATGGCAGTTAGCGGCAGAGCTGGGACTGGGATCTAGGTTTTTGTTTCCTGTGTAGATGCACTACAGCATGGTACTTCAAGTCATAAAATCCAGGTTTGAATCCCAGCTCCATCCCTACCAGCTGTGTGACTCTGGACAGGTTACTTCTCCTCTCTGGTCCCATTCTCCTAATGTCTCCTAATGGAGATAAGACTTTTTCACTGCCTGCCTCAGTGAAGGTGGTCTGCCGGTGCAGTGAATAGAGAGCCCTGGGCCTGGAGTCATGTTAGACCTACAATAAAATCCTGACTCAGATACTTAGCAGCTATGTGGCCCTAGGCAAGTCACTTAACCTCATCTGTAAAATGGAGGAATGCGGCTGGCAAATAACAGTACTATGTAAATGTTTCTTTCCTTCCCTCTTGTATGGAATTTTGTTGTTGAGTCAGTTGTTTCTGATTCTTTGTGACCCCATTTGGGGTTTTCTTGGCAAAGATACTGAAGTGGTTTGCCTTTTCCTTCTCCAGCTCATTTTACAGGAAACTGAGGCAAGGTAAGTGACTTGCCCGGGGTCACACAGCTACCAAGTATGTGAGGCCAGATTTGAACTCAGGTCTTTTCCTGACTCTAGTCCCAGTGCTGTATCCACCACGCCTCCTAGCTGCCCTCTCGCATGGAAAGCACTGTCTAAATTGAAGCGGATATCATTTCTCTTTCTATCCCACAATGCTCTTCTTCTCTGGCTGGCTTAGTTTCTTAGGATTAGAGCTTTAACAGGGAGGGACCTTAGAATTCATCAAATCCAACCCGATCACTTTTTGAATGAGGAAACTCTGGCCCAGAAAGGAGAGGTGATTTTGGCCAAGGTCATGCAGATAATGACAGACCCAGGATTCCAACCATGTCCTCTAATTCAAATCCAGTCCTCTTTCTCATACACCATCCTACCTGTCTCCAAAAGATCAGTTCTGGGGACTATATCCAGGTCCTTCCTTCTTTATGTGGATTATACACACACACACACACACACACACACACACACACACACAAAAATGTTCATGTGGATTGGGTGCAGAGATATGTATCTAGCTATATGCAAGTTTTATAATAGAGATATACAAGGTATCCCAAAAGTCTTAGTGCAGTTTTTAGCTCTTAAAGCTTAAAACTGCAGTTAGACTTTGGGGACGCTCCCATGGGAACGCATTGAGTGTGTACATACATCTCTATTCAAGTTACCTTTTCTTCTCTCTACCTCCATCTCTCTCACTTCCTCCTCCCTCCCTGATCTCTGTCTTCACCCATTTTATCCCTGCCCAGTTTAGCCTCCTCCTATTGACTGTTCAAGACTGAAAATCAATCTCAACCTCTCTTCCTCTTGATGAACGTTGGCAGGAGCTGCCTCATCCCCTCCTGTTCTTAAGACAGCTGAGCAAGCCTTCCCCTCACTTCTTCCTCCACCCCTTCCCATCTCTGGAATCTCCTCCTTTTCCAGTAAAGCCTGTGATAGAAGGGAACAGAGCTGGGGAGGAGGGAGAGCCCAATAAATCCATACAATGGAGAAATGGGCCTCTTTCGACGAGCCTCTGTCAGACCAGAGCCAGCCCAAACGTTCCTTCCCCCTACTTCTTCCCTTCCCCCAAGGAGCTGATGGGAGTAGGGTCTCAGGTCTTGGGGCTAACCCCTCATGAATGCAGTGATATGGGTCAGGCACCGCTCTGTAGGGACTGTGTCTTTAAGGCTGAGAGTGCAGGCTAGCAGCTATGGCCAGAGTCAAGTGCCCAAGGTGGGGACTGGAGAAGGTGGGGGGTTGGGGAGAGCCTTTTATCCATTAGCAGTGGAGCTGGCGCCAGGCAGCAGCCTTTGACAGGGCCCTGGGGAGCAGCGAGGTACCTACCCACCCCCACTTCTGATGATTGTGATGTGATACACACATACAACAAAGGAATATTAAAGTATAACTGCGGTCCCTTGCACCTCATTCTGACCTAACTTGGGATTGGAGGGAGGGGGGACGAATCAGCACCTATATGCTCAAAACAAGGCCCAGGTGTCTGTGTGGTGCCGTTTTCTCCTATCTTTGCTCTGTCACCCATGGAGTACAGGAGGCAGCAGCCCTGTCACTATAGATCTGCCTTCACCTATACGTCTGTGTTAAACACCTGCACCTTGAACTCCACAACATTCTCGTGTCCCTTCACATCTATCCCCTTCCCACGAAATTTACTTTTCCTTGAAGGCAGGGATCGACTCCTGTAATGCCCAGCACAGCGCTGGGCACAAAAGAGCCAGTCAATAAATACTGAGTAACTTAGATTGATTCCATCTGAAATTAGTCTGATGTCCAGTCTCCTCTGTTCACCCTCAGAAACCCAGGACCATGGACAAATCTGCTTTTCCCACCACCCCGAAGGCAGAAATGCTGGGCCAAGCCCTAGACCAGAAGGTGAGTGGACTGGAGGGTTAGTAGGGAGATGGAGCAGCCCCCTTCCCACCTGGCCTCCACTCAGACTCAGCAGTCAGGCCAGTGGGAGGAGCCGGCCCCCCCTCATGCCTGGCTGGGCTATAAAGCAGCCTCGGGATCCATCAGCATCTCCTCCCCAACCCCCACAGCTGCTCTGCAGTCTTTCCCTGGCTGGCTGTGTGCACCCAGAGTCTTCAGCCACCATGAGTCACTTATCAGGCCTTCGAACCAGCTCCAGCTCCACCTCATACCGACGCACCTTTGGGGCGCCACCCTCACTGTCCCCAGGATCCTTCTCTTATTCCTCAGGTTCCCGCTTTTCCAGCCGCCTGCTGACCTCTCCATCCCCCAGCTCCTCTGTCCGTCTGGGGAGCTTCCGGGGCCCCCGAGCTGGGGTAGGTGCCCTGCGCCTACCCTCAGAACGCCTTGATTTCTCCCTGGCCGAGGCCCTGAACCAGGAGTTCCTGGCCACCCGAAGTAATGAAAAGCAGGAGCTCCAGGAGCTCAATGACCGCTTTGCCAGCTTCATAGAGAAGGTTCGGTTCCTGGAGCAACAGAATGCAGCCTTACGGGGGGAGCTGAGTCAGGTCCGAGGTCAGGAGCCTGCTCGGGCAGACCAACTATGCCAACAGGAGCTTCGAGAGCTTCGTCGGGAGCTGGAGTTGCTGGGCCGAGATCGTGACCGGGTGCAGGTGGAGAGGGATGGGCTGGCAGAGGATCTGGCTGCTCTCAAGCAAAGGTCAGGGGAACTTGCCTAGAGAAGAAAAGGGGCCCAAGGAGTGGGACAGGTGGGGAAGGAGGAAGGGGTATGAAGCTTAATAGGATAAGAATCATCTGTTGGGGGAAATGGGGATGGGAGGAGATGGGATTTGCATCAGGTGGCTTTATCCACTCTGCTACTCCCCCAGATGACACAGAGCTGGGGTGTGGCTCACCCTGGATCCAGAGATAGAGCACCAGGCTAGATGCAATGGATGTTGGTCCTTCCTTTTCTGTGTCTCCCTGGGGACATCCCTGTCTCCCTCCACATCCAGTCCTTCACAGACCCCTGAGGGGAACACTTAGGGGTGCCTAGAGCAATCGTGTCACAATGCCTGGTTCCTCTGTGTGGTCTGGAGTGACTTCTACCCAGAACTCCTAGTTTTTGTCTCAGGTGGTAGCCAAGGGAATCAAAGGAAAGGGTCTTGTGGGGGGAGACTGAGCAGTGTTTCCTGGGCCCAATCTCTTACTACTGTACCTGTCAGATTGGAAGAGGAGATACATAAACGAGAGGATGCAGAGAATAATCTGGTGCTTTTCCGGAAGGTAAGCAGGGCGTGGCCCCCCAAGCTGTGGCATCACTCTGGGCACCTCCCCTCCTGGGCAGAGAGTCAGTGATCTCTGGTGATGGGGGAGGTGGATGGGATCTCTAAGGCAGCCAGGAGCAGGTTCATATCCTCACAGAATCTGACCAGCTCACTGCCTTCTCAACAACCTGCCCCTGCCTAGGATGTGGACGATGCCACACTGTCCCGCCTGGAGCTGGAAAGGAAGATCGAGTCCCTGATGGATGAGATAGAATTTCTCAAAAAGCTCCATGAGGAGGTGGGTGCCTGATTGGAATGGGGTGGGGGTGGGGGGTGGCAGGGTAGGAGGGGAAGGGTCTATTAGGAAGGAGGGGCCTTAGAAAAGAGCTGCCTCCTGACCCTACTAAGTGGTGCTCACTCACGCCCATGCACCATCTGGTGGTGAGCAACAGAATTGCATCCCTGCAAGCAGACACAGGAGAGGCCCAGGGACAAGGACAATTCTGTCCTCTATTGGGGAGACCAGTTTCTAATTACCCCTACCTGTTCGTCTTTGTTATTCTTCTTTTTTTCCCCATTTTTATGTGGCACATGTGGATATGGAAGAAGAGGGGAAAGGATGGGTTCCATAGGGATGAAATTGTCTCTATGTCTGAGACTTAGGGGTTCCTTTGCCTATTCCTGGGTGGCTTGCCTGTTACTGAAATGGTTGGCCTGGGGGCAGTTCTGACCTCTTGGGTGTGGCGTTCATCTGGGATACTATGGGCAAATACGCCCAGTGTCCATGAGATGTATGTCTGGATAGTGTGGTGGACCCATATGGGGTGTGGTCATTGGGTGGCAGGAGCTGAGGGACCTACAGGTGAACCTGGAGAGCCAACAAGTGCAGGTGGAGGTGGAGGCCACAGTGAAGCCGGAGCTGACAGCGGCACTCAGAGATATCCGCACTCAATATGAAAGCATAGCGGTGAAAAACCTGCAGGAGGCAGAAGAATGGTACAAGTCTAAGGTGTGGACCTGGAGGCTGGAGGATGCAGGGGAAGAGGGACTGAGGGCAAGGGAAGTTGGAAGAGCAAGGTGCGGGGGGAGGGGGGCTAGAACTCACATCCTCAACTGTGACTCCTTCACTCTACCCAGTATGCAGACCTGTCAGATGCTGCCAATAGGAACCATGAGGCCCTTCGCCAGGCCAAGCAGGAGATGAATGAGTCCCGGAGGCAAATCCAGAGTCTAACCTGTGAAGTGGATGGGCTTCGGGGGACTGTAAGTGCCATCCAGATGCTGGGGCTTCTGTGGCTTTACCTGAAACTTGGGTGGCAGGGGAGGAGGCGAGGGAGCGGCCAAATAAAGAGCTGCCCTCCTACCCTCGGTAGAATGAGGCATTGCTTCGGCAACTTCGAGAGCTGGAAGAGCAGTTTGCCCTGGAGGCTGGGGGCTATCAGGCCGGGGCTGCCAGGCTGGAGGAAGAGCTTCGGCAGCTGAAGGAGGAGATGGCTCGGCATCTCCGTGAGTACCAGGAGCTGCTCAACGTCAAGATGGCCCTGGACATTGAGATCGCCACCTACAGGAAGCTGCTGGAGGGAGAAGAGAGCAGGTGGGAGGAATGGGGTACAAGGTGGGGATAAACACTACAGGGCAGGAAAAGGAGGATGGGAGATCTGGGAGAGTGAGAGGAGGGAGCAGGCTTGGGTAGGGGATAGTGATCAGTGAAGATGGAAGAGAGGGAGGTAAAGAGGGAATGAGGGAAAGAAGGAAGGAGGGAATGAAGGAAGGAGAGGAGTAGCTGAAGGACTAGAGAAAAGAAGGGGTTGAAGATGCTGAGAGACTAGACAAGTGGAAGAATGCCCTATCTCTGATCACACTGCCCTCACCCCTTCCCCAGGATCTCTGTGCCAATCCACTCCTTTGCCTCCTTCAGCATGAAAACATCTGGTGAGTCACAGATATAGACGCACACACTAGCTGTGCTCCTACCACCTTCTCCACCTCTAGATGCCTTCATTTTCCTACCCCACTGGACGACAGGATTTAGTCAAAAGGGACCTTAAACAATTTGACTGAAATCCCTCACAGACGGGGCGTGATTTGCCCAAGATCAGTGAGGAACAGAGCAAGGAGTCAAGTCCAGATGCTCTGACTTCAGATCTCCAGCTCCCTCAATTACACCAGGCTGTCTTTACTAGCTGTACCTCTTAGGTCTCCTATCCCAGCTCTGTTTTATAACCCAGAATAACTTCTATTCCCTATTTCTCCAAGGAGACAAGAGATTTGAGTCCCTCCCCTCCACACTTGGGCCCTTTGCAGTTTCCACTCACCAACAAACATCTGATTTGGAGGGGGCTTGGGCTCAAGTCTCAGTTCTGCCAGTCACTTAATAGTTCATAGTTCTATGACATTTTAAGCTTTAGAAAGCCCTCTCTTAACAATACACTGAGGTAAGCAGTACAGGTGTTATAATCTCTACATGCCAGATGAGGAAACGGAGGCTGAAAGGGCTGATGTGACTTCCTCAGGTGACATAACTAGCCAGAAGCAAAGCTGAGATACAAACCTAGGTCTCTCATGACTAAATCATGTTCTTTACACTATAGTACATTACCTTTCCTCAGTTTCCTAACTTGTAAAATGGGGATAATTATACTTGTACCAACTATCTCAGACCATTGTTACATGGCTCAAATGAGAATACCTGTAAAATGTCATAAACCTTAAAATGCTGTGAAACTGTGTAAAATGTGTAAACTATTATTATTATGACTATTTTCTTTCCCTGTCCCCCCCTCCATCTTACCTGCCCTCCCCCAATTCTCTGCTCTCTTAAGTGCCTGAGCCTGAACTTCCCTCAGATACCCATAGCCGAAAGATGGTTTTGATCAAGACCATAGAAACTCGAGATGGGGAGGTGAGTTGGGAAGCACCTGAGGGCCATCAGGAGGTCCTTAGGGAAGTGGGGGTGATGGACAGGTGGGGTAAAAGCTGTCGTTCCTTAGGCCAGGGAAGGGTAAACCCCAGCTTTCATAATGGGGGGGAGCAGTGGGAGCCAACAGGCCTCAATTCCCACTACGCCTGTCCTTCCCAGCAGGTGGTGACAGAGTCCCACAAGGAACAGAGGAGTGAAATAGATAAGTCTTCTACTCACAGCTACTAAACCTTCAATGAACCAAAGATGCCTACTACTATCTCCCTAAACTTCCAGATCAGGGGTCTGAACTGGCCCCTACACCCTGCATGGTGCTTGGGGCCTAGTTCCCACCAAACCCCGAATAATGTAATGACCCACTTATGGGTCATCCCTTTAGCTGGTGCTGTGGACGCATTCTCCAATCTTCCTGGCATAGGGCCTCCCCCTTCCACAACATGAGTGTGGCCTCTTCTGGTCCTTTTGCAATCTGTGGCCTAGCATCCATCCTAATTGCACCCCCTCCCAACCAATGGGTGAGCCCATTGACCTGAAGATCACTCCCCCTACCCTGAAACCTGGGAGTATATGCAGTCCAGGATCCCTTCCCCTATCTCTGCTAAATCTCTGCATCTTGCTTATATCATAAATAAAACAAAGTTGCCATCAAAAGAGACTTTTGGCTCAGAGCCTGATGTGGGATAGGGTGGTGGGAGGAGGGCTTTAGATGGCTTCATTACCACAACCCTGAAGAGGTAGCATGGGCTGTACCTCCCACCCCAGCCTGACACCATTCTGGCATCACCACCAGGCCAAATAATGTCCTCAGGACTAACCTTTAATGTGGTCAGACCAGAGCACGGTGGGGGCAGGGGGGAATGCCATTAAAGAATCCTGTGCCAGGGACAAAAAAGGTCAACTGTGGCGATGCCTTCCATGATGTCTGGACTCAGTAGTGCTATATTCTTAACGTTGATATGTTTCCTATTTCCATTTTTTTGCAACCACAAATGCCCATGTTCCTCTGCAAATGTAAACAGGTCAACATAGCTTGCTAGAGAACATAGACATACCCAGGCAGGGGCACGGGTAAACTGAGGCTTTTTTCTCCTTCACATTAGAAGATTTCTGAAAGATCCTCCCACCGCAGCCACAATCTAGTCAACTCATTCATACAAAGAACCCAAAGAAAGAGTTGTAATTCCTTGAAGCCAAAGTTTTATTTTCCTTCCTCTAGAGGTAAGCCCCAAGGCAATTTCCCAGAGCAGTGGGTCAAGTTAGTTAATAGCAAGAAAAATTGTCTAGCATACAGAAAGTTCTCAGCCGATATTCTGCAGACCTCTACGTAAAATGATTTTTACAGAATGTGAATTTGCCTGAAAGAGGGCTGCACCACCATCCCCACACCCCCACCCCCACCTCGTGGAAGGAGGGAGCCAGCATACATTTCAAGGATAGATGAGGGCCAGGGACAGAGAAGGGAGAGCAGGAAGAGGAACACTAGAAGCAGGGCCAGCCACATGGGGGCCTGGCTTAACTGGGAGGAAGGATGGACAAAGACAGAAGAGGACAGGTGCACCCACACAGAGACACATGTGCTTGGGGCCTAGTTCCCACCAAACCCCAAATCCCAAGTAACGTAATAACCCAACTGTGGGTCGCCCCTTTAGATGGTGCTGAGGATACATTGTGGGGGGCCAGATACCTGGCAGGTGGGTAGAGTGGGGCAAATGCCTCCTCTCTCAGTGCAGGAGGTTTCAAGGAGGTGAGGTGATCTTTCCCATGTCAGTTCTTCTACTTTTACATCGAAGATTTTTTTAGGGGTCTTAGGGAGTGGCAAGGCTGCCTAGGGGCAGGAGTGGAAAGAGAAAGAGAGCACAGTAAAGTTAACATGGGTGCTTTTTGGGAATGCAGATTTTCAGAATTCTTTAGTAAAGTCAAATTTGGGTAATGTGAAAACTGTCTTTACTTTGTTTTCTACTTACCTACAAAATCTTACTATTGTGTTTGTTGGGAAGATCTCTCCCTCTTTCCTAAATTGTGATAATGCTCATCTCAGTCCATGAAATAAATTTTTGTAGCACCCTAGTTCTTGTCGATAACACAGTTTGCATCCTAAGGGTTCAGAAGAAGGATGCAACCCCATCCCATTCTCAGCATCTCATTTAGCCAGTCACTGCTACCTGGGAACCAGAAAAATTTAACCATCTTTTACATGGACAAAAATGGAACCCTCTTTGTATAATATGGAAAAGCCTGTGAGCCATTTTGGGAGATGTTTTTCTACCCAATCTACCCAAACCACCACCACCACCACCAAGCTGATTTGAGATAGCAGAACTCTGCTGTTCCGGAAAGCCATCCTGCAAACTTCTCAGAGACCCAGAGGGTTAACATCTACCCCTTCCCCATTAGCACCCTGGGGAGCGTAATTCCTAATTCTTTTCTCCCACCAATGATCAGAAATGACAAGCCCCTGTAGTCTTTGGGTAGCTGGTAGAGAGCCAACTGGAAACACTGACCAGAGAAGGATCTCATTCCCTCCAGTCCCGAGACCTCTCCTGGCTACAAAGCAAATCTTTCAATAAACCTCTAAGATCCATAAGTTTTACAAATGTGACCTGAGTCTTTCTCCCCTTGTAGTGGTTAGTTTATTTAAAATCACTCGCTTAGAGGGAAATTGCCAATAAATGTAAAAAGAAACATGAATCTAATCAATCTTCTCCAGTTACTTTCTATAGACCCAAAGAATGACCCTGACTCTTGAGAAAAGGTCAGGATACCAAAATAAACCTCTGCTCTTTGCTAGAAACTCCAAACCATGGCATCCATCCATTATCTTTGAGCAGGGCAACCCTCCTCTAGGACAATCCAACTTGTTTTCCCCTCCCTGAAAGATCTTTGAGGAGGGAGATTCCAGTGCTACTTATTCTCACCACTGAGAAGCGGTCTAACTTATCTTCCAGCATGACTGAATCTACTTGGAAATTCACTCCTCCTGAGTACCCTACCTGGCCTTGGGACCCCTCCCTCCCTCTGACTGGACAGACTGGAAGGTGGACATTAGACAGCTCCTCCAGTTAAGGAGGGAGCCCAGTGCAGCCACCTCATTATCCCCTTCTACAGGGTACCCTCTCCCCATTCCCCCTTTCAGCTTCTGTTTTACGTGTTGTCTTCTCCCCACTAGCGTGAGCTCCTTGAGCTCTTTTGTCTTTGTATCTCTGGCACTCTTAATAGGCACTTAATAAATGTTGATCGATTCTCCAAGGAAGACCCAGTCCCCCTGCAGAGATGACAATATGGACCTCCCTCAGCTTCCCTTTCCCCCTCAACTCTCAACCCTTTCCCACCCTTTTCCTGAACCCTGAGGTTGTGAAGCTCTCACCTTGTCCCAGGTTTTTCAGACAACAGGCTCAAGCAACTACCCTCAGTGGAACCACCATTCAGTTATTCATTCAACAAATATTTGAGTGTATATTACATATTTATGACAGGCATTGTTGGGCAATTTTACAAAGAATACGATTCTTGTCTTCACAAGGGTTATCGTCTAGTAATGGAGATAAGACAAGGACAGAGATAGCTATTTGTATTAAATATCATGAATGTTAGCATCATTCTGTCCAGAATACTAGGGCAGCGAGGTGGTACAGTGGATAGTGCATTGGACTTGGAGTCAGGAAGATCTGAATTCAAATCTGGACCTCAGACACTAGCAGTGTGATCTTAAGTAAGTCACAACGATATTTGCCTCAGTTTCCTTATCTGTAAAATGAGCTGGAGAAGGAAACGGCAACCACACCAGTGTCTTTGCCAAGTAAATCCCAGAGGGTCACAAAGAGTTGGACTTGACTGAATGACAAAATCCCGATCACACTTGGGACAATACAGCTATCTTGTCCTCTCTCAGTCCTAGACAGGACTGGGATAGTCACAAATTCATTTTCCCTCTGTGCAAACTTGTGGGGCTTTCTGGTCCTTACAGAAACTTTAAAAAAAATACTATGTGGTGGTAATAGTATAAGAGAGGTCTGAACAAGCTGCAACACAAGCTGCAGGTGTGGGAAAGGCTTCGACAAGGCGGAATTTGAGACAGGCAGGGTGAGGCAGGGTTTTAATCAGAGTTAATAGGGGATAGAGTAAATAAAGAGTTCATCACCTGGCCAGGATAACTCCTAGCCACGCACCTCATCACCTTCCTTAAAACCCCATGAGGTTTGGAGAGCTTCCTTAGGATGCTCGAGCACGAGCACGCACGGAGTTAAGGAGACGAGTCAGAGAAGTCCAAGCATTTGGACTGACCATTCTCCCACATCGTGAAGCTTCTCAATAAAGGCAGATACAATACGGACTTTATTCAGTAAGCCACGGGGAGCCATAGAAGGCTTCTGAGCGGGGCAGTGGCACACCCGCGAACCCCGAAGGGCTCTCACTCACCCAGCCCCTTTCCTGCACCCCCAACCGCCGAAGCCCACCGAAGACGTTTCAAAATGGCTCCAGGGATGACGTCAACGAAGCCTGTCGTCACGCGGTCAGGGCTAGGTCGAACCTGTCAATATTCCCCCTTCTCCCCTCCCGAGGGTCCATCCCCTCCCGGCCGCGGGATCTCGAGGGACTTACCCCGACCGCCTTCTTCCCACCGCGACTCCCAGCCCAGGCAGTTCCTTCTCCTCCCCTCCCGCCACCCCAGGCTCCAGGCCAGCGGATAAACCGTAGGGATGCAGGCCCTTTGGAAACTGCCCATCCTTTCCTGGTGGGGAGGAGAGGGGAGAGAGGGAAAGGGGAGGAGGAGCAGGGGCGAGTGCTCCGCCCCTTTGCATGCCCATCAGACAGGACACGCCCACTCTCTGCGGATTGGACGCCGGGGTTCCAGTCCACGCTCCGTACGAGTGAGCGCACGGGCCAATCAGAACCTTTGAATGAGTATTTTACAAACTGAAGAAGTGGGTCGCTCTAGTTAGTTAGCGGCTGGGCTGGAAGGAGGTGGTAGCGTGGCCTTAGTGCCGGAAGTGGCCCTACTCTTGGACCGTGTCTTGTGGGGGGGCGTGGGGGGGAAGAGAGAGAAGAAGGCTGTGACCTTGGTCCTTCTTCACCCCGCGAGTGGTCATGATGACTACCAGCGGGGATTTGATGGACACCCATCTGCAAACTGCCTTTTCCACCCCCAGCAGGATTCCCGTGTTGACCCGGAAATGCCTGCTTCTTTCTGGTGGGGGGTACCAAGGCTCCGGCCAGGAGAATCGGGACCCAAAGGTGAGCTTGAGCCAGGCTGGTCCCCTGCCGGGGAGGGGGCGGGGGAAGGGGAGGAGTGGAGGTGCAGACAGGTTATAAATTCTTCCCAGCGCTCACACTGAACCCTAAATTTCTGTTCTCTCCTTGCCCCCGGGGAATGATGCAGCAGAAGGTGTTTGGTGCCCAGAAAGACCTAGTCAGCCCTAGGCACAAGCTGAAACAGCAGACTGTGGGCCTGAAGGGAAACCTTCGACCCCGGGCCCCACTTGAGGAAATCAGCCCTGGCTCTGTGGGGCAAAATGTGGAGGCTGATCCTCTGCCTAGGCCAGGTACCGCTTTAAGGTCTAGAAATACAGCTCTCTTGACTGTTGATTACGGCTTGGACAGAAAAGAACCAGCCACAGCGAGGTCGACTGGGAGAGGAACAAGACTGAGTAAGTGCCTGGAGGTTCCTTCGAGTTCTGTCCTTGGGCATCCCCATGAGGGTAGTGTGGGACTAGGACCACCTAGAGGCAGGGTACTTTCTCCCCTCCACCTTTCACCCACTGTCACTCCTTTCTATCACCTTTCTTCTTTCAGTGGACCCTGGAGATTTGGCCACCAGGCTGTCAAGTGTGGAGGTGACTAGCAGTGGTCACAGCTGCCAGACTGGTCTGGCCCAAAGAGTGCTGATCCGGGGAAAGCAAAATCAAAAAGGTACCCTCTCTGGGGTACAGGTGAGTAGAGGGAATAAGGGATATCTGGGTAGAAAAAACGTCTCTAGCCTTGTGTTAACAGCAGTTGGTTTGGTTTCCAGACCTCTCCCTGGGGTCCCTAAGACCTCTATAGACATAATGGATTCTGTCTAGTTTTCTGGATTTTTCTGACTGAAACAGGGCCGGTGAGCCAGATCATACATTCTCCAACATCTGTAAGCTCAAGAAATTCTTACAATTCTAGTGGCCCAGGGCATCAGGTCTCAGGCTCCGAAGCAGAATTCTTAAGGCTTTTTCTGTGTCACAGATCCCTTCGGCAATCTGGTGAAGCCCTGGTCATCCTTTCTTAGAATAATGATATAAAATGTCTAAAATAAAATACTTAAGATTACAGAAAGAAACCAGTTCTATTGAAATAAAAGTGTAATTTTTTCCCCATCCAAGTTCATGGACCCCCTAAAATCTATCCATGGACTTGTTGGTAAATTATGGATCCCAAGTTACAAACCCTTACTCTGGAACCTTAAGAGGCAGTCAGGCTGATTCCAATTAGCATGTATTAAGCACCTTCTCTGCTCAAGGGACTGTGCCGGATCCTGAGGATGGAAAAGGTAGTAAGTAGGATGAAATAGGGTTATTCCTGGCTCTGTAGTCATGGGGGGCAGCTAGGCCTCAAGGAGATGCAGTTCATCTAGAGAGGGGAGAGTGGTAAAGAGCATTGTACCTACAGTCCATCCTTTGCATGGAATGTCTTCTTTCCTAATGGGTGCCTTTTAAAAGCCTTTAGCCAAGGCCTGTATTACCTTTTCCATGCAACCTTCCTCTCAACTTGCCCCCAAACCCACCCTTGAGATCAAGGCCTGTTTGTATCCCCAGCTCTTTGCACGTACTAAAGACTTTGTAAATGTTGGATTTTTGGATTGTACTGAAAGGAATGGGTGTGAAAAGTTGGAATGGAGTTTGAGATGAGACTTAGAGGTAGACGGTGGATTACACTCTTACCCCTTACTATTCTGCTTTAGGTCCACACTCCAGGACGTCATACCAAATCTTCATTTTTCAGTAGCAATCAAGAGTCACCAGGAGGAAATGTCATCAGCCAGTAAGGAGTGGGTCTGGGCTCAAAGGGGCTTGTTCCATAATAGATTCAGGGGTATGATGGGATAGTATTGTAACTCACTGAAAAGGAACAATCCAACATTTTCCTTCATGACTATGGGCCTGCCCATGGCCTTAACACTCAAATAATCAGAAGGCCTTGCGGGAGGGGGAAAATAAAAGAATCCGTTACAGTGTAGCAGAGCTTCTACCATGGTGTCAACTTCCTCAGACCCTTCCTGACCTTTCAGAGCAGGGGTCACTAGTAATCCAGGATCTTACCTGGGTCTGACTGATGTGTCACCAGAAATCCCCACTATTCCAAGTGGCCCGGGGGTGCCTTGGACTATGTCAATAGTTGAACTTCCCAGGGGGGATAGTCCTAAGTGACAGGTAGAGCATAATTCAACACTCCTGTTCCCTCTGACATCAGGACCCAAATGGGTGGTGATTCGGGACAGCCCTGGGCGAGAACAAGGCTACCAGGTGAGGTGAAAATGAAATAACGGATTACAGGGGGTAGGATGGCATTATCAAAGCTTGGAACCAGGAGGTATAAACTAGGTAGTGCATGATCATAGGGATGACTCTTTCTAGCCAACATTCTGTCTGCCCCCAAGTGTAGCTTTCCATATGTGCCATCTGAAAGTTTCCTCCCCCGCCAAGTGGGTATGATTATCACTACCACTCACCTTTCCACCCCTCAGGAGAATAAAGGTCCCAATTTAACAAGCTGCTTCTGAAAATTTGCCTATCCTGACTCTAGTATATAGTCTGAACACGTCGTTCTTCCGTCATGTCCGATTCTTCCTGATCCCATTCAGGGGTTTCTTGGCAAAGTTACTGGCATGGTTTGCCATTTCCTTCTCCAGCTCGTTTTACAGATGAGAAAACTAAAGACAAACGGGGTTAAGTCATTTGCCTAGGGTCATACAACTAGTAAGTGTCTGAGGCCAGATTTGAACTCAGGAAGATGAGTCTTTCTGATGTTAGGCCTGGCACTCTTATCTACTTGGCCACCTAGTTGCCTCATAGCCTTTATATAGATATACATTAAATACCAGTTCCAATCCAATTAGCATTTATTAAACACTTATACTATGTTCAAAGCACTATGCTAGGCCCCTAGGGCAAGGGGGAAGGGGGATGCAAAGACAAAATGAAAAAATAGTCCCTGCTCTCAAGAAGCTTATGTTCTGCTGGTTAAATCAACATTTTTCAGCTCACAGGGATGAGCCCGTTGTTGGTCCTCAGTACGTATTTGTTGAATCAGTTAATCCTCTGATCGTGCTGTTCCCTGTGCCTGATTGCCCTCCCCTAACGTCTCACTTATCCTTCCAGATTCAGCTCAAATAGGACCAACCCTATGAAGCCTTCCCCGATTTTCCAGTCCCCAGCCAGAAGTGATTTCTCCCTTTATCTGGCCTCATAGGACTTTATGCCCCTGTGTTACACTTCGCATTCTCATTTCTGTGTATAGTCTAATCTTTCTTTGTTTTATTTGCTTTTACCTCCATGGTATCTAGCACAGTACGTTGCATATGACAAATGTTTGAATGAGTGTCATTCTTTTACGTAGCTCACCAACCCCCAGGAGAGCCGAACATCCCTGCCTACTCCAAAGTGCTGAACAGTTCCCCAAGTGGACTGGAAACCCACAGTCTTGCTCAGCAGGTGCCACTAGAAGGAACACATGAAGCCCCTCTCTCCATGGTGAGATCAGAGTCCAGAGAAGATCTTAAGAGAGTGGAAATCAAGGATATTTGGGAATGAGAGAGCTAGAAAGTTCCAGCTTTTGGGAGACTTCCCCAGTAGCAGTTAGCACTGAGGATAAGAGCAAGTGGGTAGGGTAATATCGATATATCCAGAAGGCCCAAGTTCAGAGGCCTAGGTCTAAAGCAGAACACATCCAGGCCTTCCTAAAATGAAACTGATTCTCTCTGCCCCAACCTTCTAGCCTCTCTCCAGTGGATAAGTTAGCAGAAATTCATTTACATTTACCTGTCTCCCTTCAGAGTAATCTAAGGTTATCAGCAAGGCAGATTGGTGTTTTCTTTCCCACTTTTCTTCACCTTCTTCTCCCACAGGATAGCCCTAGCTTCCCTTGGATCTCTTCTCCTCAGATTCAGTTCACTGCTGGCCAGGTAGGCCATGCCTCACCCTTTGGACTGGCCAGTCGCGTACCTGTCACCCATCCATCAACTCTGGTTTGTACATACGTGGGGTTAGGGTTAAGGAAGGAAGTCACCCTAGTATGAGTTGTCTGGCCTAACAAGTTCTAGCCACGTTCTGATTTCTCCACAGACCTCCTACTCTGTGGTACGTCATTTGTCTGTCTTCTCCAGGACTCCTCAGGTCACCCCTGCTTCAACTCCCAGTGTTCAGCAGGTAAGAGGGAGGAGGAAGCAGTGTGAATACTACCAGCAAGAATGGAGACCTGGAAGCAGGGAGAACCAAAGCAGTGGCGCTTGGCTGGTTTGGCATCCCCCCTGCCTTTGTTCTAAATCTTCCTTCTGCCTTGAGTTTGTGGTTCAGTGTGTTGACATCTCCTTGGTCATGTGTGATAGGCCTGTCTCTACAGTTTTGTCTTGAGGAGGCTGCTATTGCCCTGGGTGACTAGCAGGAGACTGCAGTGGATGGGAGTTGTTACTAACATAAAATCCAGCCCTCTATCTGGCTCTGAGCATCCTCCAAAGATATCCTTCTGGCCTTTCTTACATGTACTCATTACCAAAATTCTGGTTAAAGTACCTTCTGATTCTTCCTTGTGAGAAGCAAATCTTGAGGATCTCGTTTTGCCCTCTGTCCCCTAAACGATACTGACTTTTCTTAGTATATTTGGGGTCATGTATATCCTTACCTCTGACATAATATTTGGGGACAAATAGGATCTCAGAGAGAGCTACTTAGGAAGGTTTTTTTTTTGCCTCAGAGAAATGCACTCCCTTCCTCCTTGGTCCCTTTTGACAGAGGACCCTGCATTTTCCTAGTAGTTTTGGATGTTGCAAGGATCCTAACTGCCTCTTTCCACATCACTTTGGCTTCCCAATTGTATCTTTCCCCTAGGAGCGGATTGTTGTCAAGCAGTTGTATAAAGAGAGCTGGGCAAGTCCGGAGAAGGAGCCTGAGAAACCCTCCCCCATGACTCCTCTCAACAGAATGTCCTTGGAACTGAGAAGACACGAGGCAGGCCCCAGAGATATAGGGGTAGCAGCTCCAACCAACAGCATGTCCCTGGAACTGAGTAGGCATGAGATGGACCCCAGAGATGTTGGGGTAGCAACTTCATCGAACACGATGTCCCTGGAGCTGAGCAGACATGAGGTGGGTCCCAGGGACGTAGGGGTAGCAGCCCCATCCTCCAGGAGATTGTCACGGGGACTGAGTGGTCTCAAAACGATGTGTATGTCTTATTTACAGCGCATCAATATCTTGAAGCAGCTGCTACAACAGGAGGTAGAAGGGCTGGCTAAGGTAGAGGATGGCCACCAGAGTGGCATGTCTCACCGTAAAATGATTGAGCCCAAGCTGGCTATGATTCCTTGTATCACAGAGCCCTCAGATCATGGTTCTTCGCTTCCCAGCCTCCAAGGACCTAAGCAGCACCCTGATGTTGGGGAATCCATCTCCACTGGGGGCCCAGGCATTCAAGAACTCATACAGCAACCTAATGTTGGCATGTGCACCACAGCTTCCACCAACCTGACCTTTTTCCAATGTCCCCTCTGTGGCAGCATTCCTCTCCATTCCCTTGACTCCCTAAGGAGTCCCATGGGCACTATAGGTAAGGAACCAGATATAAGAGTTGTGGGGGGCGGAGGGACGGACCAGATATATAGGCAAGGGCACTCTCTCCTGGATACTGAGGGAGGAGTCACTCCCTTGAATAAGAGGGTGCCCTACCTTTCCTTCTCTGCCTCACCTTGGCCTCATCCCCTCTTCATGTAGGGCATAGAGAGGGGAAAAATCTTATACCTATGCTATCTTGCTTGTGGCCAACTTTACCTTCAGATTGAATAGTCAGAAAGATCTCTGCCTACTTCTCTACGTACTCATTTCATTCAACCTCCTGCCCCCAGGTCCTGCTGTCCTAGCCCTATGCCAGCAACTAAATGCATGGCTAGAAGCCATTAGACTACTCTATGAAGGCTGCCTGGATGACGAGTGTGCCTTCTATACAGGACGAGGCATTCCTGGCCCCCAGAGGATCTGTAAGAATCCTGTGGCCACATGGCTGGAGAGGCAGGAGGCCATGGTAAACCTCACTTGGCAATGGGGGGAGAAGGGGCAGACTTGTCTGGCGTCATAGGCTTTTTGCCCAGTGAAGACTCAGGCAAAGAATCAATGGTGTGAGGGTGATGGCCCTGAGTTTAGGAGGATCCAGACTAATAGGATCTCTTCTCTTTCTAGGATTTTGTTCCAATCTCTTCTCCAGTTCCCTAGGACTATTCCAAACCTCCCCACACTTCATTCCTCCTTATTTATTATACATGGACTTTTTTTTTAATCTTTCAATAAAATTTTATGATCATAGTTGTGTTGTTTTCCTTCTTTTTAGGGCAGAGAGAAGAGTAGTTTGAGGTTGGGACCCCTTACCTCTGACATAAAGGTGTTGAGGCTGCTACTGTATCAGTTGTCCATGAGGTGGCACTACCAACCTTCTCCTAAGACCTTTGCACTTAATTTCTCAGGACTTCCTTTCTTCATTCCTCAACACCGCCCCCACCCCACCCCCCCAGGCTATCCTGTGTATTGAAGGCAGTTTTAGGGACTCTGCTTTCCATCTGGTTATGTTTAAATTACATACCCTTCCAAGATGTCAATGGTATTCTCCCTGGGAGCACACTCCTTCCCAAATCCCATCCATACCACTAACACCTCTCCTTCATTGTCACTTTTCCTTTGACATTAGGCGAATAAGTAGAGGCACCAGCCCACAGCAAGGGTTCTTAAATTTTTTGTGTATCATTGATGCCTTTGGCAGTCTGGCAGTAAAGCCTACAGATCCCATCTCAGAATAAGGCTTTTAAGATGTATAAAATTACAAAGGAAACCAATTATGTTTAAATAAAAATTAATTTTTTTCCAATCCAAGTTTATGGACTCCTTGGGAGTCCATGGACCCCAGGTTAAGAACTCCTGTTCTGGAGGAAGAACCTGGCATCACATCCTGCTCACTCCCAAGTCAAAAGGTCTCTCCAACATAAGGCCTTACCCCACCTATTAGAAGCTGAGACTTACCCCTGTGTTGAAACCTAGGTTTTTCCTGGGTTCAGTATTTCCCCTGAGGTTCCATCCTTTTTCACTCTATAATCCAGTGCCTATTTCTCTAAAGTGGTTTGGACTCAGTATGGTAGGGATGTTTGGAGTCCTGAATGGCAGGCAACGTGGTTTTCTTTTAACTGTTTTCCTTCTCAGCCCAAGTCACACTCAGCTATGCATGTCCCAAACCTTATTTTATTAGAAGAGAGAACAGTAACCGTAACCTTAGGGCTCAGTCTAATTGTGGGATATGGTAGGGATGGGGCTGCACAATTTGGGTCTAAAATGCCAGAAAATGCTTCTTCAGTTTACTGACCAAAGCTGGATTCAGTTGCATAAGGACTGAAGAGCAGCAATCTCCAGCCTCGACCTCCTGGAGATGGGGGAGTGGGTAGAGAGGGGAGAGAAGAGCAGCACCCCAGCCCAAGGCCTAGTCCTATCTTTGGAATACTTCATGGAGTCCATATTTTCTGCTCTGGATTCCCTTCCCTGCCCGCAGATGCTGGTGTCCAGTAGCTGGTGTTTACTTGTTGTAAATCACTATCTACTTGCCTAATCTTTTGCCTACCTTTCTGCCTGTCCTACCTTTCTATGGAGAAAATCAAGCTCTGAATCCTTGCCCTCCCTCCCAACCTAGGGCCAAACCATCTCCAGGACCTCTATTTGTGCCTCACTTAACACCACTGGTTCTAGAACCTACCTGTGTGCTGCAATGCTTCATTCAGTCCTCTATTCCACAAGGATCACTCCCCAAATTATGCCGCTCTGCCACCCCGAGGCTTAGCTGATCCCCTAGAAGCTTTCAGTCTGTTGTTTTATGTCTGGAGTTGGAAGGAGAAGCAGGGACTGTGACCTGGCAGTCTAATTAAGCAAAAGGAATAAGATGTGGGCATGGAACGGCTGAGGATAGGGCTCAGCCCTGATGGTTCAGTGAGGGCGGGTCGGGAGAGGGCTCAGTCCGGGTAGATGATGAAGCCAGAGAAGGTGCTGTACTTGTTGGTGTTCCCCCCATGCACCTTGCCTCCATCCAGCTTGATGAACACCTCGTCCCCCACGTCCAGGTGCAGGATGACGCTGTTGCTGGCGTAGTCGTAGTTCTGGTCTGCATCCTGGGCGATGGCACTGGCCCGGACCTGGGGTAAGGGGACCGATGTCGAGGACAACCTCAGTAGTCCGGGCTCCTGGTATTTGGCCCACCCTCCCCCTTCGTTTTCTGACTGATCGGTTGGCAATCGGGGGGGTCTCAGTTTCCTCTTGCGGATCCCTAGGAACTCAGGCCCAGGCCCTGTCTCTCTCCCATTCCTACTCCCCAAAGCTAACCACACTGGGGGGAGGGGGAATGGCAGCTCGGACACTGCCCAGAAGCCCGTAAGTCCCTGGGGCACTGCAGTATCTGATTGGGTTAGCTGGCTCCCCTCCCTGCAACTTATCATACTGGTCAATTCCCTTTCTCTTAAACTGATTGAGCCTAGGGAGCTAAAAGTTCGGGCTTCAGGTCTCTAACCAGCACTTTTTCTGCTTAGACCAGACATGGAAGAATTCAGTCCACCTGACTGATATCGCGAAATTTTAAAGTCTGCTTTTAGGGTTAAAAGCCTAGTGAGATAGACCCAGGAGTGCCTTTGCTCTCCTTTCTTTTTTCCCTCGCTGCCGTCGACCTCAAGCATCTGATTGTCAACCACTCCTCCCCCTTCCTACACCCCCGCCCAGCATTTCTTTTCCAGTCCCGCAGGGGCTGGTTATTAACGCATTAATTATTCATCATTATTCTAATCACTATTTACCGTCCCCTGGACCGCAGCCTGGGAGCCATCCGCCCAGAATACAGAATGGGCACCGCCCCAGCCCTGGTACACACACACACACACACACACACACACACACACACACACACACACACTTTTCCTCAGTTGTCAGCGGCTGGAAGCCCAGGGGAAAAGGGAGACCCAAAGAAACAGTCGCCAGTCGGTGTGAATGGACTGAAAGACACACGGACACCAGGACAAACCATGGACAAACAGACACTGAGACAGGGAAACGTACAGCCACAGAACTGTGAAGGCAGTGGGACAGTAGTATACGTGGGCAGAAGCAAGAAGACATAAGAACAGGAAAAGCAGACATGGGGACCCCAAACCCAGGAGCCATCTGGCATAGCCTGGGGTCACCCTCCGGGGCACAGCTGCCTGACTGCTTCAGATCCACAATCTCCCTTTACTTGGCCCAGCGTTTAAAAAGGAATACACTGAAATCCTCTCCCACCGAGTGCTACCGAGCCAGCTTAGCCTAGAGAGCTTAGTGACTTGCTCTTAGAACCGCAGCGCAGAGCTCTCCTACCCTTTCTAGCTCAGGACTCCCTTAGCTACATTCCCTAGTGCCTTAGCTCCTAGTCCTTGATCATTGCCCTCGTGATGTTGTGGGCAAAAGGAACCTGAGCTCCCGTTTCCCCAAACCAAAGGCAGCAGCCACAGGTACTGGCCATGGGGCTCCTCTTTGGACTTCCTTCCCACACCTCCTCCACCCTCTTTGTGCGAACCACGTAATACCAGGGTTCGATCGGATCTGGGCGAGTTCCAACAGGTGCAGGTGTATTTGGGGACTATTCGGAAGCGTTCGAACCAGAGGGATGACGGGGGAGTCAGAACCTCAGCCACCGGGATCGGTGGGCTCTTAAAGTCGGGGCTCTGCCCAGTATATTTCTCTCCTCCGTTCCTGTTATTCTTCCTCCGAATCTCGTTTCCTTTTCACCTCCTAGACTCTGCACTCTTATCCCACCTTGGGCTGCTGCCTCTGGAAAGCTCGGAAGTGGCAATTAAGAAAGGAAGCAGACCGCTAGCCTCTGCGATTTAGGCAAAAAAGGGTGGGGGTGGGATGGGGGTGGTGGTAAGGTGGTGGATTGAAGTTGTTTGCGTTTGAAAAACAAACAAACAAGCTTTTTCTTCAAAATCAGAGCCTAATCTCGTGCGAGCCGCAAACCGGCGCCCACCTGCCTGCCAACGGACGTCGGCGGAAACTCTAGGGGACAACAGGGTCGGGAGCTTGGAACTGTAATTGAAGAGACTCCGGGGAGATGCCGGTAGAAGGCAACCCAGGTAGTTTTGAATAAGCAAAAATAGCAAAGTGTTGGAGACTGCAGGGACCGCCCAAGGGATGTTGGGTCTCGGGGTT
The DNA here is from genome assembly GCF_011100635.1 of Trichosurus vulpecula. NCBI lineage: Eukaryota > Metazoa > Chordata > Mammalia > Diprotodontia > Phalangeridae > Trichosurus > Trichosurus vulpecula. Next base: position 276,459,940 of record NC_050577.1, on the reverse strand, counting down.
AGCAGAAGAGGAGGGGAGGTGGAAGGAGTCTAGACGAGGGAAAAGGGCTCGGCCCAAAGTCGGGAATGACAAGAGCCGGACCGGGCAGAGAGACCCAACGGGCTGGAGACCCCTCTATTCTGCCTGGGACCCAGTCCAAGGCCTCTGGAGTGTATGTGGTGGGGGGACGGGGTGTATGGAATGGGGTCAAGGGGATGGGGAGGAGAGAAGCTGTCTCAAGTGGGGAGACTGGAAGTGTCGCTCCTGAGGAGCTCAAGCTAGGGTGGTGGAATAGGGGTGGGGCGGGCAGGTCAGGGATATTGGGCGGTGGACTGGGGACGGGTCCCTCACCTGCCCGTTCTTCATCAGATCTGCCCACATGCTGGTGCCGTCGCCGCCGCGCATCAGCACGTGGTAGGCAAAGAAGTATACACCCGGCATGGGACAGGTGAACTTGCCACTGGCCGCCTCGTATGCGTTGCCTACGTTGGTCACCACGTCGTCGAAGCGCAGCACCTCGTAGCCCTCATGAGGCCGACGCAGCCCAGCGTAGAAGGCTATCCGGGGAGAGTAGGCAGCGGGCACTGCTCCTCCGGGGCCTGGGCCTGGGGGTCCAGGGGGCCCTTGTCTGCCGGGCTCTCCTGGGGGACCTCTCGGGCCCTGTGGACCAGGGGGTCCTCGCAGCCCAGCTTTGCCCCTCCGGCCAGTCTCGCCTTTGGCTCCTGGGGGAAATGGAGGCGCAGAAGCGGGTGACCCGTCGGGATCTGGGCCCGGGGGCCCATGCGGGTCGCAAACCATGCGGCAGCGGCCCAGCATCTCGTAGTGCGCGGGCCCGCGGGAGCTGTGCACGAGCAGCGGGATGGCCACAAGTAGCAGCAGCACCATGGCCACCCCGACGGCCGCGCCCACCACCCGCTTGCGGCGGCTTAGGCGGGATGCGGCCAGGGCCAAGAGGTCCTCCTCACTCTTGGGCGCAATGGTTGCGGCGGCAGCTACCCTGGATTCTCCTAGAGCAACAGCAACAGGGTCTGGGGCAGTATCAGAGCCTTGGCCGGAACTACCCCACCCGACGGTTTCGTCTGGCCTCTTGCCCCTGCAGGTTCCTGCGGCAGTGGTTCCGACCCCGAAAGTGTCTCTTAAAGCAGCTGCCAAGGGGCTTGGTACCGGGGCAGCCCCCGACGGCTCGGTGCCCAGGGACCTGGGGACCCTGCGTCCTCAATTCGCCCTGACTACTCGACACTCACGGATCTCAGATACCTGGGTCACGGGTTCCTCGAATGGTGTGTTTCTCACGAATCCCGGACTCCTGGGTTCTCGAATCCCTTGACGGTTCGGTCCTGGACCAGGCGGGGGTTACCCCCCGCAGGCCGGTTGCCCCGGGCTCTGCGCTTCGGGAGGCACGAACCTGATGCGAACTCTTCATAGGGCTCAGCTCTCTGGCCTTGGGATGGTGCTGACCCCACTCCGGTCCTAGCCCTGGCAGCGGCCCCAGTCCCGCTCCTCTCTCTCACTCTCTTTCTCCTTCTGGCTCTCTCACTCCCTCCCACCCTCCTGGAGTGGCTGAGCGGGCTGTGTGAGCAGCCGCGCGGCGGGAGCCGCTATAAGCGGCCGGAGGCGGAGCGACCCCTGCAGCTAAGAGCGGGGAGGGCGGGGGCGGGGCAGAGGACTGGCCCTCCCCTTCGGTCTTTTCCTCTTCTTCTCTACCCCAGGAAACAGCTGTAAGGGGAGGCCCAGTTACTCCGCCGCCCCCGAAAACATAGGGCCGGGGTCCCACAAACATGTAGCTAAGAGAATCTGGACAGAAGCTAGAAGCAGTATGAAAGAAAAAGACAGAGATACCGAGATGCACAGACAGACACACCAGGAGAGAGAGGCAAATACTTGAGAGACTTGGTGGAGAGAGAGAAAAGGGAGAAAAAGACAATGGAGGGGCAAAAAAAAATTGAAAGAGGGAAAGAAAAGACATTGTTCCCATAACGCTTGGCTTTGCGCTAACACAGGGCAGGTGTTCAATATATACTTGTTGAGTTGCATTGAAAAAAGGCAACAGACCAAAAATGAGTATGAAGCAGGCAGAAAGATAGAAAAGAAACCACCAAGAAATAAAGGGGACAAACAAATACTAACGCAGAGACAGAGACAAAGAGACAGGGAGATAGAAAGAGGAAGGCACGGAGAGAAACGCAGAGAGGGAGAGACAGAGATAGAGTGGGAGAGACAGGAGAGCGGAGACAGGTTGACAGATCCAGAGAAATGTAAATGGCGAGCTGCAGAGAGACACCCAGGTCCGTGTTCGGACTCCAATGTAACACATCAACTCTCTGCAAACGGAAGAGAGCGAATGTGACTGCGTGTGAGAGTCTGTGTGAGACTGTATATGTCTGAATGACTGAACAGGTCTTTCTCTGTGTGTGACTTATGGGTCTGTGTCATGCTATATGTTTATATGACTGCGTGTGAGTTTACATAATTGTAAGTATATGTGATTGTATGTATTTAAATATGTATCAGTGTTTATGCATGACGGTGTTTATGAGTCTGAAAATGATTGCATTATGTGATCATAAAATTACATGATGCTATTTGGAAATATAACTATGTTCCACTGTGTACCTTCATTTGTGTGTTACTATGAATGCCTATTTCTGTGTGAAAGTGTTTTGGGGGAGGGTGTCCTTTTGTCTTGTGTATATGTAGGCTGTCTAATTCTACTGAACGGGGCACAGAGCATCAGGAGAAATTTCTCAGGGTTGCAGCATGGGAGAAGAATGGGATGGAAAAGGTCTGAATTTAATCTTAGTGCCTTCCAAAGGCCTCAGCCAAGCCTACAACCCCTCTCGTCCCCAGTTATCTCTGGCCCAGGCACAGCAGGCACTTGGCACATCTACTTAGAGAGTGAGAAATTGGCCCTGCTTTTAATCTAGAAAAAGGAAAATTGTAACCCATTATCTGAGTTTATCTGTGTGTGTGTGTGTGTCCCACTCCCATCCTTTATAGTTGGTAGAGAGGAGAAATGGAAACTAGCTATGCAAAAAAAAAAATGTAAATCAGTCTGTAGATTTAATGATAGACTTTGCCTTTCCGTGATAGTTTGTGCCTCTGATTTTTGAGAAAAAATCACAAGGGCAGGGGACTTTAGAGTTCCCTTCCAGAATAAGAGGTGAAAGTTCTAGAGGAAGGATACCATACTTACATTTTCCAAACCCCTAGGAATGACAAGGACTGGGTGTTTATAGGACAGAAGATGGAATCAGCAGCCTTGGGGAATTCAAATAGGAGAATGAGAAGGAAGAAGGAGTAGAGATGCTTGGGGAGCCAGGATGATGGGGTCAGGAAACTGCTGTCAGAGGTTAGGGCAGAGGATTTGAGTCTTGGAAGATAGTACTGAAGCAGGACCTGGACCATGGGGAGTCACAACATGTTTCGACATTACTGGGCTTGGGTTGAACAGTAATCTGAGGGGGTGAGGTTTGTGGGACAATCTGTTGCTTTCTGAGCTCCTGGGTGGGTCCTGGCCCTCTTGGGACAGATCCCTTTCTTTCCCCCTCCCTTCCCTTAGTAAGACAAGGAGGGAAGGATGGAGGAGGGGGGGAGAGTTAGGCGAGGGCTTGATAGCTCAAGAGGGTCAGGTAGTGGATGGAGACTGTTGGTAGTGGAAAGAAAGGGAGGGGCTGGCTCTTCGAACTATAAATACAAATTTTATTCCAAGGTCTTTGTCACCATTTGTCTTGGGGTGGGGGAGGCTGAGGGCCTTGACAGCCCCTTGCATGTCTAATTCTAAAGCAGATCCCCCAGGCTGGGATGATGGATGGATCAGAGCAGAGAGAGAGAGAGCAGGTCCAAGCACACACTGCTTTCCCCCAGCTTCCTCTGTCCTATTCTCTCTCTCTCTCTCTCTCTCTCTCTCTCTCTCTCTCTCTCTCTCTCCTCTCTCTCTCTCTCTCTCCCTCCCCTGCCTTCTTCCTCACTTCCCTTTTTCTATCTTACCCTGTGCTCCTCCCAAATTTCTGAGTTCATCCCCCACTGACCAAACTGGTTCCCAATCTTTGTCCTTCACTTTGCATTTTCTTTTTCCCTCTTTTGCTCTCTTTTTCTTTCTCCTTCTTAGCCTCTGCTCTCACTGCAGAACCTCTGCTTAATCTCCTTCTCCAGCCTTTCATATCCTCAAAGCTTTCTTCTTAGCCCTTCCTACACCTTTGCCCACCCTCCATAAACCCTTGTTCACAAACCTCCTTCAGCTCTTCTTTCTCAATCTTTCTTTCTCAGTGCAGACGTTCTCTCACCTTCTTGCTTCTCTGGGGGTGGGGAGCAGAGCTGTTGACTGTAGAGCTGTGGGAGCCCAGCAGGGCTGCAGCGGGGGAGGGGCATGGAGCACTGTGGAGGGAGCTAGGGGGCCAGCTCCATGAATTTATTCATGTTATGGTGCACTTTCCCCCTCACTCTGGAATGATGCTTCTAGCTCACCAGGCACTTCTTTCTTCCTCTGCAGCTGTCATTTGACAGGGCTAGGAGGACCAGGGCCTAGCAGCAAACCCTGGGACATCAAGGTTAAGAGTGAGTTCACAAGGGGATGAAGAGCAGGGGTACAAAAGCAGGAGAGAGAGAGAGAGAACTTAGTGTCAGCTGATCCAGTCAGCTAAACAGAGGTCTAGCAGGGCTAAAAGATGATTTGTAAATGGTAAACAGGAAGAATCAGGTAAGATTTGGGGAAAGGGCTTAAGAGGTGAACCAGAACAGGAATGAGAAGCAGGCCTGAGTCAGGGAGCAAAGGTGGAGGTTCTAGATGGGTTCCCAGTGCTCCCTATTTCTGTCCCAGATAGAACCCCAACATTTACCCAAACCAGTTTGAATCCCAGCTCTACTCTTCATTCTAAATCTAGCCATAAGTGCAGTAATTCTAATTCTCAACTCAATCCCTAGACTAACTATAAATCAATTACTAACCTTAACTCCATAACCTTAACTCTATAACTTAAACCTAAAATGACATTATCCCAGCCCTTACTTTAACCCAAGGGTTGACACTAAAAAATTTTCCCCAGGGCTCCATCCAGGTGTCACAGTAAGGAAGACCATGCTTTTGGTTAGCATATTATTAGCATATTATTTGCATGAGATATGTATAGCCTATTGTTCCCAAGAAGTTTTCATGTTAAAATTTTATGATGTCTGCCTTTAAGGTCATCATTTCTTGATTACTCTCTGTTCTTTCTATACCCTACTAACCCCTTAACAGAAGGAGAGGAAGAAAACAAAGAACAATGATGGCATATTGCAAGGGCCCACAAGACACCTTTGGGGTCAATCATGGTCCCTTGGCCTATTCTTGGAACACACAGCTCAAACTTATCCTTCCAAAACTCTGAGTGGGTAGAGAGTTTAAGGGAAAACCCAAGATACCTCAAAACAGGGAAATGAGAAGGTAAGGAAACCAGTGGGAGAATGAGGAGAGAACAGGAATAGGAGAAAGCCAAAGGAAGGGCAGAAGGAACTTAAGAGGTAAAACAAAGAGGAAAGGGGTGGGAAAACAGTAATATGTAAGAAGGGATTGAATCTAAAGAGAAAAGGGACTAGAGCTGGAAGGATCAGGAGAAGATGGGAGAAAGTAGGAATGGAAAGAATAAGATACGGAGTTTAGTATATATGTAAAAGTAAGTTAGAGGGGTGAAGAAGAGGGTGGGAAGAGATTGTATAGCTCTAGAGGGCTAAAGACTTGAAAAGAAAAGCTAGACAGAAAGTAGTAGGGGAAAAAGACTATGAAGAACAGAATAAAACCAAATGAAATAAAAGGAACAAAAAGGTGTGGGGTAGAGAAAGCTAAGAGGGAAGAAAAAAAGAGGGGAGATTTCTATCTTAAAGGTTCAGGGGTATATGGCCCACACCCAGGGTTGGCCTAAGGCCCTAGCAAACCTGGGAGCAACCAGAGTTGTGATATATTAGGGGGTGCCAAAATGGAGTATCTTAAAGTTCCCAATGTAAGAAACAAATATTCACTACCTGAGGTCCCAACAGTCCTAGCCAGCATTGTTCCATTTAATAGTTGCATTCTCATCAAACCTGGAAGAGCCTTCCCACAGACTTCTAGAGGGACTGGCACTGCATCTTCAGGACGCTATTATTTCCTGAGCTGGTCCATCTATTGTAGGGTTCCAATATCCCTTTCCTCAGTAGCCACCTAGGCCTGATCCTCTCTAGACTCCAAGCACTATCAAGACTGAGGAACTAGTGGCTGTAGAGGTTTTCTATTTCCTCTAGGGAGCAATTAGGGCTAATCCAGAAAACCATCTGGGATTGAAGAATACTGACTTCTTACCAAGTAAATACCCTTTACAAGGGTATTTTTCCTAAGGTATATTTCCTAACCCTTTTCTATTCCTAGATCACAACTCTGCTCTCCACTTCTTAACCCTTCCCTCCCTCAAAATCATCCAAGGCCCTTTCCCTCCCCACTCTTTGCTCCTTACTAGCTCCTGTTAATGAAATGTGCAAGTCACAGACAGCTGCCAGGCCCACTGGTTAATAGATTCCAAAATGATAGGTGAGAGGAAGGGGGCAATGCTAGAAAGATAGGGCATAAATGGGATATATCAGCCGTGGAACGAGTGAGGGTATGTTGACTTAAACTTGCCATGTTGTCCGTGATCTCTGACCCCAGAATAGAGTGGGATATATTAGAAGGAGATGGGAGTGCCTAGATGAAGGTGGGTGCAGCAAACCAAAATGAGACCACAGATGGGCTCAGCTGCCCAGAAAGGAGCAGCAATTGAGGCCGGAGCTATGCCTCCCGACGCTATAGATATCCTCCTGCCCTGTGAGCTGTGGCCTCTGTCCATGAGGTCTCCTGCAATCAGTCCTGGGGACCTGTGCTTCCCAGTTGGGCTCTCTACGCATTGGTTGAAAGGGGAATGAGACCCAGTTCCTTTCCCCCTTTTAATTTCTACTTGGTTGGGAATGCTGCCGGGATCCGGCCTGTTTCCTGCTCATCTATAAACCGCCCTTCTCTGGTCCTGGTCCCGACACAGACTCTTGACTCCCCAGGCTCTCTTCACTAGCCGGGCTCCCCCCATCCTCCATCCATCCCTGTCAGTTGGGCGGCTCAGAGCCCCAGAGCCAGGGCCCGCCGGGTTCCTCCTCCTTCCATCTCTCCCCTCTTCCTCCTCCTCTCCCTCTCTGGCGGCCTCGGCCTTTATTAGGGATTCCAGGGCTGTCGGTCCAGCCATCCATCCTGTCCGCCGGCAATTAGGCGGCCAGACAAAGAGCAGCTTCGGATGGATGAGGGTCCCGGAGGATAGGAAATGTGAAGGGTCAGCGCTGCCGCCCGCGCACCCCCCCGCACCCCGCTCCCTCCTCCGCATAATCACCGCGCAGCCCGTCACTCACTCGGGGCCGTCCGGGGACCTGCTGAAGGCTGGAGAGAGGGGAGGAGGGAAGAATACTTTGGCCCTGGGCCCCAGGAGTTGGAGGAGAGGGGGGCGCCGGGGGTGGGGGAGTGGGGCGGGGGCACCTCTGCCTCCGGGCGCCTCCTGCGGGAAGCAGGCGGGACTGCTATCCCGGGACGCCTTCTGCGGCAAGAAGAGAGGACTTCGGCCCTATGGTTACCCCCCCACTCCACCCCCACTTCTGTAAAGTGAACCGAATTGAACCGAGGCAAGTCAAGAATTTCCAAGCATAGTGAGAGTGGAGTAGGGTTATAGGTGTTGAGCTGGAAAGGAGTGGAGTGGAGCCTGGAGTCAGGGCTTCATTGCGGCTGTTCCCCGCCAACACCACCCCCCGCCCCCCTCCCCGACCTGACAAATCGACATCTCAATCTGACAATTACCCGCCGTGGCCTGGGGAGGGGGCTCCCTGGTCCTGTCCCTGATCACCGGGTGGAGGGAGGTGGGCGATCCTGGCAGTGATGAACGAGGCGGGGATGGGGGGGGTGCTCCGGGCCCTGAGCGCGCATTCATTACACCGACTGACAGCTGGGGGTGGGGGGGCCGGCGCGGAGGCGTACGTGCCTAGCTAGAGTGAGGCCGGTGGTAGGAGATGGGGAGCTGCGTGTATGTAGAGGGGTGGTGGTGTGGAAGACTACTTCCTACATTAGTGGGAAGTCCTTTTCACATGTCCCGGGATTTGTCCCCCTGTTTCTCCTAATAGACCCCCCGCCCCGGACTTCAATTTCTTCCACCTCGGCTGCCCAGCCCGGATGGTTTTTGTTCCTTATTTCCGAGAGACCTCCATCCATTTCTCTTTTCCCGTCTAGGCCCCGCTTCAAGCTCCATCTCTTCTCAGAGATCATAGTCAGAGTAGGTTTGGGTATTAAAGGCAATCCGAAGGACTTCTGGAGGATAAAGCTCCCGAACGGAGGAGGGAAGAGGTGGGACAGGGAGCTCTGGTTCAAGCTGTTGTTTGGGGCAATGATTCTGGTTCGTTCTGGGAGGTCTGCCCGGGTGTGAGTAATTGGTCAGTGTGTGTGTGTGTGTGTGTGTAACTCGTGGTTAAGGGTCAAAGTGTTTCGATGTAAAAGTGTCAGGGATAACGCCTGGGTGTGTGTGTGTGATTGGGGCGTTGTAAATGTGTGTCCCCAAGTGTGTCGGTGTGTCTTTCAGTATGAGCCGCAGCCCTTCAGTGTGATGGCCTCACCGCTCAGCTGTCAGATCCCTGTCTCTGGCTCTGGAGGAAATGGCAGCGCAAGTGGTGACAGCTGGGGGGTGGGGTGGGGGGGGGGATTTGTGTGTGAACGAGGAGGGTCTTGTTAACTGTCTGAGTGCCGGGCTACACGATAGGTCCCGGCCCAGTCACTGCCCATGAGGTAAATTTGAATCTCTGCTCCTTCCTCCTCCTCCAAAAAAGCTCCTCTTCTCCAAGTTTTTCAGAGAGAATAGAGAAGGGACCCCTGTGGACCCAAGCAGAGATTTAGGACCCAAAGTGGCCATTCTCCCAGAGCTGGAGAACTAAAGTGGCACTTCCGCGTTGGGGTGTAGGTCGGGGAAGAGATCTTGATAACACTGGGACTTAGTTAGTCCCTAGTGACAAGAGTCAAGGATTGATGGATTCATGGCATCTTAGAATTGGACTATAGGCCAGCTCCCTCCTTTGACATACAAGAAACAGACTAAGGTCTCAGAGACCACTCTGGTTCACAACAGCTTAAAACAGGGAGTGGAAGGAAGGGGGTCACCTTGTAAAGAGAAGTGGAGCAAGAGTTTGGCCTGGGATGAGTAGGGGTACCTGGATTAGATAGAAATTCCATCTCTGGAGACTGACCCCTGTCTGCTTCTAGGCTAGGCTAGATCCTGTCACTGGTCCACTCATGAGGGGATGTTTAGGTGGGAAGGGCCTAATGTAGTATGCCAGGTTAGACTCTCCCGTAGTGTCAATTTGGCCTTTAAGTAGGTTGTTCCAAGGCAGAAGTTTGTATGGATCCTCCTGGAGGGAGGCAGCATGGTACAGTGGTATGATCCGTGGCTCTGGAGTCAAGAGGATCTGGGTTCTACTCTCAGCTGTGCCACTTCCTACCTTTATGACCTTGGGGAAAACATTTCACCTCCCTGGGCCTCAGTTTCCTCATCTGTAAGATGGGGTGGGTGGACTACATAATTTCTAAGGTCCCTTTAAGCTCTGTTTCATGCTGATAGTACTTCAAATAGTTCTCTCTCAGTTTTGCACATTTGGAAAAACACTCATAGAAGCCGTTGCATCAAGGCTGGTGATCTTATACACACTGCCTTCTCAGAGAGAATTTTCTGTGCTTGGCCTCTTTTCCTCTGGGCTTCCTCTCTTAAGCCCTGAAAAAAAAAATGTCTTTCCAAATTTCCAGTCTTCCTCTTGTACCTCTATTATCTCTGTATTTTCGTCTCTATGCCTGTTTACTTCAACATATATCCACCTGTGTTTGCATCTCTTTCTATGTGTCCATGCATTTGTATTTCTGCTGCCCCCAGACTATGATTTTTATCCCTGAGGTATCCCTTCTTGAAGGCCCCTCGACCCAGAAGTGAGATCCGTTGTAATTGGTGAGGAGGGGGCGGACAGGAGGGAAAGTGGAAATTCGGGGATACTGAGCCTCTTTTCCTTGTCTTAAATCTACCCCTGGTAATAACCTGGATCTCCGACCCCGGGGACCCCAGCGAAAAGGGTGTCAAGGCCGTGGCCAATGCTGTGGCCGATTATCATTCTTGACATAGGCGGTGGGTCGATGCTCAGATGTCTTCCCTCCTTCTCCTCTCAGGGCCCCCTGCCCCCAGCTTGGAAAAGGCAAATTTGACATTTTTAAATCCCGAGCCTTAGAGGGATCGATGAGACCCGAGGGCCCCGCCCGGGGTCGATATTCCTGATTGGGAAGAGGCCGTAGAGCCAAGCCAGAGTGTAAATCACCAGGACCTGGGGGTGGAGGGAGGATTAAAGGGGGCGGGGGAAAGAAACTGGAATTGGCCGAGGAAATCAGAGAAATCCTGAAGAGAGAGAGAGAGAGTGAAGAGAAAGACAGAAAGGCAGAGACCCCGAGACCTGGAGAAAGAATCGGAGCTACAGAGAGCAAGACTCTGGAAGAACAACATATGGAGGGGTCGCTTCCTCCCTCCCCCATCCTTCAGCCTTCTCTCCTTCGTTCTGCCAACTCCCGAGCTCCGGCTCTGGTCTCGCTTCAACAGCCTCCACCCTCCGCTGCCCCTGGAGCCGCCCTTGGGAGTCCGGTGTCGAAGCCAGCCAAGCAGCGGCCTCGACTCTGGCCGCTCCCGGGGGTGGAAGGGGGTTGGGGGAGGGCAGCGGTTTCGGCTGTCACTGAGCAGACAGGCTGACTTGGGACTCTGGGGTGGAAGGTGGGGGTCGGAGTGAATGTGAGAGGGAGAAGGGGAGGCGGGAGCATAAAGGACCTAGTGAGTGGATGTGGAGACAGGATGGTGTGACAGGAAAGAACCGCTGAGGCAAAGTGGCTAGAACAGCTTTCTTAGAGGAAACAGCCGGCTTAGAGGAAGGGTCCGAGGAAGACAGAAGTGGAAGGCAGCGAGGTAGTCTCAGGACAGAAACGAAGCCAGAGATGAGTGGAGAGATACAAAATGAGGTTGGGAGAGGGCTTCAGATCCTGAGTCGCCCTTCACCTCCGAAACCAATTCAGGGAAGTTTCTCAGCTCTCTGCAGAGGTTTATAACTGAGGAGAAGGGGAGTAGGGATTCTAACTCTGATCCTCAGGTTGAGCTACTGTGGGGAACCTGTGGATGAAACCAAATGGCCCCAGGCCCCCTAAATTTTAGGGCCCATTTCCCTTTGTAGTAAAGACTAAACAAAGGAGCAAAGAATTCTGCTTAAGTTGTTTCAAGCTCTGCAGGCCTAGACCAGTTTTTGAGGAGAAAGTACCGAGACTGGGTGGATGTGGGGCTTGAGAAGGTTGGGAGAAGCAGAGACAAGTGCCCAGCATATAGCAGATGCTTAATAAATGCTTGGAGATTGATTAATAGAAGCAGGAACATAGGAGAAACAATGATTCATACAAAGATAGAAACCCAAAATAAGTGGCTAAAATGGAGAAAGGAGAGTGATGCATGTTTGTGGGAAGGGTTACATGGAACCTTAACCTTTCCACAAATGTCTGTTTCTAAACCCTCCTGATAAGTGGACTTCTAATGGCACTGCCTTTCCCCTTCCCTGACTTCTAGGTGATGCAGTGGATAGAGCCAGACTGGGCCTGGAGTTAGAAAAATCTGAGTTCAAATCCAACCTCAGTCACTTAACTGCTATTTGCCTCAGTTTCCTCCACTGTAACAATAGCACCCACCTCACAGGATCGTAGTAAGGATCAAATGAGATAATATTTGTAGAGTGCTTGCACATAGATGCTAGCTATTATTACTACTATTTCTAGTGCACTTTAATATACTGTGGAAATTGAGCCTAGGAAGGTAGAGATGAACCAGAAAGTGTGAAGAGAGAGTCAGTGATAGGAAAAAGGCATACACTCTGCAAGCCTACTCTGCAAATCTCCCTTCATTTCCTTCCCCCCCCCCACAAGACCCCCAAGCCTGAGCCTAGGCCCCTTCCTCAAATCCCATATCTCTTGTTAACCTAAGTAGCTCCTAGTCTCTTCCCTACCTCTTCTGTCATCCACCTCCCTCCTCCCTCAGGTGCCTGTTTATAGAACAATTTGGGAAAAACAATCCGGGCTTAGTGACGGGCCATAATTGTGACAAAGTGAGTGCGGGTGGAGAGAGAGAGAGCCAGTGTGAGAGGGTGAGGAAGGAGGGGGGAAATTGTGTGTGTGTGTGTGTGTGTGTGAGAGAGAGAGAGAGAGAGAGAGAGAGAGAGAGAGAGAGAGAAAGAGAGAGAGAGATATTATCTTTTCACAGCATCGCTTCCACCCTTCTGCCCCTCCATCTCTCTTTTCTCATTCTGATCACCTTCTCTGTCCCAGACTCTTACTGGCTTTTAATTTCTTTTCATTCGGTCCATCTCCCATCTCCTCACTTGTTTCCTCATCTTTCATCGTTTTTTTTTTCTGATTACTTCCTTCTCCCCCCCCCCCCATTTTCATTCCCACTCCTCCCTTCTTATCTTTTTCTCTCCTCCTGGAGCTCTATCTTTCACTTGTTTCTCCATCTTTCTCCCTCCACTGCCTCAGTCTCTGCTCACCCCTCTCCTTTTCCTGATTTTCCTCTGAGGCCGCTCCTTCTCTCTTTCCCCAAAATCGATGCCTATCAGTTCTCCAGGCTCAGTTTCCCTCGATAGAGGTTCTTTACTGAGTCGAAAGATTCCGCAAGGAGGGACCTTTGAGGACCCCGAGGAGTAGGGTGAAACAGAATCTTACCCTCGAACTCCTGCCCATTTCTCCCCTTCCCCGGTCCCACTGAGGTTGTGGATATCCAGATTATAGCCATGAAATACAGGACCCAGGAGACCCCAAACCCAAGTGGCTGCCTCCCTCTGCTTCATTGGGTCTCACCAAGCAGAGGCCTCAGTTATTCTAGTGAAACCTCCCTCCCCAATCCAGTCTTTCCGTCCTGCCCCGCCTTTCACCTTCCTCAGTCCCCCCTCCGCCAGCTGGTGCGTGCCAAGGCTGTGGTTCCAGAGTGTGAGGAGAGGGCTTGTTTGCCCAACTTCCGCCGCCGCCGCCCGGGTTGTTTGCAGAGCTTAGAGCAGCGCTGCGCCGCCTTGGCTGCCCAATTAGGACTCATTCATTATTCAGCATCCTAGCCTCGCACCCTCCTGACACCGCGGGCTCCCTACCTCCTCCCGCTACTTCTGATGTTTCCTCCCAGTTCTAACTAGCCCTTCCTCACTCCCACTCCCAATCCGGGGAACTTCGGACCCTCTCCAAGGGTGGAGAAAAAGAGGTTAGATTGAGTTGATATGGGAGAGTAGGGAATTACAGGTTTCGAGTCTAAGCAATGGCTACTAAGGGAGGGGGGAAATGATAGGTGGGACTAGAAAATACAAGGAGTATCAGCTTTTTTTCTTGTAGCCATCCTTGCACGCAAGGTCGGAGGAAGAAAGAAGGTCCAATCCGCCCCTTGTTTGTATGCCTCTGGTAGAGCAGGGGAGCCTCACCAGGCAACTCGGGGTTGCGTGCACCGGTTCTGCTCCTGGCCTACAGTACTGAAGAGGTGGGGAAAGTCAGGGTCTGCTCTTCCTCCCCGACTCCTTACCCTCTAGCATTTTTATCAAGGTGAAATCGGGCTAAAATGAACAGCAAAGGCATCCTTAAAGGGGAAAGGAAGTAATAAAAGAGCACCACGAAGCAGGGAAGCATGTGAAAAGGTTAGAGGCATCAGCTTTGCCCTGGTGGTTGGGGCGGGAGACGCGCGGCTGAAGGGCATTTATAGACCGGATCAATCAGTCAAGCATTTGTTAAGCATTAACTATGGAGGTATGGGGTTTACAACATGTGCACATAAGTAAGTACAAAATATAGATAAAGTAAATATGCAAGGTAATTTCGGGGAGGAATTAGTATCTGGGGGTTTAGTGCCTTTTTCACTTACTCATTCTGAAATATATTTCCTCCTCATCTCACCCATTTGCTTCAAAACTCAGCTCAAATGCCATCTATCACAAGAAGCCTTTTATGATCCCCCCTCCAATATCCATTCCTCTCTATCCCCTATGACCTTGTGTTTACTTTATTTTTGTATATACTGTACTTACATAGAGGGGTTGGACAGGAGCACATCCCATGGAGCATGTGCTCTAGCCCCTTGATAGAGGAAAAGGGGATCAGCTTTCTGGTTGGTCCGATGGTCCCTGTAACTAGAGGGGGAAGGGAGGGCGGATAGTGGGGGAGTGTTGTATTGAAAGTGGTTGTCAAATGATCCAGAAAGAGCCGCCTACTCAGTAGGTTATATAAAGAGAGAAAAGCTATTCTCTTTATTGAGCATGTTGCTGAGGACTGGGGCAGGTTGCTTGGACTTCTGGGGAGGAGAGAGATTTCTTTCCTCACCCTACCCCCAGCAGTAATGGTAGCTAAAACTCTAGAACATGGCCAGGATAATATGTGCTTGCCTAGATGAGCCTGATATTAGATCTATTCTGTTTTTCCCCCACCTAGGTCACAGAATATCGATTCTGAGAAATGAGTTTCCAGTCTTGGTGGCTCCCTAATAAGCTTAAGGGTTCCTGGCTTCTTCAGTCAGTCCTGGATGCCCATTGGGTTGTGCTTCCTGGGACTACATCACTTCTAGGAGGAAATGGCCACCAACAGAAAGATGCTGCTGCTGAAAGGACTAAGAAAGTCTAAGCCATGCTCTGGCTAGCTGGACCTTGTGAGTTACTCAAGCAGGCACCTGTGAGTTGAAAGGAATATTCCACTGTCCTGAAATTCTTTTATCTCCCAGGGGAGTATGCTCAATGTGATTAGTTATTGTTTTATGCTTTAAACATTTGCTAATGCTCACTTATGAATCTTTTATGTTTCAAGCAGTTCTTTTGTGGTGGAAGAAATAAATAACTGTCCTATACTTGATATCTACTTTGTGCATTGAATGCACTTACTAGAATGGACTTTGTTAGTCTCTTTTGGGGGAGACTCTGACGTGAACTGGTTGTAAAGATGATTGTGTGCGCAATAACAATGAGAGAATTTGAGGAAAGTCTGATCTTGGGCATCAGAATCCATCAGGACTGAATCTGTGAATCCAAACAGTAACTTTTCTGGGACAGGGGCACTCAATCACAGGTAATATGTGTGTGTTCATGTTCATGTTCATATAAATGTACATATATATATTCTCCCCTTATTGAATGTAAGCTCCTAGAGGGCAGAGGAAGTTTCGTTTTTTACTTTATATCCTCAGTGATCAATGTAAGTGTTCAATAGATGCTTATTGACTGATCAGGTGGTATATGAAGTGAATTTTGAAAAAGGCCAGGGATTCTGAGAGGCAGAATTGAGGAGGACATTCCAGTAGACTGGAAGAGAGGACAGCCTTGAAAACGCAAGAGAGATGGAATGTTGAATGTGAGGACAAGCTTGTAGACCAACTTAGTTGGACCATCATGGGATAAAAAGCTTGGAAAGGTTGACTGGAACTAGATTGAGAAGGGCTTTGAATGCCAAAAAGAGGAGTTTGTTTTTGATACCAGAGGCAATAAGAAACCATTGGAGCTTTTAGAGGAGGGAAGGAATCGGGGTCAGGCCAGTGCTTTAAAAATATCACATAAGCAGCTAGGAAGGGGATGGGTTGAAGAGGTCATTGCAATTGTTAAGGTAAAAGGTGATCAGAATCTAAGCTAGGCCTTGTGAGCAAGATGAGGACATATTTGAGAGTTATGATAGAGATACAAGACTTGGCAACTGTCTTGTGGGGAGGAGATGAGGCAGTGAGGAAGTGAGGATGTCTCTGAGGTTGTGTGCTTATGTATATGCATGTATATGTCCCCACTTTTTTTTTAAACATGGCAGACTCACTTCCTTCTTGATTGGTTGCTCCCTAGAGTCACATTCCTGTCTAGTCTGGCTGGGGTGATGACCCTGATTCACTAGGAACCCCTGGGACCTAGTGCAGGTGAAACTAGATGACCTACCTGACACTTCTGCATGCAGCCTGTGCCATGAGGCAGCTTCAGCCCTTTAGTGCTGGCATCTTTCAGCAAATGGCAAGATTAGTTAAGGAATATTCAGGTCCTCAAATCAGTGACCTCCAAACAGTTTTTATCTCGAAATCTTATCAGTTAAAAAAATTGAGCATGTACCCAATATGTATTTTTCATTGTGCATTATTATTAGTAATATTTACTAAAATTTATTTTGCATTTTAATGTTTGCAAAGGTTTGTTATCTCATTTGATCCTTTCAACAGCCTTGTGATGTAGGTGCTATTATAATCCCCATTTAAAAGAGATAGGAAACTGAGGAAATCCTATATGTACACTAATATATTATGTACATTAACACACAAAACAGAAATTTAAAAAGATGAAGTAAAATTTTTTTATTTTATTTAGTGTACAATATCCCTTTGTTCTCACTGTAGTATTTTATTAAAACAATATTTTTAGTGAGACCAATGCAATTTCATATGCCCCATTTTTTTTAAAGCCTTAGTTTGGTAGTACACTAATTCGAAGATCTCATTCTGAGTTCAGTTTATTTCAATGCTTGATTTTTAATGACTGTCACGACTTAAAAAAAAAAGACCTCCCAAAATATGTGTAACCAAATGGAAGAAAGGTATCATTGTATGTGCTTACTAAGTCATGATACTTATTTTGCAATTCCAACAACCAATTATGCAAAGGTTTTTGGAAATTTACTGGTCAAATTCCAATCTTTCCTAATTTCAGTCAGTCCTTGCAAACTTATGGAAAGGTGGTGCATTTTTGTATCTTTAATAAACGGGTTCAACATTCATGAAAACTCTCCCTCTACAAGATTTGGAAACAGTTTAGAAAATTATGTTTCTAAATTTTAAAGTGTGCAGTTATGAGAGTTTTTATAGGTGACTCATCATTTTTGGCAACAAATGCTTAGTTTTTAAATGTCTTGCTAACTGTGATGGCTTCATACTAACATTAACTAATAGCTCAATGTACAATATACAATTAGGGCAGAGGTTCTTTTTTGGGGGTCTGTGAAGCTGTTTTGTTTTTAAATTTTGATAACTTTATTTCAATGTAATTGGTTTCCTTTGTAATGCTATGATTTTTTTATGCATTTAAATACATGATTCTGAAAAGGAGTCCATAGGCTTCACCAGGCTGCCAAATGAGTGTATGATACAAAAAAAGATTAAAAACTCCTGACTTAGGTTCATCACTAACAAAACAGGATATAAATTCACATTTCAAATAATATTCTCGTGATAATTACAAAATTTTGGGAGCTGACTTCCTGTCAGATCTGATTAAGATTGTCATTGTTTATACTATGTATCTGGTACAGAGCCCTCTAAAAGTGCCAGCTCTGCCAATTTCTTGCCTTTATTTGTGCTTTGCAATATTGTTATTATAATAATGAGTATTATCTTTCTTTGTGTAAATCTTTTTAAGCCACTTGTCCATTTTATGAGAGATGGCTTAGTTAAAACCAACTAATATAATTAATAAATCCACTTAACTGGGCACACTTAAACTGCAATACTACACAAATGAAACACAATGAAGTCAAATGAATGAGTGTGTTGCTGTCAACTGTTCCACCATGTGGAACTCCTTCTCTTCCCTTGGGATAATTTATTTGCCATATGTGGCACATGACCATCTGACATTCAGCCTTAGTGAGGACAATCAGTCAATCAAATGTTTATTAAGTACCTACTATGTGCCAGGCTTCATGCTAGGCGTACTGGTGCTAATCTGTATATTAATTATTAGTAAATAATAATTTTATTTTAAAATACAACTTCTAATATTTTCTTCCTACACCCCCATGGTTTATCTTGCACACTCTGATTAGGTGTATTCACAGCACTGTGGAGGCCATTGTATTAGATCAAACTGACTGGCTGAGGTAGTGACAGGAAATTGGAACAGAGGGAGTGAGGAAAGGAGGAAAGGATAGCCCAGACTTGAGGCAGGTAGGTAGATGGTCAGAGAAAGCACTGAATGTTTACTTACATCAACTGGTTAGTACACACTCTGGAAAAAAAAGAAGAGTGAAAAGAAGGGCAGGAGGAAAGCTTAGGAAAAAAAGAGAGCTCTCAAAGGAGAGGCAAGAAGGAGGAGGGGTAGATTAGGTTGGGGGAAGAGTCAGGGAAAGCTAGGCCTAGATGACCTTTGCCCATCGTATCAATGGGCTGAGATGTACAAAGTCCAACTAGATGAGAGAATTTGAAGTGCTGGAAAGTGAGTAGGCTGCTATTCTTCAACCTAAGGGAGCTGACTGGTAAGCTGAAGAGAAACTCAACCCAGATTGTTGAATCTTTTCTCCACGGACTACACTTTTTACACATTTAGTGGAATGGGGCAGGAAGAGCAATGATACTTAATCTATAGGCCTGTTATCCTAGAGATTTTCCCAGCCTGTATTAGATAGGTCATAATTGGGCCTGAGAGTGAGAAGCCTGGAATGGAGGTAGGGGGAGGGAGAATGAGCCTGAGGGTGGGCAGAATGGATCTTGGGAATTGGGTTGAAGTAGAAATGTGGCCGTATGTTTTTCATTGTTTTTCAAGGCTTCTTCAGTGGAAAAGCTTCTATCTCCTTCAGTGAGGCCCTAACTCCTAGAAATGGCATTTTCTCCCTATCCCCTCTGCTGGGACTTGAGGTGAAAGCTGCCAAAGCATAAAAAAAGGTTGCTTAGTCCTGACTCAATCTAATGCTGCTGGTCTGGGCCCAGAATGTGGAGAAATATCAGAAGCTATGAGGAGAAGAAGAACATATGTGATGAAAGCAGCCATAGACTCAGGCTATGAGTTAGGGCGTTTAAAGGTATTTAGAATTTGGGGGAAACCATTGAAAGATTTTCCTGTCTGGTGAATGTGTTTGGGGGTTTAAGTATGCTTAGATGGATGATTTAGCAAAATTAAGCTTGAGGGCCTGCAATTTAAACTTGTGCCTCTCTGCACATGAGCCTTCCATTACCAAATTGAATGAATTTTAAAATGCCCCTGCTCTTGGGTTCCACGAGTCATGGTGGTAAAGACAAGAACTGGTAAAACAAAATAAATTTAAAGGACAGTAGGATGGAATGAAGGAGAACGTGGCATTTAGGAAGGTTTAAGAAATCCCAGGCTTAGCCTTTGGTAGGACTAATGTTGAGAGAAAAGTGATGTGGGTACAACAAAGACCCTGGACATAGCCATCTAATTCCACCATTCCTACTCTCTCCTTCAGAGGCTGAGGATTCCTCTCGACTCAGATGGTATCATGTTTCTTTCAAAGGCTCAAGCGTTACTGAACTCTGAATTATATGAGTTGCAAATGGACCTGTGAAGCTTCTGAGATCCCTTCCCTAAGCAAATGGCCAAGGGGCTACTGGTAACCTACGCTCTTTGGGCAATAGGGGGCCCTTTTGGCCTCCATCATCTCTACCTGGGGCGTGATAGCCATGCTTTGTTGTGGATGCTTACTTTGGGAGGTGGGGGGTTGGGTTGGCTCTTGGAGTTCTGGAAGCTCCCCAGCTTTGTGGCACAAGCCAACCAAGCCCGAGGGCAAAGGAAGAATCATGAAGAACTGATACCCAGTCTAAGTCCATTGCGCTTTTTTGCCCAGATCCTGGTGGGCATCTATTTTGGCTTTGTGGCCCTGATTAGCCTCTCCTTCATGACCAGCTTCTATATTGTGGGTCTTCCATTAGCTGTTGGTTTAGGGGTATTGTTAGTGGCCACTGTGGGCAACCAGACTTCAGACTTTAAGAGTATTTTAAGGGCAGCATTTTTGACCTCTCCTCTTTTCTATGGCCGCCCCATAGCCATTCTGCCCATCAGCTTGGTCGCCAGCGTCACAGCACAGAGACACCGGAGCTACAAGGCCCCTTTGGAGGCTGAGACTCTCACTCTTCGGCTCTACCACCTAGGACTTGCTTACCTGGCTTTCACAGGTCCTGTGGCCTACAGCATCTTCTGCAACATGGCTGCCACTCTCCAGTGTGTAACAGAGACCCTTGGCTCCTTCTTGTATTGGCTTACCTTCTTCCCTGTCTTCAGCCGGATCGTGGAGTCTATCCTTATCCTACCTTACCGGGTCTGGCTTCTGGTGGGGAATCCGGGTTTTGGCAGTGTCTCCTTTCAGGAATGGGAGAAGCTGTTTGAGTTTGTCAGAAGCTTTCAGGATGAGAAACAGCAGCTAGCTTACCAAGTAAGGCTTTTGCTTTGTTTTGTTTTTGTTTTTTAATTCACCTAAGCCTCAAGGCAAAAATTTGGGTTAATGTCTTTTTCGAGCTGATGATTTTTACATGGCAGCATTGTGCTCACATCTGCTAAAACCAATTCAATAGACATTTATTAAGCACCTACTTTGCATAGCACTATAAAAATACAACAGTATCAGCTCTCTAGGCTTAGTCTACTGAGGAAATAAAACGTGTATACAGACGAGAAAAAAACCAAAGTAATTTGAGAAGGGGAAGATCACTAATAACTTAGGAGGTGATTTGGAAGACTTCATAGAGGAGCTGGTATCTGAATTAAACCTTGAATGATGACAAAGTTTCTGAGAAGTTACGATGAGGAAGGAATGCATTCCTGAAATGGAGTAGAACTTATTATGAATAAACCACAGAAAGTGCCCAAGGAAGAATCTACCTGAGCTTAGCTCTTGGGAGCAATGGGCGATCAGCTGAGTCTCTCCATCCAGTTAATGAAGTTGCAGGATGTACTGCGCAGGTAACAGATACAATGAGGTGTTAAGATTTAAGGTTTTGCCCCTTTTGGACTTTGAATGGTTGTATTAATAGCTTGTAAAGGGCACAAAACATGGGGCAGTTCATACTCTGAGTATATTCATGGACTATAAAAACTATAAAAGTGGAATTGGCCCGTTAGAATCTTGTAAAAGTTTTCTGACTTGATGGGCCAGTGTAAAGAAGTGTTCCTTTAGGAAGAATGAAGTTCCACAATCAACTTGATGGAATTAGAGGGTTGCTCTTTATTGGCTGAAGGATTAGCCATTTCTCTGATGGCCTTAAAAACATGAGCAAGAGCAAGATTTGAGAAAGTCAGTTTTTTTTTTAACAGCTCTTGATGCAATATATTTACTTACAGAAACATAGCATGCTTTCAAAATATGATGTTAATGTTAAGCTGGCAACCTGGCTCCCCCTCTCTTTTTGGTACCGATTCAAATATTTTGCTGAGCCCCATAACTGCCTTTCAACGCACTCACCATACTTCAGGCACAATCGGAGAAACAGAGTAATTCTCCACAACTTTCTACAAATATTCCTGATTTTTTTTTAGGAGAAGCAACACATAATTGGAACGATATTAATCAATCACATTACTAAAAAAAAGAAACCACTAATTTTCTGCATAGTAGGCAACTAGCAAAATGCTAAGCTGCAAACACCCTCGCCACAGAGAACAATGAGTCATTCCATGGACTGACTCCCTATCAAAAGATACAGGCGAGCAAGGCCTTTCATGCCAAAACATCTGCTTTTTTTTTAAAGTACCTGTATTACTCCTGTCTGTTACTTGGGGAAAAGGAAAATTAGGAGAAAGGGGGAAAGTCATCAAATCATCCTCTATGCAAGTTAATATTAGTGTGGCCATTCCCCACTTTGTACCAGAGATAGTCCTGGCGATCAATTTGACACTTCAGACAAAGAATCAGGGAGGGCCATCAAACACTGAAACCAAGGACTGTTTGTTTTGTGTAAGACCAAGAAAGTCAGTTTTGGCAGTAGAGAAGAGAGAGGAAGAAAATCATAACTCTCAAAAAAGGAAGCATCTTTTCTACTCTTTTCTTGTACCTCTTTTAAAATATGGGGTGGAAAGAAGGGAGTTTCTTTCTCCTTTCCTCATTCATAGGCAATAGCATCTTATAATAGTGCAATTTACCCAGGAAGAGATGCTGTGTACAGCAGAAAGCAGATCCTCAGAGTCCATCTGGAGAGTCAGGTTGAGCTGTGGAGAGGGGTTGGCCCTGGGAGCCCAGCAGAGTGACCTTCCCAGCAGAAGATCATTAGAGGAGAAAAGATATCAGGGACCTGCAGTGCCGGCCAGAGCTGTGAATTGCCTTGGCTGCCTGTATTTCCTACCTGTTTACCTCTTTGTTAGTGCATGCTCTGTGTGTGCCCCACCTTTTCCACTGATATATTATATGTATTTGTGGTAGAATGTGCCTCAGGTTTATGGGGGGGGGATGTTTTGTAGCTACTGCTCTTACCATTCTGTTTCAGAAAATGCATTTACTTTGAGCTAATTATGTCTTCTGGATGACTATTAAAGGTAGAGGCATTGGTGAGGTCTTGTGAGCTATAGTTTTAGAAGTGCAGATCCACAGAGAACCCTGAACCTGGAATAGTCATCTCTCAGAGGACCTCAGCCTGTGAGTGAGAGTTGGCAGTTGGGGGTTTTATGAGGTTAAGCAATAAATGAATAAACATTTATGAAGCACCTACTATGTGCCAGGCACTTTGCTAAACATTGGGGATACAAAAAGAGTCAAAAGAGAGTCCTTGCTCTTAAGGAGCTTGCAATCTAATGAGAGAAACAACATGCAAACACACACACACACACACACACACACACACACACACACACATATATATATACATATATATATGTATATATCTATATA
Source organism: Trichosurus vulpecula (assembly GCF_011100635.1). Lineage (NCBI taxonomy): Eukaryota > Metazoa > Chordata > Mammalia > Diprotodontia > Phalangeridae > Trichosurus > Trichosurus vulpecula. The sequence continues at coordinate 276,437,313 of NC_050577.1, read as the reverse complement.
TATATATCTATATCTATATATATATATATAAAGCAATCTGAGTGGCTGTTAAGGCAGTGGCTGATTATTGGCTATAGATGCTTCAAAGAGTTTGGAAATTAAAGAAATAGAGAGAATAATAGCTTAAGGTGATAAATAGGAAATAATTAATGTAGGGAAAACTAAAGGATATTCTTACATTGAACATGTTTCCTTATACAAGCGATTAACATCCCCCTTAATGTCAGATTTGAGATTTTGTTTTGACATTGATGATATCTCCCTGATAAAACATTTTATATAATACTTTAAGATTTGCAAAGCAGTCTATATATTACCTTCCCTAATTCTTTTTTTCTTTTTTTAAAATTTATTTTTAGTTTTCAACATTCATTTCCACAAGATTTTGAGTTACAAATTTTCTCCCCCCACCCCAAGATGGCATGTATCTTGATTGCCCCTTTCCCCAGTCTGCCCTCCCTTCTATCACCCCACTCCCCCACCTTATCCCCTTTCTCCTTACTTTCTTATAGGGCAAGATAAATTTCTATACCCCATTGCCTGTATATCTTATTTCCCAGTTGCATGTAAAAAACAATTTCTTTCTTTCTTTTTTTTAAAATAAATTTATTTTTTATTATTAGTTTACAACATTCAGTTTCACAAGTTTTTGGGTTCCAAATTTTCTCTCCTTCCCTCTCTTCCCCCCTCCCCCCAAGATGGCATGTAATCCAATGTAGGTTCTACATATACCTTCACATTGAAATTATTTACATAATAGTCCAGTTTAAAGAAGAATTATAACCAATGGAATGAATTATGAGAAAGGAGAAATGAAACCAAAAAAGAAGGAAAAAAAAGAGAGAGCAAATAGTTTACCTCAATCTGCATTCAGACTCCATAATTCTTTCTCTGGATGTGCATAGCTTTTTCCATCATGAGTCTTTTGGAGCTGTCTTTGAACCTTGTATTGATGAGAGGAGTCAAGTCTATCAAAATTAGTCCTTACAGATACCGTGTGTCTGTAATCATGGATAATGATCTCCTGGTTCTGCTCTCCTCACTCAGCATCAGTTCATATAAGTCTTTCCAGGTTACAATGAAGTCCATCTGTTCCTCATTTCTGATAGCACGATAGTATTCCATTACATTCATATATCACACTTTGTTTAGCCATTTCCCAATTGATGGCATCCCTTTGATTACCAATTCTTTGCCACCACAAAAAAGCTGCTATAAGTTACAATTTTTTAACATTTGTTTTTAGAACTTTGAGTTCCAAGTTCTCTTCCTTTTTCCTTTCCCACCCACCCTCCTTGAGAAGGCAATCAATTCAATACAGGTTATATATATATCGTTATGTGAAACACTTCCATAATAGTCATGTTGTGAAAGACTAACTATATTTCCCTCCATCCTATCCTGTCCCCCTTTATTCAACTTTCTCCTTTGACCTTGTCCCTTTTCAAAAGTGTTTGCTTTTGACTACCTCCTCCCCCAATCTGCCCTCCCTTCTATTATCCCCCCCCTTATCCCCTTTCCCCCTACTTTTCTGTAAGGTAAGATACCCAGTTGAGTGTGTATGTTGTTCCCTCCTTAAGCCAAATCTGATGAGAGCAAGATTTACTCATTCCCTTTCACCTACCTCCTCTTCCCTTCCATTACAACAGCTTTTTCTTGCCACTATTATGTAAGATAATTTACCCCATTCTGTCTCTCCCTTTCTCCTTCTCCCAATATATTCCTCTTTCACCCCTGAATTTTATTTTTTTATATATCATCCCTTCATATTCAACTCACCCTGTGCCCTCTGTCTATATATAGGTATATTCCCTTCAACTACCCTAATACTAAGAAAGATCTCATGAGTTACAAATATCATCTTTCCATGTAGAAATGTAAACAAAACAATTCAACATTAGTAAGTCCCTTATGATTTCTCTTTCCTGTTTACCTCTTCATGCTTCTCTTGATTCTTGTATTTGAAAGTCAAATTTTCTAGTCAGCTCTGGTTTTTTCATCAAGAATGCTTGAAAGTACTCTATTTCATTGAAAATCCATATTTTGCCCTGAAGCATTATACTCAGTTTTGCTGGGTAGGTGATTCTTGGTTTTAATCCTAGCTCCTTTGATCCCTGGAATATCATGTTCCAAGCCTTTTGATCCTTTACTGTAGAAGCTGCTAGATCTTGTGTTATCCTGATTGTGTTTCCACAAAACTGAAATTGTTTCTTTCTGGCTGCTTGCAATATTTTCTCCCTGACCTGGGAACTCTGGAATTTGGCTACAATATTTTCCTTTTTTGGGATCTAATTGAGGAGGCAATCTGTGGATTCTTTCAAATTCTATTTTACCCTCTGGTTCTAGAATATCAGGGCAGTTTTCCTTGATAATTTCTTGAAAGATGATGTCTAGGCTCTTTTTTTGATCATGGCTTTCAGGTAGTCCAATAATTTTTAAATTATCTCTCCTGGATCTATTCTCCAGATCAGCAGTTTTTCCAACAAGGTATTCCACATTGTCTTCTATTCTTTTGGTTCTGTTTTATAATTTCTTAATTTCTCATAAAGTCACTGGCTTCCACTTGCTCCATTCTAATTTTTAAGGCAGTATTTTCTTCAGTGGTCTTTTGGACCTCCTTTTCCATTTGGATAATTCTGCCTTTCAAGGCATTCTTCTCCTCATTGGCTTTTTGGAGAGCTCTTTTGCCATTTGGGTTAGTCTATTTTTTAAGGTGTTATTTTCTTCAGTATTTTTTTGGGTCTCCTTTAAGCAAGCAGTTGTCTTGTTTTTCATGATTTTCTTGCGTCACTCATTTCTCTTCCCAGTTTTTCTTCTACTTCTCTTACTTGCTTTTCCAAATCCTTTTTGAGCTTTTCCATGGCCTGAGACCAATTCATATTTTTCTTGGAGGCTTTTGATGTAGGCTCTTTGACTTTGTTGATGTTTTCTGGCTGTATGTTTTGATCTTCTTTGTCACCAAAGAAAGATTCTATAATCTGAGTCCTTTTATGCTGCCTGCTCATTTTTCCAGCCAATTACTGTATTTCCCCATGTATGACACACCTTAATTTTGGGGTCCGAAATTTGAAAAAAAAAAGTATTACATAAGGTTATTGAACTCAAGTTTTTTTCATCTGCTCATAGCTTTCGGGCATCTTTTGGGCAAGTCTGGTGCATGTACACATGCTTAATCCATTCCGTTTCATGAACCTGAAGCACCAGTTGCGTCTTCCTTTGAAATCAGTAACTTCTTTCTCATCAGCAATTCTTCTTGCCTCATGCTGAACCACCTTTGTGGACACAGGAATTCCAATTGCCCTTTGTTCTTCAATCCATATCTTCAATTCTCTCTCTAAATCAGGCCATTTTGGTGACTCGCCTCTTATGGCCTTCTTCTGCTGTGGCGTTTTCAGTAGGGTTTCTTCTTCCTGTAGCCAGTCTTGGATTGTTTTCACAGATGGAGGAAGACCAAACTTACGTTCAGCAGCACGATTTCCATTCAGTTTTGCAAACTGGATCATTTTTAACTTAAATTCAACACTGTACAACAATCTTTTCTGAGCCATTTCTGGGCGGAACGTGGCAAACATAACCTAATATACCGGTAACAAATGCAAAACAATGAGCACAAAGACAACAAGCGCAAAAAAGCAGGAAATGCAAGTAAAAAAAACTACAACCACTGCATAAGATGCACCCAGTTTTTAGACCCCAAATTTTTCGAAAAAGCAGTCTTATATGTGGGGAAATATAGTACTTAACTTTTGAGCTCTTTGTCAGGGTATGACTGCTTCCAGAGTGGTCTCCACTTTGTCCCAAGCTTCAGGGGTTTTGTGCTGCTATTTTCAGAGCTACTTTTATTGTGAGGTGGTATGGTGCTCCTCTCCTGGCCTGTGCTCTGGTCCATGAGTGCAAGCATTCCTTTCTGCCATGTAACTACCAGGAGGACTCCTCCACAGTCCCCCACAAGCACTGCCACACCAGAGCTCCTCCTCCCCCAACAACTGCCAACCAGGACCATGACCCAGATCCAAGCACGGCAAAGCAAGAGAACCCTGCCTCAGTGCTAACAATGAGATCTCTGTACTCTTGCTCTGATCAGCCACTTGATTCCCCCCACTGTCTGTGGGCCTAGAGCTCTTGCTCTAGTCACAACTGCAGCCACATCTGCTGCCCCAAGGCTGGGACCAGACCCCACATTTCTCTCACCCAGATCCAGCAGTTTTCCCACTGATCTGCTCCGTTGTCTTTGGCATTTGTGGGTTGAGAAGTCTGGAAACTGCCACAGCTCAGTGATTCAGGGCCCTGAGGCCTCTTCTGCCTGGTCTACTCCAACCTGGTCTCTTCCATGCTGGGCTGTGCTCAGCTCCCAGCACAGTGCCATAGACCCTTCCCAGCAACCATCCAGGCCATCTTGGGCTAGAGACTTATTTCACTCTGTCATATATAGGTTCTGTAGCTCTAGAATTTGTTTAGAGTCATTTTTTACAAGTGTTTGGAGGGATTTGGGGGAGAGCTCAAATGAGTCCCTGTTTTCACGCTGCCATCTTGGTCAAGGGTGCCTTGCTTAATTCTCTTAATAATTCTGAGAGACAGAGGCTGTGAATAACTTGTCCAGGATCATACATCCCATAAATGTTGGAGTGCGGATTTGAACCCAGATCTTTCTAACTCTATATACAACCCTGGGGTGTGAACTATCCTTGTTCTGGGTGACTGGATTCACAGCCAGTTTTGAAGCACCTGAGCTAATCTTTGGACTTTAGAAAAGGGAAGCTAGAGAGCAGGAAATAAGTTTAGAGGAGAAAGTTTATAGACATATAGATCCAGTTTTTTGGAAGCCTCTACATCCTTAAGGAAGATAGTTCCTGTAGGGGACCATGTTGTCCCAGGAAAGGAGGAACTACAGGCCTACAGAGATGTTATCAACAAAGAGGTTCATGGACCAGTAAAAGAACTCTTGGTCCATGACTCCTGGAAAGAGGAGGAGTTTGGGATATTCACAAGTACCTGGACTATGGGAAGTTGTTTTAAAACCAAGTCAAAGTCAAAGGTGAGAAATACCAAGGGATAGACCCACAATATAGAATAGTTACCCATTTATTACCTTCTTCTAGTACTGTGAAATATGTGGACTATGGGCCTAAAGGTTCTTTTCCCCAGCCTTCACACCAGGGTAGTGCTATAAGAGGGTCATATAGACCCCTGGAGGTAAAGGGACTCACTGTAGGAAGTGGATATTTTACTCCCCAGCTACCCAAACTGCTTACCTCTTGGTGACAGTGGTAAAGGTCCTCAACCTTAAGATAAGAGGATTGTATAGGTCACTAGGAAAAGCAGAAGCTCACAGTTTAGAGAAGGAGAGTTGTCTTGACTGTTTATGAACTCAGGTACAAATCCTTTTAAATCTTTGTTTCAGCTGGGTTAAATGAAACCTGTCCTATGTTTGATGTATTCTTAATCAGAGTACTTGCATATGACCTGAGGGGTCCTTGACCATATTTCTGTAAAGATCTGAACATGAGCTATATTTTGATGTTTCCAAAGGAAGTCCTGGGAGGTGGGGAAAAGTTTTTAAAAAAAGAGTGATTTGTATGATTCTCCTAAGATTGAACCAGGTCTCAGTGTAGGACAGAGCCTCTGTCCTAGGCTGCAGTTTAAAACATGGTGGAAGATGAAATGCTAAGTTATGGGAATAGTTAGTGGTCCAGTTTGACTGGAACATAGGGTACATGATGGGAAATAGTTTGAAATAAAACTGAAAAGGCTTTATTTTATCTATCTACCCATGACTCCATCTATCCGTCCGTCTATCTATCTGTCTATCTATCTATCTATCTATCTATCTATCTATCTATCTATCTATCAGAGAGCCAGATTCCAGAGAGCATTGGGGGATAGATTCATGTTTAAGGAATGAGAGAGAAAGAAAGGAATTAGCAATGAAGACTAAAGAAGGAGAATGTGGAAAATGGTGTCATGGAAACCAAGGGAGAAGGTGGTTGTCAGTTGTGTCAAAAGCTACAGAGAAATTGAAGATGAACACTGATATTTAACAGTTAAGAGGTCATTTGGTAATCTTTGAGAAAGCAGTATCAGTAGAGTGGTGTAGCTACATCTCAAGGATCTGAGAAGTGAGTAGAAGATAAGGCAGTGAGTGATTATTGCTATAGATGACTCAAGGAGTTTGTCAGTGAAAGAAATAGAGGGAGAATAGTAGCTTGAGATGATGAAAGGGTCCACTGAAGGGGTTTTGTGTGTTTGTGTGTATGTGTGTGTGTTCCATTTATTCTCTTAGAAAAATTCAAACATTTTATTGATGCCTTTTGTTTTTATGTCATTTTCATTTCCCATCCACCCCTTGAGATTGAATTATCCTTTGTGACAATGAAAAGAGAGTTAAACAAAATATTCTGTCCTAGTGGTCTTCTACCTCTCTGTACTAATGGAAAAGATGGGTTTTAATATCTCAGTTCTGGAATCTTAATTTTTTTCAATCTTTTCATTGACAATATTGTAGTCATTGTGTGTGTTTGTAGCAAGACTCTGGACTTACTTTCCCATCTCACAAATAGATTAGCAGGACAGGTTCCCAGAGTTCAGCTGGCTATATTTCCCTGTCATGGTTTTTGGGATACCTCTCAGAGGCAATGGGATTCTTCTGTTTTTATTGTCTTGAGTCCCCATTCCAGTGTATTCCTTCTAAAATCAATTAATTAATTATCTTCTTAGTATCATTGATACTAGTGTTCCCACTAGTGTGCCCAACTTGTGGTAGAACATTCAAAACTCATACTGGTCTGATCAGCTACAGTGGGACACACTGATACTTGACTCGAGCATAGGGATGTCATTTTGGTCCTCTTCCAGAATGAGGGACAGCTCACTCACTCACTAGTGACTAGCAACCCAATATCAGTTTAACTAGTTAATACCTCAATGTCATTGATAAGCAATTAACATGAACTGGCTTTTACAAAGGGATATTTACTAAGAAGATAAAGCAGGAACAGAAGTTTAGATACATCCCCCTCCCTCTAAACCAGTGGCATATTCTCCCCTCCACCATCTTGGTCCCTGGGGAGAGTAGATTTGACTTAAAGCAGCTACTACACACATCACTTCTAGATGTGGCAAAGCCAATGAATAAGTTTCTCTCCATTGTTTGCAAGAGACAGTACTTCCACTGTTTGGTCAATGCACTGCTAGGCTAGGTCAAACATGTTGCTGCTCAGGCTGGCTCCTTCCTGGGATTCAGCACTGTACATCTGATGGCTTTTTTGACCTTCTAAGATCTCAAAAGACCAAAGAAAAGAAGACAGATGGAGGGAGCAACCCCACCCTAGTCATAGACTTACTTACAGGTTCCCTAGCTGACTTGATGGGAGGGAAGAACACCTTCCCAGGGGCCTTTCAGCACTCTCTATGCCTTACAGAAGGGAGGAAAGAGAGGTCAAGCTCCTCAGCTGGACCCTTTTTGTATATACACTAAGTTAAGGCTGAACAGTCAATTAAAAGGCTTTTCTTCATCAGGTAGTAAGTGAACAGGAAATAATCACCGTATACCTGCTCATGCTTTGGATCAGAAGCAAGACTCCTCCATTACATGTCGTCACATACGTCCAGGAGGAGGCTCATAAAATCCCCCCATTTAGGTTTGCAACAGGCAGCACCTCATGCCCATGCACCCAGAGCTGGGCCATTACTGGCTCACTTCCTTTCCCTTCAATCCCCAAGGTTCCTTTGGTTCTGTTTATTTAAGTCTATTTGTATAAATCTCCCCATGTTTCTCTGAATTCCTTGTATTTCCTCACTGCACAATAACATTCCATTTCATTCATAAACCATTATTTATTTTTACAGCTGCACCCCGATCAGTGGCGCAGTGTATAGAGTGCTGGACCTGGAGTCAGGAAATCCTGACTTCAAATTGTACCATAGGTACTAGCTGTGTGATTCTGGGCAAGTCACTTAATCTCTGTCTATGTCTGTTTCCTCATCTGTGAAATGAGGATAATATGAGCACCAGCTTCCCGGGGTTGTTGTAAAGATAAAGTGAGATAATATTCATAAAGCACTATATGAATGCTTATTATTATTATTAATTTTGGGGCATCTATTCTGTATTGCTATGAATATTTTTGCATATTGGAAGTTACTTTCTATCTTGACACTTTTGGGGATATATAACTAGTAGTAACATTTCTGAATGTTTAGTCACTTTTCTTATATAATTTCGAACTGAAATCCAAAATGGTTGGGCTATTTCACAGTTCCATCAGCAGAGCAGTAGTCTTCCTATCTTGTCATAATTCCTCCAGCATTGACTGAATGTTTTCATATTTTTTTTATTTCTGACAATTTACATGGCATAAGGTGAAATGTCAGGTGTTTTAATTGCAATGATTACAATTAATACACTTGAAATTGATTCAAAATATTAATGATTTAGAGTATGTTTCGATGTCAAACTTGCATTTCTTCTTTTGAAAACTTCTTATTCTTTGATCATTTATCTATTGAGAAATTGTACTTCAAGTTACAAATTTATGTCAGTTTTTTTTTTTGGTATCAGACTTAACAATGAAACTTGATACTAATTCCCCCTACCCCAACTTTGCTATTTCTCTTCTAATTCTATTTGAAGGGTTTTATTTCTTTTTTTTTAAGGATGGGGAAACCAGACTGTATTAGTAGGCAATGGGAAAGGAGCCGGTAAATAAGGAGAGGCTGGAGATGAGAGAAGGAACGATCAATGAGAGAATCTCTTGAAGGAGATATATTCGAGGAGACAAGTGGAGAAGCAAGGAGAAGGGCAAGGGCAAGTGAAGATACAGAGGGAGTGTGAGGTATTAGGTAGAGTAGGTAAGGGAGCACTCAACAGAAGGCCTTGATTTCCTCAATAAAGTAAGCAGAGAGTTTATCTGCTGAGTGACAATAGGGAGGTTGGTTTGAAGAAAAGTCACCGGGGCTCATGGAAGCCTCAATCAAAGAAGAATAAAAAGATTATTGTGCATTGGTGAGGACTCAGTTGAGATTGGATATCATAAATTTGTAGCATTTCCAGTGGACCTGGTTGTATGACTTCTTCCAGACCATGGAAAACCATTTCCCTAAGGTTCCTGGGCATAGGTTTAGATGGTAAACTCCCTTGAACCAGTTTATCCCTATGGATATTTGCTGCCAGCGGAGGTGGCACTGTTCTATACCTATTGCCTGTGGAGATGGCACTGAGGTATAAAGATGCCAGATAGAGTGAAAGAAAGACACGGGCCAGGCGGGTGAGTATAGTACAACTCCATTTATTAAGCAGAGGCAGTGAGTTTATATACTCTATGGAATCAGATAAGTGGACCAAGAGTTGCATTGCTTTGTTACTTTACTTTGTTCCCTGGTAACATCCTGTCACGTAGCCCACGTAGCCCATGTGGCCCTGGGACATGTTGTTACTTAGTTCCATAGGTGCTAACCATATTGAAACATTACTGTTCTTTCCTATGCAGATAACAGCTGGGAGGGCAGTTCCTTGCCATGTCCTCTTATCCTTTGATGGTCTTGTCTTGCAGAGACCTTGCCTTAAATGGCCTTGCCTTGCAGAGGCCTAAAAGGCTTAAACAGGATATAGCTGGATCTCCACATGCCATTCCGTGCCTGCAACTGTGCCCTCAGTGGCATGAATATATGATGAAGTAATTGACCCAAAAAGGCCAAAGACATGGGGCTAGGCAAGTTGTATAGTCAAGCTACAGACTGATTTTAATGAAGTTACTGACAGTATTTTACACAGGTTAATTGCTAAGTCATCCTGACTTCAAAAAAGAGTACGATAAAGCATTGGTTAAGTTTTTATCTCCTTGTTCCTGGGAGTGAGACACTATTTTTCCTCAAGGCTAACCAAATTGAAACATTTATGTTCTCTCGCGTATAGATAACCAGACTGAAACATTCCTGTACGAAGGTGGGTTTTCTTTGCCAAGTCTTCTTATCCTAAAACTGGCCTTGCCGTGCATAGACCCATTCTCAATTGACCCTGCCTTGCAGAGGTCTAAGGGGCCTAAACAGGCCTCCCCACACCATTCTGCATGTTCTCAGGGGAAGTTAGAAGGGAGTTGGAGAGCCCACATCCTGAGTACACAGCTCAGAGAAGAACAGGCTCAGGCTTGAAGGAAAACCTGGCATGTACCTTTCCCATCATGGACTATCTCAGAGCTGGCCCTCTACAGATCTTTCCAAATGGGAGCTAACTTCAATGAATCTATGATCTGATTGATGCCAGTTCTCTCTTAAATGGTAGGATTGCTACTAATCCTTGCCTTGTCATCTTGTTCTACTCTTGTCCATGTATCTGGGAAATCCTCACAGGAGTTCCATTTAGCGTACTTCCTCTACATCTCCTGACACTGTGCCAGTACCAGTGGAGCTCACAAACTATCCATTCTTTGCTCTCATTACATGACTGATGTGGCCTTTCCTCACCCTACCTCACCCTACTCCACCCACCATTTTTACAGTCATATGTCTCCTCAGTAATTTCCTTTATGTCACTTTTGGTACACAGTTTGTTGTTAGTTTTATGCCTGGTATGTAGTAGGTGCTTACTAAATACTTGCTGATCTATATGTATGGCCTATTCATGTGAACGCTAAATCTCTCTATTAACCTTTAGATGAACAGTAATTAATACCTTAGAAACTATGGCATTCCATTATCCACACCCATAGGTCATAACTGGAAGAATATTGAGGTTAAAAAGAGTGGCCTTTATTATGTGTCGTTAAAACCACCGCACAGGGACAGCTGGGTAGCACAGTGGATAGAGCCCCAGACCTGGGGTCAGGAAGACCTTCATTCAGATCCAACCTCAGGCACTTACTAGGTGTGTGACCCCGTCAAGTTACTTAACCCTGATTGCCTCAACAGCAACATCGAGAATAACAACGACGACACCGTACAGTTTCCAAAATATAATGCAGCCTGTTCTCTTCTTTCTATTCCATCTTGGGTCCAGTTCTCAATCAAGGCATAACACAGGTAAGGTACACAGCATTTGCCACTATCATATAGGACGTTCAGCACAAAATCCAAGGGGAATATAATGAGGTTTTCCCAAGCTCCTAATTGTAGATAGCATTTTACTGATCATATCTGGCCTTGCAATACCGTAGAGTTTCCTAAATGAGATCCATAATCATTCAAAGGAATTTGATCGAGCTAGCCACACAGGAAAAGCCACGTAGATGAATAATGTCTATTGTCCAGACGGGGATAATGCAGTTACATGGACAACCCATAGAACTGGGGCCTTAGTATTATAACAGTAAAAATAATAACAGCTGATATTTATATAGAACTTACTATGTGCCAGGTACTGTGCTAGGAACTTTAATAATAATGATAATACTAGCTAGCCTATATCTGGCACTTGCTGTGTACCAGGTGCTGTGCTAAGCTTCTTACAATTTTAAAATGCTACTCTCTCTTTTGATCATCACAACAACCTTAGGAGACAGGTGCTTTTATTATCTCCATTTTACAGATGAAGAAACGGAGGTTAAGTGACTTGCCCAGGGTCACAAGCTAATAAGTATCCGAGACCAGATTTGAACCTAGATCTTTCCGACTCCAGTGCTCTAGCCAAAAGTCAGAATAAAAGAAGACAAACTGGAGGCAAATCCTAGTACTCCAGAAATTTATTTTCCTAAGACTATAAATTCCTGGGGAAATGGGGCTCAGATCTCAAATTAAGGTCCTAATGTCCAAGTCTAGGGACAGCTAGGTGGCACGGCGGATAGATAGCTGTAACTGGAGTCAGGAAGACTTGAGTTCAAATTCGGCCTCAGACATTTACTAGCTGTATGACAAGCTGCTTAACCTCTGTTTGCCTCAGTTTCCTCATCTGTAAAATAGCGCCTATCTCCCAGGGTTGTTGTGAGGCTCCAATGGGATAGTGATTGTAAAGTGCTTAGCACAAAGTCTGGTACATAGTAACCATCACATAAATATTAACTATTATTATTTATTATTCCATTGCTCAAAAACTTTCTTTTTTTTGTTTTCATTTCGCTTTTTATTTGCACTCTAATGTCATATTTACTCCCGTGCCATAAAGCTTTTGTTTCTTCATTTTCTTCTGGGATATCTTTTTCTTTCGAGCAACCTCCTCTTCTGCTTTAGGAACAATTTGTTCCTTCTCAGTGAGTATCATCTCAATATGGCAAGGAGAACTCATGTATGGGTTGATTTGACCATGAGCCCTGTAAATACGCCGTCGAATTTTGGGAGCCTTGTTAACCTGGATATGCTCAATGACAAGAGAATCCACATCCAAACCCTTCAGTTCTGCATTACTCTCTGCATTTTTAAGCATATGCAGCAAGAATTCAGCACTTTTTTGGGGCCAACGACCCTGTGTCCAACCCCCACTCCTTAGCCTGGGCACACTTGCCAACTCCACCATTATATCAACGGAAGGGAACACGTTGTTTCTTCAATGTGACATCTTTCAAATACTTGGTAGCTTTTCGGATATGCATGCCCTTGATAGCTTGGGCTGTTTCACAGGTGTTCTTGAAGTGGACCTGGAGATTTGAACCTCTTGACTTGCATGATTTTGTGGGGTTCTCTGGATCGAGAGAGTATCCCACCATTTTGAATGATTACCTAGGACGGCTCAAGGGAAGAGCTGCTCAAAAACTTTCAATGGCTCCCCATTGTCTGTGGAATAAATTATAGACTTCTTAGCCCAGCATGGAAGGCCTCCCACCTTTTACCTCCAATCTGCCTTCCAGCTTTCTCTCACACTAGTCCCCCTTCTATATTCTATGCTTCAGCAAAAGAGAACTACATCTTATGCTTTCCTACCCATAAGTTTTTGCTAACACTGTTTCCAATTTTTGGAATAGCCTCCTTCCAATTCTTGGAATACCCTTGTCCTTCTGTATGTGTTGATATCCTACCCATTCTTTAAGGTCCAGCTTAAATGTTACCACCTTCATGAAGTCTTTTGAGATTTCCCCTAGCTGAAAGTGATTCATTCAACTCTCCTTCAATGGATATTTATTAAGTACTTGTAATGGAAAGACATTTTGTATGTTCTTTCTGAGGAATGCTGTATTCTGTTTTTAAAGTGATGAGGTAAACATTAACTTTTAATTGTATGATTCTCTGTGTGTTCATGTATGTGTAGATAGCTAGTTAATTCAGTGATTACTTCAGAGTCATTTGGATGAAGCACCAAAAAACATATCATGGAATTGGGATCATGGAATATACCAGCAAGCTACATCTAGAGAACCCAGGTGAACAAATGTTTGTTTAATGAAAAAAAAAAGGAGTTATCTGTCAACTATGGCATCTAACACCATGGTCTAACACCCATTGTTCACAAAAATATACTTCAGAGCATGATACAAGATGGACTGTGTGGAGGGGCCACAATCATTGCCAACCCACGTGATTCTAGTTTGACAGCTTCTTTTCTTTTCTTGAAGGTTTTGGGCCTTAGAGATGGGGCAACATCTGATGAAATCAACCAGCGCTACCGGGAATTAGTGAAGATTTGGCACCCAGATCACAACAGGCACCAAGTAGAGGAAGCTCAAAGACACTTCTTAGAGATCCAGGCTGCTTATGAAATCCTCAGGAAGTTTAGGAAGTCCAGAGACTCCTGATGAGTTGGAAAAAGGAGGCAATGATGTATTAAGAAGCCTGTCCTTTGCCATGGGCTCTTCCTGGGAAATTCTATCTCTGCAGTTTTGTTCACTGTGTTTCTCCCAACAGAATCAAGGGAGGGGTTGGTGCATGAAGCTGCTACTGTTGGGGATGAAAAGATTTTATTGCATTAGGAAATATGGATATATGGTAAAGTTTTTAATCTCATGGTTTCTGTTTTCTTGTTTTTAAACTTTAATGATGGGGCAAGGGGAATACTATGAAACATAAAAAATATTTGATCTTTCATGACACATGTCATCTATGTTGGTCCCTCCACACGCCCCCTCCTCCCTACACTGGAGATGGTAGTTTTGGCATGGTAAACTCAAGGAGTCTATTAACATTTGTTCATTTATTGAGTGTCTATTCTATGCAAGGCACTGTACCAAGTACTTTCAGATATACAAAATAAAAACATGGCTCCTTCTAAAACAAGTACACAAATAAATATGATACAACACAAGAAGGTGACATGTGCCATTAGAGAAACAAAGTGCTATGGGAATTAGGAGGTAGAAATCACATCTGTTTGGGAGGATTACTAGTAATCCTACTACTTCTACATTTCATCCACTAAGTAGGACTATTGATCAATGAATCAGCAAGGACTGATTAAGTGTTTAATATGTGTCAGGCAATATATTAGGGGCTAGGGATACAAAGATAAAAATGAAGCAGTCTTGCCTGAAAGAAGCTTACATTCTATTAGGGGAAACTACATTCATGTACGGAAGGAAATACAAAATACAGGGTATATCAAAAGTAATATTTATTAGAGGGAAGGGAACCACCAGCAGCTTGGGAGATCAGGAAAGCCCTCATGGAAGCATAGACTCTTGGGGGATCAGGAAAGCCCTCATGTAAGCATAGGCTCTTGAGTTCAATTTTGAAGGAAGCTAGGAATCCCAAGAGGCAAGGTTGAAGACTGGATTAATTCTAGGTATGGAGAGCAAGCCTTTGCAAAAGCACAAAGATGGGAGATGGATTGCTGTTTGTAAGATACAGGCAGACTAATTTGACTAGACTGTAGAGTGAATGAAGAGGAATAATGTGTCATAAGCCTGGAAAAGTAGGCTGGAGTCAGCTAAGGAGAGCTTGAAATGTCAAACGGAGGTGTTTGATCTAAGGGATAATATGGAGCCAGGGCAGCTAGGTGGTGCAGTGGAACTCTTCTGAGTTCAAATCTGGCCTCAGATACTTAACTAACTGTGTGACCCTGGGCAAGTCACAACTGCTTTCTTCAGTTTTCTCATCTGTAAAATGAACTGGAGAAGGAAATGGGAAACCATTTCAGTATCTTTGCCAAGAAAATCCCAAATGGGGACATGACTAAACAATATGGAGCCATCAGAGCTTTTTGAGGAGGGGAGTGATAGGGTTGGGCCTGTCCTTTAGGAATATTACTTTGTGGGCTATGTATGTGGAACAAAGGTATCAAATATGGGATTAAAATGTAACTGGGAAACGTTTAACAAAATAATATGCAATCTAATATAGTTAATGCTAATATGTGGTTTTTTAGGTCAATATATAGCCCACAGGGATCCTTATATGTGGTTTAATGACCCCATTTCTGTTTAAGTTTGAAACCATTGATATGGAAGATGGATTGAAGAAGAGAGAGTCCAATAAAAAAATAAAAGGAGTCCAATTAGGCAGCTATTGCAATAGTTTGAGGGAGATGATGATGACTACCTGAACTAGGGTGGTGGCTTTGTGGGCAGAGAGATGGGGGAATTTGAAAGAAGTTGTGGACATAGGCTTGATTCTACTTAGCAATTAATTTGATGGAGAGGTAGGTAGAGAGAATAAAGAATTAAGGAAACTTCAGAGTTTCAAGAATGGATGACTAGAAGGATGATGGTGTCCTGGGAGAAAAAAGAGATGTCTGAGAGAGGTGTAGGGTTTTTTTTTTTTTTTTTTTTTTGCGGGGGAGCGGGGGAGGAAATAGTGGATTCTGCAGGAATGTTCGGAGAAATAAATGTAAGTGTGACTTAGATATGAAAGATCATGTTATAAATAAATTAGAGGAACAAAGAAGAAATTAACTTTAGGACTTATGGATTCATGACCAAACAAGGGCTAGAGAGGACTACTAAAGATAAACGGATAATTTTGTTCACACAACACCAGAAAGGTTTTGCCCAAACAAAACTAAAGTAACCAAGATTAGAAAAGAAACAGTCAACTGGGAAACATTCTCTGTAGCAAGTTTCTCTGAAAGGATGAAAATCTTCGCCAAATTACTAGAAATTAGAGAAATGAAAATTAAGGCAACTCTGAGGTTCTATCTCATACCTACCAGATCGGTAAAATTGACAACTAAGGAAAGTGACAAAGGTTGGATGGGCTGCTGGAAAATAGACAAATTTATGTATTGTTGGTAGAGCCAACTATTCTGGAAAGCAGTTTGGAGCTATGCCCCTAAAGTCATTAAACTATGAGTATCCTTTGATCCAGCATTAGGACCCAGATGTCTCCAGAGGAGAAAGTGAGGCTAGTGACTTTGCATGGCCCTCCCTCACTTAAATCCAATTCACTTGCAAGTCATGACATTGCCTTCTAGAACGAAGGACAAGCAAACAACAACACTGCTAGAGCTAGACTCCAAAGACATGAAAGAAAGAGGAGCATGACCCATATATAAAACAATTTCTTATAGCATCTTTTTTTTGTGATGGCAAAGAATGCAAAACTAAGGATGTGCCCATTAATTGGGGAGTGGCCGAACAAATTATGGTATAATGAATGTAACAGAATACTATAATGCCTTAAGAAATGATGAAAGGGATGGTTTTGGAGAAGCCCAGAAAGACTTGAAAGAACTAATTTGGAGTGAAGTGAGAAGAACAAAGAGAATGATTTATGTCATAACATTTTAAAAAGAGGAACAACTTTGAAATACTTAGGATCTCTGATCATCAACACAAGGACTGACTATGATTCCAGGACAGACGATGAAGCATGCTGCTCATCTCCTGATATGAGATCATCACATCCTGACAGAGATGTGATGGACTAAAGATGAGGAATGAAACATCAATTTTTGGATATAGGCAATGTGGGAACTGGTTTTATTTGACTATGCATATTTATCACAAGGGTTTTCTTTTTCTAATGTGTATGTGTGTGTGTGTGTGTGTGTGTGTGTGTGTGTTGGGGCGGGGAAAATAGGTAAGAGGAATTGCTTCTTACATTTTTTTTTGAGGGGGGAAGGCAAAGCAATTGGAATTAAGTGACTTGCCCACAGGTCACACAGCTAGTAAGTGTGTCAAGTATCTGAGGCTGGATTTGAACTCAGGTCCTCCTGATTCCAGGGCCGGTTCTCTACTCACTGCGCCACCTAGCTGCCCCTAATCTTTTTTAAAGGAATATTGGGAGAAATCTCATGGGGCTGAGATCTTGGGCAGGCTCAACTATTCCTCAGGTTTATTTTTTAATGTTGATTTTTTTTTTGCCTATAATAAGGAGCTGTTCCATGCATTCCATGGAGCATACTCAGAGCTGCCCTTCTTGGTTCTGGTCACCTACTTTGGGGCCTGCTTCTTGCTACCTAGTGACGAAGTGCTAAAAGGACTTGGTATTTTAGTAAGATGAGGTAAACCCAGTGTGGCCCTATGCTTTCACCCTGCCCAGTTTTAGATACAATAGACACTTCTCAACAAACACTTTTACAGACATCTCGTGAAAGACTTTATACTGATTGTTAACAGAAAGAAGGTAATGCTTTTTAAATAATATAATTGACCAAGTTTTTTTGTTTCTTCATGTTATCTCTGTTTTATTTTTAATCCAGAAAAAATAGGATTTGAATTTGAGGTATTGTGATATTTTACTATCATGGAGGCCTTAGAATCAGGAGAGACGTGAATTCGAATCCTGCCTCCATACTTACTAACTCTTCTTAATAGGAGTTTGAGAACTAACTGGTAGGTTGAAATTTGTAGTTGTAGACCAGAGAGAAATTTGGATTCTTTCTGAGCCAGAAGTCAGATTTGAGTCACATTAGGGAGTTTTTAGAGACACACATGGTCTGTAAGAATAGAGTGAACTGAGGAGTGGAGACTATAAGAGCAGAGGAGGAGCAGCAGCAGTGGGGAAGAAGGTGTTCCCAGCCCCACCCAGGACTGAAGAAATTGGGCTGGAAAGAATTGGTGATATAAGGGCCACATGTCAAAAAAGAAAACAAAAGGAGAGCTGAGCTGTGGTGGATCTGCAGGCATCTGAAACAGAAGACTAAGACTGAGGTTGCTGGTTGTAATCGTCCGTTAGAAGACTGAGGGAAGTTCCAAAAGGTTTACTCTTTCCACTATTTTCCTCTCCCTGTGTCTGACCAGTAACGGGCATTAATAAAACACTCTGCTTCTCTTTCCTCTATCTTGATTTTTGCCTTAAATTTAAAGAAGTAAACAGCTGGAAATACATAAAATTTAAAGTTGGGCAGAGTCAAAGCTCCCTCTGAATGTTAGAGATTTTCCTAACTGTGGGCTCTGAGCTAACGTGATTGTATTAATAACTTTTCAGTCAATAAAAATTTAGTGTGATATAAACATTATTTGGGGCTGCGGGGAGGAAGTGAACCTGAGGGTTACTATCTTGTCCCAGGCTAAAGTTGAATTTACAGTATATGGTTCTTACAGCTTCTGATTTTGAAAAGGGGAGGTAGGCAGTGTGGAGACAGGTGGGGATCAACGAAATTCGGCTCTGCCCTCCTAGAAGGTAAAAGGAAGCAGAAAAGATCAAGTGCTTTACTTGGGGGTCATCCACCTGTTATGTATATATATATATGTATATATATACATATTATATATACATATATACATATATAACCTCAGGCAAGTCGTTTAATCTGTCTCAGACTCATTTTCCTCCTCTCCAAAATAGGATAATGCCTATAGTCATCTCGTAGTGTTGTGTGGATCAAATAAAATAATATGTGGAATATTCATGACTTAGACCTCAAAGTGCTGTATCAATGTCAGTAGTACTATCATTATTATCTGACAGCCTATCATGGAAAAAAAAAGACTTTTTTTTTTAGATTGTAAGACTCTGTCCATAGTGGTTTAGAATACTTTTTTTTCATAAAACAGCTTATACCTTTATGGTCTTCAAGTTGGACTGTTTCTTCATTTGCAAAATCTGCAGACTGGACTGGATAGGATTCTTAGGTCCCCTCTAGCTCTAGTTTCTGTGATTCTATGAAACATTTACCCTATGCAGTGTTTTTCCTCTCTCCTTGTCCTGGCCCTCTTGACTATCCTGAAATGGAATCATTATCACCTTTACACTATCCTCTCAAAAGGCATGTAAATCTGGTGTCCTATGAAACAGACTGAACACTTCTGTGAGGGGAGAAAACAGTTCATCTTCAAATCATTTTAGAGCTTGGAAGGAACTTCTCTCAACTTTTTCCTTAGAAACCTAGAATGCTAGACCTGGAAAGGTCCTCCTCATGGTGCAGATGAGGAAACTGAAACCCACATTATGCCTAAGCTCATAAACTTAGCTTGTGGTAGAGCTAGGGCCAGAGTCCAGGTCTTCTGAGTTTTCCACTTAAACTCCTCCCACTACACCATATTGCCCGTATTAGCTTTTTTTTTCTTCAGTAATAAGGGAAATTAAAAATTCCCGGGACATTAACCTGAGGACATTCCCAAAGTGACCCGATATGGAAATTGTCCTGTTCTGTGAAGCAGAGTCCAATTAAGGAAATACATGAATGTACAATTGAAATGAGGGATTCTGGTTCCTTATTCTTCACCTAATTTGGTTTAATAAATGTCAATGTTGATCTGTTGTTGTTTTTACTCCATATTCTTCATAATTCATAATTTACTTTGGTTGATATACGGTCTGGAAGGAAAAGGAAATAATATAGACTGAGTGGCATTTCTAGGTAAGACCTGAAGGTGGCACCATAAGGCTGCCACAAATTGTGAAATATGTAGCTTCTAACTCTAGTTGGGGCTTGGTTTTTTAATGGGCACCATTTCTAGAATTAATGACCTCTCTTTTGACTGAGAGGAGAGAGAGGTGTTATTTTGAACAGGATTTACATGTAGTTTGTCAGGGAGAGCAAGTTTCCACTACATGTTTATTAGCTGTCATTTGATCAGATGATGCCACCAATGAAACTCTCCTTGGGAACTTAAGGATAGTATGAGTCATTTTGGTGACACATGATGTCTTAGATTCTTTCTATTCTGTAATACAATGACTTTTGCTCCTTGGGGTTGGACTTGATTTTCTACTCAACTCCATGTTCCTTCCCTTCCCCGCAGCCCCCCTCCGCCCTTCCTTTTTTTTATTTCTGCACTGGAATGAAATTTCTATATGCAATAAAAATGAGTTTTATCCCAATAATTATTTAATGTCCTTATTTTCCTCTTCCATCACTTTTCCCCATATCCCCCATACTTTCCAAAGTCCTTTTGTTGTGCTTGATGATCCCCAGTGCTGCCATAAGCAAAGACTTAGAACTCCCTGGTTCTAACAATCACTGGTTGGTTTACCCGGAATAAAATAGCATTCAGATTAAGATGTAACTTTTATTAGAAGTTTAACCTCTTTCATGCTGGACCTTGATTCCATTTCAGGATTGCAATAGGCTATGGAAGTGTGACTACAGGGCACTGGCCCCAAATTGGTTCAGTCCCTGGAAATGTCATCAGAAAGATATTTTGCCCCAAATCAGAGAAGCCAAGCACTTCTAAGAAGAGATGGTACTATGAAAAGGTGGGGCAACTGAACTAAATGGTTGGTTGACTCCTCAGAGGCAGTGCAGCTAAAGGGATTAACCATTTCAGAGAGTCTTACTGTCAAGCTCGTCGTAGCATTTCTCAACTTAGTCCCAAGTTCCTTCCCCACAAGACCCGCTCATTCCTGCCTCGATACCTTTGCTGATGCTATTTTTCCTACCTAAAATGCACTTCCCTTTCCTTTTTGCCCATTCATATTTTATACTTCAAGGTCCAGTCTCACTGAAGCCCTTCCTGACCAGCTCAACCCTGAAGCGACTGAATCATCACAGACTTCTGCGAACCCCCTCTCTGTTCCTATTAACTTACACTTTCTTATGCTGACTTGAATTTGTTCTTTAGTTGTCTCATCAGGCACATCTTGTCTTATCATCTTGTAAGTTTCTGGACTTGGACTGTTTAACATGAGTGTCAGAGAAGGCTTTTATGAGTGAGTATAGGTGCAAGCTGAAATTCTGTCAGAAATATAATTATAAAACTAACACATCCTTCGCAGCCATTAGTAATATTTTAGCAAAGGTCAAATGACAGAGAATTGGGTATCACTAGTCGTAGTTGTTCCTGGAGACAGAAGTCATTTAATTTCTTTGAGTTTGTTTCTTCCTCTGCACATAGCAGTGCTATTTGAGGTAACGGTGTTCTGGTAAGGAGGGCTAGTTTTTTCCTCCTTCTGGCTCCAGTTCTTCTGTGGGAGGCATCATTCTTTTCCAACTTCTCTTCTTGTATGTGGCTTTCTTTCTAGGACACCCTACCCTATTCCCCCCTCCTTTCCAGTCCTCCAGAAGAATGGTTTTCCTTTCAAGACCACCTTGAGAAGAGAAAGTGGTCAAAAGGCTACCTCTCATTCCAACTCCAGCTCATCATAGCCATATTCCCACCAAAACTGCTGACTCATTGTCTAGGATTGATCTAGGTCCACATTTTCTCCCTGGTATGGAAAATTAAACTATATGAATCAATAATTGTCGTTTATTCAACTTGAGCCAAGATTTTTTTTCTAGCAATTTTTTTTTATACCACAGTTGTGAAACTTCTCTTTCTTTTAGGCACCCCACCCTTTCTGCCTTTCTTCCACTGAATTTGAATAATAAAACACATGGATCAGCCATGCAATGGCTAACAATTTTTATCTTAGAAACTAATTTTAAAACAAAAAGGAAACATGAAGCAAACTCTTAAGAAACACAGATTGCAGAACAGGTACACCTTTCCAAGGAGAATGGGAAAGAGAAAGAGCAGGGAAGTGAGGAATCACCCATCTGTTTGCAGTAGCATGAACTATTCCATTAACTGTGTGGTTCCTATATGGCTGGCCATGCAGTTTTTGCATTGGTATCCTGGCATTTGCTATTACTCCTGACTCCCAGTCCTCAACAAAACTTCTGGTCCAAGTGGCATCATCAGTCATGGGCAGTGGTTGTGTCTTCAATGGTTCCTTTACCAGCATGCTTGCTCCCACACTCATTTCTTAGGATTGGAGGGTAGGCTTGTCAGTCAAACATTGCTGTATTAGTCTGGGGCAACACTAAGTCTCTGAGCAGTCCAGGAGAAGAACATGGGGAATTCCTGACCTAAAGGAACCCATCTCCAGCACCCGTATCACCTTAGAAACTCTAAAGAGCATATATATATATATATACACATATATATGTATATATGTGTATATATACACACACACACACACACACACACACACACACACATATATATATATATATATATATGAAACGAGGAGGTTGGATAACACGATATGTAAAGTGTTTCCCAGCCCTAACATTCAATGATTCTGCAATCGTACGTCTTTCATCGAAGAAAGCCCTGTATACAGGCATTTTTGTCCAACTCTTCATGATCCCATGGATCATAATACATCAGGTCCTTCTGTTCTCCACTGCCTCTTGAAGTCTGTCCAAGTTCATGTTCATTGTTTCTATGACACTATCTATCCACATCATCCTCTGCCCTTTTCCTTTTGCCTTCAATCTTTCTCAACATCAGGGTCTTTTTCAATGAGTTCCATCTTCTCACTATGTGGCCAAAGTATTTAAGCGTTACTTTCAGTATTTGGCCTTCTAGTGAATTGTCTGAATTAATTTTTAAGTATGTTTTTATAAATTTATTTTTTATTTTTAGTTTATAACACTCAGTTCTACAAGTTTTGGGGTTCCAAATTTTCTCTCCCTCCCTCTCCTCCCTGGTATCCCCAGGACGGCATGTAATCCAATGTAGGTTCTACACATACCTTCACATTGAACTTATTTATATAGTAGTCCAATTATAAAGAAGAATTATAACCAATGGAATGAATCATGAGAATGGAGAAACGAAACCAAAAAAGAAGGGAAAAAAGGAACAAAAAGTTTGCCTCAGTCTGCAAACAGATTCCACAATTCTTTCTCTGGATGTGCATGGCTTTTTCCAGCATGAGTCTTTTGGAGCTGTGTTTGAACCTTGCATTGATGAGAGGGAGTCAGGTCTATCAAAGTTAGTCCTTACAGATAATGATCTCCTGGTTCTGCTCCCCTCACTTGGCATCAGTTCATAAAAGTCATTCCAGGTTATAATGAAGTCCGTCTGCTCCTCATTTCTTATAGCACAATAATATTCCACTACATTCATATACCACAATTTGTTTAGCCATTGCCCAATCAATGGACATCCCCTTGATTTCCAATTCTTTGCCCCCACAAAAAGAGCTGCTAGAAATATTTTTGTACATACGGGTTCCTTTCCTACTCACATGATCTCTTTGGGATATAGCCTAGAAGTGGTATTGCTGGGTCAAAGGGTATGCACATTTTTATAGGCCTTTGGGCATAGTTCCAAATTGCTCTCCAGAATGGCTGGATCAGTTCACAACTCCACCAACAATGTAACAGTGTTCCGATTTTCCCACATCCTCTCCAGCATTTATCATTTTCCTGTTTTGTCACGTTAGCAAACCTGACAGGAGAGATGTGGTACCTAAGAGTTGTTTTGATTTGCATTTTTCTGATCAATAGTGATTTAGATCATTTTTTCATATGCCTATTGATATCTTTAATTTCTTCTTCTGAAAACTGCCTGTTCATATCCTTTGACCATTTCTCAATTGGGGAATGACTTGTATTCCTACAAATTTGGCTCAGTTCCCTGTATATTTTAGATATGAGGCCTTTATCAGAGATACTGTTTGTAAAGATTTTCTCCCAATTTTCTGCTTCCCTCCTAATTTTTGTTGCACTGGCTTTGTTTATACAAAAACTTTTCAATGTAATATAATCATCCATTTTGCATTTTGCAACGTTGTCTATCTCTTGTTGGGTCATGAATTCTTCCCTTTCCCATAAATCTGACAGGTAAATTATTCCTTGCTCTTCCAAATTCCTTATAGTATCAGTCTTTATTCCTAAACCACGAGCCCATTTTGACTTTATTTTGGTATATGGTGTAAGATATTGGTCTATGCTCAGTTTCTGCCATACCATTTTCCAATTTTCCCAACAGTTTTTGTGAAATAGTGAATTCTTAGCTCAGAAGCTGAATTCTTTGACTTTCTGTAAGTATTGATGGATTTGATCTCCTTGTTGTCCAAGGGACTCTCAAAAGTCTCCAGCACCACAATGTGAGAGCATTTATTCTTCACTGCTCAGCTTTCCTTATACAGCCATACATTCCTATTGGAAAAACCATCGTTTTGACTATGTGGACTTTTGTTGGCGAGGTGATGTCTCTGCTTTTTAGTATGTTGTCCAGATTTGCCATAGCTTTCCTTACTAGGAGCAAGCATCTTTTAATTTCATAGCTCCAATCTCTGTCTCCAGTGATCTTTGAGGAATTTGAGGAATATAAAATCTGACACTGCTTCCATTTCCTCTTCCTCTATTTGCCAGGAAGTGGTGGGACCAATTGTGAAGATCTTAGTTTTTTTGATATTAAGCTTCAAGACAGCTTTTACACTCTCTTCTTTCACCCTCATCAAGAAGCTTCTTAATTCCTTTTCACTATCTGCCATCAGAGTATCATCTGCATATCTGAGATTCTTAGCAACCTTAATTCCAGCTTTTGATTCATCCAGACTGGCATTTTGCATGATGTACTCTGCATATAAGTTAAATAAATAAGGTGATAATATACAGCCTTATCATACTCCTTTTCTAATCCTAATCAGTTGTTCCATGTTTGGTTCAAAGTGTTGCTTCTTGGCCTCAATACAGGTTCTTTAGGTGACAAGTAAGATGATCTGGTACTCCCATTTCTTTGAGTACTTGCCACATTTTGTTGTGATTCACATAGTCAAAGGCTATATATATATATATATATATATATATATATATATATATATAGACATACCTCAGAGACATTGTGGGTTCAGTTCCAGACTATTGCAATAAAGTGAATATCCCAATATAGCAAGTCACAGGATTTTTTTTGGTTTTGCAGTGCATATAAAAGTTATGTTTACATATAGTAGACTATAGTCTATTAAGTGTTAGAATTTGGGATTAAATAATATATCTATAAAAACAATGTACATACTTTAATTAAATAATACTTTATTGCTAAAAAATGCTAACCATCATCTGAGCCTTCAGAAAATCATAATCTTTTTGCTGGTGGAGGGTCTCGCCTTGGTGTTGATGGCCACTGACTGATCAGGATGGTAGTTGCTAAAGGTTGTGAGTACTGTGGTTATTTCTTAAAATAAGACAACAATGAAGTTTGTCACATTGACTGACTCTTCCTTTCATCTGAATGCTTAGAGGACATTGTAGAGTTATTAATTGGTCTAATTTCAATATTGTTGTGTCTCAGGAAATAGGGAGGCCAGAGGAGAGGGAGAAAGGGAATAGCCATTCCATGGAACAGTCAGAACACATATAACATTTATTAAGTTCACTGTATTATATGGACACAGTTGGGGGTGCCCCAAAACAATCAGAATAGTAACATCAAAGATCACTGATCACAGATCACTGTAACATATAATAATAATGAAAAAGTTTGAAATATTGTAAGAATTACCACAATATGACACAGAGACATGATGTGAGTATATGCTGTTGGAAAAAAGGCACCAATGGATGAAAGGTTTCTATAAACCTTCAATTTGTAAAAAAAACCAAACCATAATATTTGCAAAGTTCAATAAAGTATAACACAATAAAATAGGTATCCCTATGTAATAAAAGCTAAGGCAGACCAAGTGAAATAGCACCATCTTTGTTGACCTAGGCACATAGCCTTGGCAAAAAAAAAGAAAAAAAAACTTGGGCAAACCAGAGTTTGGAGGACTTTTAAAAAATGTATATTTAATAAGCTTTTCAATAAAATATATATCACACACACACACACACAAAAACAGCTGCAACAGAAGTAACAGATGACTTGCCTCTTTGAATCCTTAGGATTACATACACTTTTTACATAATTGAAATGAGCATGTAAAATCATTCTAATTTTTTTAAGCTTTGCATCATTTTGTATAAAATGCAGGACTTATTTCAAAAGACATACTTAAGTTGGTACAAAGCGACTGGGGGCAATGGCGATTACATTACTGCTTATGTTTTATCTTGGCTCTGCCACCAAAT
Organism: Trichosurus vulpecula; assembly: GCF_011100635.1. Classification (NCBI taxonomy): domain Eukaryota; kingdom Metazoa; phylum Chordata; class Mammalia; order Diprotodontia; family Phalangeridae; genus Trichosurus; species Trichosurus vulpecula. The sequence continues at coordinate 276,411,284 of NC_050577.1, read as the reverse complement.
CATTGAGTCATTAGGGTAAATTCCTTCTTTGTGGGCCAATATATAAAATGCCATCCCCCAGTAGACTGAAGCTCCCCTAGGGTCAAGACCACGTCAAGACTATGTAGTTCATGAGGATGGGCACCATGTCTCCCACTTCAGATCCAGGATATTTACCTTGTCTAGACTTTTCCCCAGAGCGAAGCATAGTGGCTGGGACGGTTGTTGTTCAATTATTTCAGTTGTGTCTGACTCTTTGTGACACCATTTAGGGTTTTCTTGGCAAAGATATTGGAGTGGTTTGCCATTTCTTTCTCCAGCTCATTTTACAGATCAGGAAATGGAGGCAGTGTTAAGTGAGCTGCCCGGGGTCACACAGCTAGTAAGTATCTGAGGCCAGATTTGAACTCAGGAAGATGAGGCTCCCAGGCTCAGTGCTGTATGCACTGTACCACCTAACTGCCCAACTGGCCCATAGTAGGTAATTAATAAATGCTTATTGACTTGAATCTATCCTTCACAGGTCCCAAATATATGGTTATTCGTGTAGCAGGTTTTCTATCAGTGTATTTCCCTGTATTCATTTGTTTATATTTTTATCTACTTTTCTGTGTACATCCTCTGATAGAACGTAAGCTTGAGCAGCAGCGACTGTTTCACTTGTCTTTGAATTCTAGCACCTAGCACGATGCCTGACAGATAGCCTAGTAACATGCTAATTGCTTGGGATAGTAATCATTTTGATATGTTTTTATTTTGCAACAGTGATACTTATGCATATGTGCTTCAACTGATACTAGTCTGCCTCAGAACGTCTGATTTGACCAGAAAAAAACACTGAGCAGGTTTCTAGAACTTTGATTGCTATTCATCTCTATTCTTGAAGAGGACCAATGACATCACAGGATGTCTTGACTTGAAAATGAATTGGATTTTAGTGAGGCAGAGTTGCACAAAGTCACTCTTTCTTCCTAAGCCATGGAAGTCCAGTGGTAAGACAAAAGTCAAGATGATTGGTGATGGGCTAAGATGCAGTGGATGACCTTGGTGTTTTCAGTGACCTTGGTGTCTTCAATGTCTGACCAAGTTCCAAGTGCTCCACAATGCACACTTCATGGCTGTTGGAACAAACTGTTCTCATCTGCTGGGGGAGGTCTTCACATTCATAGACATACCCTAACTCATCAATTGGTTTGAGGTCAAGTACCCTCAACCTGGTTTAGCCTGTCTGTTGACACAATTTACTGGGGTGTGGCCACTGCACGTGCTACATGCTATAGCTTCTTGGAGCCACAGGTGAGAGTGGGTGAAGGTGGATACCAAAGGTGGATGAATTGCCCTGAAAAGTACTCAGCAGGCTCTCACACCAGAGGTGCTAGTCCTCCCTGAACATCCCATGCACTCCAGAACTTCAGTTCTCTGTGAGTTGATTTCAGGCCATACAGGCGTTTCATTTTTCCTTTTATGTGTTTAAAGAATGGCTATTACTCCAAGGACATATGCAAAAGTTGTAGCTCCTATAGAGCATGATTTAGCAACTATTACTGAGATTGTAATGGGCATCGATAGTGGTATGCCAAGTGTTTTCAGGCATTATTCAAGCCTACAATGAAATAAGATCAGTTGAACTGAGGGACAAAGTAAAATTGCGATAAAAACAAACAACAGCAAAAACAGAAAATAAGCAAAAACCTTTAGAGGGACCTGGAAGTTTGAGGGATTATTATTGGTTATTATTGTAGTTGTGGTTCTAATGCCAGCACCTTCTTTGTTCAGGTTTGATGTTGGGATGAAATGAGGCACTCTAATCACCGAACATTTAACAAAGTAGATTTACTTTGCTCTAACACAGCAAGAATATGCAACAAGATTACAATGGCATTTAGCTTCTCTGGAGATGGCACCCTTTGTCTCTATTTGGAAATGTATCTTGTCAGTAATCATTAGGGTATGGTGACTCATATGGTCTTAAGCACCTGCTAAGTCTGAGAGGCACGAGCTCCACATGGCTGGGATTTTAATGCCTACACACATGATGGATGAAGTTACAGAGAGGCAAGTTCAGGCTTGAGGACAGCAAAGGACACGGGAGACTTAGGTTCCCACATACTACCTCCACATCCTGGGATTCTGTGTCTTTCAATGCAAGTTTTGGCTGCTCTAGCACACTTTGACTTGTAATGACTGAGTTTGTAGTTCACTAAAACCTTGAGATCACTTAAACTTCTGGCTAGTTTTGCACTCCCTCATCTTTTTCCTTGTGAAGTTGATTTTTTTTCCCACCTTAAGTATCCCTATTAAGTTCTATTATATGAGATTCAACACAGGGCTCAAGTTTGGATCCCAAATTATGTGGAAGTAGTAGTTAGGCTTTATGTTGTTCCAGTCAAACTATATCTGGAATATCTAAGTCCTGTATGCCGCATGTTAGGAAGGTCATTGATAAGCTGGAGTACTTTCCAGAGGACAGCAAAGGACACAGGACACTTGGTTCTTACATAGTTCTGCCACTTTATTTAAGCTTATGCCTTGGTTTCCTAATCTTGGAAGGAGCAATGGAAAGAAATGACAGAGGGAAGTTTAGGCTAGGTGGCAGAAAAAAAACTTCCAACAATTACAGCTATTAAGAAATGGAATCATCACTTGAGGTCTTCAAAGGTAGAATTCCCACTTTGTTGTTTTTTAGAGGGTCTATGGAGGAGATTTTATTTAAGGTACTGGTTGTACTATATGGATCACCTTTGAGGTTCTGAGATGCTGGGGTTTCAGAAACTAACAAGAAGCAAGGAAGTTTCTGGTTAATCTCCTCAAACTCAACTCCTTACCTCTCAGCCCTTAGAAGCCCCCTCCTAATATACCACTGACCAACACTTCTGGAGACTATAGCTCTCAGAGCAGAATCCTAGGCACAGGGGTGAGGCAAAGGGAAAATGTAAACTATGAAATATTATATAAAATATTTACTTTATCTTCTCTCCCCTCCCCCCTACGTTGGACAAAGCTCCTGCGGCCTGGAAGTTAACATACGGTCTAAGGAGGGAACCCGGGATTACTATAGGAAACACACATGGAGTACATGCAATGCTCTCCCTCCTCAGCTCCACTACTAGCCTCTCTGGCTTTAAGTCCCAACTAAAATCCCATCTTCTACTGCAAGCCTTCCTCAACCCTTCTTAATTCTAGTGCCTTCTCTCTTATTTCTTAATTATCTTGCATATAGTTACATATGTGTGTGTGTGTGCTGTCTCCCCCATGAGATTGTAAGCTTCCCGAGGGAAGGACTCTGACTTTTTTTTTTTTTTTGGGTATCTCCACCGCTTAGCACAATGACTGGCACAGAGTAGATGCTTGAGAAATGCTTATTGATTGGCTGGAATTAAATAAGAGCAGAGTTCATTGCAGCAGCACCTAGCTAATGGACTTGGAAATCCCCCTTTGGCATGATGCCTGGCTATGCACGTCCCAGGACCGGAGCAGAAGAGAGGTCGGCGACGGGTGACCCCTAGACTGACGGTAGCGGTACCTGGCACCCGTAGGGTACCGCAGGCCAGGACAGTGGAAGCATTGCAGGCTGCGCTGAGGCCACGCCCCCAGCCGGCGGTTGCCGTGGGTTACCAAACATTCTTCCCCCCCCCCCCCGCCCCCCGCGAAGGGGGTTTCGGACATAAAAATTTAGGGAGGCAAATAGGCTGGAGACAGAGAATGGAATTGTATGAAGCAAGGGGGCAGAACCCTTTGGGGTCCGAAGGGAGGAGAGGTCTGTCTGCCGTAGAGATAGGGGTGGAGCTAATCCATCCCTTTCCTCCCCGGCTCTCGTCTTCGGCAAGCTCCGGAAAAAGGTCGGCTCTTTCCGCCGGTGGAACTCGGAACTCCGCGCCAGCCAGCGCGCGCCGCTACCGCCCGCTTTTGAGGGCAGAGACGGTTCTGCGCGTGCGCTCGCGACCCCTCCCGCCTCCGTTTCTTCTCCCTCGTCCCTCACTCTCCTCCTCGGCTGGACTGGTGCTCCCCCAACTTGGGGGGTGAGGGTCAGGGTGGCGCTCGAAGTATTGGTGCCAAGTGCTGGGGAGAAGTACGGCTTAGGAAGTAGGCGGGACTAAACAGGAGCCTCTCTCCCCCCTTTCTCCTCCCCGGAGGGTCTCCCAGCGCGTGCCGCCTCCGAACTCCCGCGTACCTAGACAAGCCTGTTGCCCGCTGTTCCCCACCTCCTCAACGGCCTCGAGCTCGGCGCCCGGGTTCGCGCCGACGCGGGCACGCGCCCGGCTCGCTAAGCGCTTCGGGCGCACGCGCTGATTGAGGCTCTCGGGTGGGGCGGGCAGATATCCCCCCAGAGGGGGTCGGGTTGAATACGCTGGAGCTCCTACCCCCTCGGCCCCGGAGGTGATTCCCTGCCCGGGCCCCCCGGGGCCTTGCCGAGGTGGGAAGTGGGGGAGGCGCGGCGGCGGCGGCGGCGGATACGTGGAGAGCGGGGGAAGAACGCGGCGGCTGAGGAGGAGGAGGAAGAGGGGAAAAAGAAAAGGTCCCTCTTCCTCTTGACAGACCCCCGAGGCGTCCCGGACGCGGATCCCAGAGCCCGGAGGCTGCCGAAGCGAAAGGGACCGCAGGGGAGGGGTGAGGTGAGTCTGGGGGAGGGGAGGGAGGAAGGGAAGAGACTGGAGGTAGGGGAAGGGGGGGAAGGAAATCAAGGGGGCGGAGGGGAGAAGCTGGTTGAGCGACCCAGGTGGGGGAGGGGCCAGGAGTGGTTGGGGGGGGCGGGGGAAATGGGAACCTGGGGATGCAGACCGTGAGAGGACGAGAGAGGCTCATGCAGGAGGTGATGGCGATGGGGGCGGGTGGGGGGGGGAGGAGGAGGAGACGGTTAGGGGCTGTCCGAGAGGTTTCCAAGGGGGCACAGGGCAGAGAAACAATAGAGTAAAAGGGGGACTTGGTGGCTTGGAAAGCCAGTGGAGTAGGTAGTAATAGTAATAATGTAGTGTAAGAAAGAGGGGAACAACTAGGGAAATGGGAAAGCCATTGGGCTATAGTGCATATGGAAGGTAACAGGGCATGGGTGAGATGAGTTGGAGGTATCTAAGGAAATAGCATTTTAAACTAGAGGAAAGGAGAGAAGAGGGGGACCCGAGGTATGGGGGAAAAAAGAATAAATGACGGAGAGCAAAGATGTAAAAGTGTATTAAAGAAGAGGTGAGACGAGTTGGTGAAGAAAGGGTATAGGTGGTCTGTTCCTTTTTTTTTTTTTCAGGATGATTGAATTTATTTGGAATCCAGATCCTTTTCAGGCCTTGCCTCTGCTGTGGGGAACTCTTTTTTTTTTTTTTTGGTTATTTGGTGACTATTTATTGTTCATTCTGATAACATATGCATAACATTTGTTTCCCCCTCTGCTCAATAATTACTACTATATGTAAATTACTTGTGGCTAGTGAGCAGGAGAAGAGCATTACTGATAGACATTTGGCTTTGAGTTGAGTCAGTTGCAATCCAGTAATCTGTGGCTTTGGTGAAAGATAGGAGTTTGTTTCCTTTGTTATATTTGTTTTAGCTACCACCCCCTTGGAACTATATTAGGCAGCTCTGATAAAAAGCTAAACTGGTTCATTTTTTAAAAATTATATATTCTCACATTTAGCAATTGCCCATTTGTTTTATATGCAAAATTGGTTGACTTCATGATAGTAATCCCACTTCTGTGGATTGTTTCTTGATGGTGATGCTTCTATCTACCCTCCTTTTTGAGAATAGTTTGAAAAGATTATGGGAAAACAATTTTGGTATTTAAAAAAAAGGCCTCTTACAGTCTAGATTGAATGATTAACTTTGTTTCTTGAAATGCTGCCTCTGCTCAGATCTTCACAAATCCAATTTAAAGCTTTTCTTCTATAAGGTTTGCTTACTTAAGATTATTGGGAGACTATAAGTTTATAGATTAGGGACCAAGCTAGTGGCATTAAGCTACTTTTCAACTGTCCTAAAGTCCATTTTTTGTGGGCATTTAGTGTTCTAAACTATCTCATTCCTTGGCATGTTGTGAAAAGTGAATCCATTTGAGAATTGAGAATTTGATTTGCAGTGGGTTCATTAATGACAGTACAGACTTGCCTGTTACTAAATCTTGATTGCTTGCTTGGTTTCTTATTTTCCTACCTAGACTCTAACAAAGTTGCAATAGTAAATAAAGTGAACTGGTGGAAACTCAAGTCAGGTGAAATACTGATTCTGGACAAGTTACTGAGGGGTTATCCTGCTTTTTGTTGTTTGAGAGCATTTCTGAGGTCCCAGGTTTTGGGGGGTTTTTTTGCCTATATTTGTGATTTTTTGGTACGCCTTAAAATTTTTTTTTATTGATTCCTTTTGTTTTTACATGAGCTTCATTTCCAAATATATCCTTCTTCCTCCCTTATCTTTCAAGACATCCTTTATAACAAAGAATTAAAAAAAGGAAAAAGTCAGTTAAGCAGAACTAACACATCATCCAAGTCTGTAGCATATGAAGTGTTCAGCATTACTAATTGGTCCCTACCTTTGTATAGAAGGGAGGGAGGTATATTTTCTCATCCCTGCTTTCTAGGGCAACCCTACATAGGATTTCATTGGTGTTGGGAGATCCTTGGGGTAGCATCATACCAATTTATATCATAAACTGTTCTGCAACTTGCAGTCCTAGAAAGTTGTTTGGGACATTGAGAGGTTAAGAGACTTGACTATAAACACAGAGCTGGTATGGCAGAGGTGGGACTGGAGCCCCAGGTCTTCCTGACTTCTGAGGCCAACTCTACCTACCAGTTCGCTTTGCCTCTGTTAGATACATCTATTGCTTTGTTAGCCTTGTGTTGAAGGATGCAGTATATGTGATACTCTTCAGTGTATGTGGGGCCAAAACCTCAGAAAACCAGAGAAAATCCACAGAGTGTCCCAGTCTTCATGGTATTTTTTAACTTTATATTTGGTATTATATTTGGAATCAGGAAGATTCATCTTCAGTATTTCAAATCTGGCCTTAGATACTATCACTTAACTCTGCCTCAGTTTTTTCATCTGTAAAATGAACTGAAGAAAAAAAATGGCAAACCACTCCAGTATCTTTGTCAAGAAAACCTCAAAATGGGGTCACAAAGAGTCAAACATGACTGAAACAACCCAACAATAACAATATTCACCCTAAATGTAAGTAGTAACTTCTTGGAAATTGTGAAGGAAAGAGATGGTCAGAGTAGAGCAAACAGCTGGGACCTGAGGAAATAGCTGTAGGTGATGGGACAAAAAGACTTGGGAATGGAAGGGTGATCTTAATGGATCAGAAAGCTGCCAATTCTGATGGACAAGAGAGGCACACACTTAACATCTCTGCGTTGGCTGCTTATGATATTCTGCTGGAAGCAAGCACTACCTTAAACAGAGCTGGATCATTCTGTAGGAGCCATTTTACTTCAAGAGCATAAAGATCACCTGTTCTTATGCTATTCCACAGAAAGAAGTCCGGTAGCTTCTGCGGTTATCAAGGGATGAACAAGAGGACAACTGGAGATTTGGTTTCTCTCCATCCCGGGGCACTGATTTTACCTTTAAAAGGGTCCATCCCTCCTTTGCAGCTCCTATTGGATAGCTTCTAGCTGCTATCTTGAGGGTGTTTAATGAAATTTCATGCTTCCTGGTTTTACTCTTACATTCTGACTACCCAGATAGCAAATTAGGGTCCTGGAGGAGGTACTACACCTATGAGTGATGCGATTTACAAACTTGTTTTCCATTTAATGTTTTGGCCACAGTTTATGATTATCATGCTTATTCACTTTTAGGTATGAATTTTATTATGAAAGCACACTGGACTTGGAGTCAAGAGGTGTGAATCTTTCTGATACTCGTATAACTCTGGGAAGTTACTTTTCTGAGCTTCAGTTTCCTCATCTATAAAATGTGGATAATTCTATCTCTGGTACCTATTTCACAGGATTATTGTGAGGTTAAAATGAAATAATTTATGAACGTACATTTCAAACCTTAAGTTGCAATATAAATGTTGATGTGTGCATATGTGTGTATGGAATAGCATTTTTTAGGCAGGATGTATCACTAGATAATCTTCAACTCAAATCCTGACAGTAAGAACTCAGAAACTACTAGCAGCAGCACTGTCTTTATTCAAGTGCTGTTTTAATAATGACTACCACATTTGTATAGCAACTTAAGATTTGCAAAGCACTTTCCATATATTATCTCATATAGAATATAAGGTATCATGGTATCGTTGGTTAGAAAGCTGGCATTGAAGCCAGGAAGACATAGGTTCAAGTACTGACTCTGACATATACTGCCCCTGTGATTCTGGATAATTCTCTGAACCTCTCAGTGCTCTAGGCAACTCTCTAAGACTAAATTGCAGGGAAGGTACCAGCCTCTTTTGATAGAGTTTACTTGTGCAAGAGTTCACTATGCCAATTAAATCACAGGTCTGGTCCCTAGCCATGTATATGAGTATGCCATCTGGCAAAGGTTAAATTTCATTTTGACTTGTCTTCTTATTAATCAGTTGAAAAATTCAGCTGGAGCAAGGGATGGAAGTTTCTATTAAATATGTTGTCTCAGCTCTGAGGTCTCACTTCACACCCAGCAAACTGGCAAATATGTTAAAAGATGTTAATAGCCAATGTTGGAGGAATTGTGGAAAGATGGACACGCTAATGTATTGTTGGTGAACTGGTTCAGCCATTCAGGAAAGCAATATAGAATTACGCAGTGAGTGTGTCTAAAATATTTTTATCTTTTGGCCCAGAGATTACACTGTCAAGGAGGTCAATTACAAAAAGAAAAGTCCCACATGCACCAATATATTCATAAGCAGAACTTTTTGTAATAGCAAAGAGCAGGAAACAAAGTAAATCCCCATTGTTTGGAGAATGGCTAAACAAGTTTTGGTATGTGAATGTAATAGGATTTTGCTGGCCTGTAAATACTGAAGAATATGAATTCGGAAGCATGACAAGACTTATATGAACTGAAGTGTATTAAAGTAAGCAAAACCAGGAAAAAAATACAACGTAAAGGAAAAGAACAGCGGTGGCAGCATAATCGAAATGGTGCTTTGAAGTTTTGGTGATAGAGCTGGCCCCAAAGAAAAGGTATCCAAGGGCACCTATGGTACTATGTGTGTGGAATATGGCAAATAATATCAGACTTTTTTGATATGTTAGTTTGTAGAACTCCTTTAAATTCTTTTTATAAGGAATGGTTCCTTGGGATACATTAGGAAATGTAGATAACGTAAAAACAAAAGATAGAAACAAGTATTTTAATAAATATGCTGTCTTTACATGTGTGCAGTGTGGAAGATACTGTTTATTGCATATTGAGCTTTTCAGCCACACCTGTAAACATAATCATCTTAACAAAATTTTCTGTGTGTATGCATATATATATATATATATATACACACACACACACACATATATATGTATATATATATATATTTGAAAATTGCATTGTCAGTGTGGAGCAATCTGTGCCAGTTATCTGCCTTTGAGGAAATTCAGAGTATTTTATCATTTTTCACTTGAAAAAATTCATTTGTTTGCTGGCTACTTTTTCTTATGTTCTAGGCTTCTAACTGTGGGAAGAATAGGAAGGGAATTTGGAGGATGTTAACTTGGTCTGTACGATGCCAGTAAGTCATTGCTGAAATCATTGTTTGGTCCTGTCATCTGTATAGCTAAAATGAGTTATCACACATTGGCAAGCATGAAACATGCTGAAATATACTGTCACTGCAGAGTGACAAAAAATGGTCTCAAGTTGTGCCTGGTCTCCTACTTCATTTTTTCCAAATGCTATAAAAATAATTGTCTTCATTATTGTGATAAATATAAAGACTTCCCAACATGTCTTCCACATTTTACAGTGTTTCTCTTGCCTCAGGGGTGTCCTAAAGTTGCTCTGAGGTTTTTAGTTGGGATCTCACAGAGTAGATTTTGGAACCTTCCCAGTTATCCTAGTGAAATTATCTTTGAATTTTCCCTTACTTTGAGGCAGTGTGATCCCTTAAAGACAGATTGGTTCTGAAATACCCATTAAGATTCTAACCAGTTTTCTGGATTCCTAGGATTGACTTTAGGCAGTATGTCCTCCTAGATGACTAGAGAATTAGAATTCATTTGATTCTGACACAAATCCCTGATATGATGCAACTATCTGTGGGTTTGTGGGTGTAGCTTGGGTACCCAGTGACCTAAATTAACCAGTTAATTTAGACTGTTAACCACTTTCTAGCTGACCATACTACTCATTTTAACAAGGTTAGTCGAGAAGTGTCTGTTGTCTGCAGAGCCAGGCGAGCCACTTTATTGGAACAGAACCTTAAATAGTAGCCTTGCGTTATTGGGAAAGGGAAGGATGTGGTTTGGGGAAGCTTGAATATAGAAGAATGATTATGAGAATGATTTAATTATAAGTATATGATTTTAAAGGACATAACCTAATCTTTGACCAGTAATACTTGTGGTAAGGAGCATATGAGTTAATTATGGAATGGATCAGGGTAGATAGGTGAATATATTATTTCCCTTTTGACTTGAAGATGCTGCTATTATTTACTATAGGATGTGTCTGAAAAGACCAATTTATAAAACCTATATTTTCTGTCCAAATACATATAGTCTACTTGGTAATGTCAATTTTTGTTGTTTTCAAGCTCTAGCTCAGGTGCTTTTACAGTGTTCTTCCTTAAATTATCCACATAATTCCTGATTCCAACACATCAGAGTAGTTAGCCCACTGCTGTTTTCTTACTTCTCTACTACTGTGTTATATTGATTTTGATTGTGTATAATTGCTTTATTCAAATATTTCTGTTCTATCCAGTCACCCTCTTTCAGCTCTTGAGCATATTGCCTTATTAACCTCTAGTCTCCTTTCTTCACGTGGCAAGCTTTTTGCTAGGTTAGTTGCAACAAGACCTTTGCTATGAGATGGGACCTCTTTCTTAAAAGCTCTATCTTAATATGTCTCATAGAACTTTCTTAAAAGTTCTATGCAACTGAAAGACCCTTGTCTCATAACCGAATCATTCCTTTGATTTTCTTAAGGTTTAGTGACTTGTATCTACTAGTTTGTCGAATACCTACCCAGGTTTTGTGTTGCTGTTTTTTTAGTTCCCTACTGCTGTGATACTATTTCTAAGTTGGCAGTATGAGGTCTGCTGGATTCACAATAACATGTGGCTTTTGTTTGTAGTCGGAGAGCCTATAAAATGCTGATACTGCAAATCTTATCTAACGTGATGTACCATGTGTTAGTGTTCTCAGAACACAGAAAACACAATCTGTAATTGCTGAATGTCGCCTTGCCCGTAGGAAGTGGCTAGGTGGCACAGAGGATAGAGCACTGCCTGAAGTCTGGAAGACCTAAGTTCAAATTTGGCGTCAGACACTTAATAGCAGTGTGACCCTGGGCAGGTCACTTCATTTCTGTTTGCCTTAATCCATTGGAGAAGGAAATGGCAAACCATTCCAGTAACTTTGCCAGGAATGGTCCACAGGGCCACCAAGAATTGGACACGATGACAACAAAAATAGGGCCTTGCCCATAGGATACTTTGGGAGGCTTCAAGTCCACATAAATAGAAAAGGCCCTTAAAGGGTTATTTGATACTAGAATCGTGTTTCCTTGGAATTTCAAGTCTTACTGTTTAGAAAGTTAAGCAGAATTAGATTAAATTCCTGATTTACTCCATCGGTGACAGAAGGTGGAATTGGGGAGACAACCCAAACATAATTGAGTTGGCCAACTGCTCCATCGTGAAATAACATTAGGGTGATCAGTTTCTCCTTGGCTCTCAAAATATGCTCAGTATTAATGGCGTATTTACATTTTGCTTCCATGGACCGCATTATTCTGGCATTTAATTAAAAAAAGGCTTGAGCTACATACAGCCAGGATCCATCTTTCAGAGCTGTAATTAATGTTGTTGCTGGGCAGTTGATACAAGGATTCTTTACCCATATTTAATAGCAGTGGAAAGAGAAGATGGAATCAAAATTTCTTTTTCTTTGAATTCTGTTAATGTTGACAGTATGCTATCAAATGATATGCCTAAAACAAGAAAATAGAAAGCCGTATTAAAAAGGTTAGTTTGTCTTTTTTCAAATGCCATTCGTTCCAAGTTAGAAGTGTCTAGATTATTGGTGTCATATAGCTGAAAGAATTAGATCTTTTCTGTTTTGCCTTCATAAGAAAGTATTTTTCTATAAATACCACAATCTCTTTTTTAGAAAACTTTATTGTGGAAGTCTACTTCCTATATTTAACATGACGTGTTAAACATATATGTGCGTACATGCATGTGTGTGTGTGTATTATGTCACATAATTCTTGTGTCTTATATTCTGCTCATTGTACCTTGACTCTCCTGGGTTGATCAACTGAAGAGGATGGATGAGACCAAAATAAAGAGAATCATGGAATCTCACCCACTCTCCCTTCAGAGAATTGCACCCAGACCATGTGTCCTACTTTTAGACAGACCCACACATTTCACTATGAACTAAAATATGAGGCAGCAGCTTTAAGCAGAAGACTTTGGAGAAAACTTTAAAAGTATAGACTAGTATAGTTATTTGACTAGAAATGGCAACAATAGCATACTGATGTGGAACAATTAGAAATGAATCCCTTAATGAGAAAAAGTGATGTAAAATTCCATTACAGATAGAATGTCACGCACTGACAAAAATCAGTAAACAACATATAGCAACTTGGGGCCTCCAGAATTGCCCTAAGTTCAAGGTACTTGTTGGGTCTTCAGTCTTGAAAAAACCATGGTTTATGATTCCCCCTACCTAAGTGCTTCCTTTTTCTTCAGTCCATCAGAGGACACAATTAGTTCAGAACAAAAGCATTGAAAAAGCACAGAGAAAAAATTCAAAATAGTACAGCCCCACATAAACCTAGGGCATATTTTCCCACAGAAATATCCATCATAGTATGTGGGATGGGGACTATAGGCACGGCAGCCTAGCTGAAACAGAAAGGCAGTCTGAGGGAGCTAAACTACTGAGTTTGTGGAAAGCAGCATGAGACAGCCAAGTCAAGCCTGCCAATAGTTCCAAATTGCAGTTGAGCCTATTCTTAAACAGGAATCCTATCTATAACATTCCCAAGTGGCTATAGCCTCCAAGGATGGGAAGTCTTGTGCTTCCTGAGGTACTCCATTCCGTTCTGTTAGAAAGAGTGAGAGAGCCAAAGTTTTCCTTTCTGAAACTTCTCTTATTGCTTCTACCTATGTTCTCCATAACCAAAAAAAAAAAACAAACTAACCTTTCTTCAACATAAAAGTCCCTCAAATAAAGACAGATATGTCCCTACTGTCTTCACTTTTCCAAGCTTTTCCATCGGTGGAATGCCACTTCCTGTGGGCAATCCTTATTTGGCGTGGTCTCCAGTCCTTTCACCAAGCTGGTTGCCTTTCTCTGGACATACTTCAGTTTGTCCATATTCTTCTTGATATGAGGCTCCTAGACGTGAACATCATACTCCTGGTGCAGTCGAGAGTGGGACTATAATTTTCTTTGTTCTGAACTCTATGCATCTATTTAGGCAATTGAAAATAAAGGTGAAGGGGAAGATGAGAAGAGGGATGAAAAATGAAAATGAGAGGGAGGAGTTATATATAAACATACATGTGAATATAGGAATATGCATATATAAGTACATACATATGTATATACTTTATAACAGCTTTGGTCTCCACCCAGTCATAATGCTCAATCTTGGCCATGGGGTACTTTGTCTAGCATTTTTTGGCTGAAAATAGTGGCTGAGGTTGTTGGCCTACCCTTACCAAGAAGAGTTTTTAGCCACTGGACCCTCACAGACTAAAGCTAACATATTTTATCTGGCCCTAAAGGGATGAGCCCAAAAGCTAGTGATAGGAAGATAACCTAGCAGCCATAAAGAACAACACAGCTATGCCATGCCCAGCAGTTACCAGAGGACCTCTAGGGACCAGCAAAGCAGTTTGCCTGAAGACACCAAGGAAATAGCAGAACATGCCAACAGAGAAAACATTCCCATCAATTGTTTCAAGACCAGGAACCAGCAGAGATACCAAAAGACCAGTAGAGCAGAGACTGTGTACACAGCCGTCACCAAAGGACTAATGGAATAATGTGCCCAGCAGAGATGTGGCACACTGAAGAGTGAGCAGCCCCAGTGAAAACAGTACAATGACATCACCAGAAAAAAATCAATGGTCCTATAGCACGAAAGGTGCCTCTTCCCACAAGTGTTCTGGCCACATGGGAATGAAGCTGTTTATTAAGTACATACAATGTGTAAAGCACTATGTTAAATGCTAGAGTTACAAATAGAAAAATAGCACTATTCCTGCTCTCAAGGAGCTCACATTCTAATGGGAAGACAATGTGTATGGGAAATTTCAGCTGCAAATAAAATGGACAGGTACCATAGTTTTTAGAGTACAGTAGCAAAACAGGTGGTAATGGTTCGTTCTTTAGTGCCCTTTCCACTGATAAAGTCCTATCATTTTCTGATATCGAACCACTTGACACTAGGTTACTTACATTGCTATTCAAAGCTCTTAGCTTCAAATTCTTGGGCTGTTTACATCTGGGCCCTAGAGCAGATATCAAGAAGGTGGTGGTGGTAGCAGCTCTTTTTTGGTGGCTGAAAATTGGAAATTGAGAGGATGCCCACCAGTTGGGGAATGGCTAAACAAACTATGGTATATGATTGTGATGGAATATTATTGTGCTACAAGAAATGATAATTAGGATAATTTCAAAAAAATCTGGAAAGACTTAAGTGAACTGATTTAAAGTGTGTAAAACCACGAAAATGTTGTATACATTAATATTGTGTGATGAAGAAATGTGAATGACTTGGCTATTCTCAGCAATACAATGATCCAGAACAATTCCAAAGGACAAACGATGAAGCATACTATCCGCCTCCAGAGAAAGAACTGATATTATCTGAATACATTCTGAAGCATGCTATTTTTCACTTTCTTTCGTTCTTTTTTTATTTGAATATTTTTTGTACAAAATGACTAATATGGAAATGTTTTACATGATAGCGCATGTATAAATTACATCAGATTGCTCTCTGTCTCAGGGAGGGATTGAATTTGTAACTCAAAATTAAAAAAAAGTTTAAAAATTGTATTAACTTGTAATGGGGGAAATAAAATATTATATTAATAATTAAAAAAATAATAGACTTGACTGGATGACTGACCTCTAAGTTCTTTGTGAGATTTTTTTTTCTCTCTGGCCTGCTTTTTTGTATTTTCCATGGAATGTCTTTCTATTTTTGCTCTGTGCATGTTTTAGTGGTCCCTACCCCCCATGTTTGGCGTCACTATTCCTAACCAACCCTTCTTTCCAATGATTCTTAAATTATCCCTCTTTTTCCTGGAGAATTTAGATAGGACATAGGATCGTAGGTTTAGAGCTAGAGGTCATCTACTCTAACTCCCTAATTTTACAGATGAGGAAATCTTACTGTTCTCTTTAAACATTAGAAGGGATGTCATATGGAGTATGGGTTAACCTGAAGTAGAAATTAGAAGGAATTAGTGGAAATTATAGATGGATTTTTTTGGTCAGCATAAAGAAAAACTTTCTAACATTTTTGAGTTCTCAACTACTGGACTGCTTTATCTGGTAAAACAGAGGCTGAATGACTTTTTTAGGGATGTTATCAGTATTAATGCATTGAATAAGAGATTGGACTAGATTACCTTTAAGGGCTCTTCTAGCTCTTTTAAGATTCCATGCCTTTATAAGTCTTCTTGGGAGTTAAAGACAGGTCTGGGAGGCAGTAGACAGTAACAGCAAAGAATTCTAACAGGTGGTACATTAGCTTCAAAGGGAAGCTCAAACAGTGAATAGATTGAGTGAATAAGTGTTGACTTGGCATTTGCATTTATGTAAGTTGGCATAGGTACCTGTGGGTTCTTGATGTTGTGGACCATATAGACCAATCCTGACTCAGATTGGTCTTGTGGTTCAAGTTTAGGATTGTAAGGAAATGAGACTTTCGGATCATCTGAGAGTTAACAAAAGGTTTATTTAGTTATAACACGGAAAAGATATTCAGCCAGGATACAGTGCTGGTTCAGGTAGGCAAAGCCTCTCCTCATTTACATATAGAAATGTGTGTGGTCAGGGCGGAATGTTGACTTTAGGGTCAGACTGTCAAGTCTGAAGGGCACTTAACTCTTCAAGGGCAAGCCTTTTTGTGCCTTTGGCTTCTGGGAAAGCTCTTTCAGCAGCTGAAATAATAACCCTCTGCACCAAACTCATTTTGGAGATAGCTTCTTTGCCTTTTAGGGAAAAAGCTGCTCATCCTACCTGGCAGGGTCTTAGGAGATACTGCACCTACTTCCAGTATCACAGTTCTTATTTTTATTGGTAACATAAGCCCAACTGTTACTGTATTTTCTCTTTGTTTCAAATGAGAATGGCAGAATGTAATTTGGTATTGATAGATGATATAGATATAGATATGTGTTGGAAATAATCTGTTGTATGGATTTAAGTGCTCAAAGCAACCTGTTTGTTGTGTTCGTTATGTTAGCGTTTAAAAGCCAAGCCAGCAGGATCACTGAAATGATAATTGATATTTATGTAGTTCTTTAAAGTTTGCAAAATGCTTTCTTCATAATAATCCTGTACAGTGGGTGATAACAAGTACTTTTGGAGGAGGAGCTGAACCTCTGATTTCATTGCTCTTTGGAACTCCCAGTGTGGAAACTTCTTCCACTGATTCAGTTAAGCAACTTTTAAGAAGTTGCCTATGGCATTGAGAGGTTAAGTGATTAAGTGTCAATGTAAACAATATTGACACAATTAGTATGTGTCAGATAGGACTTGAACCCAGATATTTCTTACTCAAAAGCTGTATAAAAATTATCCCCATTTTACAGATGATAAAACTGAGGCACAGAAAAGTTAAATGAGTAGTCTAGGATTACAGCTGGTAATTAAATAGGCATTAGACCTGTGATTCGAACTCACTTCCTTGGTGCCTTCAGCACACCATGCAGCTTCTGTTGCGTTATGACAAAGCTATTTGTGGATATATTATTCTCCCGAAACTTAATATTGTGTCGATTGCCCTAGGTATTTAACAGATTAATGGTATTAAGGGTAGGTTGGGGAAAGTTGTATTTGTATATGATCTTGTGAGTTAAATCATAAATGATTTCAGGAAACTGTTGGTATGGAATAGCTACTTACTGGAAGACTTACTTCCAGAAGTTCCAACTACCTTTTGGGTCTGCTATTCTTTCTCTTTTTGGTAGAATCAGTTGGCATGAGGCCTCTAAAGAAATATATAGGTCTTGATATCCATTTTACCTCCAGGAATTACCAGCACTATCATTAAGGACTTATTTTTTATATTTTTAAAATTCTAAAATTAACAAGTAAAATGAGCTTTTTCATATACAGAGTATAACATACTAAGAAGATTGTACGTTGAAATCACAAATCTCTCTTATACAGCTTGCTTTTCCTTGAAAATATACAATAACTGTGTATTTATATATTGAGGGCTTGGCTGCTCATCCATCTTTGGTGTCCATCTGTCACCCAAATCTCTCCTGTAGCATGTGTAGTGGCCATTCCTTGGTAAAACTGGCTCAGCAGACTGGCTAATCCAGGTTAAGGGTAACCCACAAGCCTCAAACCCCTTGGTGAGTTAGAGAGATGTGTACCCCAGGCATGTGAAGTCTTCCCCTGGCAGAATGGGCAGATGAGAACAGTTTGTTCCAGTTACCATGAAGGTGGCTGAAGCAGGTGCTGTGCAGCACTTAGAGCTTGGTCAGACATCGAGGACACCAAGGTCTTCCACTGCATCCCATGCATCACAGTCTTCTTTACTTTTGTCTTGCTACTGGACTTACGTTTTAACAATCCAACTAGCAGCTTCTGTGGGGGTGTAAGATGCACCCAGGAGGCTGCCGGCACGCCGGAAAAGCACAGGTTCTTTTTATCTGCTTAAACAAGGAAAGCACGGTGAAGGGGTTGACCAGCTTACTTAAATCCAGCATTCAGTTAGCATACAGACAACATTCATTTAGTTCAGGGGAAAAAACGCCCGCATTCAGTTAGTTCAGGGGAGCATAAGGGCAAGCATCAAGAGACAGGCCAAATACAGATTACAGTCGGCTAGTTCAGGGGAACAAACAGCCAGCATCCTGAAGTTCAGAATATTCATTTAGTTTGGGGGAAGACAAAACCAGCACCCCGAACTTCAGAACTAAATACAAACAAATTACAAATATCAACGGACAGACCCAATACAATTCATAGTTACCAACATCTGGGCTCAGCCCAAGAGCAAGGGCTGGTCCAGAGTCACGCTCGCCACTGCTCCCAAGCCAACTGGAAAAGGAAAAAAAAAAGCTCTTCAAGCTGTCCTCTCCCCTCTTACAGAGTTTTTGACATCATCAAGCGCCACCTGAATGACCAGGGCTGATTGGTTCTTGAGTTGGCCCCTCCCCCTAGCGTAGACTAGGTTAACACCCAACAGGGCATGGCTCTGGAGTTAACACCTCCCCTCAGCCAGCCCCCTGACTCATCACACAGGAAGTTCTCTGTTCCCAGGCATGGTCGCTGGGCTTCCTGCCCCGGAAGAGAAGCCCCAGCACCCAGCGAGGCTCAATGAGGTAAGCTGAGTCACTCAAAGAAAACAAAGGCCATTCTGGCCACAACTTAGATGACTTGAAGAGAGAGAGTGGGGTTGATGACTGTGCAATTCTGCCTCACTTAAATCCAATTTTGAAGCTGCCCTGCTTGTTTGTGTTTTCTTCTGTTCTCTTCCGTGCATTTAAAAAGATTCAGTGATGCTCTTTTCTTTTGGTAACCTTTGCTAGCCCCTCCAGGCTCATTCCCTTTCACCTCCCCTTCATAATTAAAAAAGAAAAGGTTACCCTTTGTTTCAACAATCCAGCTAGCAGCTTCTGTGGGGGTGCAAGATCCACCAACAACCAGCACCCAGAAAGCTGCAAAAGCACAGGTTCTTTTGATTTGCTTAACTAAGGAAAGCTATGTGAAGGGGTTGACAAGCTTACTTTAATTCAGCACACAAATATCATTCACTTAGTTCAGGGGGGAAAAGCCAGCACCCTGAACTTCAGAGAAAAATACAAAGTACAAACATCAACAGACAGACCTTGTCTGATTCAAATCCCAATACATAGTTACCAGAGTTTAACAAAGTCTCAGCATCCGGGTTACACGCTGGAGGGCTCCTAGCTACAGCTGCCCGGAGTCTCCACCTCAGCACCACCAGGAGTGAGAGCCCTCAGATGGCTCTGTCTTCTCTTCTTATAGGGTTTCAGACGTCATTGAACGTCATCTGAATGACCAGAACTTAGGCTGCTATGATCGGCTCTTGAGTTAGCCCCTCCCCTTAGGACCCTGGGAGGTTCACTTCCACATAGGTTAGGTTAACACCTAATAGGGGTTGGAGCCTGGGGCTTAGCACTTAGTAAGACTCAAGATGGGCGTGGCTCTGGAGTTAGCACCTCCCCTTAGCCAGCCCCACCTTGGGCCCCACCTCAGTCACCAATCCACACCCACATAGGTTCCACACCTAATAGGGATCTGAGCCTGGGGCTTAGCACCTAGTAAGGCTCAATGAAATACACTGAATTACTCAAAGGAAACAAAGGCCAACTAAGTGCAAAGAGCGCATTTTGCTTACCAACACACCCTTGTAACAAGTATACATAATCAAACAAAACAAATTCCTATATCGTATGACTCATTCTGTACCTTTAGTCCATCAGCTTTCTGTCCAAAGGTGGACAGAATACTGCATCATTGGTCTTCTGGAATTGTGGTGGTGTACTTCAAAGGTGTCAAATTCTCTTGGGGCTGGCAAGAAGACTCTTGAGTGGAGCCACAATAAAATATAATTGGGAAATATTTAACAATACTTTTTTAAAAATAGAGTATAATTCAGATAATGTTAATTTGTGGTTTTCTAAGTCAATCAGGAATTGGTTTCTCTTTGAGTTTGACCCCACTGGTATACATTGATCAGAATTCTTATTTGAAGGTTGTTTTTCTTTGTAGTGTTGTTATTGTAAGTTATTGCAGTAAGGTTATTAATCAGTTGTATTTTGTTGCAATAATGATATTAATAAAATATTCTCTGGGTTCTGCTCACTTCACTTTGTGTCAATGTATACAAGTCTTTCTAGATTGCTTTGAAACCATCTCTTCATTTTTTATCACATAAATAATATTCCATTCCATGCATATGTATTTTTCTAATGGGTAATCAATGAGAGAGACATAGTTCTTGGCTTTGCAGAGAATACTGATGTAAAGACATTTAAAACATGACATACAAGTAAAAAAGTGTATATTTGCATGTTTACATTGGAACATAGGGGAAACTATTGCTGTTTTCTCAATTTTTATCTTCCTTTAACTACCTTTATAGTATTTTATATTACAGGCCTTTTTCTTGAAACTCCTTCTTTGGTTACTTTGAGTCTGTGATATTCCTCTGACTGTTCTGACAAGTTTCTTTATTTTCTTCCATGGCTGCTTATTTCAGTCTATAAGAGTAAGCATTTCCCAAGGTTTTGATTCTACTTAAGTTCTTTTTTTTCTTTTTCTTTTTCTATTAATTTATTTTTTAATATTTTTATTATTTAATATTCTTAGTTTTCAACATTGATTTTCACAAGAGTTTGAGTTACAAATTTTCTTCCCATTTCTACCCTCCCCCCCCAGTCCAAGATGGCATATATTCTGATTGCCCCATTCCCCAGTCTGCCCTCCCTTCTGTCACCCCACTCTCTCTCATCCCCTTTCCCCTTACTTTTTTGTAGGGCAAGATAGATTTCTATACTTCATTGCCTGTATATCTTATTTCCCAGTTGCATGTAAAAACAACATTTTTTTGAGCATTTGTTTTCAGAACTTTGAATTCCAAATTCTCTCCCTTCTTCCCTCCCCACCCACCCTCTTTGAGAAGGCAAGCAATTCAACATAGGACACACATGTATCATTATGCAAAACACTCCCATAAGAGTCATGCTGTGAAAGACTAGCTATATTTCCCTCCATCCTATCCTGTCCCCCTTTATTCAGTTTTCTCCCTTGACCCTGTCCTGTCACGGGCTTCCGAAGCCTCGTGACTACGCTCGGGGTTCCCCCCAAGCCCCAGGCCTCTGCCTAAGCAAAGGGCCTGATCTCGCGGACAATGTACGGGGCGGGAGCCGAACAAGATGGTGAATGACTCCGTTTATTATTTCAGCAAGCAGCACATTTATACCTTTAGTGACGTAGGTACACTCTTTGGTTACGTGGGTGAAAGACAGGTAAAGCTAATACACCTGGGTCCTAGGACCGCCCTGACTCCACCTACTCTCCTCCCCTTCTCCTCCCACACTACCCAAAGCTCCCTGCGGGCAGGCAGTCCAGGCAAAGACCGGAAACTCCACGTGGTCAGGCAGCCGGAAGTTCCACATGCTCTGCCAGAGAGCCGGAAGTTCCACGTGGTCAGGCAGGTCCGACCTGGAATCTCTAGGGAGGCAACAAAGGCGAGACCCCTCCTCCTGGCTCCACCCACATCCCAAAGCCCTGAGTTTATCTCAGCAGGCCCTTGGGCCTGGAGGTCCGAGGAGGACAGGGCTTGGCTCTAACTCTGCCCGTAACACTGTCCCTTTTCAAAAGTGTTTGCTTTAGACTACCTCCTCCCCCAATTTGCCCTTCCTTCTTTCATGCTATCCATTTCCCCCTACTTTCCTGTAGGTTAAGATATCCAGTTGAGTGTGTATGTCATTCCCTCCTTAAGCCAAATCTGATGAGAGCAAGTTTCACTCATTCCCTTTCAACTTCCCCCCTTCCCTTCCAATAGAACTACTTTTTCTTTTTTTGGGGGGGGGCAGGGCAATTGGGGTTAAGTGACTTGCCCAAGGTCACACAGCTAGTACATGCATCAAGTGTCTGAATGGATTTGAACTCAGGTCCTCCCACCAGGGCTGGTGCTGTACTCAATGCGCCACCTAGCTGCCCCTAGAACTGCTTTTTCTTGCCACTTTTATATGAGATCGTTTACCCCATTCTATCTCTCCCTTTCTCCTCTCAGTATATTCCTCTCTCACCCCTTAATTTTATTTTATTTTTAGATATCATCCCTTCATATTCAACTCACCCTGTGCCCTCTGTCTATATATGTGTATATTCCCTTCAATTACCCTAATACTGAGAAAGGTCTCATGAATTACAAATAGCATCTTTCCATGTAGGAATGTAAACAAAATGGTTCAACTTTAGTAAGTCCCTTATGATTTCTCTTTCCTGTTTACCTTTTCATGCTTCTTTTGATTCTTGTATTTGAAGGTCAGATTTTCTCTTCAGCTCTGGTCTTTTCATTGAGAAAGCTTGAAAGTCCTCTATTTTATTGAAAGTCCATGTTTTGTCTTGGAGCATGATACTCAGTTTTGCTGGGTAGGTGATTCTTGGTTTTAATCCTAGCTCCTTTGACCTCTTGAATATCATATTCCAAGCCCTTCAATCCCTTAATGTAGAAGCTGCTAGATCTTGTGCTATTCTGATTGTGTTTCCACAGTATTCAAATTGTTTCTTTCTGGCTGCTTGCAGTATTTTCTCCTTGACCTGGAAACTCTGGAATTTGGCGACAATATTCCTAGGAGTTTTCTTTTTGGGATCTTTTTGAGGAGGCGATCTGTGGATTCTTTCAATTTCTATTTTACCCTCTGGTCCTAGGATATCATGGCAGTTTTCCTTGATGGTTTCTTGAAAGAAGATGTCTAGGCTCTTTTTCTAATCATGGCTTTCAGGTAGTCCAATAATTTTTAAATTATCTCTTCTAGATCTGTTCTCCAGGTCACTGGTTTTTCCAATGAGATATTTCACATTGTCTTCCATTTTTTTCATTCTTTTGGTTTTGTTATATAATATCTTGATTTCTCATAAAGTCACTAGCTTCTACTTGCTCCAGTCTAATTTTTAAGGTGGTGTTTTCTTCAGTAGTCTTTCCATTTGGTTAGTTCTGCCTTTTAAGGCATTCTTCTCCTCATTGGCTTTTTGGAGCTCTTTTGCCATTTGGGTTAATCTATTTTTTAAGGTGTTATTTTCTTCAGTATTTTTTTGGGTCTCCTTTAAGCAAGGTGTTGTCTTGTTTTTCATGATTTTCTTGCATCACTCTTATTTCTGTTCCCAATTTTTCTTCTACTTCTCTTACTTGCTTTTCCAAAGCCTTTTTGAGCTTTTCCGTGGCCTGAGACCAATTCATATTTTTCTTGGAGGCTTTTGATGTAGGCTCTTTGACTTTGTTGACGTCTTCTGGCTGTATGTTTTGATCTTCTTTGTCACTAAAAAAAGATTCTGTAGTCTGTGTCCTTTTATGCTGCCTGTTCATGTTCCCAGCCAACTACTTGACTCTTGAGCTTTTTGTCAGGGTATGAATGTTTTTAGAATAGAGAGTACTTTGTCCCAAGCTTTAGGGGCCTTGCACTGCTGTTTTCAGAGCTTCTTCTACTCCACAGTCACGGCAAGCTCTGTCATACCAGCTCTCCTCGTCCCCCAAGAACCGCCAACCAGGACTGCAACCCAGATCCAAGCAGGGAAAAGCAAGAGAACCCTGCCTCTGTGCCAGCAAAGAAATCCCTGCATTCCCACTCTGATCTGCCACTAGATTCCTTCCACCTGGGACCAGAGGCATCCACAGCTAGAGCTCTGGAAGCAACTGCAGCAGCTTCTTGCTGCTGCCCCTGCACCACCTACACTGCCTCCAGGACTGGGGCTGGACTGTGAGCTTCCCTCACCCAGATTCAGCAGTTTTCCCAATAACCTGCCCTTTGGTGTTTGTGGGTTGAGAGGTCTGGTAACTGCCGTAGCTCAGTAATTCAGGGCCCTAAGGCCTGCTCCACCCGTCTCCCTGTCTGTTAGGACCTGGCGTGCAGTCCATGCTGGGCTGCGCTCCACTCCCAGCATAGTGTGAGACCCCTTCTCAGTGACCATCCAGGCCCTCTTGGGCTGGAGACTTGTTTCCCTCTGTTATTTTGTGGGTTCTGTAGCTCTAGAATTCATTCAGAGACATTTTTTACAGGTGTTTGGAGGGATTTGGGGGAGAGCTTAAGTGAATCTCTGTTTTCCAGCTGCCATCTGGTTCTGCCCCAAGTTCTTTTTTATAGCTTACTGTCAAAGTTCTATATTCCTATGAGCCTCCTATCCGTATCACTGGTGCCAACTTTCCTATCTTGCATCTCCAATTAATTGTAAGACACATTGTTTTATTGATGCCTTTTGTTTTTACATAATCATTTTCAAAATAGGGTATCCCAAAAGTCTTAGGAGTTTATGTTCTGTTGTGGGGCTAAACCATGCACTTACTTAAGTAAATATGTTATATTTTGAAGAGGGAGAAAGAAGTAAGCACTGAGGGGTGGAGGAGCATGGTGGTTCAGAATAGACTGTGTAGTAAGTGGTTCCTGAGCTTAACCTTGAAGGAAGAGTTGTAAGTGAGGAGAGAGTTCATTCTAGGAATCATATTGCAGCTTATGTAAAATCATTAGATTGTGGAATTTGAGGAGTGGCTAGGAGGTCAGATTAGCTGGAATATAGCGTGCATCCAAGGGAGTAATAGGAAATATGTATGGAAAGGTAGGTGGGAGCTACATTGTGGAGTTATTTTTTTTTGAGATTTTTTATTTTTAGTTTACAACTACATAATTTTGAGTTCCAGATTTTCTTCCCCCCCCCCCCAACCCTCCCCAAGATGGCATGGAATCTTGATATATCTTCTATGTATAACTTCGCATTGAACTTATTTACACAATAGTCAAGTTGTAAAGAAGAATTATGACCAATGGAATGAATCATGAGAAAGAAGAAACAAAATCAAAAAAACCCCAAAAACAAAAGAGAAAAAAAAAGGGAAAACAAAAAGGCGAGCATAAAGTGTGCGTTAGTCAGCTTTCAGACTCCATAGTTCTTTCTCTGGATGTAGATAGCATTCTCCATTGTGAGTCCTTTGGAGTTGTGTTTGCACCTTGTATTGCTGAGATGGGCAAAGTCTGTCAGGGTTAGTCATCACAGAATCCACATATCTGTGGTTATGTATAATGTTCTCCTGGTTCTGCTGCGCTCGCTCAGCATTATATCGTGTAAGTTTTTCCAGGTTGTTATGAAGTCTGTATCAAACCCATTTCTTATAGCACAATAGTATTCCATTACCTTCATATAGCACAACTTGTTCAGCCATTCCCCAATTGATGGGGATCCCCTTGATTTCTAATTCTTTGCCACCACAAAAAGAGCTGCTAGAAATATTTTTGTACATATGGGTCCTTTTCCCACTTGTGTGATCTCTTTGGAATACAACCCTAGAAGTGGTATTACTGGGTCAAAGGGCATGAACATTTTTATAGCCCTTTGGGCGTAGTTTCAAATTGCTCTCCAGAATGGCTGGCTCAGTCCACAACTCTACCAACAATGTAACAATGTTCCAATTTTCCCACATCCTTTCTAGCATTTATCATTTTCCTGTTCTGTTATTTTAGCCAATCTGACAGGAGAGATGTGGTATCTAAGAGTTATTTTGATTTGCATTTCTCTAATCAGTAGTGATTTCAAGCATTTTTTCATATGCCTATAGATATCTTTAATTTCTTCCTCTGAAAACTTCCTGTTCATATCCTTTGACCATTTCTCAACTGGGGAATGACTTGTATTCCTATAAATTTGGCTCAGTTCCCTGTATATTTTAGATATGAGGCCTTTATCAGAGACACTGGTTGTAAAGATTTTCTCCCAGTTTTTTGTCTCCCTCCTAATCTTTGTTGCATTGGCTTTTTTAATACAAAAACATTTCAATTTAACATAGTCGAAATTATCTGTTTTGTATTTTGTAATGCTCTCTATCTCTTGTTGTGTCATAAATTCTTCCTTTCCGTAAATCTGATAGGTAAACTATTGCTTGCTTTCCCAAATTGCTTATAGTAACAGCCTTTATTCCTAAATCATGAACCCATTTTGACTTTATTTTGGTATATGGTATATGATATTGCTCAATGCCCAGTTTCTGCCATACCATTTTCCAATTTTCCCAGCAGTTTTTATGAAATAGTGAATTCTTAGCCCAGAAGCTGGATTCTTTGGGTTTATCAGAGAGTGGATTGCTATAGTCGTTGACATCTGTATCTTGTGTACCTGTCCTATTTGGGGAGTCCTTTAAAGAACAGGCCGAGAAGATTGTGTTTTATTCTAGAAGTGATAGGTAATCACCCATGTGTTTTAAGCAGGAGAGTGACATAGCCAGTACTGTGCTTTAATTAACATGTCATCCTTTCTCTTAGTGTTATCCCTTTGTTTGCTTTCTACTGTTTCTATCCTACTTTAGACTCTTATTTCAGTCTTGAACCATTACCTTCTACTTTGTCTCTGTCTTTGTTCTTTTCCCCTTCTGGTGTGTTCTAGACACCATTGCTAGATTAATCTTTCTAGAACACGTTTTAATCATGTTCTTTAGTGAAAAATTTGAATAGTTCCCTGCTGCCTGCTTTCCATAATCTGACTCTTGCATTTCTATCCTTCTCTTATTTCCTCATGTGCCATCCAAACTCTTCTGTTCAGTATCTCTCCAAAATGCTCTATCTCTGTGCTTTTATCCGTGTTATTCCTTCCTTCCAGAGTTCCCCGCCTTTTTTTAAAAAAAAATATTTATTTAATTTATTTAATATATTTAGTTTTCAGCATTGATTTTCACAACAGTTTGAATTACAAATTTTCTTCCCATTTCTCCCCTCCCCCCCCAGTCCAAGATGGCATATATTCTGGTTGCCCCATTCCCCAGTCAGCCCTCCCTTCTGTTACTCCACTCCCCTCCAATCCCCCTTTTTCCTTCCTTTCTTGTAGGGCAAGATAAATTTCTACACCCCATTGCCTGTGTATCTTATTTCCTAGTTGCATGCAAAAACTTTTTTTTTTTTGTTTTTGAACATCTGCTTTTAAAACTTTGAGTTCCAAATTCTCTCCCTTCTTCCCTGCCCACCCACCCTCCCTAAGAAGGCAAGCAATTCAACATAGGCTGCATGCGTATCATTATGTATAACCCTTCCACAGTACTCATGTTGTGAAAGACTAGCTATATTTTGCTCCTTCCTAACCTGTCCTCTTTTATTGAATTTTCTCCCTTGACCCTGTCCCTTTTTGAAAGTGTTTGTTTTTGATTACCTCCTGCCCCGTCTGCCCTCCCTTCTATCATCCTCCCTTTTATCCCCTTCCTCCTTCTTTCCTGTGGGATAAGATACCCAATTGAGTGTGTATGGTATTCCCTCCTCAGGTCAAATCTGATGAGAGCAAGATTCACTCATTCCCCCTCACCTGCCTTCTCTTCCCTTCCTACAGAACTGCTTTTACTTGCCACTTTTATGCAAGATAATTTACCCCATTCTATCTCTCCCTTTCTCGCTCTCTCAATATATTCCTCTCTCATCCCTTAATTTGATTTTATTTTTTTAGATATCATCCCTTCTTATTCAAGTCACCCTGTGCCCTCTGTCTATATATATATACACACACACACACACACGTATATATATACACACACACACACACATACATAAATATATACATGCACACACACACACACACACATATATACACACACATGTATTTATATGCATATTCCCTTCAGCTACCCTAATACTGAGGTCTCATGAATCATACACATCATCTTTCCATGTAGGAATGTAAACAAAACAGTTCAACTTTAGTAAGTCCCTTGTGATTTCTCTTTCTTGTTTACCTTTTCATGCTTCTCTTGATTCTTGTGTTTGAAAGTCAGATTTTCTCTTCAGCTCTGGTCTTTTCATTGAGAAAGCTTGAAAGTCCTCTATTTTATTGAAAGTCCATATTTTGCCTTGGAGCATGATACTAAGTTTTGCTGGGTAGGTGATTCTTGGTTTTAATCCTAGCTCCATTGACCTCCAGAATATATTCCAAGCCCTTCAATCCCTTAATGTAGAAGCTGCTAGATCTTGTGTTATCCTGATTGTGTTTCCACAATACTCAAATTGTTTCTTTCTGGCTGCTTGCAGTATTTTCTCCTTGATCTGGGAGCTCTGGAATTTGGCGACAATATTCCTAGGAGTTTTCTTTTTGGCATCTAATTGAGGAGGCGATCTGTGGATTCTTTCAATTTCTATTTTACCCTCTGGCTCTAGAATATCAGGGCAGTTCTCCTTGATAATTTCTTGAAAGATGATCTCTAGGCTCTTTTTTTGATCATAGCTTTTAGGTAGTCCAATAATTTTTAAATGTTCTCTCCTGGATCTATTTTCCAGGTGTATGGTTTTTCCAATGAGACATTTCACATTGTCTTCCACTTTTTCATTCCTTTGGTTCTGTTTTATAATATCTTGATTTCTCATCAAGTCACTAGCTTCCACTTGCTCCAATCTAATTTTTAAGGTAGTATTTTCTTCAGTGGTCTTTTGGACCTCCTTTTCCATTTGGCTAATTCTGCCTTTCAAGGCATTCTTCTCCTCATTGGCTTCTTGGAGCTCTTTTGCGATTTGACTTAGTCTATTTTTTAAGGTGGGGTTGTTGTCTTCAGTATTTTTTCCGTATTTTTTTGGATCTCCTTTAGCAAGTCATTTACTTGTTTTTCATGGTTTTCTCACATCATTCTCATTTCTTTTCCTAATTTTTCCTCTGCTTCTCTAACTTGCTTTTCCAAATCCTTTTTGAGCTCTTCCATGGCCTGAGACCAGTTCATGTTTTTCTTGGAGGCTTTTGATGTAGGCTCTTTGACTTTGTTAACTACTTCTTGCTGTATGTTTTGGTCTTCTTTGTCACAAAAGAAAGATTCCAAAGTCTGAGACTGAATCTGAGTCAATTTTCGCTGCCTGGCCATGTTCCCAAGCCAACTTACTTGACCCTTGAGTTTTTTGTGGGGGTATGACTGCTTGTGGAGTGAAGAGTCCTTTGTTCCAAGCTTGCGGGGATGTGCTGTTGTTTTCAGAGCTATTTCTATACAGCCAGCTCTGCCACACCAGCACTCCTCCTTTCCCAAGAACTGCCAACCCAGACCTGACTCAGATCTTAAGCAGGCTCTGCACTCCCACTTAATTCCTCCCACTAGGTGGGCCTGGGGCCAGAGGCAACTGCAGCTGTAGTTCTGTAGCTGCACCATCTGTGCTGCCCCCTGGGCCGGTGGCCTAACTGCGAACTCCTTTCATTCCCTGAAGCTTTTCCCACTAACCTTCTCTGTTGTCTTTGGTGTGTGTGGGTTGAGAAGTCTGGTAACTGCCACAGCTCAATGATTCAGGGAGCTAGGGCCTGTTCCACCCAGCTCGTGGTCTGGTTGGTCCTGGCCTGGCCTACACTGGGCTCTGCTCTCCTCCGCTCCCAGCTCTATGCGTGATAGACCTCACCCAGTGACCATCTAGGCTGTCCTGGGCTGGAACCCTGCCTCCCTCTGCTATTTTGTGGGTTCTGCAGTTCTAGAATTTGTTCAGAGACATTTTTTATAGGTTTTTGGAGGGACCTGGCGGGGAGCTCACGCAAGTCCCTGCTTTCCAGCCACCATCTTGGCGAGAATGCCTTTTCTTAATAGCCTTTCTGGAAACCCACTCCTTAATAGCTTTTCTGCCAAGAGGAGAGTGTATTTCATTTTTTCTTCTCTGGGACTGTTTTTTTTTCCTATTTCTGAGAGTATGGGTTCTTTTAAGTGATTTTTTTCATTTGCACTTTTATAATCATTGTTTCCATTCTGGTAATCATTATGTTTACTGTTCTGGTTCTGCTTGTTTCACTGTGTTTGTTCATACATATCTTTCCACGTTTCTCTGAATTCCTTTTTTCATAAGATTAAAGGCTTAGAATTGGAAGGAACCTGAGGTCACCTAGGCCAGTCCCTTTATTTTACAGATGAAAAAACTGAGGCCTAGACACATTCAATGACTTACCCAAGGTCACATACAGAATTAAGTGAAAGAACCTGGATGGTAACCTTGTGCTGGGTTGTTGTTATTTAGTCATTTTTCAGGCGTCTGGCACTTTGTGGCCCCTTTTGGGGTTTTCTTGGCAAAGATACTGGAGTGGTTTGCCATTTCCTTATGCATCTCATTTTACAAGTAAGGAAACTGAGGCAAACAAGTTTAAGTGACTTACCCAGGGTCACACAACTAGTAAGTGTCTGAGGTTGGATTTGAATTCAAGTCTTCCTTACTCCAGGCCCAGTGCTCTATCCACTGTGCCATCTACCTGCTTGGTACATAACTGTAAATTATTTTGTGTGTCAGGGAATGCTCTGTGTTGTCTGGTTAGATTATATGTATTAGTAGGTAGTAGGGAACGTATCTTTCACATGTTCTGCTACATGGTACTTGGCACACCTAAAACATTCCAATATAATAGATAATATTTGTGATGAATGGTAGATGTGTGGATGCAGGGAAATGATTCTCCTCACTGTGCTCCCTTCCTAAGACTTAGTCTTTAATATTACCATTCAGTGGTGATATGCCTTCCTTACCCAACTAAACTTAAATAAAATGTGAGAAGATTTCAGACAATAAATTCTATGTTGATTTTTGTTACAGGCACAGTTTACAGTAGGCACTTTATATCAGGGTTCTCTGTCAGCATGACATATATTGTTTCATAGCAGAAGCCACATAAAAACCCCTTGAGGCAAATTTATGGACATGGATGTCAGGTCACATGAAGTTAGTAGTCATGGGTGGATTACGATCTTTGCTATTGAAGGAGCTAAATCAGTGATACCGCAGATCCATCTGAGGATCCTGGAGCCCAGGAAATGGAAACAGATCAATAAGAGCAGTGCCTAACTTTCATCCTATTGTGTGATGGTCAACTGTGAATAACTTAGCTATTTTCAGCAATACAAAGATCCAAGATAATTGTCAAGGACTTATGATGAAAAATGCCACCCGCCTCCAGAGAAAGAACTGATGGACCCTGAACGCAGATTGAAGCATACTGTTTTTAATTTTTTTTCCTTTTTTGGGGGGAGTCTATGTCTTCTTTCATGACATGATTAATATGGAAATATGCTTTGCATGACTGCACAGATATAACGTACCAAATTGCTTGTTGTCTTAGGGTTGAGAAAGAGGGAGAATTAAAAATTTTAGAAAACATGTTGAAAATTGGTTTTATATGTAATTGGAAAAAAAAATAAAATATTAAAGAAATGAAACAGATTTTTCAGTCAACAAGCATGTAAGTACCAATGTGCCAGGCACCGTGCTAATCACTGAAAAGAAAGGCAAAAACATTCCCTGTCCTCAAGGAGCCCACAATGTAGTAGGCGGCAATAAGCAAACAAATATGTACAAACTGTGTACAGGATAAATAGCAAGTAAGAGAGGGAAGGCACTAGAATTAAGAAAGATTGGGAGAAGGTTTTTGTTGGAAATGGAATTTTAGTTGAGACTTAAATTAAGCCAGGGAAGCCAGGAGGCAGAGATGAGGGAGAGCATTCCAGGCATGAGGGACAGCCAGAGAAAATGCCCTGAGCCAACAGATGGAGTGTCTTGTTCATGGAACAGCAAGGAAGCCAATGTCACTGAGTCGGAACATACTTGGGGGTTATAAAGAAGGCTAGAAATGTGGGCAGAGCGTGAGGCTGGGTTTTAAAGGACTTTGATTCCCAGAGGATTTTTATTGCGTGCAGAGCCACTGGATTTTTCTGAATTAAGTAGTGAAATAGTTGGGCCTGTGACTTAGATACCTGAATGGAGGATGGTTTGGGGTGGGGAGAGACTTGAGGCAGACAGCCACCAGCAGGATATTACCCTTGTCCAGGCATGAGGTGGGGAGGGCCTACACTAGAATGGTGGCAGTGTAAGAGGAGAAATGGGGGCAT
Source organism: Trichosurus vulpecula (assembly GCF_011100635.1). NCBI lineage: Eukaryota > Metazoa > Chordata > Mammalia > Diprotodontia > Phalangeridae > Trichosurus > Trichosurus vulpecula. The sequence goes on along the minus strand of NC_050577.1, from coordinate 276,379,406 downwards.
ATTAGAGATGGTGCAAAGGTGAAAGCGACAAGCCTCGGCAACAGATTAGATAGTGGTGGTGGTGAGAGAGATCCAGGGTGACTCCTAGGTGGCAAGCCTGAGGAACTGGGAGGGATGGTGCTGTTTTCCATAGTAAGAGGGAAATTTGGAAGGGGGAAGGATTTAGTTTATGTGGTGTGTCCGAATCTCATAAAGAAGACTGCTGCATTTACTTATCTTAGTTTGGCATTTGATCCCATGACAGCACCACACTCTGACCCTCTCCTAGTAGGCATGCTAGTTTTCTTTTCTTTTTCTGCTTCTGTCAGTGTACCATTTGTTAGATGGTATGCTCTCCAGGAAGAAAAATTTAGTTGTACCTTGCTGATGTAAATTTTTGGCCAAGATAGGGTTTTCTTTGGTAGATTGGTTTGAGGCTTTGGTTTCTAGATTAATTGCAAGTTCCATTTGTGTAAAACTGCCTTTTTTATGTTGTCTTCTGCGTCCTGCCAGAGCATTTATCAATATCCAGAGCTTCCTAGGTAATTGTTTCAGAGGGTTTTGCTGATTGTATCTGTAATTTATTGCGTTTCCAAGTTCCTTGGGTATGTTTGCAAAAAAAAAAAGAGGTTGAATAACATTGGACCTATTATATTAGCCCTGCCTTATTTGTTTGAACAGTTTCAATTAAGTCACCTGTGAGCAATAGTCACCGTTCAATAGCCCTCTAGGTGATGTAGTATTAAGAGTGCTGGATTTCAAGTCCGGAAGAATTGAATTTGAATCCTTATTCAGACTTAAACTGTGTGACCCTGCCCAAGCTACTTAACCTCTTTCAGTCTCAGTTTCCTCAGCTGTAAAATGGGGATAATAATAATAGCACTTACCTGTTGTGATAATCAAATAAATAATATACTGAAAGTATTTTGTAATCGTTAAAGCGCTATGTAAATATTAGCTATTCCATTCTTATTGTTTTAAAATACACTTAGCCCACCAGCACTGGATTCGTACTTAGTGAAGTTCAACTTACAGAATCATGGAGGAGTAATCAGCTGCTGAAGGATCAATTAACATGCTCATGAGGAGGTTGAATAGAAGAAACTGATATGCTGAAACTCAGCTTGAAACAATGAAGCATTACTGTGTATGTAGAAAATGGCGTGCTCCATCTAAACTCTGTGAGCTCCCGTATTGCTGACAGACAGAGTTTACCAAAAGCTGTATGGTATTGCCATAAAATCAAAAGGTAAAGTCATTGCATGTTAAAAGACTGTTGACACATGTACACATGTATTTCGCCACACCTAGGTAGCCTATATAGGCAGCATTCTTAGCATCACTGTCTTTAAATATGCTGCATAGTCTATTAAGCATCTTTGTATCAAATATCTCAAATAAGAGTCTGATAGTTAACATGTGTAAGTATACATGTATAAATATATTTTTATGTACATATATCACATAAAAGTGAGACCAAGAGCCATTCCCAGATGGATAAGAGATCAAGACATATGAGGAATTATGAAAAGAACAGTCATTGTCGTCAAGGATCTGGCATCAAATTAGGGGGAAATAGCATATGTGAAGAAAATCATGTACAAAATATACATAAGGTAGTTATGCAACAATTTTTTAGGAAAGGTCACTAGCACCTAGGGCAAGGTGTCCCAACCTTTTATGGTCCCTATATTCTTTGAATTTCAGCAAACCTTACTTCCATTCAGTATGAAAGGAAATAAATTCCAATATTTAACATGCATATTGATATAAAATAAAGATGTTAATTTTAATAGGATAATATAACTTGGTCAAATAGACATTTTGACAAGCTTCTCAAATTCACTGGGAGTACATGTACTCCAGGTTGAGAACCTCTGCATTAAGGCGATCACAGTAGACTTTCTACAGGAGCTGGTATTTGGGCTGAGCTCTGAAGGAAGCTAAATGTTCCACAGGGCAGAATCAAGTTGCTAGCCATAGGTAGATGACCTGTGAAAAGGTCCAGAGATGAGAAATATAATAATGTCTAGTGTAGAGAATACTAAGTAGGTCAGTTTGGCTGGGATATAGAGTTCATGAGGGGGAGTAATATGTAAAGGCAGACTGGCTTCAGGTTTTGAAAGAGTTTACCAAACAGAGGAGTTTGCATCTTATTCTGGAGGTAATTGAAATTTCTTGAACAGGGATGGCACATGGTCAGACTTGTGCTTCCGTAACAGCAGTTTTGCAGCTGTGTGGAAGATGGATAATGGAGACTTGAGGCAGGGTAACTAATTAAGAGGCTGTTTAAGTAATCCAAGCAAGAACTGGGCTAGTGACTCTTCAAGTAGAGAGAAGGGGAAGAATGTGAGAGATGTTAGGCAATTGTTGGATAATGGGGGAGGCCACAAGTGTGAAGAAAGAGGCAAAGATGACTGAGGAAATAGTGGCACCCTTGATAGAAATAGAGATGTTAATAAGAGGTGAGAGTTTGGGGGTGGTATAATGGAAAAAGCATTAAAGTCATGAAGACTGGGATTCAAGTTCCACTTTAGACACTTGGCAAAACAACCTGGGCAAGTGACTTACCATCTCTGGGCCTCAGTTTTCTTATCTGCAAATAAGTGGGCTTGACTTATTGATCTTCAAGTTCCCTTATAGCTCTAGATCAGTGATCCCATGAAATAGACAAATTGCTAGGCTGCCGTGGTGCTGATTTGAAGACTTTTAGATCTAATTGATTTTCTCCTGGATCCATACCTCTCAGAGGAAGTATATTTGAGGTGGAAAAGCAAGAAAGCTTGGTTGCTTGGTCATTCTGGGTTAGTGGACCGTGAAATATATGTCTTATAACGGGTCTGCCCCCTTCTTTCTCTTTTGGGAGTTATTCCTCTTCATTGAAGGTTGGAGAGGAGATGGGAGTCTCCAGACAAGAAACTTGTGGGAAAGGAGCAAGTGATAAAGAAGTAACTGTGAGCCAGAAGACCATTAACTTCCATTTTCAGTCTTTTCCATCCACTCTATTAGATAATTTTTAAAACAGCTGACATTTATTTATAAAGCTCTTTAATATCTATATATATTATATAATATCGATATCTATATATTATATAATATCTAAATATCTCTCTCTATAATACCTATAAAACAGCATTTTAAAAAATTTGATCCTCACAATAAGCCTATGAAGTAGTCTCTACAAGTATTATGTTATATAGATAGGAAATGGAGGCTAGGAGAGGTTGTGATTTGCCCATAGTCTTTCAGTAAATGTCAGAAGAGGTTGTATATGATTCCAAATTCAGTCTTTCTTCTTTACTACAATGGCCTCTCATATACCAGACTTCTCCCAAACATCTCCCTCACAGTGGGGAGGTTTTTACCAATTACAATTAGAGGATTATTAGTGCTTTAATTCCTAATGCCTTCTTGAGATGCACTTAGGATGTTTTGAATTGGCAAAAATAACTAGGAGTAATTTTGGAACTGGGGATCCTGGTGCAGTGCTGTGTGGATTGCCCTAGTTGGGGACCCAGAGGGCAGCATGAGATATATACAGGGTACTTAAGTGGAGAAGGAAGAACCATTTTGTCTGCAGTTAGCCCTGGTCTCCCTTCCTCAACCCTTACCAATTAAGGAGAGTTTTGGTTAAGTGACAGTGTTTAGTTCTTATTAGGCTCCCCCCACCCCCGTCAGTCCATTATCCTACCTTACCTAGATTGGTAAAGTCCAATTTTTTGGGGTCCATCACTTTGAACTTCCAACCTGCTTCCCATGCACTACTTCTAATGAGAGTAGTTCTCTTTTTCTATCCCCAGATCAACTTCCTAACCCCACTTGGGACCCGTTTCCCTCCTCATTAATCCTCTTCCTCATCTGCCACATTGTGGCTCTGGCAAAAGCTGAGTGACACAGATAACAGTGTTCATCTTGTTCATTCTCTCAGGACCTCTTGGTTTTCTCCTTCCTCATCCAGGAGAGATGAAGAAGAACTCTATTCAGCAAATATTAAGTAACTACTGGACTATTACGCTGTACTAGCAGAAGCAATATATAGTTTGTATCTTCAAGGACCTTATGATTTAGTAGGAGGGGTGAGGAAATAAGAGGAAAGTTCAGTGACTTAGTATAGTTTTTACTGCAGACCCAGATTTGTACCTACAAGTTCTCACTTGGTTTGTTTCCCCTTTTATTTTTGCTGTTCTTTACTCTTGTTTCCTCCCTTTTCTTTTACATGATCTTTTTACTCTTTTTTCTTTTACATAGAGACAGTGGTGGTGGAAACTATTTTTATCTTTCCTAGGAGATTATATATACAGAGGTATACATTTCAGAGTGTCACCCACAAAATCTCTTGATAACATGGAGAATTAGAGGGTGGTTTATACTGTGAAAGGTTATAGTTGACTGGTACATTGCTTCCTCCCACTCTGAAAAAGTTTATTTTGTAATGGTGAATATTTCTCTGTGGTGGTTTATTTTTCTCAGTGTTCTTACAGCATCCTTAAGTTTAGGGCAATTGAGGAAACCTAGTGGCTGATCTAAAATTATCCCAGTTCTTTTTTTTTAAAATTAATTGATTAATTTTTAATTTCCAACATTCACTTTCACGAGATTTTGAGTTCCAAAATTTCTTCCCATCCCTCCCCTCCCCCCACAGCAAGATGGAGTGAATCCCCTTCTCCTAGTCTGCCCTCCCTTCTATCACCGCCCCACCCCCATCCCCTTCCCTTCTATTTTCCTGAGGGGCAAGATAGATTTCTATACCCCATTGCCTGCATATCTTATATCCCAGTTCTTTCTGATTTGTTGTTGGAAAAGTCTCCATACAAATATAAGAGCAGAACCTTTAAATAAAATTATGCAAAACACTTCCTTCTCTTAGACCACTACCCCTGTCCAGGCCCACCTCACTTCACACCTGGACTATCACAGTAACTTGCTGCTTGATCTCCCTGCCACAAAAGTCTTTCTCCACTACAGTTCCCCACTATAGTCCATTCTTCACTCAGCTGCCAGAGATCTTCCTAAAGTTCAGATCTGACCATGTTTCTGCACTGCAACCCCCCCACCCCATTAAATAAACTTCAGTGTCTCCCTTTCACCTTCAGAATCAAATATAGAGTCCTCTGTTTAGTGTTCAAAGTCTTTTATAACTTTCCCTTCCCCCCGGAACTCTGTGATTCAGTGACACTGGCCTTGTTCCTTGAACAAGACACTGCATCTCTTGAATGGGTATTTTCACTGGCTGTTCCTCATGCCTGGAATTCCCTCCTTTCTCATCTCTGCCTCTTGACTTCTTACAAGGCCTAACTAAAATCCCATCTATTATTAAGCCTTTTTAGATCCCCCTTAACTCTACTGCCCAAATCAAATCTATTTATTCTAGGATCAAATGAAATAATATTTGTAAAAAGCACCTAATACAATGTCTGGCATCTAGTAGGCACAATATAAATGCTTATTCCCATCTTTCTCCTTCCCTCTGTTGATTATTTCCAGTTTATCCTTTATCTATCAATCTACCTACCTACCTATCTATGTCTATTGTTTGTACATAGTTGTTAGCATATTATCTCCCCCATTAGACTGTGTTCTTTGAGAGCAGAGGCTATCTTTTGCCTTTCTTTGAATTTCCAGTGTTGGAGATAACAGTGTCCTGCACATAGTAGGTGCTTAATGAATATTTATAAACTGACTGACTTTATGGTGGTTTAACGGGACACTGGGAAGAACCAGGAACAATTTTTTAAAAATTATTGCTATGTAACCAAACTATAACTGCCTAGATATATTGAAAATGGTGAGGAATTTCTTCTAAAGTTTTTTTTTTTTAATTAGCTCTTGGATAAGTCTCCTAACTTCTTTGAAACCTCTCTTTTTGTAAAATAAAGGGGTTTGACTAGATGACTTTTCAGCATTGAGTCGGATCAGATGACCTTTAAAAATGTTCCCTGGAAACAAGGCAACTGATACTCTTGCGGATGGATGGTTTTTTCCCTCTAGTTTGCTCTACCCAGAATGCCTCACTCCGAAGTGATGCATTATACATTTTTGGAAGGGGCTGGGTGGGTAGAGCAATGTTTTCATGGTCTCAATTCTGATGTTATTTTATTCTTCTCCCACTACTAGAGACTATGAAAAGTACAATGTTTTTTAGAATATTTTAATGCATTATATGCTGCTTGCATAATACATTTATTGGAAGCATAATGATAGTACAGTAGTGTGAATTTATGGAAGATATAGACAGCAAATTATCTCTGCATCTGAGTTGTCTATTTGCTTTTATACAAAATAATTACCTGCTTGAGAAGTATTCATATGGAATGAGAAAAGCCTGAGAAAGGTTTGGAAGGATCTGAATGAATCCTGAGTATAGAGATTGTTGGTAACATAATTTTATCCTTTTCCTGATAGCATCAAGGGATTAAATTGATGCTGGAAAAAAGCTTCCTTGCATAACCCAGGATTCCACTTGGAACAGTAGTATTAAGAAGTGCTTGCAGTTTTGCGTTTGGTTTGTCAAGAAGGTTTTGAACATTGTTATGTTCTTTTTCTTCATGTATTGATCTTGGAGGTAACATAGCAGTGTGCTTAAAATGTTATTGACTTCTGATTTAGTCTTTGGAGGGTTGATTATATACGTTCTAAAACAAGTTATATTCATTTTAAAAATCCATTGAAAAAGAAAAAAAGAAAAACAATCCTTGCAACAGACACATTAGTCAAGCAAAACAAATTTTCACAGTGGCCATGTCCAAAATATATATGCTTCATTATGTATCCTGAGTTCATCGTGCCTGTGTCAGGAGGTGAGCTAGATGGTTTACTGTTGGTTCTTTGAAATCCTGGAAGAAAGTAGTTTATGATAGTTTTTCATTTATTATGAATTCTTTTTCATAATGGCAGATTGGGTTTCCTCTCTTTTTTGTTCAAATGAAGTAATGATTTATATATTTTTTAACTGCTAAATTTATTCCTCAGTGGTTTTTGTGTTTTCAGTTTTTCTCTTTGATTTTCAGAATTTCTGTTTCTGTGTTTGGGATTTTTTTATTTGTTGGTTTTCTTATTTTTAAAACTTGAATGCTCATTTCATTCATATGTTCTTTTTCTTGTTGAAGAAAGTGTTTAAAAGTTATACATTTTCCCCTGAGATTTCTTTGGCTAAGTCTCAAAAATTTTGGTTTATTTTGCTCTTGTTATTTTCTTTAATGCAGTTATCTATTGCATATTTGATTCATTCTATAAACAACCAGTTCCTTAGGATTATTCACTTTAAGGTTGAATCCAATTTTTCAAAGGTCCTTTGAGTATAATTGTCATTGCAATATAAGAAATGTTTAGATTTCTTTTGTTTATGAGGTTTTTTGCGGCCTGTGGTTAGATTTTGTAAAGGTGACATACATTACTAAGACTTATTTATATTACTTTCTATTTGGTAATTGCCAGAGATCTATCATGTATAACTTTTCAAAATTCTATTCAGGTCCTTAACTTCTTTAAAAAATTTTTTTGTGAGATTTGTCTAGGTCTTGTAATTTGATTTTCTTTAATTTTTTTAGATGCTGTACTATTTGGTGCATATATATTAAGTTTTGTGTTAATTCATTTTCCATGGTGATTTTAGACTTAATGTATTTTCTTTACTTATTTCTTTTGATCATGTCTAATTTTATGCTTGGCTTGTCCTGAGATCATGATTGCTATATCTGCTTTTTTGAATTTGCCTGATGCATAATAAAATTTGCCACAGCCCCAAATTTTAATTTTATGTGAACTTTGTGTATACTTTTTATAAAAAATTTTTTTTGGATTCTTCTTTCCAATCCATCTGCTGCCCTCTATAGGTAAATTCATTCCATTTACTCTTCACTGTTATAATAGTGTATTTCTGTCCCATCATAACCTGTTATTAATCTCTCTCCCACCCCCATCCTTATTCCTTCTTCCTCTGTAAATAGAAAGGGATGGAGAAAGAAGAAATCTGACCATCATTAGTCATTTATAATTAAAGGAGTCTGTTCCTAGTCCTATGAACTTCTTCTCTTCAACAAGCACAGACGATCCTTTCTTGTTCTTTCTCTTTTTAAAAAATTTTTTAAAATAAATTAATTTTTATTTTTAGTTTACAACACTCAGTTCCACAAGTTTTTGGGTTCCAAATTTTCTCTCCCTCCCTCTTCTCCCCCCTCCCCCCAAGATGGCATGTAATCCAATGTAGGTTCTACATATACCTTCACATTGAACTTATTTACATAATAGTCCAGTTGTAAAGAAGAATTATAACCAATGAATCATGAGAAAGGATAAACAAAACCAAAAAAGAAGGAAAAAAAAGGAGAGGAAAAAGTTTGTCTCAATCTGCATTCAGACTCCATAATTCTTTTTCTGAATGTGCATAGCTTTTTCCATCATGAATCTTTTGGAGCTGTCTTTGAAGCTTGCATTGATGAGAGGAGTCAGGTCTGTCAGAGTTAGTCCTTACAGATACCATGTGTCTATAATAGTGGATAATGATCTCCTGGTTCTGCTCCCCTCACTCAGGATCAGTTCATGATTTAGGAATAAAGGCTGATACTATAAGCAGTTTGGGAGAGTAAGGAATAGTTTACTATGGGAAAGGAAGAATTCATGACCCAACAAGAGATAGAGAGTATTACAAAATGCAAAATGGATAATTTTGGTTATGTTAAATTGAAAAGTTTTTGTATAAACAAAGCCAGTACAACAAAGATTAGGAGGGGAAGCAGAAAATTGGGAGAAAATCTTTACAAACAGTGTCTCTGATAAAGGCCTCATATCTAAAATATACAGGGAATTGAACGAAATTTATAGGAATACAAGTCATTCCGTATTTGAGAAATGGTTAAAGGATATGAACAGGCAGTTTTCAGAAGAAGAAATTAAAGATATCTATAGGCATATGAAAAAATGTTCTGGATCACTATTGATTAGGGAAATGCAGATCAAAACAACTCTTAGGTACCACATCTTTCCTGTCAGATTGGCTAACGTGACAAAACAGGAAAATAAGTGCTGGAGAGGATGTGGGAAAATTGGAACATTGTTACATTGTTGGTGAAGTTGTGAACTGATCCAGCCATTCTGGAGGGCAATTTGGAACTATGTCCAAAGGGCTATAAAAATGTACATACCCTTTGATCCAGCAATAGCACTTCTAGGGCTGTATCCCAAAGAGATCACACAAGTGGGAAATGGACCCGTATGTACAAAAATATTTGTAGCAACTCTTGTTGTGGTGGCAAAGAATTGGAAATCAAAGGGCCGCCCATCAGTTGGGGAATGGCTGAACAAATTGTGGCATATGAATGTAATGAAATATTGTGCTATAAGAAATGGGGAGCGGATGGACTTCATTTCTTTCTCTTTCTAATTCTCACCACATTATTTCCCCCCCTTCAGTGCCCCAAGATTCACCTTCCAAAGTTTGTTTTGCTTGTGACTCTCCCTTCCCAGTCTCTACCCTCCCTTTCATACTCCTCTTTGTCCCTTGTGTGGCCACCTTTTTTTCCAATGAGTTTAAGGTATATTGAGAGGGCCATTCTTCTTAGTTCAATGGCCAACCCTTTTTGATACAGGTATCCCTTCCTTCCATCACTGGGACAAAAAGGATCAATAAAGGGATTATTTCTGCATCCTGAAGTGCACATCCTTCTGTTCTGAGCCGCATGTGTTCTGTACGTGGTCATTGAGTGAACTCAGTTCAGCTAGGTGGTACAGGGGATCGTGCTGGGCTTGGAGTCAGGAAGACCAGAGTTCAGATACTAGCTGTGTGATCCTGGGGAAGTCGCTTCACTTCTGTCTCCTTCAGTTTCCCCAACTGCAAAATGGGGATAATAATAGCACCTAATTCCCAGGGTTGTTGTGAGGATCAAGTGAGATAATATTTGTAAAACACTTAGCACAGTACCTGGCACATAATATACACGTAATAAATACTTGCGTCCTCTCTCCCTCCCTGCACACTACACATCATTAAGCAACAAGTGCAAACAAGTCTAGGATTTGTTATAGTAAACAATACATATATATATTTCCTGAGAATCATAGGCTTGATTCTTGACTTGCCTTTTTGGTGAGTATTGCCACCTGCTTAACTGTTGTCCATTTTGCTCCTCATCCTACTCTTGGTTCCTGGGGCCTGGCCCATTTATTGGAGGTGGCAGAGAAACCTGAAACAGTGCTTCTAGCAGAGTCTCACTTAGAGGCGCGTTGGTATTCTGAATAGGAGGTAGATGGGAAAGTCTCAAATTGCAGAGGCTGGCATTGATGACATTATTTTAAATACATTTTTCCTTTATTTTTAACATTTTTTTCTTATTAAATTTTGAGTTCCAAATTCTCTCACCCCCTCAGTGAGAAGGCAAAAAAAAAATAGGTTAATGATTTTACATGTGAAATCATGTAAAACATATTGCCATATTATTTTAAAAAGCAAGAAAAATGAAATGAGAAAATTATACTTCAGTTTACTCTCAGAGTTCATCATTTTTCTCCCTGGAGGTGCATAGCATTTTTTCATCATGAATTCTTTGGAATTGTTTTTGGATTATTGTATTTCTCAGAATAGTCAAGTTTTTCCATAGTTGATCATTACAGTATTGCTATATACTATGCACAATGATCTCCTGGTTCTTCTCACTTCATTTTGCCTTGCCATATTTTTCTGAAACCTCCCCCTCATCATTATAACATATGGTACTTCCATCACAATCACATGCCACAACTTGTTTAGCCATTCTCCAGTTGATGAGCATCCCCTAGATTTCCAATTTTTTGCGATCACAAAAAGAGCTGCTACTAATATTTTTGTACTTACAAGTCCTTTTCCTTTTTCTTTGCTTTCTTTGGGATATAGATCTAGTGGTGGTATTGCTGGGTCAAAGGATATTCGCAGGTTTATGGCCCTTTGGACCAGTTCATTTATGGTAGTTGTGAAGCGGTACTTCATAGTTCATTTGTCTTTCTCTAGTCAGTAGTGATTTAGAGCATTTTTTTTCACGGGGCTATAGATAGCTTTGATTTCTTCTGAAAACTCCCTGTTTATATTCTTTGACCATTTGTCAATTGGGGAATGGTTCTGATTTTATAAATTTGGCTCAGTTCTGTACTCAGTCTATATTTAAGAAATAAAGCCTTTATTATAGAAATTTGCTGTAAAATTTTTTGATATTACTTCATTGTCTCTGGAACTTTTTAGCAAAATGTAGTTTCCCTAATTAGCCCTTTTCATTAAGTTTGTTTGCTTTTGCTTTGTCTGAGATCATGATTGCTACCCCTTGCCTTTTTTTAGTTAAGCAAAAGCATACTTGTTTATGCTCCAGCCCTTTATTTTAACTCTATGTATGTCTTTCTGTTTTTCAAGTGTGTTTCTTGTAAACAACATTGTTAGATTCTGGTTTCTTATCTGTTCTGCTGTCTGCTTCCATTTTATGGGTGAGCTCATCCCATTCGTGTTCACAGCTATAATTACTAACTCTGCTTTTCCTTCCATCCCAGAGTTAGCCTGAAGCCAGTGATTTTCTGTAATTGTGGGGTTATGCCCTTTGGTAAGATTGGAGGTAGACTATTATTCTCCAGAACTTTGTTCATCCAAAAGGTATTTGTTTTTTTTTTCTCCCAAGCTTGCCACCTTAGAGAAGTTGGTCAGTGTCAAGTAGCAAGACAGGGATTATATGTTATAGGTAACAGGCAAAATACCTTACATGAACTGGCTATTTTTCATTATGCATATGTGAACTAAAACATGAACAAATATACTTTTCCTTAGATAAGAAACAATTTTATTTACAAAAATCATTAGCAGCTTTTTGAGTTGCTGAACATTAGATGTTTTTTTTTTCCTTTGCCTAAAACGTTAGAATTTTTTAACTGGACCAGGTCAACTAAGAGCAAATATAAATATTGTGACGATCAGCATTCTTTATTCCTTTTTAAGTATGTGAAAGAATAGCTGTTAGAGAAACAGTTTAACCTAGTTTTAACTTTGGTAATATATAATTAATAATGAACAGTGGTTACTAGTTCATGGTGTTTATTTTCCTCCTTGAATGGGTAAGATTCTTATTACAAATCTCATTCCTTTTCCTTATCTTAGCGTGGGGATGTGCTTTTTTGGGGGGTTGGGAAGAGACTGTATCTCTCTATCTTGTCCAAGCTTAAAATGTGGCAGCCACTCATTAACCTGCTCTGTTTTTCTGACCTGGTCCACTTCATCCGCCATTAGTCAGCTTTGTGGCTCTTGACTCCTGGGGGTCTTGACTCATATTGGAACTGGACCTAATGTGGATACCCACTTGGCTTTAGCTTTATTGCAGCTCACAACTTCCAAACTCAAGTGACTCACAAGTCCCAGCTTTTGTAGCATTAGGGACTACAGGCATGCAACATCATGTTTAGCTGATCCTGTGTTCTTTAAGGCTATCTTAGCTAAGCAGCTCTGCCAGGTTCTTACATTCTGGAAAGGCTTAAAAAATTATCCTAGTAGCACACCCAGGTTTCTGAGGATCAGACTCATGAAGTTCCAGTTGGGTTATCACTGATAGCTTCTTCGCTTGATGATGGATTCTTTGGCTTTGGAAACCTCTGAAACAAAAAAAAAATAGGAAATGGTCCTTAGTTCTGTGTTGTGTTTACAAAGAACTTTACAATACTATTCAAATTAAATCAGTACACACTTTTTAGTACAAAGATGGGAAGAGGTGAGGGTAGTGAAAATATATATTTGAAATCATTGATGAGGAATAAGAAATGAGATAGACTTGGAGACTACACAGAGACCTTTTCTCTACATCTTGAATTCTTCTTTTGAGAAAAAGATCAGTAGGTGCTGGACCATACAGGCACTAAATAACAGTGAAATGAAATTGATTATTGATATGTGAATCATTCTTGAATCATATGTCCACATACAATCTGATTTGTCAGAGAAAAGATAAATGAAAAACTAGAAAGGGCATGTGACTTAAAGGACATAGATTGAAATCCCACTCTTGTCACTGCCTTTGTGATCTTGGGCAAGTCACTGAACCTCTCTGGGCCTCACTTTCTTCATTTGTAAAATGAAGGGGTTGGATTCAACCTGTAGGGTCCCTTCCAGTTCTAAATCTATCATCCCAGTAGGAAAAAAAAATGTGAGGAAAAGAGATTTGAAACAACTTGAGACATGACATTTAAGTTACTGATAATGAAAACTGTAATGGGTATAGGAAAAGACATTAACATGAATTATGATGATTTCAAAGAAACATTTATTTGATTGTCAGAGATGGCACGAAATTCACCACTCTTCAGGCTCAAGTTCTGTATTTGGATGAAATGAGCCATTCGAAAGTCATTGAACAGTTAACAGAAAAAGGTTTACTTTGCCCTAACTCAGTGAGGTTATGCAACAAGCACATAGTGCCACTTAAGTTATCTCCCCCCCACCCCACCTCCCAGTCATCTCCACATGGAGATGCAACAGAGAAATCATGTCCCTGACCAAAATTAGGTTCTACAGACACAATGATCCCATGACTTCCAGGTTTCACAATTGTAGGATCTATTAACACTCTGTGATCCCTCTAGAAACTGCAGTAGGGAATTCCTACAATAGTTGTTGAGGGTTGGATTTAAAAGACTTGGTTAGAGTTGTTGCAGAATACATCCCCAAAGCCCTCATTCCTGTCTTTGTATCAGAACCCTGTTCAAATTTCTCTCGGTTACCACATAATCACCTCTAACCATGTTTTGAATGTGGAAGCTAGTAACCATGCAAGTTCCACCTACTTCTGCCTACTACAGCCTCTGTGTAGCTATTGTTTGAAGGTACACCCTCCCCCTGCAGTAGGAGGTTTCAGCCATGGTTTAAGTGCCATCCAGAACTCCAAGGCCTATCAGAGCCCTTAATGAGGCTATAGCAATTGTTGGTGGAGTTGTGAACTGATCCAACCATTCTGGAGAGCAGTTTGGGACTATGCCCAAAGGGCTATAAAATTGTGCATATCCTTTGACCTAGCAATACCACTTATAGGTCTGTATCCCAAAGAGATCATAAAAATAGAAAAAGGACCCATGTATACAAAAAAATTTATGGCAGCTCTTTTTGTGGTGGCAAAGAATTGGAAATTGAGGGGTTGCCCATCAATTGGGGAATGGCTGAACAAGTTGTGGTATGTGAATGTAATGGAATACTATTGTTCTGTAAGAAAAGATGAGCAGGTGGGCTTCAGAAAAAACATGGAAAGAACTTACATGAGCTAGCAGACTTCTCCAGGGGCCAAATGCTACCAGTTTTCCAAGCAGACAACCCTAAATATCTCCCACACCCTGAAGAAGACACTAGCAATATTTGAAAAGCTGGGAGCAATTTATCGTAGGTCAGAGGGTTTATCTAAAGCACATCTCAAAGATCCAGGGGATTATGGAACATATGGCTAGCAAAGAAAATGACCCTGGGATGCTACCTCATCGTAAGCAAGCAGAGTAGCACATATCTGACCCCAGCCAGAGTAAGAGAGGGAGCAAGTTCAGATACCCAGGGTCTAAAGAAGGAAGTGGTTATTGTCTTAACTGATGCTGTGGAGTACTTGGTCATTTCCACATTAGCAGGCCTTTCAGAGAGCCTAGGGCTTGGCAACCCAGAGCAGTCTCAGCTCTCCCCCAGGTGTCTGAGAGAGAGCAGGAATCTCCAGTGGCCACTGGGGCAGTCAGTGTAACAGATTCACTTGTCAATGCAAGTTTAGAGTGTGTTAGGGAGGGTGGTCATGTTCCGGGACCCATTGAAGGGAGTGATACCTAATTCCTAGTTCTGGAACAATTAAATTTAACAGTTGTTACTTTTTTAGGGGAGAGAAGAGTAGGTACTAATTACAGTGAAAGCAGTGTCAGCCATACTTAATTAGGGCTGCTGCATAAATGTCAAAGGTAAACTTAAATAAACCTTCATACTTTTATTAAAAAAAAACAATAAACCGTGGTTATCAAGGGTATATGTTGAAGGCCATGGTGACTTGTGTGCTTTTTAGAAATCCACTAAATCATAGGGGTTCCAAATGCTCAAATGCATTTTTATGCCTTTAAGAGACCAGGAATTTGTGTCAGGTAAACCAGTTGGGCTCCACAGGCAGCTTGGTTTCCTTTTTTTTTTTTTTTTTTTAAAGCTGTTTCTTTTAAGAGGAAGACAGATTATCCTGGGATTTGTTTTTTTTTTTTTCTTTTTTTGGAAGGGGAGGGTGCTAGAGAAGCTTCATCAGGGAAATATTGGTAAATATAAGTCCTGTCACACCAAAATAAATTGCCACAACAAGGAGACCAAAAAGACCCTGAAATGTCCTTACTTAATAAACATTTAACTTATTACTTGCCAAGCAGAAAGATGTGACAGTCAAAGGCAAAACAAGGATTATAAACTTGTTAGTAAAATCTTACAAAGAAGAATCATGGAAGATTACGAGCAGCACCACCTTTAAGCAGTTTTTGAAGCAGGAGAGGATAAAAATAGTTTTAAGAAAGTCTGGTTAGAGGCCCAGCTAGACAAAGTCATCTGAAGGACATTCAAAGATGAAAATGGAAGGATGCCAACAAGAACAAAAAAAGAAAAATGGAAAAGATCTTTGGAGATTTTTATTATAAACTTCACCATCAGGGATTGTAAAGCTTGGACTTCAACATGATGGTACTACATATGCTTATAGAGGAAAGGACTCAGATGAGCTCAGATATAGGAAAGCAACCAAATTATACACAGTTGTATATAGAGGAATACTATGCTGAAAGCAACACAATTGTGAGAGTGTTAAAGTGTCCGAAGGGGAAGATACCAAAAGTTCAGAAGAAGTTTTGGATCTAGACCTTATTATTCCCATTACCACCACCCCCCCCCCAAAAGCAACCAAGAGAATACCAACTATTGATAGAATCCAAGTAGAAGAGGTATTTCTTATGGAAGGTGAAAGCTCTCTAGATGCTTTTGTCTGTGGGTGACATTGTGTAACATTGTAGAGCATTCTCAGCTTAGAAAAATTTAGCAGTACCATTCACATAGGAAAAGTCAAATGTATTAAGAATGTCTATTGCTGTTAGAAGGACAACTTGTAGAGTTTTGCCATCTAACTATATTTATATCTTTATCCAACTAGAGATATTTCTGGGACAAACAGTATAAATGGACAAGTTGGACCTGTCTACAGTTTTTTCTCTGTTACTTGTAAATGCATCCAGGTCTCCTTAAAAAACTTTCACTAGACCCTGACATCCTTTTCAGGTTTTCTCCTATATTTCTGCTCCTTTTCACAACCTAGAAAAGGAATCCTGTTCTTAATGTCTCTACTTCCTCTCCCACTTCTCAAACCTGCAAATGTTTGAGACTGCAAAGTCTGGCTTCTAATTATATCACTCAATGAAACTGATGTCTTTGAAGTTATCAATATGTTTTAATTGCCAAGTCTGATGACCTCAGTTCTCATTCTTCTTGACTTCTTCATAGCATTTGACACTGTTAGCCTCTCATCTTGGTTACTGTCCCCTCTTTAGGTTTTTGTGACACTATTCTCTGTAGGTACTCCTACCTTTCTGACTATTCCCTCCCCTTTGCTTGATCAGCATCTATATAACACCTCTTATCTGTCAGTGTAACCAAGGATCCTGTCCTTGATCCCTTCTCTCTATACTCTCTTGGTGACCATATCAGTTCATAAAGTAGGCCAGGGCTAATGAAGTCAGGCTAGTCCTTCATATTTGAGATTGTAACAAAATGAAACACGTGTAGTCCGTCTAAGACACAGCTCAAAAAAGATTTACTTAGCTATAGCAGAGAAAGAAAATTCAGAGCAGGGAATGGATATTCAGTTGAGAGTACAGCACTGATTCAGTTGAGTACACACCATTGATTCAGTTGAGCACAACTTCCTTGCCTCTGTGTTGCCTGTGGTGGTTTGCTGGTCTGCCCTCAGGGCCCTGCTGCAACTCTTGGTTTGTTTGTTTGGTTTTCTTTTTTGTACTTAGGTGACTAGGAAGTCATGTCAGTAGCCACTGGGCCTTACTTAGTCTCTTGAGCTAATCAAATCTCAAGGATAGTTTTAATACCTCCGAAGTGTAGCAAAGCTTTGGGGATCCTTATCCCAGTTCCCTCACTTGCCGGTCAGGTACCTAGAGAGTACCTGGCTACATCTGCCCCTTGGAATTCTGGGGCTACCCTAGACAGACTTTGGGGGTGAGCCCAGTGTTAGTAGCTTGAACCCCCATTATGATGCTTTCTTTCCAGTATTACTGCTCTGCCAGTGATTATTGCTTCAATATCAGTTAAACTAATAGTCAGTGAGCTTTTAGAAAGTTAATTAAAAATAATTTTTTTACAGAATTGTTTACTGAAAAATAGAGCAGGAACCAAAGTAACTAAGGCACACTCTCTCCTCTACATCTTGGTTCTCGGGGATAGTGGGCTTAAACTCAGATCAGCTGCTACAAACGTTTGTTTCCCTCCAAATTCACTTGTGAATATGTCATAGTTGATGGATAAAGTTGCTTTCAAGACACATCTTGTTAGTGGGTTATTAAACTGCTGTTGGCTTGGGTCAAGTAGGTTGCTTCTTAGGGTTGTCTCCTTCCTGGGCTCAGCTGCTGGACATATGGTGGCTTATTTGACCTTTTGAGATCTCAGAAGGCCCAAAGACACGTATATGCACAATATAGCCCCATTCCAGACACAGGCTTCCCTAGCTGTCCTGAAGGAGGAAAGAGCAATCCCTTACCAATTCTTTGGAACTTAGAGTCATTCTTACACTTAATGCAGCAGGAAAGGAAGAGGACATTTTAAATTCTGTAGAGACCTTGTATGTATGTGCTCTCAATTCTAATTCAGCTGCTAAACAGAAGGTCTTTTTTCACCAGGTAGTAAGTAGATGGTATACCCAAGTATGCTCTAAAGTGGAGACCAGGACTTCTCCATTCTTTGTTGTCACGCACTCCTAGAAGCTGGATCACCTAAAATGCTTGCTCCCAGGACTAGGCTTTCATTGACCAATCTTCTCCCCTTATCCCCAGTTACATAAGGGAAAAAACTAGCTCAGCCCATGTGGCAAAGGACACTAGTAGCTATTTCTCCTTCCACAGCACATATAAGTTTGATTAGCCCTATGCAAATGGCTCTCAGTTCTTTCTGTATAGCCCCTGGATTCTTCTATTGAGCTGTGGTCCTACATCACTAGCTGCCCATTGGACAACTCAAACCAGATATTCTTTAGGCATCTCAAACACAACAAGCCCCAAACAATTCATTATCCTTCCCTCCCAGTCCATATTTCCAGACTTCCTTATTCCTGTCAAGGGCATTACCAACTTTTTAGTCACCCAGATTTGCAGCCTTAGTGTTATTCTCAATTCTTTACTCCACTTCACCCCACATACGGAATCAGTTGCCAGATCTTAACATTTCTACCTCCACAACATCACTGTAATCTATCCCCTTCTCTCTGCTCTCTTGGCTTTCATTACTTCTTGCCTGGACTATTGCAATGGTCTCCTAATTGATCTCCATCAATCCAGCTTCTCCCTTCACCAATCTATCCTCCAGCCTAAGTGATTTTTCTCAGATGCGAGTTTGATTTTATCATTCTGCTACTCAATAAACTTCAGTGACTTCCTCTTATTCTTAGGATCAAATACAAATGTCTTTGCTTTTTACAACCTAGTTCCAAACCTACCTTTCCAGGCTTCTTATACACCATTCCTCTTTATGCATTAAAGAGCTTAGCCAAACTGGCCTTCTTGTTATTCCTTACGTTTGACATAGCATCTCTTGTCTCCATGAGGAATATGCATTCTCTTTACTGTTAGAATCCCTAGTTTCTTTCAAAGCTGTGCTCAAGGGCTGTATCACACAGGAAGCCTTTCCTGATTACCATTGGCTGATACTGGTTCTTCCTCCATTACTACTTATGTATTTTGCATATGTTTTGTATATACCCACATATGCACATATTATCTCTATTAGAAAATGTAAGCTCTGCAAAGCCAGGGACTGTTCAGTTTTTGTTTCCCTATTGCCTAACACCTGGTAAGCACTCAATAAATGCTTGTTGCTTAATTGATTGGGACCAGAATTTAAGAAGAAGAGTGTAGACTTTATTGTCTTAACCAAATTGCAAACTTCTTTTAAGGCCTCAGACTTTCCCCAGAAACAAAGATCTGTCTCCTTTAATGCCAATATTCTGCAGGTAGTACTGATTGGCCTCAAGACAAGGAGCACTACAGTCTTCTAGGGATTGATCATGAATATCCCATGGAGGGAGTTGGAGAGATGTGGTGGTTGTGAGTAGACTGCAGCATATAAAAAAAGTAAGAGCCTTTGAAGAAATACTAGGAGTAAAAGATGTCATTGGGAAAATGTGTGATTGAAAAAGAATATGGGCTGATCACATAGTAAGGATGAAGGATAACAGGTGGACATGTAGAATGCTTTATTAGCACTCTCATGTTGTCAAGAGAATTTACGAAATGTCCTCAATGTGTCCTATAGGTTGATTCTTTGAGGCGAACTTTTCAGGTAGAAAGGAACAGAACAAGAAGGTATTGATGAATTGTGGTGTGTGTGTGTGTATGTGTGTGCATTTTTCCCTCTTTGAATCAATTCCTGAGAGTGAGGTTCAAGCATTGCCTGCCACTCCTTTCCCCCTCCATTGTAAAAGCTTTTTCCTTGCATCCTTCTTTTATGTGAGGAAATTGTGTGAGCAGTGATCATCTCCTGCTCTGCACTGTTAAGCCCTTAACCAGGAAAGGGTCCTGGTCCCCTGCAGCCATAAGCACTGGCACTCCTCTCTGCTTTGGTATTGTGACCAGGGCCCTTGTTCTCTTGTGACCACACTAATGCTCCTCTCCAATGGGCAGTAGAGTTGCCAATCAGCGCTAGCTGTACCCAGTGCCAGCAGAGGGTCTCCTGTAATCTCTTTCTGACCAGTTGTCTGACTCTTTCACGTCTCTGGGCTGAGGGCTCCTGAAGCTGCTGCTGCTGTTGCCATTCATTGCTGTGTGGGCTCCCGACAGGCCTCCAGCTTAGTGTTACAGACTTCTGCCTAACTCTTAAGTTTTCTTAGGCCAGAAAAATATTTTATTCTGACTTTTTGTTGGCTCTCCCACTCAAATTTGATTTGAGGCGTTATTTTAAAGTTGTTTGGAGGGGAATGTTGGGAAGGTTCAGCTGGGTGGCTGCCACTAGTCTGCCTTTTTTGCTCCCTCCCATTTATAATTTCTTAATATTTTTATTTTAATGTTTCTGTTTCTTGTCTCATTGAATCATTGTTTCCTATTTGGCCCATTCTAATTTTCAGGGAGTTCAGTTCTTACTATCTGTTGTAAGGTATTAAATCTCCTTGCCATTTTTTCCTCCCTGGCTATTCTGTTTTGTATCTTTTGTTTAATTTCTTCTGAATGCTCTTGTAATTCTTGTGTCCAGGACGTTATTTTCTCTGAGGCTGTACTTGCACTTGTGGAATTACTCTCTTCTAGGTTTGCCCTGTGGACTTCTGCTCAGTCCAAGGTATTTCCTCACGATGTTTTTACTCATACCTCTGGATTCTGTTTCTGGGTTAGGTCTCTGCATTGGGAGCTACTTGAGGTGTTTCTCCTGTTGTGACTAGAGTTCTATACCTGTTTTCCTGCAGGATCTCTGGGTTTGTTCTACACTGGCTGTTGCTTAGGACCTGTCTTTTTCTGAAGGGGGTTACAGGGCTATCCTGAGCTGGGTGTTGCTGGCCTCTTTCTTGCTGTGGCCTGGGCTTTAGGTAACCTCCTTATACCATTCTTCTCTCACTCCCCACCCTCACCCACCCAGTACACAAGTAGTCCTTATTCTGCTGCCTAAATAGTCTCTGCATAGATACAGTTGAACAGTCCTACTCTCTAAAATATAGCAGTGTTAGTGTAAGCCCCGGTAACTTTTACTTTACGTTACTTTTACTTTAACTTCAAGTATAGTCTGAGCAACATGCTGAGTTTGCTGTCTGAGGATGTGTCTAATTAAGTATGGAGAACTATATCACCAGGAGGTTGGCTGTTAGAAGTTTGAATTCTTTGGCCAAGGCAAACCATGAAATAAATAAAAATATAAAATGGCCAGTAAGCTTCTGTGGTCCCTTTCTGCTTTTATTGTGATAGTGGAATGAGTAACAGAAAAGAATTCCTGAAAATGTTAATTTATTTTTATTTTTTTAAAAACTTAATGATTCATTTCATTTTGACACATCAGAAACTCCCCAACAAAACCTCAGACTCCCCTACAGAGAAAATTCTGTGAGAACAGTTAATTTATTGATTGTTTTTTGTTTGTTTTGAGGGGGAAGCAGAGCAATTGGGGTTAAGTGACTTGCCCAAGGTCACACAGCTAGTACATGTATCAAGTGTCTGAGGCTGGATGTGAACTCAGGTCCTTCTGACTCCAGGGCCCGTGCTCTGCTCACTGCACCACCTAGCTGGTTTATCGATTGTTAAAGAATGTGCCCTGTAGCTTTAACAGTATAGTATGGACACTGACCATGGTACTTTACCAGAGTTTTGCATCTCGTTGTTCATTTTAGTTATATTGATGTAGGTAGAGATTTAATACTTGTTTTTGTTTTGCTTTCTTCACCCTGCCTTTAACCTAGAGAGAACAATGGAAAATGTTAGAAAATATGTTTCTGGATTAAGAAATAAAAGAGGCTCGTAGACTACTCAGAAGTTTTCCAACTCTATGTCAGGAATACTTTTTTTTTTTTTACACTAAAAACATGTACTTGCATGTAGGACAACTCAGAAAAATATAGTGAATGCATGGACTCATAGACAAAAATGCTACAAACACTGAAGAGGTTAGGAGTGCTAGGATCCCAAGAATGCCAAGCAGAGTTGCCTGGAACGAATTCCACACTCAGGTCTTCTTTTTAGTCAAGTGGCAAGTTTTATTGTAATGTCAGTAGTAACGGGCAAAGTTCCTTTGGGGAACTTGCAACTTAGTGGGGGTGAATTTAAAGCTTATATAGAAGAGGGGCAGGAAAAGGAATGTTAAGGTTGCTAAGTAAGTGATGATATGGTGGAATTAGGGGGTGGTCAGCATATGCAAGTAGTCTGGGTGCTAGGCTGCTGGAATGTATGTGAAAACTCAGGGAGTCAACAGAAATAATTTTACTGAGGGCACAAAATAGCCTGGGAAAGAGTGCTTGGGCCTGGAACTAGGGAAGAGTCATTGGTGCAGGCACCCCTGAGATAGCTTTTATCTGATGAATTTACAGGGTCAACTCTCTCTATTCCTGTAACAAGGAGAAAATTTTCTTATGGGGGTAGGGAGGTGGGGCACTGGGTTACTTAGACATGGTCTTAGGGGCTTTTTTGAGGTCCAGATCCCACAACCTCATCAACACCATTTAGTTACTTCAATAAAAAATTGTTGAAAAAAATCCAAATGCTGGCTGGCATTGGCCAGAAAAATTTAATATTTTTAAAGTTCAGTTGTTGAAACTTGTTCATGGAAACATTTTTGACTGCATTAATATTTTAAGTACTTATTTATGTTCACAATTTACACAGAAGTGAAAATGGGAAAATCTTCCCAATACTTGTATCCCCATTTTTCTACTTGCAATCAATATGCTACCTTTTAACCTCATAGGGAAAGAATACCTAATGTTCAGAATTACCAAAACCAGCAAGATTTTTTTCCCTTCTTGCAAATAACAAATGTTTCCCATCATAGTGGGGTTTAAGCATGTTTTTCATGTGTATGGTATGCCATGGGTATCTTTTGGCATTATTGTGACATGTTTTCATGTATAACGTGGTCTTCGAGCAGACCAACCAGATAGACTTTACTTACTTCTTGCAAAGCACCAAATGTTGCACTCTGGAATTGCTGATATGTTTGAAGTTCCAAGCAATTTTACGTAACAGAAGCTGGAAGAGGTTATAAATCAGAATTTCAGTGGACATTGACAACATCTGATTTCACAGTTGCTACAGTACCCAGCCCGTAGCAGTGAGGTTTGTTGACTCCTCCGTGGAAGGCACATTTCTTGCAAGCCCCTTTCGTAGTGAGCTACTTCTTGGGCACTTTGCCACGTATGGATTTAAGAACAGTTTACTTAGTACAAGCCATATTCCTTCTTTCCAGAGGTGGCCCTAGTGCTAGAGAATGAGGACAGCAACACTTGTGAACACAGTTGAAAGGTTCATAAACTGTTTCTTGATGAAAAGAGCTGACATGGCTAGGAGCACACAGCATCACACAAGTAGGATATAGTTAATTTCATAACAGGAAATTATTTACCAATGGCAGGTTTATTTCTGAACCTACCATGTACAGTCAAAGCATTGATGTCTTAGAGCAAAGTTCAAAATCAACGAAACTATAAGAAAGGATAAAGATGAAAAGATATCATGTACTTATAACCTGTGTGACCTATTCAAATAAGCTATTGATTCTGAAAAGTGGGAAATGAATAAAGTAAAAAATATTGCTTCAGACTTTCACTATTTCCTACAAAAAGTTCAATTGATATAAAGAAGTTACTGTAACCTCTCACCCCTTCTCTCTGTTCATATATCCATCACCTACTCTAGTTGAGGTGTTTGTCACCTCTTGCCTGGACTATAAAATTAACCTCCTGATTGGATTCTTGGCTTCCATTCTCTCTGTTCTTCAATCCATGTTCCACACAGTTGTTAAAATAATCTTCCTTAGTTCTGACCATATCACTCCTGATCAAGAATATTTGTTTTTTCTTTCAATCTCACTCCCTCTGTCATATACAGGCTATCCCAAAAGTGTTAGTGCAATTTTAGATCTCACACACATACGTTGCAAAAGAAATATTCATAAGATCCCTTTTCCTACTTTTGCAAAGAGCTTATATAATATTACAGTTAATTTTCTTTGATAGAATTCAATTGAAATTCCATTTCAATGTATGTATTTTTCCCACCTTTTGGGAATTCTTTTATAGCTTATTGAATTTATTTTTATGAGATTTGGTGGTTTTATTTTGGTTAATTCTCTGTATTTATATTTTTGTCAATATTCAACCATTTCTAAGTTATCAGTTTTGTTGGCAGGTTAATTAAAGAAAATGGTTTCTAATAGTTTGTTTTATTTCATCTAAACTTCTTGTAAATTCTTATATTTTTGCCAGTTGTCAATATAGACTGGTGATTTAGTTTCCTCCCATAAATTAGCTAACTGCTTATCTACTTTTTGAGTCTCCTTACTCCCGATCCCTCTCCCCCAAAAACCAAACCCAGATCTTTTATTTATCAATTCATTGGGGTTTCTTTTTGTTTCAAATTTGTTAATCTCTTTGATTTTCAGAGTTTCTATCTGTGTTTAGATCAGATTTTTTTTTGTTTATTGTTCTTACAGATATTTTCGTTTTGCACCCAATTTATTGTTCTGTTTTTCTCACTTTTGTTGATGAAAGTACATAGAAATACACATTTTTCCTAGGAGTTGTTGCTTTGGCTCAGTCCCAAAACTTTTGGTATATTGTCTTCCTGTTGTCATTTCCTTTGAAATTATCTATTTCACTGATTTTGTTCTTAGACTCACCTGTTCTTAAGGATTAAATTATTTAGTGTCCAATTAATTTTTAATTCTTTCTTTAAAGATATTTTATAGAAAATAATTTGTATTGTATGTAAAGGATGCAATTAATATTTCTGCTTTTCTGTTGAGAAATATGTGCACTCAGTTCTGCTGTGAGATGTACACATTCCCAAAAATGCACCATGCTGTATAAAATTGCACAATAAAAACCAGAGCTTATGGGGAGAATGAGGTTAGAGGCACATTGCTCAAAAACTTCCATCTCACACACAAATATAGGAATCTAATCAAAATGGTACTTCAATTTTATACATGTTAAATGGTTAAGAAATAGGCAATAAAAATGGTAGCTGTCCCTGGCTTTTTATAAAACAAGTTGGGCAAGTGGAAACTCCAGGTATTGGGCTGTGGAGAGAAGGCTTCCTGAGGTTTAGACCAGGCCTCCTCCACCCACAATTTCCTACTGCACCAGGAGATATACAAGAAATATGGCACTTTACCTTGAAAAGGATCTGATCTTTGCATGTGGAAATGAACACTGAAGGTGCTGCTGCTTGTGAGTGATTGTGCAATTTTGGACATTCTTGTTGCTTCTCTTAGAAATCAAGCAGAAGCATACATGAAATTCACATTACGCTCAAAGTGTTCCCTAAGATATCTATCATGTTGAAACAAAAACGAGAGTTATATCAGAACTGACTGTATAATCCATTCTATTCTCAATAATATTCAGATATCTGTTATGTCTAACTTCCAAAAATTCTCTTCAGGTCCTTAAATGAGTCTTTTTTGCTTATGTTTTTTGTAACATTGGTCTAGGCTTGAGTACGTTGTATGGTTCTCAACTATTAAGTTTTATCTATTATTATCTACTTGTGTATCTATTTCTGTTATCTGTATTATCTGTTTCTTCCTGCAGTTTGATTAACTTTTCTTTAAGTATTTAGATGCTATGTCATTTAGTGCATGTATATCAAGTATTGATATTGTTTATATAAGCACTATGTAGTTTCCCAGTTTTAATCATGTCTGTTTTTACTCTTGCCTGAGATCATGATTGCTGTCCCTGTGTGGTAGGAGCAATTTCTTAAGGCCCTGACCCGGGCAGACTAGTCTAGTTTTTTAGTGAAAGGTACCAGAAATGTCTTCCAGATTTAACTGGCTCAGTGGACTAAGGCTTGGGCCATTGATACAACTTATTGGTCACCTGAGTACAAAAACAGCCAAGACCACGAGGGGCTGGAGCTCTTCTCACAAGCTTTGGGCTGAGGACTGACAAAAGGACCTGCAGTAGAATTTTCAGTCCAATCATCTGTAGCCCCAGTTCATTTTGAGCTTTAGCATTCTTGTGACTATTTTTTCCAGCTCCATGTCACTCCTATATCTAATTTCCTGTTACTTGGCCTTACTTCCAATTTCTTTACATTTAAAAAAATCTGTAATTTTTTGCTAAGTTCACAGTTCTCTTTTCCAAATACCATTTTCTCGCCTCTTGGAATTGTTTCCTTTTGTGTCTTCAGATGCTTCATTCTTAAGCATCTTCTATCTCTCCTGGCCTAACTTACCCCATAGTATTTAAGTTCAGTTTTAAATATGCTTTATTTTAAAAAAAACAAAACCAAAATGTCATTCATCCATTTATTTGCATGCTTTTCCTGTCTATCCTTCCCACTTCCCCTTTCCCTAGTAAAACAAATTTTAAAATATGTCTAGTTCAGCAAAACAAATTCCCACATTAGCCATATCCAAAAAGTTTATGTCGTATTCTGCGTATTAAGTTCATTACCTCTCTGGCAGGTGGTGGGTGATATATTTCATTTTTAATAGTCCAGCATTTGCTTTATTGTTGCATTGATCAGAGATCTAAAATATTTTAAAGTTTTTTTTCTTTGATAATGTCATTTTGTAAATTGTTCTCCTCGGTCTGCTCTCTTTACTATGTCAGTGCATAGAGATCTTCCCAGTTTCCCCTAAAAGGATCCATTTTATCATTTCTTATGGTGCAACAATATTCTATTACATGCATATACCGTAACACTCTCCAGTAGATGAACATCTTTTTAGTTTCCAGTACCTTGCTGCTACAAAAATTTGTAGAGAGGCAGATTTAGGATTGATGTAAGGATAAAATTCCTCGTAATTGGAATTATCTAAAGCTAGAATGGGCTGGCTGCCTTAGGACATTGGTGATGTGGTTCCCTTTCACTTGAAATCTTCAGGGATAGGCTTGTTGAGGGTATTATAGAGGTTATACTTGGTTAGGTGTGAGTTGGACTATCAATTAATAAACATTTATTAACTAGATGTTCTCTGAGTCCCTTCCACCTTTAATAATATTCGTATTGTTTAGAAATTATAAAAATGCTCAACTAAATTTAATTTTGTGTTTTTCTTAAACATTCCCTTTTATCTGTCCAGCTATATAATATGATGGAATCTTCCCCCAGCCTTCTCCTTGCAACTGTCTTTGAGCAGGAAACTTGAGAAGTAAGAATGAGATAGAGGAATTTCTGGAGGGAGAAAATGTAGAGCTAGAAGGTGCCTTGTAGGTTAGGCAGTCCAGCCCCCTTATTTTACTTAGAGAGGTAACAGATTGTGAGTTGACCAAGGTCACATAGCTAGTGGCTTCTCTGCTAGCAAATTCAGTGCTCTTTCCATCATATGATGCTTATCTCTCTGTACAGCCATGTACAGACACATCGATCACCCTCTTCCCACTGGATTCCTTGTTACTCCTCTCCTGACTCTGGATTTTTACGGATTGTCCCCCATGCTTGAAATGCCTTTTCTCCTCATCTGTGCTTCCTGGCTTCCCTGACTTCTTTCAAATCCCAGCTAAAATCCAGCCTCCTACAAGAAGCCTTTCCCAGTCCCACTTAGTTCTGGTGTCTTCTTTTTGTGGATTACCTCTAGTTTATCCTGTATATAGCCTGTTTGTACGTATTTTTTTGCAACTAAGCTCCTTGAGGATATGGACTGTCTTTATATATCAGTGCTTTGCACAGTGCCTGGCACATCAGGATAGGTGAAGACAAGTAAAGAGATGATAGTGAAGCAGATCTGTGAGATGTTCAATGTAAGTTTTAGTCGAGATTGTGAATATGTGGTTAGAGAAATAGGTTTTGTGCAGGTGTGTGATGATGGGGAGAGAGAACCTATGTAATGAGAATAAATGGTTTCATTGTTGTAAAATTGTCTAAATATAAATCCAGAAGTTCTTTTTTGGCTGGGGAGGGGGAGAAGGTGAGGGGAGGAATGGAGATAGGCAAGGAGATCCTTCCATTTATCATTTAGATTTTCACTTTATGGTAATTTTTAAATTTTAGCTAATAAAGGCTTATAAGCATTTCGTCCTTGGCTTTCAGAGACTTTATTGCGTGAAATAGTTTGTCAAAACATTAACTGGTTTTCCCTTTTCCCCCTCTAGAATCTACCTGGGGAAAAAAGACAGACCAAGGAGACATGAACTTCTGTAGTCAAACTTCCTGACAAGAAGTTGATGTATAGAAGGACAGAGCTAACAGGAACCAGTGAGCAAAATTTCTGACAATTGGGGCCATCTTTTCATTCTTGAAATTTCCATCTACAACCACAGATTCCTATTGTTTACCTTCAAGTTGAAGACAAGATCAGATTCTACAAACCAGACCTCATCCAAGGCAAAGGGATATTTTTCTACTCTCTCGTGGAAAGCAAAAAAACTACAATGTCTAAGAAACAAAATCAAAAGGGTAAGATTGCGTGTAGATGTAACTCGTTTAAGGTACATTTGTGGATTTGTACACTATCACATTCTGTAACTATTCAGAAGTTATTCTGTTTGATAATGCTTTTTATTTTAATAATTGTGCTTATATAGATCCGTTATTTCATCTTTCTGTTATTACTGCTATGATTTTAGCAGAGTAAACTACTTGTTAGCTTTCTGTGTGACAATGAGACCATAGATCTTTGTTTGCTCATTGCCTGAAAATTATTGATTAGAATAGAATGAGGCAGCTAGGTGGCACAGTGAGTAGAGCACTGGCCCTGGAGTCAGGAGGACCTGAGTTCAAATCTGGCCTCAGACACTTGACACACTTACAAGCTGTGTGACCTTGGGCAAGTCACTTAACCCCAATTGCCCTGCCTTCCCACCTCCAAAAAAAAATAGAATAAGAAAATCAGAAAAAATTCTATAGCGTTAGGATATTCAGTTTTATCAAAGCAAGAGTTATGTCTTCATAAAATTGTAATATAAGCAGGGGTGTCAGAATCATTACATATTTTGAAAACTGTTTTTTAATATGGAAATAAGGAGTAGTTATTTGTTAGAGGGCTGGAGAGATGGTATCCATAGAAGAAAAGTAAGAGCTTGTACTTACAGGTCTTAAGATCTCCTTGGAGACAGGCAATGGAGCAGGAAAGATGCATTTTTAAAAAAATGTCCTCTTGCTTTGTCCTTGGAAGTGTCTCTCCATTTGCCTAGCATGAGTCAGGCAATGTCAGGAGTAAGCTCTATAGGGAGTGAAAAGTGTTTTGATCATATGTAGTTTCTTACTAAAACTTTTCTTGAATAGGCATATATACAAACTTAGTTTTATGCTGTTAAAATTATTGCAAATTAGATTAATCTATTCATAAGAAAATGACAGGATATATAATAAATTATTAGGTCTATTTCTTATTCATTCAACATTTGAGCATCTGCTATTATTTGTAAGGTAGCATGCTAGGTTTAATTCAGAACATTGCTCTACATCTAGCACTTCTTTTGTGTTGGGTGCAGGGGAATCTCCTTAGCTTTCTTATTTCACACTTCGTTTTTTATTAAAAAACTATATATATATATATATATGTATATACATATATATATTTTTTTTTTTTACAAAAAACTGGTTTCATTTTGGAAGGAACCTAACATATCAGAAATCTTCTTTTTCAGGAATAATAGAAATCACCAAAAGAAAGTGACTTCTCTTTTGTAATAGAATTTTCCATATGAGATGTTGATCTTTTTTTTCAACATTTGGTTTCTCTTTGGTCATCATTAATTCAATTTTCTTTTGTCAGTTATGCTAGAAGAATTAGGTAAGATGTTTTTCCTCCTCGAAGTGGAAAAGTGCCATGTGCATTATTTCCCACAGAAAAATCCAGTATATTTAGTAGTTTCCTTTTTAAACTATAAGCACCTCATTTCTTCACATTTTACTTAGCATTTTACAAATATTAGTTATTGAGAGATCCTGTCAGCAGCATTTAGTGTTTAAAAAATTTTACTTATGTCCTTCATTGTAATTTCATACTCATTTCCAAATATATTCTTCCCTCTTCCCTTATGCAATAAGCCATCCCACTAATAAAAATTTAAAAAGAAAGCAGAAGGAAAAATACAGTCAGCAAGACCAATCAGCTCATCAATTGTATTTGATAGTATATGAAGTAGTTCATACCTTCCTTTGCAGTGAAAGGAAGGAGATTCATTTTTTCACTTCTTTTCTGGGTCCATACTTCACATTCATAGCATTCAGCTTTGTTTTTTCTTTCCATTTACGTTGTTGTAGTCATCATGTATATTATTTCTCTGATTCTCCTTACTTCATTCAGTGTCAGTTCATATACACCCCCTCATGTATCACTAAATTCTCCATATTCATTGTTTGTTAGGGTACAGTGATGTTCTGTCCTATTTGTATACCACAATTTGCTTAGCCATTCCTCAGATTATAGGCATGCACTTTGTTTCCGATTCTTTGCTACCATAAAAAAGGAGAAGCACTGAGTTATGGATCCATTATTTTCTGGATGGGTACATTGCAAGTAATACCTATGAGGAAAGCCCCTTAGGTTGCCTTACTACTGATCCAGATGGTGAGATAGGTTCCTCAGAGTGATTTTTTTTTTTTACTCCAATGTTTGTTTTCCATGTTTGGCTAGGTCAGTTTTATTGGGATTTTTATTATCGTATTATTAATGAGAACTGAATAGGAATTATATACCTGCAATAGTATAAACTTTAACTTTTTTTAAGGCATAATCATACTTGAGGTTCTGGGCTAAAGGGACGTGGGGTA
This sequence comes from Trichosurus vulpecula, assembly GCF_011100635.1. Taxonomy (NCBI): domain Eukaryota; kingdom Metazoa; phylum Chordata; class Mammalia; order Diprotodontia; family Phalangeridae; genus Trichosurus; species Trichosurus vulpecula. Next base: position 276,348,821 of record NC_050577.1, on the reverse strand, counting down.
GGAAGGGAAAAAAAAGAATCAGAGACAGTTATAGAACAAACAAGTCTATACATATAAATCATTTCAGTGCAGTATTTGAGAACCACAAAGTATGATATACCCTAACACTCTAAAGGCTCCATTATCTCACTAGGTGTATTTTCTCTCTCCATTACTGTAAGGTATTCCGTTTCATCCTCTATGGCTTCCAAAAAAAAAAAAGATCCTACTTATCTGCTAGAGGCCTTCCTGTAGACCTTTTACTATTTTGTGGGTACCATTGCGAGTGGCCCATTTTCTTTTCTGAAGATGTCTCCTGAATGATATTTCTTACTCTGTATGCTGAATTTAAGTCATAATTTTTAATTTGCCACACTTTTATACTCTGTATTTCCCCATTGCTCTTTGGGTCACCAACAGTTTCATCAAAGATTATGTCATCCGTTATTGGTAACTATTCAGCTTCACTGAGAGAATGCTGGTGTTAAAAGACATTTTTTTTGTACGTTTATCAGAGAGCAGCTCAAGATCATTTAAAAACATTGCATGATTTCACAAATAGAACCCAGCCCACTTTCTTCCTCCTATTTAATTCTGGGCTTGGTCCATCTTAACGGCCTGCCCAGGATATATGTGGTGATGGAACTAACTCATTGCAAAGAGTATGATAAATATAAGAAATGCTACAATTTTCTCTACCCATTTATATAATGAATGTTATAAGCTTGTCCACCCATTTATATAAGGAAGAATTTACTCTGTTAACTCAGGTTCTTCCAAGAATATCAGAGCTACAGTTATTTTAGTACTAGCTGAATAGATCTATTAGATGAAATATCTACAAGTAGTTTAGGTTATCTATCCCATTTACATGATCACATTCTGAGATGTGTTTTTAATGTCACCAGTAGATTTGTGAATCCAAGATATACCATAGGTTACTGAAGATTTGAATATGTTTTGTTTTTTAGTGGTGTTTTCTGTTGCAAAATAATTTAAATTGAAGTAGTTTTACTTTTGAAATCTACTTCACCTTAATAATAGTGAAATAATAAATAATCTAAAATGATTTAATCTTTCTATTTCCCCAGACTCTAAAATTTCCACTGGTATAAAGCTTTATAAAACTAAGGCAAATATTTTGAAATTGGTTCTTCCATAGATTGGGGAGTAACGTCATTCAGAAGGCCTAGGTCAGGGGTAGGGAACCTGTGGCCTTGAGGCTACACGTGGCCCTCTAGGACTTCAAGTGCAGCCCTTTGAATCCAAACTTCAGATCCAAACAAACAAATCTAAAGATTTGTTCTGTGAAGTTTGGAGGCCACATGTAGCCTCAAGGCTGCAGGTTCTGCACTAACCACCCCACCCACCCCAGGTCATAATTTAAAAAAAAAAACAAATATATGAATCATTTCTACATTCTGGTAGTTTGGAACACTTTTGTCCTATGTAATCACATGTACTCCATTTGCTTTCTGTTTAGAATAGGCGTGAGGAAAGCTCAAACTGTATTACTTTGGATAGAGTACAGTGTTTTAGTGGTGGATGCCATGAATGCAAGTTTATAGTTAAAGAATTTCAGAGTTGAAAAAGACCTCAGTGGCCATTTGGTCTAACCTATACCTAAAAAATTCATTTATTGCATCATACACAAAAAGTGGTCATCCACCCTTTGCTTTGAAGAATTCAGTGAGGGACAACCCACAGCTCTAACATAACCCATTCTACTTTTGGGTAGCTTTAATTGTTAGTAAGTTTGTCTCCACATCAAGGCTAAATTTGCAGCTAAAATTATAGTTCAAAGAATGCTGGCTCTGGAGTTAGAGAATCTGGGTTCAAACCATGCCTCTGACATTTCTACCTGTGTTACCTTAAGCAAATCATAACCTCTTTGAACCATAGTTTACCAAATGGCCACTGAGGTCTTTTTCAGCTCTGAAACTCTTTAACTATAAACTTGCATTCATAGCATCTACCACTAAAACACTACATTCTGAAGTAATACAGATGCATGAATTTATAACCATCCTCCCACCCGATAGGCCTTCATATAATTGAAAGCAACTATCATGTTCTGGCTGCTTCTTTATTTCTCCAGATGAAGCATTCCTAGTTCCTTCAGCCGTTCTTCATCTAATATGGATTCAAGGTCCTTTGATATCCTAGTTGTTCTTCTCTGGATGCTCCCGATTATAAACATCTTTCTTAAACAGTGGTGCCCAGAATTGAATGTGGTACTCCAGATATGATTTGATCATGGCAAAGTATGGAGGGACCATCATTCCTTATTTCTCAAAGCTGTGCAGTACAGACCAAGACTGCGTTTATTTTTTGGCTGCTTCATTCCACTGCTGACTCACATAGAACTTGTAGTCCACTAAAAATCACCAGATCGTTTTCAGACAAACTGTCATCTGTCATCCAATTTCCCTCATGTTGTCCTTATGAAGTTTATTTTTTAAACCTAAATTTAAATTTATCTGAATTAAATTTTATTCCATTAGATTCAGCCCAGTTCTATAACCTGTCAAGATCTTTTTGGATCCTGACTTTATCATCCAGTATATTAACTGTCTCTTCTGTCTTTTTGCCATCTGCCAGTTTAATGAGCATACCATCCATACCTTTTATTCAAGTCATTGATAGAAATATAGGACAATGTAAGGCAAAGCAGAAACAATCTACTACAGAGCTGCTGAGTGGAGATTGAATGATTAGTATCTACTTTTTGAGCCTAGTTATTCAGTTCCAAATCCTGCTAGTTACAAGTTATTGATAGCTTATCAATCTTGCAACATAAGAGATAGAGAAAAGTGAAGATAGCAGTAAGAAGCCACAGAGGGAAACAAGAGGCCATCTATAAATATCACAGATCTTCAGAAAATATTAAATAGAATATATGAAAATTACCTTTGATGAAAGTCTCTTTTCTGGAAGCCCATAGTTATGAGAATTGCATGGAATAAGCGGTGGTAGAGAACTTTAGGCAGAGAGCATTTAGCCCCAAGTAAAATGACCACTGAGATTAGATGGAGCAAAATAGGGGGTGAGGTTCCTTGCTTCATGTGGGCCTTGTCACTGGTGAGCCTTCCTTTCAGTCATGCGTTCAGCTAGTAGTTGTTCAATTACTGCTATATGTACAGAACTGTTTTCAGGTGTTCTTTCAGCTGATAAAAATTAAAAGACAATTTCTCCCCACTAACCCTTGCTTTCCTCACAGCGTATATGAGAGTAAAAGTACTATGCAAGACAGCATGTGATTTTACCAAAATGAGACCTATAGATCCAGAATACATTCATAACAGAAAATCAATTTAGTCTGGAGAGGATAAGACCATTTAGAGAGGTGTCATTTGGTCAGGATTTGGAAGGGTGGGTAGGATTTGGATAGGTGACACCAAAAACTGTTGTAGTTTCATAATGTGTTGTGGAGGAACCATCTCAAAGAATTCAGAGTCAGTCCACCTCTAATCCAAGTATAGGTATTTATTGAGATTGATACCTCTCATGGAGTAGGCTAAGTTCCAAGAGTTACCAGCAACTTAGAAAAAGCAAGATGGATTTTTATAGGGTAAAGATGCTGATTACACAATCAAAATTTACATAGAATATAGGAATATGACTAATATTAAAAAGGCAGGAGGAGTTTGTTAAGGGATTAGGTAATGAAGGAGGGGTCCCTTCTATGGTCTGGTGGCCAAACACTCTGGAACTGCTGCCCTCCAATTGGCTAGCTATCGTGGTCCTGTCTGGTCAAGATGGATAGTTAGGTATTGTGATCCTGTCTTGGGCTAAATGGATGGTGTGATTGTGGTTGAGCAGTGAGGCATATATGAAGAAGTTAGGATATTGAGTGTGTGTGTAGGGGGGCGGTGAGTGGCTAGGTAGGGGCAGTGGGCCTGCTGTTCAGTGGGGCCTATAAGGAAGTTAGAATATTAGGGCTGGGGGCAGCTTTATTAGGATTCCATCAGTATGGAATGACATTCTGCTCAAGCATAGCAGCATAAACAAAACTTTAGAATCAGGAATAAGCATGGCATTTTAGTATACATTGAGATACAAGTTAGAGTAGAAGGTTGTTAAAGGGGGCTAGTAGGAGATAAAGTTGTAGGTAGGGTGGGGTCTTTAATACTAAGAGTGAAAGTTTGATTTTGTAGGCAGGCTGGAGCCATTAAAAATTTTTGAGTAGGGGTATGACATGAGGAAATTGGTTTGTAAGGAAGATGAATCAGACAGGGATGTATAGGATGAATTGTTAATTCATTGTTTTATTTTTAATTAGTTTTTAGTTATTAATCCCTTTGATCTTTTAGCGTTTCTCTCCAAACAATTCTTTTTTTTAATAGTCATTCTTTTTTGTTTGTTTTTTTTGTTTTGTTTTGGCAGGGCAGTTGGGGTTAAGTGACTTGCCCAAGGTCACACAGCTAGTACATGTGTCAAGTGTCTGAGGTCGAATTTGAACTCAGGTCCTCCTAACTCCAGGGCCAGTGGTCTACTCACTGCGCCACCTAGCTGCCCCCAAACAATTCTAAAGTAATACCTCAAATCAAATTCTGGAATGATAGCACCAACAAAAGGTTGGGTAAAACAGTTTTCCAGCCTAGGACAATTTAGGAGGTCGGCAGGAAAAGTCTCTCTCGAAGGGATAGTGGTTGGGCCTGGAGCACTTCAGGTTGCCCTGAGGTGCCATCAGTGGACCTTGGAGGCAGCTAGCTGCATTGACAGCAGCAGCAGCTTCAAGAACTCTCAGCCCACTGATGGTGGACAGGGTTGAACAACTGGTCAGAAGGAGATTGCAGGGGACTCTTTGCTGGCACTGGGTTCAGGACCCTGTTGCATTGCTCATATACAGTTCTTGGTCACAGTCCCAGGGCCAAAAGGAATGCTAGCACTTGTGGCCACAGGGGAGCTGGGGCCCTGATTGGGGTCTCAGGGCAGAGAGTAGTGCCTGTGTTCATTCACAGGGAAGTAGGGACACTGGTTGCAATTCCAGGACAGAGGAGAACACTAGTAACTGTGGCTACAGCAGAGCAGGGGACCTGGTCACAGCCCTAGGGCCAAGAGAAGTGCTAGCCCTGGTGGTTACAAGGAAGGTTACAAGGTCCCTTTCCGGGTAAAGACTAGAACACAGGCCAGGAGAGCAGTGACCACAACTCTCCTTAGATTACACCACCTTGGAGGCACTGAAAATCTATAGCCCCCAGAGCTAGCTGTGAAAACAGCAGTAAAAGTCCTGAAGCTTGGGAGCAGAGCCTAACTTTAACATAAAGGTCAAAGTCAAGAAATAGGCTGGGAAAAATGAGCAAACAACAAAAAAGGAACCTGACTATGACAGGTTACTGTGGTGACAGGGAAGATCAAGACACAAACCCAGAAGACAGATATCAAAGCAGCTACCAGCAAAGCCTCAAAGAAAAATGTTAAATTGGATGGACACAAGCCCAATGAGAATTTCTGGAAGAGCTCAAAATGGATTTTAAAAATCAAATAAGAGAGGTAGAAGGAAAAATTGGGAAAAGAAATGAGAGCAATCAAAGAGAATTAACAGCTTGGTAAAAGAGGCACAAAAAACACTGAAGGAAATAATACCTTAAAAAAAAAGAATTGGCCAAGTGGTAAAAGAGGCACAAAAATCTATTGAAAGGAAAGAACTTCTTAAAAAGCAGAGTTCACCACATGGAAAAAGAGGTACAAGAGCTCACTGAAGAAAATAATTCCTTAAAAATTAGAGCTGAGCAACTGAAAGCTAATGAATCTGTGAGACATCAAGAAAAAATAAAACAAAGTCAGAAGAATGAAAAAAAAAAGAAAAAAATGTGAAATATCACATTGGAAAAACAACTGACCTGGAAAATTGAGGAGGGATAATTTAAGAATTATTGGACTATCTGAAAGCCATGATCAAAAAAAGAACCTAGATAGACATCATATTTCAAATTAAGGAATGCTGCCCTGGTATTAGATCCACAGGTTAACGTAGAAATTAAAAGAATGAATCCATCATCTCCTGTAAGACATCCCAAAATGAAAACTTCCAGGAATATCATAGCCAAATTCCAGAGCTCCGGGGCCAAGGAGAGAATGTTGTGAGCAGCTAGAAAGAAACAATTCAAACACTGTGGAGCCACAGGCAAGATCACGCAGGATTTAGCAGCTGCAACATTAAAGGAGCGGACAACTTGGAATAGGTGGAGGAACTAGGATTACAATTAAGAACAACCTGTCCAACAAAACTGAAGTAGAGGACTTTCAAGCATTCTTGAATGGAAAATTTGCCTTTCAAATATAAGATTCAAGAAAAGCATAAAAAGATAAACATGAAAGAGAAATCATAAAGGAATTAACAAGGTTAAAATGTTTCCATTCTTATGTGGGAAGATGATAAGTGTAACTCCTAAAAACTTTATCATTATTAGGGCAATCAGAAGGATAGCGAGATAGAGAGCTTGGGGGGTGAGTTCATTATAATAGGATGATTTAAAAAAAAAATAAAATTACAAGGTGAAAAAGAAGGATGCTCTGGGAATAGGGGGAAAGGAGAAGAAGAACAGGGAAAATTATCTCACATAAAAGAAGTGTGAAAGAAAGAGCTTCTAAAATAGAGGGGAAGATGGGGGTTTGAGCGATGCTTGAACCTTACTCTCATTGGAATTGGCTCAAAAGGGAAAAACACATAGTCATTGGTGTATAGAAATCTATCTTACCTATAGGGAAGTATGAGGGGAAGAGGATAAGAGAAGGGGAAGGTGCTGATAGAAGGGAGGGTGGATTAAAGGAGGTAGTGGTCAGAAGCAAAATAGACTTTTGAAGAAGGACAGGGTTGAAAGGGTGAATAGTTGACAAATAATATTCAGGTAACAAAGCTTATGTTGAATGCCTTAGTCTTCATAGACAAAGGGAGTTTGGGTTATTTCTTAGATTAAGATAGTGATAGGACTCCGATCTTGAGAATGAAGAAAGCTTAGAAAAATTGTTATGAGAAATATGCCAGAGAACCAGTTAGATGAAGAAAAGCACTACTGAATAATAACCTGGACCCACTTCATTCCACAAACGTTTATTGAGTGTTTTTTGTGTAATGCACCTTTCTGTAGGAGAGGTATGTGTAATTTAGTATCAGCACTAGAAGTATTCCATTTTCTGAGTGTAGGAGTGATGAAATGTAGTTATTCTCTGTTTTTATTCACTTAGAATTAGAATCAGCTAATAAACATTTGTTGTTGTTCAGTTGTTTCAGTCATGCCCAACTCTTTGTGGGTCCTACTCATTTGGGGTTTTCTTGGCAGAGATACTGGAGTGGTTTGCCATTTCCTTCTCCAGCTCATTTTACAAATGAAGAAACTGAAGCAAACGGGGTTGAGTGACTTGCCCAGGGTCACAAAGCCATAAGTTTCTGAAGTCATATTTGAACTCAAGACGATGAGTCTTCCAGAGTCCAGGGCCTTCACTCTATCCATTGTGCCACCTATCTGTCCCAATAAACATTTAGTGTTTACTCAATATGCCCCATGCACTGGGCTCAGTTTTGGGGATACAAATACAAAGAATGACACAATCTCTACTCACAAGAAGCTTCTATTCTAATAGAAGAGACTCTGTGTGTGTGTGTGTGTACAGAGAGAGAGAGAGAGAGAAAGAGATTTATTAGCTATGTGATCTTGGGCATGTCACTTAACTTCTGTCTGCCTTAGTTTACTTAACTGTAAAATGAGGATAATAAAACCTCCCAGAGTTGTTATTTTAAGTGTAACACAGACCACTCTAGTCCCCACTGCCTGAAGGCCAGGTATGTTACATTTCACTCCTATCCTAGAGTTCTCCAATATCCTTAAGAGGACTGGAAGTGTGTCTAGGTTCTCTGAAAATGTCCCCACCAGTGTTGTCTCTTTAGTTGTTGATGGCAGCCCTGCTACACCCCAGTTCCATTTAGCCACCAACAGTCACATTAAGTTTTATGCAGAGGTAATCACTTCAGAAAGTATACTCACATACATAAATTTATTCCTTTGAACACAGCGGGAGATGTAATTCCCCACCCAGCTCCCGGCTCCTTTGCGCCACCTCATTTTCTGGAGAGGAGAAAGGGATTATGTTCATATTTTAGCTCATTTCCTATAGGACATGCAGTCCCAGTTCCAAGTCCAAAACCCTTGTTGTCCTTGGGTCTCAGGCACCCTGACTTCTCTGAGTTTCCTTGCAGGCTGGCTGCAGCATCTACCTGCATTCCTAACTCCCAGGTTACTATAGTTCAAACTCCTGGGTCAGATAGGGATGATTACCAACATCTGAAACTGAGGACAAAAGAAACAGAACAGAGACAAAGACACCTAAGTCCATTTCTTGGAGCCTAGGTAAAAGAGAGAATAGGAGAAGAAAGTCTTTCCTCTCTCACTATTCAGTTTACAGTGCCCCTTTGGAATTGGGTTCACAAGATTTTGACATACATTTGTTAATTCTTCATCATTAAACCACACTAATCACACTAAGTATTAAATATAACTTTTGACAAATGGTTAATTTTTCTAAGTATAGCCTTTATTGTAGCCCATAGCTTTTAAATAGGGTTTAAATCAGGTGCATTCCCAGGGCAGTGAAGCATGTTTATCTACACATCTTGGATATATTTCCTAATCTTTGGTGATGTGTAGCATAATGCATGGCCAGGATGCAGTACTCTTTCTCTATTTGGGAATTTCTGTAACTTTGGAACACCTTCTATATGTAGGTTGATTTATTAGAGTTCATAATTTCTTCATTGGAGACAAGAATTCCAGATCCATTGGAAATTTTAAAAATCTTCATGCATTTTTGGGGTGGATGTTTTACAGCCTGAGGAAGATGCCCAGATCTTCTTAGAGGTTCACTTGGACATCTGACAATGGTTTTAATATAACCTTAAATGAAAAAATGAGCTTCATCAGTAAAAAAATGACCTTTTTCCAGTCTTGAGTATTCCAGTCTTTGTGTGTCTTGCCCATCAGGAGGTTTTTTTCGTCATAGCAACTGTTATCAGCTTTAAAAAAAAACAAAAAACAGCAACAAAAAAAACTTTAGTTTTCTTCTTGTTCTTCCAACTTCTGGAAGCTTGTGACACACTGAAAAGGAATCAGTTACAACTCCTCCAGCTTCCAGGTCCCCCTGAAGGTCTTTTCTTGTTTTTTTAAGGACTGATTTGCAGCAATAGTTTTCTGGTTCTTAACATTGTTTTGAACCCCACTTTACTTCACCTTTTAGTGATCCTATTTCATTGTGGCCTTCAATGGCTTGACCACAGCTGCTACGATGTCTCTGTGTCATTGAAAGGTGCCCTTTAAGAGCTATAATTTTTGTGCTTTTCTCTGAAGTAATTATCCATTCCTAAAAATCACAGAATTAAAAACACAGTAAAAGATAGCAATGAAACGGATATCCAATTTTTTTCAGGCTAGCATTAGTAGAAACACTGGCATGACTGTTGCTGTTACAAAATGAAGTCTTATACAAATTATTACTTGTGCTAGGTAATTGGAATAGCACTGAATGATTATGCTGTAGAATTCTGTTCCCTTTTTTCCAGCAAATTTCTCCTCTCAACAACTAATATTATTTACAATGAAATAGTGAAATCTTAACAATATCACATCAGTACAAAACCTGTTATTTTTTTTAGGAAATTTTGGGGGGAAGAAGAGTTTTGAAGCAATTTTTAAAGAGGTGCAGGGAGGAAGTTTGGGAATGTGACAAAAATGAGAAGATATCGTACAATCTTTTACCCTCTTATTGTATTTATTTTTCAGGGTTTATTACCAGTTATGCCTCTGATGACTTTGTGTGTGCTGGTTGCTAAAGGTGTTAGTTAAGACAGAAGTTAAGCATTAAGACAAAACTCTCAGGTTCATCGTTGTTGAGTGACATCTTTTTATTAATTGGGTGCAGCCTGTTTTTTTAGTGTCCCCTTGGTGACATTGTGACAGGTATTTGGAGGCAATGTTGGTAATCCAGGCTAATTACTGATCAGTGGTAGATTATTATTACTTTCAAAACTTTCAAAAAAGGAAGAAAAGATCTTTATTTAAAAAAAAAACATGTAATCAGGGCTGACCTAGTCTTTCTTGTGCTTTGAAGCAGGATAATACTCGGTGAAGAAAAGGGAAGTATTTGTAAGTTTTAAGAAGAAGGTCAAGGCGGTCTTTTAGGGTTACAAACTGAAACTTTTCCAGACCAAAACTAGGTATTTAGTTAAACTCTTTTAGGACTTTCTGAAGCACTGGAAGTCTAGTGTCTATTTTAACCTATATCTAAGAATAAAGATTTAACTAGATAGACTGAGATGTAAAGACAAAGAGAAGTTTTAGAGACAGTTTCCTATTGTACCTGAAGAGGGGATTTTGAATTTTAAAAAGGAGTAATAATGGGCAGTCATATTTTTAAAAAGGCACATTCTTCTTTAAGCTCTAATGTTGATGTGGTTCCTAAAGAGGCATTTATTTTCAGACTGATTTTCTAGTTTGTAATTATCTAAGTTTCATATTTTCCCATCTGCTGATTTTTTTTTTTTGCTCCTTCACTGCTTATTTCCTTTCTTATAAGGTTGACTAGGTAGAAGAATTGAAACTCTTAGTCAGTTTTACTACTTGCCCTTGAAAGATTTATATTAGAGGAGAATGGGATTAAACTCAGAAGTAAATATTTCAGGAATGATTTATGGATTTTTATTTTTCATATTGTCCTAGTCATAGGGTACTATATGTGAGAGTTGACATCTCAGAACAGTAATTATTTAGTACTGCAATTTTCTAATTGCATAAAATGTATCATAAAATATAATAGATGTAATTGTAATAGCAGCAGCAGCAGCTAGCCTTTATATAGCACTCTAAGGTTTGCAAAGCATTTTACATATGTTAACTCATTTGATCCCCACAAGGGCTCTGGGAGACAGGGGCTGTTATTATCTTCATTTACAGATAAGCAAACCATAGCTCAGAAAAGAGAAGTGACTCACCCAGAGTCCCAGTTAGGAAACATCTGAGACAGGATTTGAACTTGGGTCTTCTGGGCTACAAGTCCTGTGCTTCATCAACACTGTGCCAGTTTACTAAATAATTGGTGTTTATATAGTGCTTTCAAGTTACAAAGTATTTTACATGTATTATCTCAGTTGATTATCACTACAGTCTTGTGAGATTGAGGCTACAGAGCTTATCTCCATTTTGTAAATGAGAAAATGGAGGTTTAGTGAGATTGTAGCTTGACCATGTTAACAAGCTAATTCATGACAGGAGTGGTATTTGGACCCGGGCCTCTCCAAACCACAACTCCAGAGCACATTCCAAGGTTACAACAACATTCCAAAGAACAAAATAAAACATACGAGGGTATTTCAGAATCGATAAATGATTTGTGTGGATTTCAATAGTTAAAGATGTATGAGTTTTTGTTGTTGTTTTTAACAACCAATGGCTTTCAGTATCTCCATTCTCTGCCTTATTGTTTCTGGGATTAAGTATTTCCCTTCTGAAATAGCTGATGGAATTCAGAAAAATCTGAAAGGAAAGAAAGTGAATTTTTCTTATCTGTAAGGATCATTTCATATGTGGGAGAACTAACCTCAAGACTGGTGAAAGATGGCACTGAGACAGAAGAGGTTGGACATTAAAATCAATACCATTGCCTCCTAGCTATTCTCTGGAGTCTATTACTGAGAAGGCTTGTAAGAAGTGGGCCGACTCTACTCTCCAATCAGCAGTCACAGAGGAATTGGCAGAATTAATGCTGGAACCAGCAAATCCTTTTAAACAATGAGACCCTCAAGACTTCTTAGAGGTTAAATTTCTGCTACAGAGGCTAGCAGCTTATTCTGTTGCACACATTGGAGACCTGGGGAAATCTTTTGGTGTGTCTGGACTGAGAAGAGGGGTGGGTAAGGTAGTATTTAATTGCTTGTCTGTGTCCTTAATAAAAATCCTGACCCTTCCATCATGCTATATGCTGGGAAGAAAAATCGTAATTCTATCCTAGAGTTTGGAAACTTCTTAGTGTAAATGCTAGTTTAAAACCTGTCTGAAAAGGAGAGAAACAACATCCTTCAAGGTATATCCAGGGAGACATTCAAAGGAGCAAGAGCAAAGAAAAAAAAATCAATCATTGGTAAAGAATATGTGTCAAATGAGAGCAAAATTAACCAAAGAGCCAATGGCCCGTAACTGCCTGCATATCTTCTTTCATTGAAGATCTTTTTAAAAGATTAACTATTAGTTATAGAATTGTGGGCATTCTTTGTTTTGGCCTAGTCATCCTGGCCATCTATATGATATATTTAGGAAAACCAATTTATGGAGACACTATGTATGGAGAAAATCTTTGCTAACAACCTACCACATCCTGAGTTCTGGTTTGGTCCTTAGCACAAAATTTATAAAAGGAATGAATTTTCTCAAATTTTAAACTACCAAATATATAATTTCAGAATGATAGAATGGTGTACCTTTGGAGAATTATGTAAGGCAAATGTCTCAGTCATACAAATACCATCTTGGTTTAAGTCATCTTTTTACATTCTGTTTTTTTCGTCTCTTGCCTCCTTTTGTAGTCCCATTATCATTCCCCTTTTTAAAGGTCTATTCTTTTAAAAAAATAAACTAAAAGCTATGTGTAAATCTGCTGAGCCATTTTTCTTCTCATGTATAAAATACTTTTATCATCATTGATTTATGTTTTGTTTATTGATTATTGACTATTGATTTAATCCCTACCAAACTAAACTTTGTCATCTGTGCATCTGTTGGACCACAGGTGGTTGGGTGAAATAGTATAGAAGGTGCAGGACCAGATGTTGTTGATTAAATCAGCTGAAAAGGTGCAATCTCTTATATACAGAGATGACACTATAAATATATGTTCTTTGATTTTTTTTTCATTAATTAATAATGGGTACACATTTTTAAAAGTTGTATCTCATTTTTATTGATGCCTTTGTCTTTACATCATGTTAATTTCTAAATATGCTACTTTCTCTTCCTCTATTCAACAAACCACCCCTTCTAACAAAGAGATATAAAGAGGGCAAAAACCAGTTGTACAAAACTAGCCATTACATCAAGTGTGTTATAGGATATGCAGCATTCTACATCCATCCTTCTAGTCACTCAGGTTCACAACCTTGGGGTCATCCTTGACTCCTTAACTTTTCTTCATCCTACATAACTTGTCAGATCTTGTCCTTTCTCCTTCCACAACAGCAATCAGCACACATTTATTACATGCCTGTTATGTGTTGGCACTGAGGGTACAAATATAAAGAATGGAAAAATTGCTGTTCTCAAAGAGCTTATGTTCTAATAGAGGAGACTATAAATATATATTTAAGTATACACTTAACAATAATTTATTAAGTGCTTACTGTTATGTGCTACTGGGCTAAGGTTCAACACTCTCTGCCCTCAAGGAGTTTATATTCTAATGGAGGAGACAACATGTAAAGAAATACACAATGTAAATAGAAAATAACTTCAGTGAATTTAGAGGTAAATAAGTAGCTATTGGAATTTGAGTAGGATGGAGTAACACATGGTTAGACCTTGTATTGGCAACCAAAAATGGGCTCCTTAGCACTTAGTCAACAAGTGCCCTTGACTAGTTTGGCTTTTTCCCCTGAACTGAATGCTGTTTGTATGTTGGACTGGAGTAAGCTTGTCGGCCCCTTCACCTTGCTTCCCTTGCTTAAGCTGATGGAAAGAACCTGTGCTTTCCGGGTCAACCCCTTCACCTTGCTTAAGCAGATTGAAAGAACCTGTGCTTTCCCCGGCGTACCTTACACCCCCGCAGAAGCTGGATGGTTAAAAGCAGCTCCCGTTGGAGCCAGAGGCGGCTACAGCCACAGCCACAGCCACAGCTGAAGCAGGAGCTGCCAGTAGCAGAGCTGACCTACGGGAGGAAGCTGAACAAAGACTTCAGGCCAGTGGGTAATCTTTTTACCATAGAGGGGGAAGCATGATTTTGCTTTACGCAATCATGCTTCTCTGTAGCCTCCTGGTTACTCTTTCAAGGCGTACTTATTGGGCCTGGAAGCTTTTGATCAATATATCAAAATGGGGTTGCTGGTTCATGGGTTGGTTACTGTGGAGCCTAAATATATGTTTTGATTCTTCTGCCTTCTACTTTGAGAGTTTCTTATATCCGGCGGTTCCGAACCTTTCAGACATGTTTTTGATCCTCTTTGAGATTATAAACTCTGCCCTCCTATTACAGACCTGTGCTTTAGAAAGATCGCTTTGGCCACTAAGTGGAGGTTGCGCTGGAGTGGTGGAGAGAGAACAAAGGCCAGAAAACCAACTAGTGAGCTATTACAATAGTTTAGGGAGAAGGTAATATGAATCTGTAACATGGTGGCGATTGTGTGAGTGGAAAAAAGAGAACATAGATGAGAAATGTTGTCAATGTAGTGGAATTTCTGGGTAGTAATTTTTCTTCTTAATTCCAGATTGTTTTCTGGAGTGATTGGGTTCTGAGTGATTAGCTCTCAGTGTATATATTACTGTGTCTATCTTTCTGCAGCCCCTCAAACATTGACTGTTTACATTTTTTATTATTTTTGTCATAGTTTTTATTCTCATTTATATTATTACTAATGACTTGAAACATATTTTCATATAGTTATTAATAGTGTACAATTCTTCTTTTGAAGAATTCTTTGCTTATATCCTAGGGTAAATAGGTGGTGCACTGGATACAGTGCTGGGCCTGGAGTCAGAAAGACTTGTCTTCCTGTGTTCAAATCTGTCCTCAAGACATTTACTAGCTGTGTGACCCTGGTCAAGTTACTTAACCTGTTTGCCTCAGTTTCCTCACATATAAAATGAGCTGAAGAAGGAAATTGCAAACCATTCTAGTATCTTTGCCAAGAAAACCCCAAATGGGCTCATGAAGAGTCCTTTGATTACCTTTTCATTAGGTTCTTGGTCCCATATGTTAGGAAATTAATCCTGATTAATGTTAACAACATAATAATTAATGTTAATTCCCAAATTAATGTAGAGAACAGACACCAGAGATATTTTTAATAAAGTTTTTTTTCCTCCAATGAACATTTTTCCTCTGAACTTAATTGTATTGCTTTTGTTCATGAAAAAGCTCTTCAGTTTCATGCAGTCAGAAGTGTCTTTTTAATTTTTTTTGTGATTGACTCTATCCCTTGTATTGTTAAGAATTATTCCCCTAATTATAGCTGTGAGAGGTACCTGATCCTGATTTCTTATACATTATGATGTGATGTGTTATTTTCAGGTTGCCTATCCATTTTGACATTATTGTAATAGACTGCTGAAGGGGTCCATGACACAGAAAAAGTTAAGAATCACTGTTCTAGGACTTTTATTCTTCCAAATGAATGTTATTCTTTTGATGGTGGTGGTTGTTCTGTCTTGTAAATTAATTTAGGCAGTAGCATTCATTTTAAATTATGTTGTTTGTTCTTTGTTTCAAAGAGGACCGATGACAGGGTGATGTCTTGACTTTTGTGTGAATTGGATTTAAGTGCATTAGAGTTGCACAAAGTCATTACCTTCACTCTCTATTCTGGCACGACAGAATTCAAGATGACCTGATGTATGGGGTATTCAGGGAGGACTAAGCACCTCTGGTGTGAGGGCTTGCAAAGCCCTTTTTGTGTCCACCTTCACTCCACTCCCGCCTGTGGCTCCAAAAAGCTGTAGCATTTAGCCATACCCCAGTAAACCTTCTTGGCAGAGATGCTGAACCAGGTTGAGGGTACCCAACAGGGCTCAGACCCATCAGTGAGTCAGGGGGGTTATCTACCCCAAGTATGTGAACACCTTCCCCAGCAGAATGGACAAATGAGAACAGTTTGTACCAACGGCCATGAAGGCAGCTTGAGGCAGGCAGCGTGGAGTGCTTAGAGCCTTGGTCAGACATTGAAGAAGCCATGGTCAATATGTAGGTCTAAGCCTAATTTTTGTCAAGTAATTTTGCTGTTTGCCCATTCTATAGTTTATCAGACCCTAAGTTATTGAGATCAACTGTTTTCTTGCTTACGTAATATGTTCTACAGGTTTACTTTTCTATTTTTTAACCATTACCAAATAGTTTTGATGATTATTGCTTTGTCATATAATTTAAATTCTACAAGGACTAGCTATCCCCTATTTTTTTCATTATTTCCTTTAAGAATCTCTAGACTAGGAGTTCTTAACTTGGAGTTATTGAACTTAAAAATATGTTTGACAAATAGATTTCAAAATACTTGCTTTTCTTTTTATTCCTTTGTATTTAAAAACATCACTCTGAGGAGTACAGAGTCTTCACCAGACTGCTAAAGGGGTCCACAACACATAAAAAGTTAAGAATCTCATTCTAGTCCTTTTGTTCTTCAAAATGAATGTTGTTCTTTTGGTGATGGTTCTATAAATTATCCCCTTAGTAATTTGCTATTCAGTTACTAAATCTTATAAATTAATTTACATGGTAGCAATCATTTTAAGTTAATTTTTACATGTACTGACCTGGTACTGCAGCCCCTCCAACTCATTCCTCCCACTCCCAATGCTTGTCCATTGAATGATTTTTTAAATTAAATTAAATTTTTTTTTCAATTAACAAGTATGTATTTTTTTCTCCCTTCCACCTACCCCTCTCCAAAAAAAGAGAAAGAAAATCCTTGTAACAAATATGCAGAATTAAAACAAATTCTTTTATTGACCATTTCTGAAAATGTATGTGTCATTCTGCATGTAGGTTGTTCCCTTGGTTCTACTCACTTCATTCTGCTTCAGTTCATGCAAATCTCAGGTTTCTTTGAAATCATCTTCATTATTTTTAGTATTCAGTTATGTTTATATGCCATAATTTGTTCAGCCATTCCCTATGGATATCTTCTTTAATTTCTAGTTCTTTGCCACTTCAAAAAGAGCTGCTATAAATATTTTTTGTATATGTGGGTCTTTCTCTTTTTTTATATCTCTTCGAGGGCACAGAGCTTGCAGTAGTTATCACTGCATTAAAGGACTTGCCCAATTCAGTAAAAGTAAGACTTCTGAGTGATAGTTCCAAATTGTTTTCCTACCAACACTACATTAATTGCATATTTTTCCAAGGTCCCTCCAACATGTCATTTTTCTTTTTTGGTCAACTTTGCCAATCTAATATGTGTGAGCTGGAACTTCTTATAACCTTAAGTCTTTTGCAGAGTTCTAACCATCTTTTTGTGAAGTCCTAGACTGGACAGTTCTGAGCAAAGGCAAGCCCGGGTAGGAGTAAAACAAAATAATTAAGCAGCAGATTGTACTATAAGGTAGGGCCAGATGAATTGCCTTGCTTTGTGCCAGATTCCTTTTCTGTTTCGTCTTTAGTTTTTGTTTAATAATGAGACCTTACTCCAGCAACTGAGGTCTTTAGGTTTATTTAATATTATGTTCCTATGTTCATTTACTTCTATGTGTCATATATGTAATCTTCTCATTGACCTCTGTTTTTTAAATGATGCCTGCTCACTTCATGATTGCTTCTTCGTAGTACACTTTGAGATCAAGTACTTCCAGGTACCCTTCCTTCTCATTTTTTTGCGTTGTTTCCCTTGAGCTTCTTGACCATTTCTTCCACGATATCAAAGATGAATTTCATAATCATTTTTTCTAGTTCTGTAAAGTAATCCTTTGGTAATTTGATTGGTAAGGCACTAAATAAATATATTAATTTATATATTTATATACATTTATGTTATATTGGCTTGTCTTTCCCATGAACAATGAAAATTTCTCCAATTATTTTTATTTCTGAAAAGAGTATCTTAAAGTTGTATTTATATGGTTCCTCTATGTGTCTTGGTAGACAGGCTCCCAAAGTTTTTTTCCCCCAATTAACTATTTCCATTCTAATTTTAACTGCATTGTGTTTGTGCAAAAACTTCAATTTTAAATAATTAACATTGTCTATTTTATCTTCTTTGATCCTCTTTATCCCTTATCTGGAGATGAACTCTTCCCCCATTCATAATTGGGAAAATATTTTCTTTCTTGCCCCTCTAATTTGTTTAAAATATGACCTTTTAAATAGAAGTCATGTATCCATTTGGAGCTTTTGTGGAATATGATCCTTGTTTAAACCCAATTTCTGTTAAGCTGCTTTCCAGTTCTTGGCAGTTTTTGTTGAATAATGAGTCCTTACTCAGTAAAGTTTTAGGGTTTATTAAACATTATATTACGACATTCTTTTGCTTCTTCTACATGCTGTATGCCTAACATGTTTTACTGATTGAGTTGATTGCTGTCATATAGTACACTTTGAGATCTGGTACTGCTAGCCTCCTTTCTTCCTGCTTTTATCCCCCCCCATTATTTCTCTTCTCAGAAATGGCCTACTTTTGCCTGAGTAGACGCAGGAGTTGTTAGATAACAAAATAGTGATCATGGGAATTATAAAAGCATCATTTCTATAAAGTCTAGAGAAATTTAAAGAAATTCTAGTTCATTGAAGCAAAACTTTGACTCTTGTAATCAGTTTCCTGTCACTGTGTCGATAAATTGAGATGTTGAATTATTATTTGTTAGTAGTTGGATTAGAATAGAATTCAGATGGGTTCTGGGTCCTTTATGTATTTTAGAAATTAATCCTAGTTGGTACACCAGAAGAATCCTAATAATGATTACACATGTTATTCTTGTTGTTTGTCCTTCATTCTCAAAGAGGACCGTGACATCAGGGAAATGATGCCGTGACATGCAGATGGCTTGCATTTAAGTGAGGGAGGGCTGTGCAAAGTCACCAGCCTCACTTTCTCCTTCCTAGCCATTTGTGTCCAGTGGTGGGATATAAACCAGGACAACTGGAAATGGCCCTGTATGCAGTGGGAGATCTTGGCCTTTTTAAATTAAGGTCTTTAACAGGTCTCAGTTTGACTGAGACAAAGCCCATTCAATAATTAAGTAAGATGTGAGGCAGAGAATGGCCTCTTTACCTAGTCAAAAAAAAATCAATCTGGGAGAGGAAGACCCTCAGGGTTTCTGGCCAAAACAGAAACAATTGCTATTTACATTCACTCAAGAGCCAGTCAAGGACGAAACAGTGACCAAGTGGGGCTTGGGCTGGGACCTACCCTGAGAAAGGCTCAAGTGACAGCCCCTTAATACTGTCGTGGGGATCACAGGACTCCCTAGGGTTGGACCCTGAGGAAGAACCAAGTGCTAATCCCTAAGGAAGTCTGTATAGACTACAGGAATACCTGAGGAAGACCGAGTGGTAGCACCCTTAATCTGTGGAGATCGCAGGGCTCCCTAGGTAGGACTAGACCCTGAGGAGGGTCTGAGTGATGGCCCTTTAGGATTACGGTAAAGATCACAGGGCTCCCAAGACAAGGCTGGAAGACCCAAGTGATGGCACTTTAAGAAGGCTGTGCAGACCACAAGACTCCCTGAGGAAGACCCAAGTGGTAGCCCCCTTAACACCGCTGTGGGGATCACAGGACTCCCCAAGGCAGGGTCAGGAAGTAAGCCTGAGACGTGCTTCCACAGCTCATTGCTTTCCTGGTTTGCATAACCTTAGGAAGATCCATGTGATTTGCCCATTCTCACCCAAAGAACTCAAGACCAGCGTGGGCAGAGGAAGGCGTTTATTACACTCCTCACGAGAGAGTGGGTACAGTGCTCACTAGGAACACTCATACCGATACAGAAGCAGGAGTGAGGGTAACCATTTCCTCCAGTTCAGGTGATTAGGAGAGCAAAAGGGAGCTGAAATTATTAAGTTTAGTTCAGTTTGATAGTCGTGCATTTAACTGCTATTGTCCAGTGGGCAGTTGCAGAACATGACTGTGGAGTGAAACAACAGGACTGAAGATACGTATCTGGGAGTAATCAACATAAAAGTGATTATTCAGAACATTAAAATAGCACATTGAGGAAGAGAAGAAGGCCAAGGAGATTTTAAGGAACTTTTAACCTGAAAAAGAAAAGACTTAGTGAGATCAAATATTTGAAAAGTTGCCAAGTAGAAGAGGTATTGTCAGAGGTCAGAAATAGTGGTGGCAGAGAGGGAAGTTAAAAGCAAACACAGTTTGGTTCAGAGTATAGAAAAACTTCCTAAAAATGAACTGTCTAAAAATTGAATTGGCTGCTTTAGGCATTAGTGAGTCTGTGATTTGTGACTCACTTGTAACTGAAGATGTTTAAGTGGAAGCTGTATTACTACTTTTTAGGAATAGTGAAGATGTAATTCATTATTTGGGTAAGAGTTGGACTAGACTTTGTGTTTTCTAGTTCAGGCCTTCTATGATTCTTAAACCACTTTAATTTCAGTATAGAGAGGAAGAAGCTGCAATGAAGAAAAGGAGGAGGAGCAAAAGTTAGAGAGAGACAAGAAACTGTGATAGTCTAATGTTTGCTTACTTGATGATTGCTGTTGTCATTGAACAATATTAATATATTAAAATATGTATTGAATCTGGAAACGTATGTTTACTTTTAGTACCAAGTCTGATTTTTTAAAAGCACACATTTTTGATGTATTAAGATCCTCTAATAAAGAACTTTACATAGAAACCATTAGATTGGAAATAAAATGCATTAGATTATTAAATGTTGTAAACAACCTAATTACTATACCAAATTCTAAGTAATTTTAGCAATGGAGTTTTTAATGTGTGAATTGTTTTTCTTAGTACTCAACTGTTTTATAATTATGCCTTTGAACTGAATCTACATCATATCCATTGCATTTGTATTGAAATATTATTTGCTTGCCACATTAAAATTTGACAAGATTATTTTGAAGGATCTGTTCCACTGAGACAGGTAAAATTAGTAAAGATTTCTGGATATAGCTGACAAAAAAATCTAACAATTTGATTTAGTATTTCTCAACAAGCTAGGAATATTTCCATTGTAATCAAATTGTATAGGATAATTCCTAGGTAAAGCTAGTATTAATTACTTAGTAGTTTTAGGCACATAATGCAGGTTTTAAAATGTGATTTGTCTATTTTAACAGGAAAGTAGCTGCTTTTTTTTTTCTTTTAAGTGTTTTACTGGTACTTTTTTCCCCTGTTTGTCACTCTCAGTTCCCATTGACTCTTCCTTCTCCTCTGCCCCACAGAACCCTTTCTCTTAACAAATGAAGCAACATCAAGCAAAGCAAATACAGTTGGCTGTGTCTAAAAACGTACATGTCATTCCACGGGTCAGAGTCTGAAATCATTATTTTACTGCATTGATCAGATTCTGTTGGGTTTTTTTGCATTATCATTAGTCATTATGTAAATTGTTCAGATTACGCTTACTTTGTTCAAAAGCAGTTAGTCTTGACCAGTCTTTCTTGGAGGTCTGCCTAATAACTTCTGTTCATGTTGATTAGTAATTACACCAACAACCGCAATGATAGCATTTATTTAGCATTTTAAGGTTTGCAAATTTTTCATTTGATCCTCATCCCAACCCTGAAAGGTAGGGGCTGTTATTGCCTCCGTTTTACAGATGAGAAAATGGAGTCAGAAGTGAAGCAATAAAACCAGGGTCACATGGCCAATAAATACCTGAGGGTCGAATGCGGATGCAGGTGTTACTGACTCCAGGTCTAGCGCTCCATCTACTCTGCCACCTGCTGACCCAGTACATTTTCCCTTTCTCATTCTTACAGATCCATCAGGATTCATTTTTGATTTGCAGTCCAACACTGTGCTGGCCCAGGGAGGAACTTTTGAGAACATGAAAGAGAAGGTAAGAGGGGAAACTGGGCAGTAAACTTGAATGCCTTTAGCTGATCAAACAGAAGGAAGAGTTTAAATGCTAAACAAAGTTTCACCATGTGCCAGCCGGTTTAATTGTAGAATTACTGCTCTGAAAGGGTAGCAGCCATGCTTTGGAGTTAGAAAGGGTTTACATTATTGAATGCTTCTCAGTCTTTCAAGGAACAGGCCATTGCCGGTAATTGGTGGTGTCTGCATGTTTGGAAGCCAGGTCCTGACTGATTGTGGGTGTAGAGTGTTACAGAGCATGGATGAAATCTTCGTGTTAGGCATGGAATGATTGGTGGTATTAGTTTTTTGTGATGTGACTATTTGAGAGTTGATAGTGCGTTTTAACAACCCAGCTAGCAGCTTCGGTGGGGGTGTAAGATCCCTCCCCCACAGCCGGGACCCAGGGAGCTGCAGGGACCCAGGAGGCTGCCGGCACGCCAGGAAAGCACAGGTTCTTTTTATCTGCTTAAACAAGGAAAGCACGGCGAAGGGGTTGACCAGCTTACTTTAATCCAGCATTCACTTAGCATACAGACAACATTCATTTAGTTCAGGGGAAAACGCCAGCATTCAGTTAGTTCAGGGGAGCATACAGACAAGCATCAAGACACAGACCAAATACAGATTCATTGACTTACTTCAGGGGAAAAAACCAGCACCCTGAGGTTCAAAACATTCATTTAGTTCGGGGGAAAACAAACCAGCACCCCGAACCTCAAAACCAAAATACAAATAAATTACAAATATCAACAGACAGACCCAACACAATTCATAGTTACCAACATCTGGGCTCGGCCCGAGAGCAAGGGCTGGCCCAGAGTCACGCTTGCTTGCCGCTGCTTCCCACACCAACCGGAAAAGGAAAGAGAGAGCTTCAAGCTGTCCTCTCCCCTCTTATAGGGTTTTTGACATCATCAAGCGCCGCCTGAATGACCAGGGCCGATTGGTTCTTGACTTGGCCCCTCCCCCTAGTGTAGACTGGGTTCTGGAGCTAACACCTCCCCTCAGCCAGCCCCATGACTCATCACACAGGAAATTGATTCCCGGTATGGTCGCTGGACTTCCTGCCCCGGGAGGGCAAGCCACAGCGTCCAGAGGCTCAATGAGGTAAGCTGAGTCACTCAAAGAAAACAAAGGCCATTCCGGTTACATAGTGACAGATTAAAGGATCTTTCTGAAGGGGATTCACATTCATCAGAGATGTTCTGAGAAGTTCTATTAATGATCTCTTGCCTTAGGGAACCAAAGGCACTGAAGGACCTGTCCTGAAATATATTCAGAATCACAGTCTCAAAATCGGAAGGAATCTCAGAGGTCCTTTAGTCCAACCCTTACCTGAATAAAAATTCCATTTATAATATATCTGATGAGTTTTTGTTTGAAAATCCCTATTAAGAAGGGACTCATCACCTCCCCACATAGCCCATTTAACTTTATAATTGTTAGAAAATATTTCTATAAATGAACTATCTAAAATTTACTTAGAACTTCTACCCGTTGTTTCAAAAGAAGCCCATTCCCTCTTTCATGTAACAGCTTCTTAAATTCTTAAAGACAGGTGTTCCCCAAATAGTCGGCCGGCTAAATATAAACAGTACTTAACCAGCTGTCTTATAGCATCATAGTTTTTTGCCATCATAGTTACCCTCTTTTCTGGAACGTGGTATACCCTATGTGGTCTGATGGGGGCAGAGTACAGTGGGACTACCACTACCCTAGCCTTTGATTTCTCACTGAATGTGCCTAAGATTGTACTAGATTTTTTCCCTGCCATATCACATGGTGCCCTGAAACCACCTGATCTTTTTTTTCTGAACTGCTTTCTAGTCATGGAAATGTTTTGGACCCAAGAATGAGAATTTATATGGGTCCATTCAATAACCTTTTATTAATCACCTACTGTATTGCAAGCAGGGCAGCCAGGTGGTGCCAGACCTAGGGCCTCAGACATTTACTAGCCGTGTGATCTGGGCAAGTTCCGTAATTCTGTTTGCCTCAGTTTCCTTATCTGTAAAATGAACTGGAGAAGGACCCCAAGTGGGGTCGTAAAGAGCTGGGTACAACTGAACAACAGCAACAGATGTTCCAGGCATTTTACCAGGCTCTAGAGATGGAAGTATAATCACACAACAGTAGCTAACATTTATACAGCGCCCTCTTCGTGCTAGGTGCCGCGCCTTCATGAACATGATCTCGTTTGATCCTCACAGCAGCCCTGGAAGGTTACCATTGTTGTCCTTACAGATGAGGAAATTGAGTCAAACAGAGGCTAAGTGACATGCCCAAGGTCACAGAGGTCAGAAGTGTCTGAGACTGGATTTGAACTCGGGTCGTCCCGACTCCAAGTCCGGTGCTCTCTCCACAGTGTCAGCAGCTACCTAAGAAGTCTCAAGGAGTTTATATTCTGTCCAGGGAGACAAGTACATGTATATGTTTACACACACACACACACACACACACACACACACACACAGAATATTTTATAGTACATCTAGAATAAATACAAAGGGAATAAATGCAAGTTGGAAGGGAGGATGCTAGTGGGGGGATCTGGAAAGGCTTCATATAGAAGGTGGTACTTGAGCTATGTCTTGAAGGAAGAAAGAGAATCAGTAAGACGGAGGTCACATTCTATTTGGGGAAGCAACAAGTACATATTTATGTACATATAAAACTAAAGTGAATAAATGCAAATATATACAAATTAGTTAAATACCTGATAGTTTGGGAGGTATGAGAGTGGGTAGCAGGAAAGTCTTCATGCAAATGATGGTTCTGCAAATGATGGTGCATCTTAAAGAGAAGGATTCTGGGAATTAGAGATAAGGAGGGAATGTATTACAGGTATAGGGGATGGCCAGTGCAGATTCATGAAGTCTATTGTTTGTGAAGAACAGAGAGATGGCCAGTTTGTCTAGATTGCAGAGAGCAGATGTGAAGTAATGTCCATCAAAGCTGGAAAGATAACCTGGGGCAAAATTCATTCATAGGGCTTTAAAAGCTAAACATAGGAGTTTATATTTTATCCTGAAAGTGATTGGAAGCCCCTGGAGTTGATTAAATAGATCTGTGCTTAGGGAAAATTATTTTGGCAGCCTTGTATAGGATGGATTGGAGTGATGAAAAGCCTTGAGGAAGGGAAGCTGTTGCGGTAATCTAGGAGAGAGGTACCTAACTCATACTCTTCCTCTCAAATCATATTTTAGGACTTTAATATGCATATTGATGTCCCCTTAAACACCATAGTCTTCTAATTCATCAACTCTTTGAACTCCAGTGACCTATATCTTCACTCTAACTTAACCACCCAAATGAATTATCATACTTTGAATCTTGCTATCCTTGATAACTGTGCCACTTTTATCGTCTTGAACTCTGAAATTCTCCATTTCTGGTCACAGTCTCTTGTTTTCCATTCTTCCCTTTGCCCTAATCACATTACATTTTTTTTTGTCTTGATGATCTTCTGTCCTGCTAGCTCTCTTTCTCCCTTCTTTCACTTGAGTGTTTCCATCTTTATATATTCTTTTTTATAGGAGGCCATTTCAACTACAAGCTGTCCTTTTCTTTTGAATCCTGCCACCGTTTTTGCCCTGCTAATATATTCAACTCTGGGTACCTTTACTATCTAACTACTTCTTTTCTATTGTTATACTACTGCATGCCACTAAAGAAAGTCACCCTAATGTGTTAGCAGCATCCACTACAAACTCAGGTTGTCTTTTTAAATATCTTATTGCTATCTTTTGTTTTTACATCGCTTTCACTTAACACGTGTTCCTTCAGTCCTCCTTCTCCGTGGAGCCATTCTTTGCAGTATATTTTAAAAGAGAAAAAGGGCAGTTCTGTCCCTCTCTCCAGAGTCCCATCTGCAAGTATATACGGTATTCCATACTGAGAGCCCCACATCTCATCCTTTCCACTCCAGAGCCAAACTTTTTGTACCTTAGAATTACATAGCATTTAATTTTGTTTTTTATTCTTTCTATTTATGTTGTAGTCGTGGATATTACTTTCCTGGTTCTGCATACTTCATTTTGTATCATTTAATATGTTTTTCCATGTTTCTCTCTTAATTTTTCATGGGCGTAGATTCTTAAATCATAGTAATATTTTGTTATATTCATATAGCACAATTTATTTTAACCTTCCTCCAGACAGTGGACAGTTGATGGACAATGGCCTACTTAATTTCTAGTTCTTTGCTCCCACAATAAGAGCTACTATTAATATTTTGGTGTATATACTATCTTTCCCTCTAATTTTAACTTCCTGGGGTATATGCCTATAGATATTTGTTACTTTCAAGGAGGGACTTGATTCCAAATTTTTTTCCAGAATGGTTGGGCCTATTAACAGCTCCACCAAAGATGTATTTGTTAATGTGTCAGTCTTTCCACAACTCTTCCATTAATGATAGTTTCTTTTCTCATATTTGTCTAATTGTTGTGTGTGAAGTGAAACTTCAAGGTTGTTTAATTTTACCTTTATTAGTAATAATTTGGAGCATTCTTCTATATGATTTTTAATAGTTGGCGATTCTTGTTTTGAGAATTGTTTATTTATATCCTCTTAGCAGTTATCCTTCAGGGACTAAGTTCATGTTCTCTAATCTCAACTAGGGCCTCACTGCAGCACTGCAATCTTTTATATTGTTCCACGGTATACTTTTCTGAATGGCTATTCTTCATAATCCCTTCAGTCTGTAGTTCCCTCAACCCATACTTTCCCAGCAGGTAACTTTTCCCACTATTTTACCAGGAAGATTGAGGCTATCCTTGTGAGGTCCCCCATCTCCTTTACTCCACAACTCAAAACCCCTCTACATTTTTTCTTTTCTTTTGTTACAGCTTCCAAGGAAATGGGGGCCTTTCTCCTGAAGAAAATCAATCCTTCTACTTGTGTCCTTCCTCTCTCTCTTTAGGAATTTGACCAAGTGGTCATTCCCTTCCTCCTCTGATCTTCAGTCTCTTCCTTTCTCCTTGCTCCTTTCTCATCTCCTAAAAACTTCCCTAGGTTTCTGCCAACCTTAAAAGACCTCAAGCTGTCATGATATACCTTTCTCCCCTTTCGGTGCCAAACTCTTAGAGTTGTCTATACCTGCTGCCTCTAGCAAGCATTACTTAAAATAAGGCTTCAACCCCACCACTGAACTGAATATGTACCCTCCAAAGTGGTACCAATGACCTCTCTTGTTAAAACCAATAAATTCCAGTTGATATATTTTGTTTGCCTAAATTTTTCTCATGTACCCTTTCTCCCAGAGAGCCATTCCACATAACAATGAATTTTTTTAAGAAAAAAAAATTCAAGCATCCATCATCAGTACATCAAAAAAAAAAAATGGAAATATATGCAGTGTGCCTTACCAATGGACTAAATAACTTAATCCTAATGAATGGATGGGTAAAAGAACATATATTAACAGATCACTTCATTGAAGATAATGATGATAAAAATAACATACAAAATTTGGGGGATATGGCCAAAACAGTTCTTAAGGAAAAATTTATATCCCTAAACATTTTCATCAGTAAAAGAGAAAGAATAGACCAATGAATTGGGCAGACAACTTGAGAAAAAATAAGAAAATCAAGAAATTTTAAAAATTTAAAGATCAAAATAGAAATCCTAAAATTCAAAGAAGAAATTAACAAAATTGAAAGCAAAATTAAACAAAATTACATTAATATAACTAGGAGCTATTTTTTATTTTATTTTTTTTTATTTTGGAAATTTTAATTTCTCAATACCCAAACCCGTGGATTAATGTGTATTGGAAATTTTTTTTAAAATTTCTTTATTTATTTTTAGTTTACCACACACGGTTCTACATAGTTTTGAGTTCCAGATTTTCTCCCCTCCTTCCCCCCTCCCTCCCCAAGACGGCATGGAATCTCATAACTGTCATGTATAACTTCGCATTGAATTAATTTATGCGCTAGTCAAGTCGTGGAGAAGAATTTTGACCAATGGAATGAATCATGAGACAGAAGAAACAGAACCAGAAAAAAAAATCAACCCAAAAAAACAAAAGAGAAGCAAAAAAAAGGCGATCATGTAGTGCGCCTCGATCTGTATTCAAACTTCACAGTTCTTTCTCTGGATGAAGATTAGGAGCTATTTTTTTAAAAAATAAAATAGATAAGTCACCAGGTTGATTTTGTTTTTAAAGAGGAAAGCCAATTTACAAGTATC
This sequence comes from Trichosurus vulpecula, assembly GCF_011100635.1. NCBI lineage: Eukaryota > Metazoa > Chordata > Mammalia > Diprotodontia > Phalangeridae > Trichosurus > Trichosurus vulpecula. Next base: position 276,320,923 of record NC_050577.1, on the reverse strand, counting down.
AAAAATGAAAAGTGGAGAAGAAATAAAGAAAATTATTAGAAAATAATTTGTCAAAATATTTTATCCAATTAGTGTCAATAAAACCTAACAATCTAAATGAAATGGGTTAATATTTACAAAACTATTAACTGCCTAGATTAAAGTAATAAGAAACAAAGGACTTAACACAATCTGAAAAAGAAATTGAATAAATCATAAATGAGCCTACCAAAGAGAGATGGAGGGTGGAAAGCAAATTATATCAAATATTTAAGGAACAGTTACAGAACATAAGTTGTTTGATAAACTAGGAAAATGAGTCCCACTAAATTCCTTTTGTGATACAAAAATGGTCTTGTTATACAAACCAGTGAGAGTCAAATAAAATATTAGCAAGTAGACTATAGCAATAGACCACAAAAATTAAGTACTACAGATTGCAGAGTTGACTCAATATTAGGAAAAACATCAACATAACAGACCATATTAACAAGAAGAACGAAATATCCTGTGTTATATATCAATAGATATGAAGAAAGCTTTTGACAGTATACTATATCCATTTTTGTTTAAAAAAAAAAACCTACTAGGAAACATAGGTATAAACAGATCTTTCCTTAATGTAAGTGGTAGCCCTCTAAAACTTAGTGCCAGCATTATATATGATAGGAATAAACTAGAGACCTTTCTAATAAGATCTAGAGTAAAGCAAGGATGTCCATTATTGTTGTAACTACATGAGATAGTGCTCAAATACAGCATATAGATTTAGTAATAAGAAAAAGAAATTAAAGAAATAAACATAAGTAAAGGTGGGACAAAATTGTCCGTTTTTGAAGATAATGATGATTTACTTAGATAATCCTAGATAATAAAATAAAAAATTGAAAAAATAACTTCAGGTTACAGAATATAAAATAAACTCACATAAATCACATTTCTGTATATTACTAACACATCTCAGCAGAAAGAGATACAGAAATTCTATTTTAAAATAATTATAGAATATATAAAATACTTGGAATCTATCTGCCACAATACACTTAGAAAGTATATGAATACAAATATACAAATAAAAATAACTATATGCTATATACTGTAAATAATAAAACACTTGTTAAAAGACATAAAGATAGAACTGATCATTTGGAGAAATATTAAATTATTCATGATTAGGTCAAGCCAGCATAATAAAGATGACAGTAATACCCAAATTAATTTTCTTATTCAATAGTGCCACACCAAACTACCAAAGCATTATTTTATAGAACTAGAAAAAAATAGTCATGAAATTCATCTTGGAGGAACAAAACATCAAGAATCTCAAGGGATACCTTGGTGGGGGGTGGGGGGTGGGGGTGGGGGTGGGGGAGTGGGAAGGAGAGGGACCTGACCAGTACCGAATACGAGGAAAGGAAAGCAATCTAGTAGAAATTAGGTTTAGACCAACACCTTATACCATATTCCATATTACATTCTAAATGGATGCATTATTTTAATATTAATGATCAAGCAAAAAAAAATTAGAAGAGAAGCAGATCATATAACTCACCAGTGTGGGTAGGAAATCTATTCTTAACCAAATGAGATTGAGGCCGTTACAAAAGATCAAACATAATTTCACTTACATAAAACTGAAAAGCTTTTTTTTCTTTTGTGCATAGACAAAGGGAAACAGTCAAATGAGGAAAAATATCCTTGTATCAAATTTCCTTTATAAGGGTTTAGTATCCAAGATTTATCAACAATTAATAAATACATATGTAAAACTAATAGCCATTACTCAATTGAAAACTGATTAAAGGATATGAATAAAAGGTTTTTAAAAGAATTACATAGCATTCACAAGCATTTGAAAGAATGCTCCTGATGATTAATAATAAGAGAAATGCAAATCAAAACAACCCTGAGGTTTCACCTCATGCCCTGAAAATTGGCAGATATGACCCCAAAATGGCAATAGTCAATGTTGTAGGGGTATGAGTGCTACAGTCATTTCAGAAAGAAATTTGGAATTATTCAAATAAAGCAACTAAGTTGTCCATACCTTTTGAACCAGAAACTTCATTACTGAGTAGTTTTTTTTTACTTACTGAGCTTTAGCCCTAAGGAACCCACAGCTAAAAAGAAAGACCCCATATATGCCAAAATATTTACATCAGCATTTCTTGTAGTAGTAAAGAATTGAAAACAAATTGGATACCCATCATATGGTGAATGGCTAAACAAATTGGAGTACATAAACATAATGGAATATTACTGTGCTGTAGTGCATGTGTGTGATGAATTTATTCTTTATGATTTCTCACTCATTTTTACCTTCTTTTGATTTTCTTGAACCCTTGTAACAACAGTGTTGCTAGCAGCTGCTGTGGGGGCATGAGACCAATATCACCAGCACACAGGAGGGCTGCTAGCATAGGTTCTTTGATCTGCTTTTCTAAGAAAAGCAACTTTAAGGGGTTTACAATCTCACTTTAATTAAACATATATATATATATATATATCTTACATATGTGTGTGTATGTATACATATACACTTAATTCAGGGGGAAAGGCCAGCGCCCTGAGCTTCACAGAGTATACAAATAGAAATTACAAGCATACATTATATAAGCAGAGCAAATAAACAGAAACCAGTAGACAGGCTTCTAACTGTCTAACTATAGCAGTACATACTGTTACAGAGAAAGAAGCATCAACATCTGGGTTTTCAAAGGCACGGGTGGGGGTTGGCCCTCCCTGACAGCTACCCAGAGCCTCTTGTCAAATCATATGACACTCTTCCAGTGAGTGAGAGCCCCAAACAAAATGCTAACCTCAGTATATACACTGTTTTTCAGGCCCCGAGGGCATGATACCTTTCAAGGGCTTTTAGCAAAAGGGTGTGAGCCTTCCTACAAACAAAAGCAAGACTCAATCAAAGGCACTTGATTGCCTTAGTACTGAGAAGCACTCCAAAAGAAAAAACAGTAAAAAGTCTCACCTTGCTTGCCCTTACAACCCTGTGTTTGTATGTGAAATTTTCTGCTCAGCTCTGGTCTTTTCATTAAAGGTCCACTTTTTTTGCTTTGGATTGTACTCAGTTTTGTTGGTTATTCTTGGTTGTAATCCCTGATTCTTTGCCTTCAGGAATGTCTATTTTAAACTCTCTATTCCTTTATATGGTGGCTGCTAAATCTTATACGTTTTGACTATGGCTCCATGGTATTTGAATTCTTTGTTTCTGGCAGCTTTGAGCATTTTTTTCCTTGATGTGGGAGCTCTGGATTTTAGCTATAATATTTCTGCGAGTTTTCCTTTTTGGAGTTTCAGGAGCTGACCATTAGATTCTTTCAATTTCAACTTTGTCCTCTGGTTCTAATATATCTGGACAGTTTTTGTTAAGATTTCTTCATGTATGATGTCTAGGTTCCTTTTTTTGTTCATGGCTTTCAAGTAGTCCAGTGATTCTTAAAGTATCTCTCTTCAGGCCGCTTTCCAGGTCATTTGTTTTTTTCTATGAGATATTTCTCTTCCTCCTCCACCTCCACCTCCTCCTCCTCCTGCTTCTTCTTCCTCTTCTACTTTATTTTTAAAATTTTTTAAATGGTTTCTTAAACTCTTCTAAGGAATTTTTGTTGGACTTGTGTCTGATCTGTATTTTTTTCATTGAGGTTTTGTAGATGTTTTCAGGTCATTTGTTTCTTCTGTGTTTGTATCTTGAACTTTCCTCTCACCATAATGACTCTTTGTGATTTTGTTCTTTTTTTTTTTGTCTGCTCATTCTTCCAATCTGTTTCTTGACTTTGGACATTATGTTAGTGCTGGGGTCTGTATACTTCACGGTAGGAGGAGGGATGTCTAGCCCAAGCTTCTGTCTTTTTACATTTTCCTGCTGCTTTCACAGCTCAGTCAGGAGCCTGTAAGTTTTCAGTGCTCCCGAACTGGTGTGATCTAGGGAGGTTTGTTTACTGGGGATTTGAGCTCTGCGTGTTCTTGACACAGTTTTGGGTCTGTTGCCTTGTGAGTGGTTGAGTTTCAGTAGACTAGTGCTAGACTCAAGTCATTGATAGCCTGCTGGGAGGTTCTGCAAGTTTGGAGCCTTTGAATTGTTCTTTGGGCCATGGATAGGTTAGACTAGTGACAGACCGATGACGGTTGCTCTGGGTCATGTGACAAACAGGAGAGAGCATACAGTGGCAACCCTACATTTTTCACTGGTCACCCCAAATCCTTGGCAGGTTGCTTGTGGCTCTCGGGCAGTATGTTGTACAGGCCTGAATTAAGAAATGGTTGAACAAGTTGTGGTATATGACTATGACGGTATACTATCGTGCTATAAGAAATGAAGAGGAGGATGTTCTTAGAAAAACCTGGAAAGACTTATATGAACTGATAAAAGTGAAATGAGCAGAACCAGGATACCATTGTATACAGTAACAGCAATATTGTATGATGATCAACTGTGAATGGCTTAGTTATTCTCAGCAATACAATGATCCAAGACAGTTCCAAGGAACTTATGATGAAAATTGCTATCCTCCTCCAGAGAAAGAACTGGTGGGGTCTGAATGCAGATTGAAGCATACTTTTTAAAACTTCCTTTCTTATTCTTGAGGTTTTTTTCTGTATTTTCTTTCACAACATGACTAATATTGTCATCTCCCCTTCGTTCTGGTCCTCCTGCCTTGATTATTCCACAGCAGGCTTAGACACTGGGCTAAAGGACAGAATTAAGTCCCTGCTACTCTGCTCCTAGGCTTAGAGATGCACAGCTTTTCTGGAATTTGTTCTGTGTTCCATACACAGCCAGGCGAGTCCTGTGCTCCCTTAAAACCAAGGCTCTCTGCTCTGGCTCTATACCCCAGTCCTGGGCAGTGGGTGACAGAGCTGAAAGATGACATCCATTCTTGTACCCGGAGCTAGCTCAGGGGTCCCTGGGATATGCTTCTTGCCCTGGTATTCTTTCTCTACCCTCTTTCAGTCCCTGGACTCTGGAACGCTTCTGTCTACTGCTGCCATGCAGCACTCCTTGCTAGCCCCCATCCAAGTTTCTGCAGACCTCTCTGTCTTCCTAAACTTCCCTGTGATTTTTACTTGGCTTTCCAAATCTACGTTTTCTAGGTTGTTATGAAGAAGGCATGCTAGATAAGCCAGGCAAACATGCTTCTCTTCTCACTCCTTCTCCTTCCCAGTGCTCATTACAAACATTTCTCAACTTCACCTTTCTTCTAAAAATTAGAAAAGTTATTGACTCTGAGCATCACTTGATCATGAACTTGAGTACTTTTTTAGTTGGGAGAGGGTATGTATTTTTTATTTCTTGCAATTTTGCTTTTTTCTTTTTCTTAAAATTAATTTTCCATATGCTTAGGTGTATACACATGAGCAAATTTTCCTAAGATAAGTAATATGTGCTTTGACTAATGCTAAAGAATGATAAATATTAAGAACGAAATGTCACTTTTTTCCATTGCCCAAGTAATATGTTATTACTCTTGGCAATTCATTTTAAAAGGTTAAAGAGTAAAATGACCACCACCCCCATCTTTTCACAGATCAATGCAGTACGTGCGATAGTGCCCAATCGGAGTAACAATGAAATCATCCTAGTCCTGCAGCATTTTGATAACTGCGTGGACAGAACGGTGCAAGCATTCATGGAAGGTAAGCCTACTTCACAGTTTTTAAGTGTACTATATGATGCAGGGCTTCGTTCAGTAAATATTTGTTAAGCTCCTTCTATATGCCCAACACGGTCCTAAGTGCTGGAGAGACAAGTATGAAAAAAGAAAGAGAATTCCTACCCTCAAGGAGGGAGAAGACCACACACAAAAGGTAGGAGGGGTGGGGATGAGGAAGAAGGTACCTGGTGCCCCAATCCAAGGAGTATAAGCTGGTGGGAAAGGAAAAAAATGATTGCCTTGGGAACCATCTTTAAATGGAAGCTTTGAGAGGAGTCCTTTGCTCTGCCTCCAATCAGAGGGGAGAAGGTACTCAGAGTATTGATAAGGAGGGAGTACCAAAGCAGATGAAGTTCTTTCAGTGAGGAATTTTCTTGAGGGCCTTTCCTGGGGGTATGGTAGGGCTAGTCTAAAGAGTGAAAGTAGATTTTTTTTTAAAACATTCATTCAGATATCTTGTATGTCATAGCTTCTTTAGCAGAACTCATCATAATAGACCATAGTATCTTTTTTCATATAAATTATAATATCATTTTATTTCCCTAAGCTCCTTAAGATCCCAAGAAGATTTATTCCTTTCTCTCAAAATATACTTTACTGCTATTCAAGAAAAAACCATAGTGTCACGGTGATGTATGTATTGAGATTAGGTTAGATATTTTCCCAAATATGCAACCATGGAAAAGTTACTCATTACTCCATCAGTTTATGGCAGCCACTCAGACTTGGCCTTGATATCGTTTGCTGTGATCTTCCTTCTTTGGTCCTCAGTTTCTTCATTTGAAAAAGAGTGGAATTAGATTATTTTTCAAACACTCATGGGAAACACTAGCAGAAACCAATGAACAAGACTATTCTGTCATATCACATAGCTATGTTATGCTTTTTCTAAAACTGTAGGAATGGGTTAGAGAAGTTAAGGAACCTTTTCCTTTCCCATCTTCATTTATTTTCTAACTAAAGGTAGCATTTAATTCATATGTTGTGCTTGGGAAGTGAAACTCTTTCCAAGCTGATGTAATGGAAACTATCTGGAAGCATAGGAAATAGCATGGATTATGGATGAAACAAATAACCTTTGCCTTTTTCCTAAGGTACAGAGTGAATATGGCTGTGTTGTGAGACTAGATTATATTAAGGCTTTTTTTTCCTATATAAGAGTTTTCTGGAAAAAAAATTTAAGGAGAAGTTGCCTGAAGGCACTCTGCATGTTTAACCAGGAAAGGGGAGATTTAAGGTGGATATGATAGCTGTCTTTAAGTATTTGAAGGGCTGTGGTTTGGCAGAGGGATTAGATTTATTTTATTTGGCCCCAGAGGGATTTAAGCTTGATGTCCAGAAAAACTTCACAACTATTAGACCTGCCCCGGAGTGGAGTGGGCTGCCTTTGAAAGGTGGTGGGTTCTTCTTCTTGGAGAACTTCAATCAGAGACTGGATGACCCCTTGTTAAGTATGTTATACCAGAGATTCCTTTCATGTATAGACTGGAGTAGGTAGTTGCTGAGGTGCCTTCTGGCTCTCAAATTCTGTGATTCTGTCATAATAGGTAGGCTTCCCAAAGGCAAACATCATATTGAAACTTAACCTTTCCATTATAAGCTTTTGGAAATTCTCCAACTACTGCAAGACATGCGACACTAGTTCCTGATTAATTATGTGGGGGAAATGTTGCTTTCCTCTTACAGGCAATGCCAGTGAAGTACTAAAAGAATGGACAATAACAGGCAAGAAAAAGGTAACTTGAATGAAATTTAGTATTGTGTTTTTGATCTCTGTATTGTGAAAAAAAGAATACACCAAAACTTACTAAGATGTATTCTTTGAACCTTTTCTATTCACCTATTTTAAATGATGGCTGCTTTCTTCCATAAGTTCTGAGATGCAACTATGTCTAAAATGAGATAACAAATTCATGTGAATGCTACATAAAGGCTTAGGACAAGAAACAGCTTTACTGTGTTGTGTTTGCAGAGGGGGTATTGATTTTAGACAGAAAGTGAAATTGTAGAGCATGTCAGGGAAAGTAGAGCTGCTCCAGAGAAAATTATCTCTCCAATGGCTTTGAGAATCATTTGTGTCCTGGGTCAGTTAGAAGGTTCTTTTTTTTTTTAGTCAAACAACTGCTTTTTCTCCTTACCCATTGTGTTGTGGACCCTAAAATTATAGAACCAGAACTCAGAAACTAAACAGTTGTATAGTGGTGCCCAGAGAATGCCCTCAGCATTATACCTGTTGGGTATTTCTCAGGGGATGCTCAGCATTTCAGCATATGGATCAAAGGGTCAGCTTACAACCAAAAACCGAAGGTCCTCTTGGAAACTGATCAGAATAGATGAAAGGGTCATAAGCTCCTGATATGTTAATATCAATTCTAAAATGTTGATATTGATAGTTCTTTTTGTAATTAGCTCATTATTCTTTTAATTAAACATTTTCTTTCATTGTCTAGATAACTGATATCTTTGTGTCCTTCCATATTCTGAATTTTTGGATCTGTTTTTACATGTGCATAGGCAGGATAGTCTGGTTACCCATTAATATCAGTGAATCTATATGCATATATATGGGGTAAATAAATACATCTTGAACTTATCGAATGAATCAGTCAGCAAGTATTTATTAAGCACGTATTAGGTACTGTACTAGGTGCTGGGGATAGCAGTAGAAAAAATGAAGTATCCCTACTTGCAATGAGCTTACATTCTAATTACCATTCCACTAATCAGCCCCTTAAAGTAGAAAAAAAAAAGTACTTCTTTCAGTTCTCCCAAGGCATCCTATGTCCTCATCTATTCTCTGTATTCTCTTACTTTGTGACCTTATCAGCTTCCAGAGATTTAATTATTATCTTTATGCCAGTGATTACCACACCTATCTAATTAGGCATAGTCTATCTCCAGGCCAGCATTATTAATTGATTCCTGTCTCAGACTCAACCTGTCCAAAACAGAATTCATTATCTTTTCCCAAAACCCACCCTTACACCAAACTTGCCTGGACTCTTGTAATAGCTATCTAACTCAAGTCTCCACTGTCTCCAATCCATGCTACATACAACTGCCAGAGGGCTTTTCCTAATGTGCACATCTGACTGTGTCACACTGCTATTCAGTAAACTCCATCGATTCCCCTACTGCCTCTAAGATCAACTATAAACTTGTGTTTTTGGTTTTTTAAGGCCACCTGACCCTAGCCTACCTTTCCAGCTTTATTATAAATACAAACTATTTCCCTTTCTGCATTCTACAGTTCAGTCAAACTGACATTCTCTCTGTTCCTCACACATTACACTCTATCTCTCATCTCCATACCTTTACACTGACTCTTCTGCATTCCTGAAATCACCTCCCTCTTCACCACCATCTATTAGAATCCTTTTTTTTAACTTCAAAATTATACTCAAGTCACCTTCTACATGAAGCCTTTTCTGACCCTACCCCAGCTGTTTGTGCCCCTACTCTCACAATGTACTTGCTGATTATTTTGTGCATATACTATTTCTACTTCTATTCATATGTGTTATTTCCCCATTAGAATGTAAACTCCTTAAAGGCTTGGCCTTTTAATTTTTTTTTTTAATGTCCACAGTCCCCCCTGTCTTAATGTCTAGCACTTAGTAAATGCTTACTGATCAAGTTTATAAGTTGCTAAAAGGTTTAGTAATTAAACTTTCTTTTTGGGTTGTGGGGTACTCTTTCCTCTTCCCATTCCCACCCTCCATCTTTAAAAACTCTTAGAACAAAAAGAAGAAAAGCAAACCAAAACCTGCAGCAGAAGCAAGTAACAATCTACCAGACACAAATAAACTGTCATCCACTCAAGAGGAGCAATCTGTAGCTTCTTTGGATAAAGGTGGGATTAATGGTTACCATGTCAATGGTGCAACTAATGATACAGAGTCTGTGGACTCTCTCAGTGAAGGCTTGGAGATACTTTCAATAGATGCCAGAGAATTGGAAGATTCTGAATCTGGCCCACCAGAGATGTCTGATAGAACAGGTGAGCTATTTGAAATTTTTTCTTTTGTTTTTTTTTTTTTTTAATGGGACTTGATTGAAAAAATGGGCTAGTAGCTAAGGGAGTGGTTAAATAAATTGAATCCAGTTGGTTAGCTTTACAACTTCTTAATTAACTAAGAGGGTTTTATGGGACATCTTGTAATAATACAGGTTTAGAAGAAAGTCAGTTCTTATCTTCAGAATTTATCTTTTTCTAACGTAGATAATATTGTACATAGTAGGTGCTTAATAAATGTGTGTTCCCTTTCCTTCTTTCCATATAGAAATCTCCTGATTTCATAGCACATGATATTAACTTAGTACCTAGATGCTGCTGCTGAGTAGTGGGAGTGGAGGCAGTTGTGTAAAATATAGTTAAAATAAAATAGCTTTGAAAGCTGATTAAATTAATAATGCTGGGAAAGGGATAAGGGAAAGTTTTATCTACACACATACACACGTGTATGTATATATACTTATACAGACATGCGTGCTTTTTCATCAGTGTTTAATGCATAGTGTAGAACAGGGCTGTCCAAAGTGCGGTCCGCATGCGGCCCACAATGTGATTTTATGTAGCCCGCCTGTGTTTACTATGGGCATGGAAATTGACATAAATGCTTTAACTAAAGCATTTGTGTCAGTTTCTGTGCTTGTGGTGGACACAGGCGGGCCATATGGAGGTACACGGCCAATGTTTTAGACAGCCCTGGTACAGAATATATAAATGAGTGGTGTGACCCTGAGACAAAATCATGTAGTAGGAGGAGTCGTAACATGGTGTCAGAAGGTTTAAATTTGAATTCAAGTTCTTATACTAGCCATAGGACTATAGTCAAATCATTTAAGCTCGTTAAGCTCAGTTTTCTATGAAATAGTTTACATTTCCATTACCTCTATCTCACTGGGTTGTTTTGAGGCAGGCATTTTGTCAGCCTTAGAGCATTTTATAAATGTGAATTACTACCAATTTTCTTTTTCATCTGAACCACATTCTTGGTTTTCATAAATGCCATATTTTTCTTAAGTAGGATTCAGAGCAAGTGTTGTTCTTTTTTTAATGATTTAGTTTTTAAAATTTTTTATTAATTATATTACTTTTTATGTTATCCTCATTTCCAAATAGATTCCCTACTTCTTCCCCTACCCACAAAGTCATCCCTTGCAATAAGAAAAAAAAATTTTTTTAATAGTTTACTTAAACTAACCACCATGTCAACCAAGTTTAGTGTTATATGCTATGGGCCCCCACCTCTTTAAAGAAGAAAGTAATATGAATTTTCTAAACTCATCTCCAGGGCTAAGCTAACACAGTGTTGAGTTTCTATTTTTGTTCTTTCCAGTTATATTGTTGTAGTCATTGTATATATTGTAGTCCTGTTTCTGCTTACTCTGTCTTCTAAGCTTCTCTGAATTCTTCATTGAATAGTTTAATTTTTATCACTCCTTTGTTCACTCACTTTTGCTTTCCCTGCTGTCAGTGATTTGCAAATATATTAAAAATATAAGAATTAAATTTTGTATGAGCAGGTCCAAGATTCTCCTTTGCTGCATCTTTATTAACACGTGGAAAAAAAAACTTGAAGAAAGTTGCTTTAATTTCCCCTTACTAAACCATATGATCATAAAAGTTATTTTCCATGGATTTCCTTTTCTTTTTAAAAACCAAATTTGGACTCACCTTTGACTAGCAATTGTAGTTCCTACTTTTCTGGTTCAGTGCAAGCTCACCCATCTTTCAAGATATCTTATAAAAGTTGAAAGGAGCTGGTAATGTATTGGCTCGTGTTTACTTCCTTAGCCCAGAGCCAAGGGGATAAAGTGGTTGGAAATAGGGCACCACATTCACCTGCCTCTCTCCTTTAAGGATCCTTCGTTAGGGTAAATGGGAAAGGTAGGAGCGACTAATAACTGTCTCTGCTGGAGCCTGCGTTTGCTCTTTCTGATCAGATCATTTGCTTACAGCCATTCGAGGACACTGTTTTTCCCGTGATACTTTGACCTGTCTTGTTTTTGTTAGAACAATTTAGCTTAATTTTCCTCAAACTGGATGTAACTTTTCTTCCTTCTCTTTGGCAGCATCAGTGCTGGAGAATGGTGTTTCTGATTGTGAGTCCAAGTCTCTGATCATGAATGCCCCTCAAACTTCTCAACAGTCTCTGAAACGTGAGTCCAGGAATCCCACCAAATCTCTGTCTAGACCCATCCCAGGCACTCAGTTTTCAAGCCTGGGCCCTCTCTCCACAATAGAAGACATTCCACTCTCCTCTACTAATAAAAAACTAGGTAAGGCAGAGCCTGTCCTTAAGAAGGAGATAAAAACGATGCCTTGAGCAAAAGATGGAAGATTATCTTTATGGTTTTACTGATAGCATTTCAGTACAAACTTGGATCTCTTTTCTGTTCTTTAGTCAGTTACTACTAAGGCTCTTTTCTCTGCCTCCCTGTGCACAGTTGGAACCTGACAGCATTTCAGTTGTGCCTCACACAGTAGTCTTATTGAAATGACAGTGATCCCTTTTCTGAAAAGCAGTCAGGCTCTACTTCCAGGATGTCTTATATGCTAACATTCAGCAGCTCCTTTTATTTGCCTAACTACAAAGACTTCTCAGCTCATATGCCATTTTCTTTACATTATAGTTACATTACATCTTTTGGTTGACCAAAAAGTTGAAAAAAAAAAAAAGTAAAAAGCCGTAACATAATGTGATACTCAGTTTTTAAAGAGACTTTACAACCTCTTCAAAATCTAGTTTTACCTCTTTTTAATAGACCTAAGATTCCAGCTTTAGATAATGTATTCTGAGAAGCAAACATTTAGTAGTGAAGGCTCTTTACTGTAAGGAGCAGCCAATAATTTAATATGGTAGCAGCCAATAATTTAATATGGTAGTATAAGTAATGGCTGTTAGATATAGAAAACAAATCACTGAAGAACTGAAAATGAGTATCTCAAAGAGGGCATTAGAAAAGTGCATGATAAATGTGAATGGGCTATAGCATATAACAAATAAGGAAATTTTAAGAACAAGAGTAAAAAATGTCAGCGAGGGTGAGAAATAACAGATGAACAGCCTGACTATTCCACTGGTATCCTAACAATGTGAAAGGAAAGTGAGGAAGGTCCCCAGCTCATTAGGTGGCTATTCTAAGCCTTATGGGAGGACAATGACAAGAGTTGCACGGGAAAGGTAGATACGAATGCTTTTTGATCTCTATAATTGGAGGGAGTATCTAAGCTCATGAGATAACATAAATATTTGATTAGTATCTGTGGTCACAAGTTTTGGTGCATAATTGTCTGTTTCAGTGATGTCTCAAAAAGAAACAAGGACCACCAAACTGTATATAATGATCCCAGCTGGCCTCATATTGACTTAGAAAACTACATATTAACATTATGCATGTTCTATTGTATTTTCATTTATTTTGTTAAATATTTCCTTGATTACATTTTAATCTGGTTCAGGCTATATTCAGAAATATTTCAAGGTGACCTGTGTTTGACGCCTCTGGTTTACTTCATTTAAGAGGCAAAGTGTAAAGAAGACACTTGCATTATGCAGATTATAAGACCTTCCTTTAATTAAAAGTGTTTTCTTTTTCTCATCTGGCCTTTAACCTGGTCTAGCTCAATGGAGCTTAAAATCTTTCTCATCTTTAAATGCATTTATATTAGACAGGGATTTGTTTTTTGTTTTTTTGATGGAGTTTCTCTTCATCTGCTGCAAATGCAGCAATAAGAGAGAGTAATAATATGCCTGATTCATTTTTTCCTTATACATAAAGCCTATCAAGCAAATTGACATAGATTTCATAGGCTCAAGGCCTTAAAGAAATCAAGATAGGCACTAAAAGAAAAGTGAGACTCTGACAAGGAAGAATTTAAATAGAGATAGAAACACATGAGCCTCATCATTAAATACACCAAAACTCTGATGCTGGTGAATATAGGAAGACCTAATGATAATTTTTAAAATGCCTCAAGCATATTTTTCATTTTCAGAGGCACCTGGCAAATTTATGTACAACCAGCTCTTCAGTATTAATAGTATAGCATTCACTTGATAAACTGTCCAATCTAAATTCAGTCATTTTGGGTTGATTAGGAAGATTGTGGATATTTAAAGAATCTGTAGTTTGTTTTCATACTACAGATTAAAACACCAGCAGTTTTTCCTTTTTGAGGGGGAAGTGGTGACCACCTGGGAAAGATTCTTATTTCCATGTTACTTGTCATGTTTAGGTTTCCAGATTCACTTTCAAGAGACTTATGAACCTCTCACTATCATTTCTTGCTGCTTCTTTTCTTAGGTTCCAACATTGAAAAATCCGTGAAAGACCTACAGCGTTGTACAGTTTCTCTTGCACGGTATCGGGTTGTGGTTAAAGAAGAAATGGATGCTTCCATTAAGAAAATGAAGCAAGCCTTTGCTGAGCTTCAGAGTTGGTAAATTAAATTGTATTACAGAGGTGATCACACATACCAATGGTCTAAGTATACTTTGTACCTATGAGGAAAAAGGGTTGAATGCTCATTTGGATTCCTATTATACCACCTCAGGGTTGAATGCCTTTTAAGAGTTAAAGATGGTTTAGAAGCTGTCTTGTCTACTGTCTAAGTTTGGACATCAGTTAGAAAGAAGGAATGTTAGGGAATGATTGTAGAATAGAGCATATGTGGCTCTGAGACTTGAACTATTATTTTCACGTGAGTCATCTAAATGAGAAATTAGCAAACTTTTGTTATTTTTAAATTTTCCTTTTTTCTTAAGTTTTATTGATGCCTTTTTTGTTTTTCACACCACAATTGTTTCCTAGTATTTACACATATGTAAGTGAATACTCTACCTTGCAACAAACAATTCATCAAAACTAAAGCCTGCCAACATATGCCAAACACTGCCCCCACAGTCTACCACCACACCTCTGTGTTTTGTTAGCTTTTCTCCAGGACCAAGTCTGGCCATTGCATTTAGTCTGTATTTAGCTTCCCTTTAGTGTTTTCATTTACGTTATTGTAACCATTGTTCTTTGGTTCTACTGGCAGGTGGTTCCACATGAATTCTGACAAGACTTCCCATTTTAAAAAAAATTCATGTCCATTGTTGCTTTTTGTTTGTTTTAAATAAATTTTTATTGATGTATTTCGTTTTTTTACGTCACCATAGTATCCCAATTATCTATCCTCCTCCCCCTCCCAGAGCACCATTCTATATAACAAATGGCATTTTTAGAGAGGAAAAAAAATGTGCACTACTATTCATTATTTTGAAAAAGTCCAAAAGTATGTGCAGTGTAAGACACGTGTAGATCTCCCACCTCCACTAAAGGCTAAGTTGGAGTGTCCTGTCATATCTCCTCATTCAAGTCATGTTTGATATTTATAATTTTACTTTTGATTTTTTAGTGTGTAGTTCTTCCCATTTATATTGTAGCATTTACTGTGTACATTGTTTTCTTCACTCTGCTTACTTAACTCTGCATCAATTTATATTGATCTTTCCATGTTTCTTTGTATTCGTCATATCATTCCTTACAACACAGTAATATTCCATTACATTTATGTGCCACAGTTTGTTAAGCCATTCCCCAATTGATGGACATCTAATTTGTTTCCAATTCTTAGCTATCAAAAAATGCGCTGCTTTAAGTATTTTGGAGTATATGAGGACTTCCTTCTTATCAATGGCTTCCTTGGAGTATAAGCCCAGTAATGGAGTCTCTGGTTCAAAGGGTATGGACATTTTAGTCACTTTACTTGCATCGTTCCAATTTCTTTCCAAAATGATTGTATCATTTCACAGCTCCACCAACAATGTATTAGTATGCCAATCATTTCACAATGCCTTCAACATTGAGTATTGCCATTTTTTGTCATATTTGCCAATTTGCAGGATGTGAGGAGAAACCCCAAGGTTATTTTAATTTGCATTTCTCTAATTAGTAGTGATTTGGAGCATTCTTTCACATGATTGTGAATACTTTGCAATTCTTTTGAGAATTGTTTGTTCATATCCTTTGACCACTTATCTGTTGGGGAATGGTTAATTAGTCTTATGTGTATTTATTAACTGTTGATATATCTTGGATACCAAATCCTTATAAGGGAAATTTGATATAAAGATTTTTTTTTCCATTTAGCCACTTCTTATTCTACATTCATTAATTTTCTCTGCGAAGAAGCTTTGCATGATCTTTTGTAATTGCTTCTCTTATTTGATTAAGAATACCTCTCCTACCCATAGCTGTGAGAGGTATGTGGTCTGTTTCTCTTCTGATTTTTTGGTAGTATGATCTTCTATATTAAGGTGGCATATCTTTAGAATATATTGAGGAATACAGTTGTTCTAAGCCTAATTTCTACCAGAATGCTTTCCAGTTTTTCCAGCAGTTTTTATGAAGTAAGGAGTTTTTCCTTAGGTAACTTATGTTTTTTACTTTATCAAATGCTGGGTTATTGGGTTCTGTTGTTTCTGAATCTCTCCTTGTCTAGTCTTTTCCATTGATCTCTATCTTTATTCTTTAGCCCAATACCAGATGGTTGTTGAATACTGCTGCTTTTTAATATAGTTTGAGGTCTAGAAGTGCTATCTCTCCTTCCATACTTCTTTTTATCATTTCTCTTGATTTTATTTTTCCAGATTAATTTTATTATTGGTTATCAAATTCTAAGAAGAATTCCTTTGATGATTTGATTGGTATAGCATTAAAAGTATAAATTGATTTTGGTAGTATTGTAATTTTTATTACATTGGCATAGTATTGAATATTCCTCTGTTTAGGTTGTTCTTTATTTCAGTGAGGAGCATTATGTAACTGAATCCATATAAGTCTTTTGTGTCCTTCAGTAAGTTGACCTCCAGATATTTTATTCATTTTATAATTATTTGGAATGGGATTTTCCTATTATTGCTTCTTTGGGTTTGTTATTATTATATAGAAATGCTGTTGATCTTAGAGGATTTTGTTTTGTAGCCTGAAACTTTTTCTGAACTATTGTCTTAATTAGCATCTTTGCTGATTCCCTAGGATTTTTCAACCATCACATCCTCAGCAAATAGTGATCTTCTTTATGCCTTTAATTTCTTTCTCTTACCTTATTGTTGGTGCTTAGTTTTAAAATGTAGTATTATGTGTGTTTTAGAGTATTTTTATTTATTTTGTTTAAATATTTCCCAATTGTATTTCATTCTGACTTGGGCTTTACTTGGGAATTTTGTGGGCTGTATGTGGCCTACAGGCCGTGTGTCATGTATTTGGCACCTGTCATCTAGTGTCTGGCTGATGTTTGCATTTTAACCTTATGCAAATGATGCAGTTTTTTTTGTTCTAGGCTTAAATTGTTATAAAAGGATTTGTTCTTTGAAGTGTGGATTCAGTCAGAGGGTCGCACTTGAGGACATAGAGGGCCAAATGTGGTATCGAGGCTGCAGTTTCCCCACCCCTGGTACTAGACCTTGTTTATAATTTAGCTTTACTTTCCACTTACATTTAGAAAACTTCAGAATGAATATTTTCCCCAAAGTTTCTCCTTTACCTCATATACACACTGGCATGTTTGTGGGCTTTTTAATCTAAAAGAAATAAAAGAAAAAACTGGAAACAAAAGGGAGTTCCTATTGATTAGGAAATGGCTAAAAAATTTGTGGGATGTAAACGTAATGGAATATTACTGAGCTATGAGAAACAATGAGTATGAGGGATTAAGAGAAACACAGAAAGACTTTATGAATTGATATAGAATGAAATAAGTAGAACCAGGAAGATATTTATGATAACTATAACAATGCAAGTATATGTTATAGTTATCATAAAGAATAACAAAATGAAACTGGCTGCTGTATAATTATAGTGATCCAAGAAGAGATGAGAAAATGCATCTTGCTCCATTAATTGGAGATCTGAGGCATCGTGGATACAAAATATTGCATATGCTTCAGATGAGCTGATTTTTGTTTCTTTGTTACAAGGGAAAATGGTAATGAAAGTGAGAGTGAAGGGAAGGGCATATTTGGAAATGACAGTGATTAAAAAATACAAAGGCATCTATAACACTGTAAAAAAATTTTTTCTTTAAAAAGACACTTTGTAGAGAAGTATATATTCACCCCCCAAGGAATCTAATTTTCCCCAAAACATACAAAGGAAATAGAGCATGACATACTTTTTTTTCACTGCCATAGTGTCTTATGCATTTCAAAGCCCCAGGGGTGGTTTGCAGATTCCATAGCTGTTGCGTCTAAGCTACTGGAAAAATGTACCAATGTTGCTGTTTCTTCTGAGGTATAAATATGTATCATTTGGTTTCTTTGCATTAGCCAAACTGATGAAATCAATCTAATTTTAATCCCTAATGTCTGCTCTGTCTTTTTTTTTCTAAATACAATATTCAAAGAAAATCTCTTCAAGTATTTGAAAGCTCTTTTGTTTAAAGTATTTCTTCTTTAGGAGTAATTACTAGTGCCCTTTGGTCAGAATTATCACATTAGATCCAGTCATCACTTTTGGAAAAATTTAAAGATTTAAGTGTAGTTCAATAGTGTTTACATTGAAAAGTCTATAGGTTTCAGTTCAATTAAAAACTTTATGAATCAGGAAATACATTTAGCATGTGAGTTCCTGCTTACAACTAACTTGGAGCCCAGGGGTTGGACTTGGACAGGGGTACCTCCTTCAGTAATTGCCACATGTAATGGTTGCCTGTTGGGGAACTTTGTATTTAGGGTTGATCAGCAGGTACACTACCAGCTCAATTTAACTTTAGAAGAGATATTAACTGCCCTTTTCTGCCAGAGCATAACTCTTTGTATGGTTGAAGAGAGTTTCTAACTGCCTTGTTTCAATGCCCTTTGCTCTTGCTGCTTCAGAACATAATTGACAGGTGAATTAATTCCTTTTGAGATCAAGCCAGAGTCAACTTAATGTCACTTATGAAGCTGCCTTTACAATGGTTTGTCCAAAAAGAAGGCAGTGGATTCCAGGACTGAGGTAGCAAAAGTACCAGGACATTGGGAAAATTTCACAGTGCACTGATTCTTCTTTAATGTCATGTAAAAACTGACTTGTACCTGCATGAGAGAAAACCATAGAGCCTTCCAGTTGTTGAAACACCAAATCCACTAGGAAAGTAGTCATATTCGAATTCAAGTCAACATATTTTATTAAATTAAATCTGTCTGGGTTCTTTTTGAGCCATCAGCTGATTGAAGTCTAAGACTAGTATAATATATTATGGAACATGAAGCTAGGACAGATATATTACTTTGAAATATGTTTTGTTAGTGTTTCAGTGAAAAATGCCAGAAGGACATACCTTTAGCATTCAGCTTTAAATAAAAAAGAAAATGTTAAATTATTTTATTTTCAGATATTAAAAATAAGAGTGGGAGGAGAGAGAGGATTTTGAGGAAGGGGTGGAAAATTATGGAACTGCATAGATAAATGCATAAAATCACACTCATTTGTAGTCAGAACTTTGGAATTGAGATTTCCAGGTTATATTCCTAATTGCAGCATGGACTTTCCATTGACCTTGAAAGAGTTACTCTATCTCTTAGAATTTCTTTTAACTTCCTCTGTTGAAAGCGGCTTACTAGTATCCTCCCCAGGTGTTTTTGAAGCCCTATCAAAAGCCCCAAAGATTTGAGCTTTTCTGCCTTGTAGACCAAAGTATTTTTTTTGGAATATCTGGAAATCATGGAATTAAGAACGTAATTATATATGACTGACATGTGTTATCAAGAAATGATACAGCATAAGGATGAAGTATTGTATAAATTATCTAATTTGGGAATGTAAGGTCATAACCTTCCTTAATAGCATTTACTTAATAAGTACTTTGAGGGTGATCGGTGCCTTATTTTCTATTTCTAAGCTGATTTTTTATGAAGGAAAACTGGAGAGAAGAAGAAAAAGATTAAGTAAACAACAGTCTATTCCATTCCATACCATAAAATAGTAGTATCGTAGGTGAATGTAGACTGAATTTAATTCGCTAAATATGAAGGAAACAGACTAAATTTAGTTAGATAAAATGACTTTTTCATAAACTAGCTAACGTCTCTTACTATATTTAAAATGTTTTCATATATATAGTTTTATTTCGTCCTCAAAACAACCCTGGTAGATTAACAAGGCTGGTGTTACTGTCTTGATTTTGAAGATAAGCTCTCTGAGCTTCACTTTTCTTAAGTGACTTGCTGTAGGATACATGACTAGGAACTATCAGATTTAGGACTCAAAATCAAGTCCTCTAATACATTGTTATTTCTTAAATACTTAAATGGCAACTGTGCAAATATTAAGTTCAAATAAGTTTTGAGGGAATATGACTGTAAAAACATGATTTCTTGAGATGCGATAGGGTTTTTGGAAGATCTGAGTATTTAGATGAACTTCAAAAGAATTAAGAGATTTGGATTGCCTAGGGTAGGGGATAGAGATTCCAAATGAGGGAAGTGTTATTTGTACTGTCACAGAAGAGGGAACAAGAAGGTTGTATGGTAAAGAAAAAATCTTTCAGAGGCTCTCTTGAAAAGCAGAAAAAGGGAAGGTTAGACATGATGGGTCAGCAGTATTTGATGGAAGACCTTGTATGCCAGACTGATCTGAGCCATAGTCTCTAAGGTTGCTTCCAGTTTCAAATCTATAATCCTGTGTTTTTGTTTTTTTCTAAACTTCTGCAGCTGCCTGCTTTGTATGTACATACATAAATATTCCTGGACACTGGACTTGGAAGTGTACTGATCTACAGGAACTCACATAGTAGACTTTACTAAATGGATGCTGTACTGAGAGACTTTGGGAATCATAATGAGCATATCAGTTGCCTTCTTTCCTGTCTTATGTTTCTATATCTTTTTTGTTTCTATTCTCCAGTTTTCCATTCCACATATATTTATTCCTCTTTTCTGGAACATAATATATCAGTATCATAACTTTTTATATAAGTAACTCATAAATTGAAATACTGGCAATCCTAACACTAGAAATCCTAATTTCAAATGTAAGTGTGGTCAGCTACTTGTCATAAGGTCTTCACATTTTGACTATAGCTTTTTACCTTCCCATCTAGAAAACTGAAGAATATAGTTCTATAAAATGGATGACCTCTTGGCAGCTGTGATTTCCTAGGTAAATTACAAAAAATGTAGCTACTGCCTATTCTCTTGGTACAGCCAGTCTAGAATTTCTTAGTTCTATGAATCATTTGCCTGTGATTGTTCAAGGAGAACAAAGAGCAGTGTGACTCTTTTGAGAAATCATGCCACTGGTTCCTCAAAAGCCGTTTTTGGCTATTGAGATGGACCCTCATTACTTTTTCCTCTGGTTTTCTCCCTGCCTCCTACCTTCTCAATTACTATAAATTTGGGATTTATCCTCAACTCTTTACTCTCACCCACCATATACAACATGTTGCCAGGGCCTATAAATTTCACCTTTGTCTTCTCAGACACTGCCACCACTCTAATGCAAGCCTCGTGCTTGGACTACTGCAATAGTCTGCTGGTGGCAGCTTTAAAGTGAGGTGTTTTTCATGGAGATCTTAAAATACTGAAAGGCAGTGTAAGAAAGTCTCTGTCTCTCTCTCTCCCCCTCCCTCCCTCCCTCTCTGTTCCTTTCCCTATCCATAGAAGGAAAGGAAGTAAAAAAAAAAAATTCTTCTAAAAAAAGTTAAGCAACTAAAAAAGTTCATCTGAATACTCAGTTCTTCCAAGAAACTTTCCCCTGATCCTACCATGTCCCAATAGATTTTGTCTTTATTGTCAGATTCCCTCAAAAATGCCTCAGGTCTCTCCCCATGTCAATCCATCCTCCATTGTCCACCAAAATGATTTTCCTAAATCAGGTCCAGCTGTGTCACCACCATACCTAGTAAACTCCAGTGGCTCCCTATCACCTTCAGGATCAAATACAGAATGCTCTGTTCGGTGTTCAAAACCCTTCATAATTAAGCCTCCTCCTATCTTTCCAGTCTTCTTATACCTTTCTTCCTGCCACTTAATCTTCATCTAGTGACCCTGACTTCCTTTTTCATCCACAAATAAGGCACTCATTCTCCAGACTCCAGGCATTTTCTCTGGCTATCCCCCATGCCTG
Source organism: Trichosurus vulpecula (assembly GCF_011100635.1). Lineage (NCBI taxonomy): Eukaryota > Metazoa > Chordata > Mammalia > Diprotodontia > Phalangeridae > Trichosurus > Trichosurus vulpecula. Next base: position 276,299,177 of record NC_050577.1, on the reverse strand, counting down.
GAATGCTCTCACTCCTCCCCTCCAACAACTGACCTCCCTGGCTTCCTTTAAAATTCCATCTTTTACAGGAAGCTTTTCCTAACCCCTCTTAATTCTAGTGCCTTCCTTCTGTTAATTATTATTTATTCTGTATATAGCTTGCTTTCTGTATATTTTTTTCATGTTTTCTCCCCTATTTGGTTTTAAGCTTGTTAAGGGCAGGGACTATCTTTTGCCTTTGTGTGTGTTATGTGTGTGTCCTCAGTGCTTAGCACAGTGTTTGGCACATAGTAGATCATAAATGTTTATTGATTGTTTTTTTTTCAGGCTAACTTATGGATTCTTTTACCTTTTTTTGTTTGTATATATTTATTTAATATTTTAGTTTTCAACATTGATTTCCACAAGATTTTGAGTTACAAATTTTCTCCCCATTTCTACCCTACCCGCATTCCAAGCTGGCATATGTTCCCCAGTCAGCCCTCCCTCTTTCGCCCCATTTCCCGCCCCATCCCCTGCCCCCTTACTTTCTTGTAGGGCAGGATAGATTTCTATGCCCCATTCCTTATATATCTTGTTTCCCAGCTGCATGCAAAGAAAAAATTTTTTTTTAAATTTTTTTAAGCATCTGTTTTTAAAACTTTGAGTTCCAAATTCTCTCCCCTCTTCCCTTCCCACCCAGGAAGACAAGCAATTCAACATAGATCACACATGTATCATTACGCAGAACACTTCCACAATGCTTATGTCGTAAAAGGCTAACTATATTTCCTTCCATCCTATCCTGTCCCCCCTTTATTCAGTTTTCTCCCTTGACCCATCCCTTTTCAAATGTGTTTGCTTTTGATTGCCTCCTCCCCCTATCTGCCCTCCCTTCTATCATTCCCCCCTTTGTTTATCCCCTTCCCCTTACTCTCCTGTGGAGTAAGATACCCAATTGAGTGTGTATGGTATTCCCTCCTCAAGTTAAATCCGATGAGAGTAAGATTCGCTCATTGCCCCTCACCTGCCTCCTCTTCCCTTCCAACAAAACTGCTTTTTCTTGCCACTTTTATGTGGGATAATTTACCCTATTCTCTCTCTCCCTTTCTCCCTCCCCCAATATATTCCTTTCCCACCCCTTAAATTTATTTCATTTTTTTTTTTAGATATCACCCCTTCATATTCAGCTCATCCTCTGCCCTCTGCCTATATTCCCTTCAACTCCCCTAATACTGAGAAAGATCTCCTGAATTATACACATTATCTTTCCATGTAGGAATATAAACAAAACAGTTCAACTTTAGTAAGTCCTGTATGAATTGTCTTTCTTGTTTACCTTTTCATGCTTCTCTTGATTCTTGTGTTTGAAAGTCAAATTTTTTCTTCAGCTCTGGTCTTTTCATTGAGAAAGCTTGAAAGTCCTCTATTTTATTGAAAGTCCATATTTTACCTTGGAGCATTAGACTCAGTTTTGCTGGGTAGGTGATTCTTGGTTTTAATCTTAGCTCCATTGACCTCTGGAATATCATATTCTAAGCCCTTTGATCCCTTAATGTAGAAGCTGCTAGATCTTGTGCTATTCTGATTGTGTTTCCACAGTATTCAAATTGTTTCTTTCTGGCTGCTTGCAATATTTTCTCCTTGACCTGGAAACTCTGGAATTTGGCGACAATATTCCTAGGAGTTTTCTTTTTGGGATCTTTTTGAGGAGACAATCTGTGGATTCTTTCAATTTCTATTTTACCCTCAGGCTCTAGAATATCAGGGCAGTTTTCCTTGATAATTTCTTGAAAGATGATGCCTAGGCTCTCTCTTTGATCATGGCTTTCAGGTAGTCTAGTAATTTTTAAATTAACTCTCCTGGATCTATTTTCCAGGTCACTGGTTTTTCCAGTGAGATATTTCACATTGTCTTCCACTTTTTCATTCCTTTGGTTGTTTTATATTATCTTGGTTTCTCATAAAGTCACTAGCTCCAGTCTAATTTTTAAGGCAGTATTTTCTTCAGTGGTTTTTTGGACCTCCTTTTTCATTTGGCTAATTCTGCCTATCAAGGCATTCTTCTCCTTACTGGCTTTTTGGAGAGCTCTTTTGCCATTTGGGTTAGTCTATTCTTTAAGGTGTTATTTTCTTCAGTATTTTTGGGGGTCTCCTTTAGCAAGTCGTTCACTTGTTTTTCATGGTTTTCTTGCATCACTCTCATTTCTCTTCCTAGTTTTCCTCTGCTTCTCTTACTTGCTTTTCCAAATCCTTTTTGAGCTCTTCCATGGCCTGAGACCAATTCATATTTTTCTTGGAGGCTGTTGATGTAGTCTCTTTGACTTTGTTGACTTCTTCTGGCTATGTGATTTGATGATCTTTGTCACCAGAAAAGGAATCTACAGTTTGAGTTTGAGTCTGAGTTCGTTTTCACTGCCTCTTCATGATCCCAGCCAACTACTTGACCCTTGAGCTTTTTGTCAGGATATGACTGCTTGTGGAGTAGAGAGTACTTTGTCCCAAGCTTTAGGGTCCAAGCATTGCTGTTTTCAGAGCTACTTCTACTCCACTGTGACCCCAGTCTCTGTCACAGCAGCGCTCCTCCTCCCACAAGAACCACCAACCAGGACCTCAATACAGATCCAAGCAGGGCACAGCAAGACAATCTTCCTTTGTGCCCACAAAGCATTCCTTGCATTCCCGCTCTGATCCGCTGCTAGATTCCTCCCACTGTGTGAGCCAGGGATTTGGGGAGCTGCTGACACTGGCAGTCTAGAGGCAGCCTCAGGGGTTTCCTGCTGCTGCTACTGCCATGCTGCACGACCTCCTGCACCCCCAGAGCTGGTGGCCAGACTGCTCTGAACTCGATCCTGCAGTTTCCCCCTAATCTGCTCTTTGGCATATGTGGGTTGAGAAGTCTGGTAACTACCACAGCGCACTGTTTCATGGCCCCAAGGCCTCTTCCAGCTGGCTGACCCCAGGTCTGGTCTGTCCCGGTGCATCCCATGCTGGGCTGCCCTCCACTCTCAGCATGGTGTGATAGACCCTTCCCGGCGACCATCCAGACTCTCCTGGGCTAGAGACCTGTTTCCCTCTGCTATTTTGTGGGTTCCACAGCTCTGGAGTTTGTTCAGAGCCGTTTTTACAGGGGTTTGGAGGGATTTGGGGAGGAGCTTAAGCAAGTCCCTGCTTTCTTGCCACCATCTTGGCTCAGCCCCCTGTTACCATTTTTTTTAAGCCCACTTGAGTATGGTTTCTTAGTATGAACATGGAGGAAAAATTACTGCAAAGGAAAAAATGGTGTTTTCATTATTTTTCATTGTGTTGTCCTTTGGTTTCTAGCTTCATTGACTAATAGAAATTAGTTTAAATAGGTTTTAGGTTTACAGCAAATATAATCAAATGCACGTGTTTTAGAAGAACTGCCATCAAATGTTTCTAGTCATCACTTGAAATAATTGGCTTCGGGATCACCAGTCTTGTTTCCATTATTACATTGTTTTCTACAGCAAGACCCTTGACCATAGTTCAATGAATCATCTTTGGCACTGCAGCGTTACTGAAGCTGGAATCCAACAACTAGTGGTGGTAGTGGTGTTGCTTGAAAGGGCTCCCTTCTTCAGCTGATTGACAGCTGACTGTAGTGGCAATAGTTTTGAGCAGTTAAGTCATTGAAGGAACTTTAAAGAAGTTGAGTAAATATTAGGATTAAAAACAAAACCGGGAGAGAAGAGAAGCCAGTTTTTAATCAGTCAAACATTTATCAGTGATTGTTATGTGTCAATCATTTAGCTAGTCACTGAGGATAAAAAAATATATACTGAACAGTGTCTTTGTCCTTGAGGAACCTATATTCTGTCATGAAGGCCAGTTTAGCTGGAGTCTAGACTATGGTGTACATGAAGAAGAATAATGTGTAATAAGGTTGGGGCCAACTTTTGAAGGGCTTTAAAAGTCACGGAGGCATATTGATCTTCAAGGGCATTGGACTTTGAATAGGAGTGACATGATTAGAAAAATGTGCTTTATAAAGATCACTTTTGCAGCTGTATGATGTTTTGGAATAAGGTAAGTCTTGAGCCTAGGAGAACAATTAGTAGTCTTTTGCAGTTTTTCACATTAGAAACTGTAAGAGCCTGAACAATTGAGTTGGCCTTGTAACTAGAGAGAAGAGGACAAGAGATGTGGAGATAGAAATGACAAGATTTGGCAACTGATTGAATATGTGGGGTAAAGAAGAGCGAAGAGCCAAAGAAAACAAGAGAGGTTATAAACCTGAGTACCTGGAAGGATGGTAGTGACCACAACAGAAATAAGAAGGATGAGTCATGGAGGGAAAACGGAGTTTTACGTTGGACATGGCAAGTTTGAGATGCCTATGAGACATTCTATTTGGAATATCTAGTAGACAATTAGAGCTCCATGACTGCTGCTCCAGAGAGACACTAGGCGTGTGTGGTGCACTCTGCTTTTTCACTGACACTCCTTTGTGCCAAGATTGCTTTCCTTCCACTACCTCCTGGCTTCCTTGGCTTCCTATTCCCACAAATCCTATCTTCTGAAAGAGGTCTTTTTGGGTCCCCCTCACTGGTAGTGCCTTCCCTCTAAGATTGCTTTCCATTTACTCTGTATATATCTTGTAGGTACATAGTTGTTTCCTCTGTTCGAATCTGAACTTCTCAAGGCAGGGTATACTTTTGCCTTTCTTTTGGATCCTCGGCACTTAGCCCAGTACCTGGCACATATTGTAAGCACTTAATAAATGCTTGTTGATTGACTTACTGACTTTCTCTTCTATCTTTATTTTTTTTATTATTTTATTTTTCCCCAGTTACCTGTAAAAACAATTTTTAACATTCTTTTTTTGAACTGAGTTCTAAATTCTCTAACTCCCTTCCCACCCCCCTCACTGAGAAAGCAAGCAATTTTGATACAGGTTATATGTGTATAGTCATGCAAAACATATTTCCATATTAGTCATATTCTAAAAGAAAACATAGACCAAAATAAAAACCTAAGAAAAATAAAGAAAGTCAAAAAATACTTTTCAGTCTCAGATTCCCACCAGTTCTTTTCCTGGGTATAGATAGCATTTTTCTTCATAAGTCCTTCAGAGTTGTCTTGGTTCACTGTATTGCTGAGAATAGCTAAGTCATTCACAGTTGGTCATCTTACAGCATTGCTGTTACTGTGTACCGTGTTTTCCTGGTTCTACTTGTTTCACATTGCATCAGTTCATATAAGTCCAGGTTTTTCTGAGAGCATCTAGCTCATCATTTCTTACAGCACGATGGTATTCCATCACAATCATACACCACAACTTGTTCAGCCATTCCCCAGTTGCCACTAGCAGAAAACTGCTATAAATATTTTGGTGTGCCCTCCTATCTTTATTAAAAATATGTTGTGATACTTGTAGCTTAGCTTTCCTCTCGGAGGAGATGACATTAAGCCGAGAAGCTCACTTGTTTGTTGAAGTCCTGTAATAAATATTTTACAAGTTTCATCTGAAAGGCAAAACTTGTCTTCTGGTGGAAACAGTGTCTACATCCTAAAGTGATTCAGCAAGAGGAATAGAATCATCAGATGGGCACTTTGACTGCTAAGATGATGCTCCAGTTAGACCTCCTGGATTATGGTAGGATTCTGTATAATTAATTCTTTGGTGGAATAGATGATATTGAGAGTTCTTATCATTTTGTAAGGTATTACTGACGTCAGAGGAATCAACTTTTTGCTTTCTTTCCAGTTTGGATTAGAGTAGAAAATCATATGTACATCATGACAAGGGTTTGTTTCCTGGTTTGTTTGTGTATTTGTTTTTACATATTTATTGATGACCTGATATCTTCTCTACAGAAAAGAAAGATTTAGCTCCTTGATGACAGGGACCATATCTTAATCTCTTTGCTCCTTCTCATACCATTTAAAGTATTTTTAATACAAGCTTATTCAGTTTTTGCCATGTTAGAAAAGCTTCAAAATCACCCTGGAAAACAGACCAAATCTTCTTTTTGAGGCCTAACTAGCTAAACATTACAAGGCTGATCATAGGGTAATGAATTTAGTGCTAAAAGGGAGTGAAGGACAGTCCCTTTATTTTACAGATAAGGAAACTGAGGCCCAGAGTGGTAAGCAGCTAGCCCATGGTCATAGCTAGTAAGTGTCTGAAGCAAGATTTGAACCCACATCTCAAAGCAAACCTTCATTCAGTGTTAAATTTCTTTAACATGGTAACCCATGAAACAAGGAAGCACACAAGATAGACCTGTTTTGTTTTCCTCCTCTTCTGCAGTCTGACAATATCAGATTGACAGAAGAAGAGGCAGAAGGCTCTCAGAATCTTAGTTTTTAGATGATCTATAAATTTTGTATTATATAAATACATATACTTTTGGCATATTGTTAGTAATATAAAATATTAACATAAATATGTAATAAATATTAAATTAAATCCTTGTCTAGTGACCAGTGAATAAACATACTACTAGAGGATCTGAATCAGATGAGTCTTAAAATTTCTTATTAAAAAGGTACCAATAAAAAGAAGGGACTTTTGGCTAAATAGAAAGGTAGCTTACAGATAAGCCTGGGACAGGCCAGAAATTTGTAAAGTTGATTTTCATATACCCAATGAGAAAATTAATTTAAATGGCAATATTAATAATAATTGCTTGCAAAATCACTACCCTGAAAATAATTGTAGCTTGTGCACCTGTACTGAGGATTACTGAGGATGAATAGGTAAAGAAATTCTGCAAAGAACCCTGCAGCACCCTCACAATAAATTATGCACTCTGATTTTGGCAACTTCATTGCAAAGGTAGGAAAAGATCAGAAGCAGGTGGGAAAGTATGGTTCAGGAAGATAGGAGAGAAGCCAAGGACTTGTAGAATACATAGAAGTCCCACATCTTTGTATCAACATTTTATTTGAGAAAAGGATCCATAGGTGCTATCTTGCACAAAAATAGATGATATTTTAATAGATAAGAAAAGACTTGTTATTGATGGAAGAGTTAGCAGCTGTCTGTCTCTACAGTGAGAATACCAACTTATCAGAATAAAGATTAAGATAACTAAAAAGCAAGAAAAAAGAAAATTATAATAATTAGGAAAAGATACAGCATAAAATTAAAACAATTAAATTCTGTAAAGAAGTAAGTGACAATGGAAAATGGACAATGGAAATGACATCAACATTTATTATAATAATTTTTATAGTAATTTTATAAAAATCTGTTGGCACAATAAGATAACCAAAGAGCCAGAATGTGCCTCAGTCAGCAAACATTTGACTTGCTTACCATGGACAGATGGCAGCCAAAAGCAACACCTGCTTAGAACATAAACTTACTAGTAAAATCTTAGAAAAATATGAATGCTTATGAGAAATACTGTCTTATAAAGCAGAGAGAAGCAATGTAGGGTACCATCAGTTTAAAGAAAACTTGACAAGAGAGGTTAACTAAGCAAAGTCATTCCATGGGTATTTAAGAACAAAATTGGAACGACGATAAAGAAAAATGGAAAATAAAGACTACACAAATTATTTTCAGCATCAAGGAAAATGGAACCATCATACTTTGATCCTAATGTTTTTATAAGGGAGGGGAAAATGGCACTAAAGACAATAAGGGCAGGAAAAGAAACGTATTTTGACCAAATGCATATGCTGTAGAACACATACATGTTGGAGGCACACAGTTTTGAGGTATTAATATGCCAGCTATCTAAAGATATACAAAATGTATGGAAAAAATCTCATACCTTCTTAATTCTTAAAAAAAAAACTGAGAAAATAAAAGCAACTGCTGAACTATGTGCTTACCCTCCTCCCGTAGAAAATCTTTAGGAAAGTCATCTATGTATGAATTGAAGTTATCCTGGATGAGGGTTTTAACAGGCAATAAACAAACTTTTGGTAGTGATATTCAACAATGGACTCAATCTTTACCACTTTTCTGTTGACCAAAAAACATAAAAGCTCCAAGAGGAATGAATGAAAGGAAAAAACATTTATTAAGCACTTACTGTAGACAAAGTACTGTGCTAAGTGCTGCAAATAGAAATAGCAAAGAAAGTTCTTGTTCTCAAAGAACTTAACATTCTAATGGGAAAGATAGCAGATATAGAAAGTTTCAGCTAGAAGTCAGATGGAAAAAGCCTCCATGATTCTTATGGTACACTTTAGAGAAATCACTTTGGGAACTCTGTGGAGGTTAGTTTGGAGTGGGGAGAAATTTAAAACAAGGAGACCAAATTGTAGTAGTTCAAGTGAGAGGTTATCGTGACCTGAATGTGATTTATTATGTGGGGTGAATAAGTAAGTTGAGGATGACATCAGGGTTATGAACCTGAATAACTGGAAGGATGGCCCTTAACATTAATAGGGAAGTTGGGAAAAGAACTAGGTTTAGGGGTAAAGATAATGAGTTCTGTTTTGAATGTGTCACACACCTGTGGGACATTCAGTTTGAAATATCCAATAAGCAGTTGGTGATTGGGACCATCTCAGGGTTGAGAATAGGACTGCATATATAGATCTGTGAATCACTTGCATAGGGATAATCATTGAATCCATGTAAGTTGATTAGGTCAAGTAAGAGAATATAGTGAGAAGAAAGCTTTGAGGTAAACCCACAATTAGTAAACATAACATGGATGATGATGCAGCAAAGGTGTGATCAGACAGATAGGAGGAAAACCAGTGGAGAGGAGTGTCATGAAAACTCAAACGAGGAAAAAGTGATGCTATAGAGAGATCAAGAAGAATAAGGATTGAGAAGAGGCTATTATATTTGCTATTGAGATTGTTGATAACTTTGGAGAGAACAATTTCAGTTGAGTGATGAAGTGGGAAGCTTAATTGCAGAGGGTTCGTTTAGATGAGCATGGAAAAATTCCTCCAAAAAATGGAGGCAATAAGTTAGGGAGTTTTTTCAAGGACTTTGGCTGAGAAAGGAAAGAAACATATAGGACAATGGCAAGTGTCTAGGTTGAAAAGGGAATTTCTTTGGATAGTGAAGCCATCTTCTTTTGCAAATAACATTGTGCTATTTACATCAAGCCCCAGGACATTTCATGGCCTCCTAAAAGAGAGCTGTAACTACCTATGAGTTTGACCAGGAAAACCAAGAGAATAAAGAATGTCTGTTGTCCAGATTGTGACATTCCTTTGGATAGTCAGCCTCAATGGTCATCAATATGTAAAGACATACTGAGACACACAATACAAATAGACAATAGTTGGAACCAGAGTTGACCAGGACAAGAACAAGGCAGATGATTCCCTTTAGGAAACTGTAAAGCTCTTTTAATAATTCCAAACTTCTTTCATAAACAAAGGTTTATCTTTTTAACATTCTACTAATGTTGCTGTATGAAAGCAAGACATAAAATACAACATTCTCTGAAAAATTCAAAATGAATATATCAGAGAGGGCAATGCCAAGGCACTCAGTAGATGTGGGCAGTCTGTAAAATGTGAACAGTAGCACTTAAATATTCTGGAAAGCAATTTGGAATTAAGAAAATGAGTAAAATATTTCAGTACTGGTGTATACCACAAAGAAATCAGTGATTAAAAGAAAGGTCATATTCAATAACTATAATGTTCAGTCGTTTTCAGTCATGTCTGACTGACCCCATTTGGGGGGTTTTCTGGGCAAAGATAGTGGAGTAATTTGCCATTTCCTTCTCCAGCTCATTTTACAGATGAGGAAACTGAGGTAAACAGGGTTAAGTGACTTGCCCAGGGTCACATAGCTAGTAAGTGTCTGAGACCAGATTTGAACTCAATTAAGATGGGTCTTCCTAACTCCAGGCCTGGCGCTCTATCCATTGAACCACCTAGCTGCCCATCACTATGATAGGATGCTATAATTGGAGAAACTGGAAAACTAGTAATGGTCCTAGAGAACAAATAATAAAACATATCTCCTGGATTGTACCGGCAGAATATTATATATAGTCAGATTCTATCATGGTGTTAGTTGTTCTTTAACTATTTTTCTGTGTTTTATGAGAACATTCAGGGCAGAGGGATCTAGGTATATACAGAAATGACTATAATACACAGGTAAAAGATATCAATAATTTAGTTTTTAAAAACATATAACCAATTATTAATTTCTAAGAACAAGGGTAAAAGATGCCATTGAGGAAATATATGATAGGAAGAGAAGGTGGACTGGTCATGTAGCAAAGGTGAAGGATGGCAGATGGGTAGCCAGCTCCATTGGTACCTTTAAGATATTATGGACCACCTAGAGAACTTTTATCAAGGGATATTTACTGCAAAGATATAGCGAGAATAGAAGTGCAGGTGTTTCCCTCCATCATTCGGGGGCATGTCCTCTCCCGTACCATTTTGGTTTCTGGGTATAGTAAGCTCCAATTTAGATTCATTTCTACATAGCATTGGTCTCTCCCAGGTTCATTTCCAAATGTGGCATGGCCACTGTCAGATGAGTCCATATAAACATAATAATAACGGTAATAGCTAATGGTTATATAGCACTTACTGTATGCCAGGCACTGGGCTAATAATCATCACTTTATAATTATTACCTCATCTTAATCCTCACAACAACTTTGGGTGGTAGATGCTATTATTAGCCCCATTTTACAGTTGTAGAAATTGAGGCAAACAGGTTAAATGATTTGCTCAGGGTCACACAACTAGGAATTGTCTGGGGCTAGATTTGACCTCAGGTCTTGCTGACTCCACACCCAGGACTGTATCCACTGTGACACCTAGCGGTCACTGTCATATCTCAGCTACTGCTGGGCTAGGTCAAGCCAGCAAATCCTAGCGTGGACTCCAGCACCCAGTGTTTGTGGCTCACCATTCCTTATCTTTCAAAGCTCACAAGATCATAGTACTTCTTCACCAAAAAGCAGAAAATAATAGACACAACAGGTTCATGCCCTCTTGGCTTAACACCAGCTTCAGGTGAGAGAATGCCAGAGGCTTCTCTCCCACCCAAATACCCACAGCAACTCACGTTTTTGTTTTGTTTTTTTTTAAACAATGGACTTGCTTATTTTGTTTTTTAGGAATTCATTTTAAAACTTTTTATGTTTTTTTATTTTCCCTCCAATCACATGTTTAAACAGTTTTTAACATTTGTTTTTTCTAAAGTTTTAAGTTCTAAATTCTATCCTTCTTTACCTCGCCTCCCCCTCCCCTGAAGCCGTAAGCAATCAGATACAGGTTACACATGCACAATCATGTAAAACATTTCCATATTAGATATTTTGTACAAGAAAACTCGATAAAAGAATGGAAGAGTGAAAAATGGCAATATTGTTTCTTTGGAGGTGGAAAGTATGCTTCATCATTAGCCCTTTGGGATTGTCTCGGATCATTGTATTGCTGAGAATAGCAGCTCACTTTCTTGAACAGAACTTTTGGGAAAACATTGACAAGAATCACACAGGACGTAGAGTATACTAGTGGAGAAGCAGACATCTGGAGAACATAACCAGACAACTCACAGCACTAGCACTGCAGGGTCATCAGCTCCTTTCCTGATGCTGTTCCCTGAGGGCAGTGTCTCTAGTGAGGAGTTGGTCACCTGGGTCTCCCTGGGCCTCTTCCCTTGCTTAGTCCAGCTCCCACAGACAAGAAGTCTCAACTGGCAAAGCTCCTCCAACCTTGAACCTTTAGAACTTCACATCTCTTAGAGTAAAGATTAACAAAGTATAAACACTTCTTTTCCACTTCTTTTTAACACCTAAATGCCTCTTTCTCTGTTAACTTTGTTATATTCTAATTTCATCAGCTAAACTGAGGACAACTCAGTTGATGAGGGGTCTCCTGATTGCCTTATAATAAATAGTGCCCAAGTCCATTGGAGCACAGTTCTTTTGGGCTTTATATACCAAACTCGCGGGTTTATAATCACATCATCATCATTTATAAAGCATGTTACCTCATTTGATCTTCACAACAAGTCCTTGTCTGCTGAAAGGCATGGCGGCTAATGAAGTAGGTGCTATTTATCAATCTTTTTATAGATATGGAAACTGAGGCTAAGACTTACTGAGGATCACATGGCTTGGTTAGTACCTGAGGCTGGATTTGAGTGCAAGATCAACACTGTCCACTGTCCCACCAACTTGCCTCATTAACCATGTGGAAGGGTCACATGCAGAAAGCACTTACCGTAATAGTACTTGCAAAATGCTGCCAATTAAAATGTCACAGAAGCATATCAGTAAATGTAAAACACCACATTCTAACATGAATTCCTAATACTATATGCAAAATTAATTATATCTGGATCTCATGGTGTAGTAAAACACTTAAGTCTACCATGTCTAGCCACATGAGTAACCATGTCCAGTATTTTTCTTGAAACATCATAAGTAAATCTATTCCCTGGTCATATAGTCCTGGCACATTCCCTAAGTTTGTGGATGTCTGACCATCAGTATTCAATGACCTGCTGACCTGCAGCCCCAACTTTAGTTTATGAATGGCCCAGACTCACTGTCACATTCTCTAATTCCTAGGAAATCTTCTGATACCTAGGCCTCCAGATTCAGCCTTTCCCCGTCATCTTCATCAGATTTGAGAGTAGACTTGATTGAGTTTCCGGACTCCTTGGGAGGTACCAGCACCCAATTATGCAGTGCTCATATTCATCATATTCTGAACACTTTTATCTAGTTCTGGCAATCACTTCATAGGAGGCAAGCAGACTTTTTCAGAAAGCCTACTTGGCTAATTTACCTTATCAGCAAGTTTAACCACTTTCCCAGTAGATAGTAGGTGGTTTCAAAACATTGTTTTTCTGTTGTCTGGGCCTATTTTTAAAAGGGCAAGCTCTGTGACTTGGTATGGGATAGACTTTCAGTAGTCTACTATATTATGAATTCCCTGCACACTAAGATTTCTTAGCAGAACCACCTGGATGGAAATACTAGCAACAAACTCCAGCACCACAGTGTAGCTTATTTCTATCAGAGGTTTTCAAAGCTAAGGATGTAAATACTTGATAAGCATCCTTTAATCTGTCTCCTAGCTGAAACACATCCTGGTTATTAATCTACATATCTTCTCCGTTCTCTGAAACTCTAAAGCATAAATCAGTAGGCAAGTGTGGACTGAAGCTTGTGGCATCATTGTATGCATTCCCTGGAAGTGCCACATGCTGAATCCACTTAGATTTCTGAGCACAATCAGCAGAACGTGGCCATAGTTCTAGACTTTTGTCATTCCTAAGTAGACTGCTTTCAGAGTTTCTGTCTTGGTCAGAATAGTTTCTTAGCGGGTTTAAAACCCTTGACTAAGAAATGTTTTCCCCATAATACCTTAGCAACTGTCTGGAGTTAGAGAGCCTGATGAGGTCAATTGATTTTGAGATATCTCTGGAATATGTCCAGTGGGCAATTGATGATGCAGGTTTGGATCTCAAGGGAGAGCCTGGGGCTAAAAAAAAATACACAGACAGACACACATAGTGTCATCTGCAGGTTGTTGTTCAGTCATTTTAGTTGTGTCCAACTCTTTGTAAACCCATTTGGGGTTTTCTTGGCAAAGATACTGAAGTGGTTTGCCATTTCCTCCTCTAGCTCATTTTACAGATGAGAAATGAAAGCAAACAGGGTTAAGTGACTTCCCCAGGGTCACACAGCAAGTAAGTGTCTGAAATAGGATTCTAACTCAGGTCTTCCTGACTCTAGGCCCAACACTCTAACCACTGCACCATATATCTGCCCTCATTGGCATAGAGATAGTAAAATACATGGTAGCTAATGAAGTAAGAGAGTATGTATAGAGGGAAAAGAGAAAAAGGCCTAAAACAGATCCTTGAGGGGAAAAAAAACCCACAACTATGAGTTAGGATAGGGATGATCAGCCAGCAAAGGAAACTGAGATGACTATCAGATTTGGCAATTAAGAGATCATTGGTAACTTCTGAAAGAGAAGTTTCATGTTGTAAAAGAAGAATCAGACCAAAGGGGGAAAACCACAAGAAAGAAAAACTAAAAGAGAGAAAGAGGGAGGTTTGGTTATATGATGAGGTTAGAATCCAGGTTGCCAAGAATAAAGGAGTGAGCTGGAGGAAAGAAAAGGAAACTCATGGTGAATGGCCTCAATGTTCTCAGTAAAGTAAGATAGTAGGGAGAGAGGGAGACATAGGAGGCTTCAGGAAAAAAAAAAAAAAACCAGAAGGCTTAGATTTGGAATATGGCGGGGGCAGGGTGAGATAAGGAAGCAGTTAGGAAGGAATAAAAGGATTTCCTTGTTGCAGAGAAGGCCCAGTTGAAGTTGAATAGCATAAATTTGTAGTGTACCTAGTCACCACAGTTGTGTGATTTCTTCTAGCTCTATGCTCCAAGAGCGTGTAAGAGCAGATGAGATAGATGGTAGGAATAATTCAGAGTTGAGATTTGGCAAGGAATGAACCACAATATGACAACTATCTGAAAGATTCGAGAGTAGATGACTGCGGAGTTGACTTGTTTAACTATAGAGTTGGGATTGAGAAGGAAGGACAGTGAAGTCAGAGCAAAGGTAATGGCCTGAGAAAATTTAGAGGAGTGGAGGGATTAGAGGTTCATAGATGAAGGCAAAGAATAGGTTTAGGAGTAATAATGATATGAGGTTATAGTCAAATAGAGGAATATCAGTTTTTTGTTAAGAATACTTTGGGGTAATGGTCATATCTAGGGTGTGACCATCCCTGAGGGTGGCTGAGGTAGAGTGAAGGACTGGGTCATTAGATATGAAGAGATTGAGGAAATGTAAATTAGGAATTTGAAGGAGCACAACATAAATGTTGAAATCCTTTAGTACAAGGGACAGGATTTGGGAAGAAGAGGAAGCTACGCGTGATGGTGCGAAGGGAGAGTCTTAAAGTATTAGGAAGCAAGGTCTGGGTGCCCCTCCCAGACCAGTGTGAGTATGAGTGAAGGTGCAGTCTATGCTGGAAAAGATCACCAGGGATGCTGGGTCATAATGAAAACAAATAGGTGTGGAAGAAGTATGAGAGGAAGAGGCCCAGAATGAAAGGAACAGGATTTTCAGAGGTCACAGTGGAAGGGGATGGGCAGGGTTAGAATAGAATATAGGTGGAGTTCAGTTGAAGAGGATAGGGAGGAAAGAATGGAAGTGATGGTTGGACAGGAAGAAGAAGAAACCCACATTTCAGAAGTCATTATGGAGCACCTTCATGGACCTCTTACCATGTGCAGTCAAGGACTCCACACTCCTACAAGGAGTGAAACCTGGGTTTCTGAGGGTCAATCCCTTCATCTTGTTTTTTAATTCAATTTTATTTTTAGTTCCAAATTCCCTCCTCCTTCTTTTCCCACCCATTTGGGAGGCAAGAAAAAGAAAATCTGTATAGTCATGAAAGATAAATACCTGCATTAGCCATGTCCAAAAAAGAAAAAGAGAAGAAAATGCACTTTAATCTACACTCTGAGTCTGTCTGGAGGTGAATAACATGATTCATCGTGAGTCTTTTAGAGTTGTGATTGTTCCTTGCACTGATCAGAGTTCTTAAGTCTTCAGAGCTGATTATCGTTACAATGTTGCAGTTACTGTCTGTGTAACTGTTCTCATTCAGCTCACTTCCCTTTGCATCAGTTCATAGGAGTTTTTTTCCCCAGGTTTTTCTGAAACCATTCCCTTCATTACTTCTCACTGCACAATAGTATTTTATCACATTCACAACTTCTTCAGCCATTCTCCAAGTGGATGCAGCTCCTTCATCTTACATCTGTCTGTAGTCTCTGCCAGTCATCGAAGGAAAGCCGAGACAGAGTTAACATATGCTGACAGTATGCCTTCTGATGGAAATCCCATGCTATCTACTGAATTTAATTGCAACCCAGCTTCCTGATAGCCACCATATCTTCAACAGG
Organism: Trichosurus vulpecula; assembly: GCF_011100635.1. Lineage (NCBI taxonomy): Eukaryota > Metazoa > Chordata > Mammalia > Diprotodontia > Phalangeridae > Trichosurus > Trichosurus vulpecula. Next base: position 276,283,353 of record NC_050577.1, on the reverse strand, counting down.
TCTCACTTTAACTTTGGTACTGTGTGACCTATAGGACAAGAACATCTGCATCCACTTTGGTCTTTTCTGGATGATATTATATAGTTAACTGCCCATCCCTGGCAGGCAGGATCCAACTTGGCATTGGCCAAGATATGTCAATAATTAATAATCTATTTCATCTCTACTTGGAATTTAGCTCCAATCACCTAGACTTTGAACTTAGCAGTGACAGGCAGCCTAGTTTATTTTTTTTAATTTTTGAAAAAAATTTAAAATTCTAGACTTTAAAAAGACTGTTTTCATACACAACACAAAAGAATGCAAAAGAAGATTCTATATAAAACCACAAGTCTTCATTTCATCTCACTTTTAAAAATTGTTCAATAAATTCTACACATTCATTTCAAAACTATCTTGCTTATCTGTATTCCCTTCTGAATTCCTTTCTGTTATATTTTATGATTTTTTAAAAATGTCACAGTGACTTTTTTTTTTTTTGCATTACTGTTGATACTTCCAGCCCCTGACCCCCAATTAAAAACCAAGAGGAAAAAAGGACTTATTTTAGAGCCAAGAATTCCAGTTTGTGTGTAGGATACCTTGTCTCTCTTGTCAGTAAGTCCTCTGCTGGTGAGTATAGCAGGTTTCTACTTGACCATCATTCTCTTGATCCAGCACTGCTCCCAGATCTTTGGCCTAGCATCAGTATTTAGCACAAAAGGCTTCCTGGGGCCTTAATGGCACCACCTCTGTTGAGTAAGGCTACTGCCAAATCCTTAAAAGTTTTTTTTGCATTTCCCCTCCCAGCAGCCTCCAAATGGCTTTAGGCCAAGCTAACCTTTCTTGTTGTTTGATTCTTCCTGATTATTGAGATTGTTGAGTAGTTTGGCAATAGGAATATAGCTCTTTGCAAATTTGTGCCACTTAATCCTAACAATGCCTCAAATATTCTTTAAACATGACCAGCTGAGGAGTTCTTTCTCTGCTTCAAGTCTCACTTTTTGCTGAAAAACTATATGTGACCCACATACTTTAAAAAGCTGGTATTTGTCTTTTCACGCCAGCTTTCTGTAACCAACCCAACATTTAACTCAGTCTTTCCCTCATGTTCTTCCAGTATCCTTCCAAAAACATTGAGGTCATTTAAGTGTATCAAATCCATATCACCTTTTTAAAAAAGTGTTGAAAAGTGTCACAAACTCCCAAGATGCCTTGGAGCATATGTTCAAACTGGTAACATCTCACTGTGCAGATGAAAGCTGTTTTTATTTTGTCTTCCTTCGCCATCAGAGTTTCACAGTGTTCCTGATGTAACTCCTAGAGTAAAAATCACTAGCTGCCTAGCATTCAGTCAAGGATAACTTAGCATGGCACACTGATCCACTTTAGTTCTCTTATTCAGTGCCCAGATTTTTCCAGTCTTCTTCCATACTACCACTGTAGGCAATGTATATAGAGTGCTGTACTTGGTAATAATGTTGACTACCGATTCTTTCAGATAATTTCTAAGATCATCTTCCATTACAAATGGGACAATGTTTCTTGACGATTTTTGAAAAAGTCAGTATTCAGGCAAGAAGGATTCTGAGGCACATCCACTCTTGCAATGAGAACAACTTTGTCTCTTTCCATACTTCTCCCTTACGAGGTGCTTCCACTCTTGGGGTACTGGAGAGTTGCCAAAATTAGATTTCTCTGGATCTATTCCAAAGTTGAAGAAATACACCTTCTCTGCTCCCAGCTGTATTAATGGTCAGGTACACCAAGGCTCAACTTGTTGCTTACACCATGTTACCAAAATCTTGGATAAGCCAAAGTTGCTCCTTTTCAGCATGGACGTGCCAAAAATAATTTATTCGTCTGAATATAACCAGAGCCTAAGTATCCATTTTCCTGTTGACCTCCACAACCTTCTTAATGATCATTAGATTTGCATTGGTGTTTAAATTCAAAGTGCACACCTTTCTTGGTCCAGTGGTAATCAATTCCATAGCATCATAAATTTAGACCTGTCATGGCCTGGAGGCCATCCATTTCAACCCTTCTTCCTTCTCCTCATTTTACAGGTGAATTCCAAAGAGTGGAATGACTTGATAGAGACTATATGGAAAAACTCAGATTGCTGATGCTCTCTAATTCCGTTGAGAGTCTTCCCAAAGGAAGCTGGATTTATTATTAGACTGAATTTTTTTGCCTCAATTAGCCAAACTATGGAGTAATGGGAAGAATGCTGAATTTAGGACCCACAGGACCTAGATGAGAGTCCCCATCCTGTCTTCCCTGCAGGACACTGAGCGAGTCACTTGGACTCCCTAGAATTCAATTTCCTTTTCTGTAAAATAAAGGGGAGTTTGACCAAATGACCTCTTAGTTCCATTTCAGCTCTAAATCTGTGAGCATCTTCATCTTTTCATGTCTGTATTAATCTGTTTACCTATTGTATCCCCATCCCCAGGAGAATGTATACTCATTGAGAGAAGGGGTTGGGGTTGATTTGTCCATTTGTCTTTGTAGCTGAAACATTAAGTAGGAACTTAATAAATGCCTGTTGGATTGGACTGAAAAGTAATTTAAAGTATCATTTCCTATTACCAACTACATGGAGTATCGACCACATTTTCAGGTGCTAGACAAAAGGCTGATGAGATTTTGTCTTTCGCCTTATATTGCTTAGTGAATACTTCACATCTCCCCAAAGTGTCTCTCGTACCTCACAAAATATTCATAGAATGCTTGCAGTATCCTTGTCCCCCACGTCATGAACCACTTCTTTAATAGTCTTCTGTGTGGCTCTAGGTACGTTTCTGAGCCCAAACATTAGTAAGGTATATATCAGTATTTGAGCATTCAGCCATGCAAAATCAGGTCAAAGCAATTATTCTGACTTGTAAAAGAAACACACTAAAAAAAATAATTATAGTCTAAAAACAAAAAATAAAAACCATTTTATGGTTTCCCTCATGGTTCTCTGTAAAATCAGAATACTGCAAATGAAGATCCTGGGTAGAGGATCTCTGGTGGGTCTGTGCAAATGCGAACATCCCAAGTATGTCCCAGATGAAGTGCCCATAGTACAGCACTTCTCTGAGCTATCCCTGCCAACTCACACATGTAGGTTGGCTTCCTTGAGGGGAGTGGGAGAAGGAATGACTGCTGTAAGGTTCTCTGTGTATCTGTGATTCTAAAACTATAGCCTACCAGCCTCAATATATGTGCTTACCTTTAACACCCGGTGAACACATTTAGCCCAAGAATAAAGGCATTTACTGAGAAGGCAGGGGAGCAATTATAACCAAGTATTTTCCCCCCTCCCAAAAAAAGACAGTGTCAGTGGGAAGAGTTGACACATGTAAAGTACATTAGTAGAGGCGCAGGCAACTCACAATCCCCTCTGTGTTGCAGGACCCTAATGTCCCTTCTTCTCTCATGGTGTTCTTATGCTGCTCCCAAGTTAGTCATCTGGGTTTCATGAGCCTATTTCTTTCAACACCTCTCTCGGCTCACAAATGTTCTGTCTTGTGCCCTATGTACTTTCTTGCTTTTTATTTTTTTTTAATTTATTTATTTAATTTATTTAATATATTTAGTTTTCAGCATTGATTTTCACAAGAGTTTGAATTACAAATTTTCTCCCCATTTCTACACTCCTGCCCACTCCAAGATGGCGTATATTCTGGTTGCCCCGTTCCCCAGTCAGCCCTCCCTTCTGTCACCCCACTCCCCTCCCATTCCCTTTTCCCTTCTTGTAGGGCAAGATAAATTTCTATGCCCCAGTGCCTGTATATCTTATTTCCTAGTTGCATGCAAAAACTTTTTTTTTGTGTTTGAACGTCTGTTTTTAAAACTTTGAGTTCCAAATTCTCTGCCCTCTTCCCTCCCCACCCACCCTCCCTAAGAAGGCAAGCAATTCAACATAGGCCACATGCGTATCATTATGTATAACCCTTCCATAACACTCATGTTGTGAAAGACTAACTATATTTTACTCCTTCCTAACCTATCCACCTTTATTGAATTTTCTCCCTTGACCCTATCCCTTTTCAAAAATGTTTGTTTTTGATTCCTTCCTCCCCCATCTGCCTTCCCTTCTATCATCCCCCCTTTTTTATCTTCTTCCTCCTCCTTTCCTATGGGGTAAGTTACCCAATTGAGTGTGTATGGTATTCCCTCCTGTGTTGGTAAGCAAAATGCACTCTTAGCAATTAGTTTGGCTTTGTTTCTTTTGGGTAATTCAGTGTATTTCATTGAGTCTTACTACGTGCTAAGCTGCAGGCTCTAACCCCTATTAGGTGTTAACCCAACCAATGTGGATGTGAACCTCCCAGGGTTCACATAGCAGCCTAAGTTCTGGTCATTCAGATGACGTTTGATGACATCTGAAGCCCTATAAGAAGAGAGGACAGAGCCATTTGTGCAGGGGCCCTCACTCCAGATGATGTTGATGTGGAGACTCCGGGCAGCTGTAGCTAAGGGCCTCCAGCTTGTAACCTGGATGCTGAAGGCTTTGTTAAACTCTGGTAACTATGTATTGGGATTTGAATCAGACAAGGTCTGTCTGTCGATGTTTGTAATTTGTATTTTGTTCTGAAGTTCAGGGTGCTGCCTTTTTCCCCTGAACTAAGTGAATGATATTTGTGTGCTGAATTAAAGTAAGCTTGTCAACCCCTTAACCTTGCTTTCCTTAGTTAAGCAGATCAAAAGAACCTGTACTTTTGCAGTGTGCTGGTAGTGTTCTTGTTGTTTGGCTTTCACCCCCACAACAGCTGCTAGCCAGATTGTTGAAACACCTCCTCAGGTCAAATCTGATGAGAGCAAGATTCACTCATTCCCCCCTCACCTGCCGCCTCTTTCCTTCGTACAGAACTGCTTTTTCTTGCCACTTTTATGCGAGATAATTTACCCCATTCTATCTCTCCCTTTCTTCCCCTCTCAATATATTCCTTTCTTATCCTTTAATTTGATTTTATTTCTTTTAGATATCATCCCTTCGTATTCATCTCACCTTGTGCCCTCTGTCTATATATATATATATATACACACACACATACATATATACATACATACACACACACACACACACACACATATATATATATATACATACACATATATATCTATATGCATATTCCCTTGAGCTACCCTAATACTGAGGTCACATGAATCATACACATCATCTTTCCATGTAGGAATGTAAACAAAACAGTTCAACTTTAGTAAGTCCCTTGTGATTTCTCTTTCTTGTTTACCTTTTCTTTCTTCTCTTGATTCTTGTGTTTGAAAGTCAAATTTTCTATTCAGCTCTGGTCTTTTCACTGAGGAAGCTTGAAAGTCCTTTGTTTTATTGAAAGTCTATATTTTGCCTTGGAGCATGATACTCAGTTTTGCTGGGTAGATGATTCTTGGTTTTAATCCTAGCTCCATTGACCTCTGGAATATCATATTCCAAGCCCTTCAATCCCTTAATGTAGAAGCTGCTAGATCTTGTGTTATTCTGATTATGTTACCACAATACTCAAATTGTTTCTTTCTGGCTGCTTGCAGTATTTTCTCCTTAATCTGGGAGCTCTGGAATTTGGCAACAATATTCCTAGGAGATTTCTTTTTGGGATCTTTTTGAGGAGGCAATCTGTGGATTCTTTCAATTTCTATTTTACCCTCTGGCTCTAGAATATCAGGGCAGTTCTTCTTGATAATTTCTTGAAAGATGATGCCTAGGCTCTTTCTTTGATCATGGCTTTCAGGTAATCCAGTAATTTTTAAATGATCTGTCCTGGGTCTATTTTCCAGGTCAGTGTTTTTTCCAATGAGATATTTCACAATGTCTTCCACTTTTTCATTCCTTTGGTTCTGTTTTATATTATCTTGGTTTCTCATAAAGTCACTAGCTTCTACTTGCTCCAGTCTAATTTTTAAGGTAGTATTTTCTTCAGTGGTCCTTTGCACCTCCTTTTCCATTTGTCTAATTCTGCCTTTCAAGGCATTCTTCTCCTCATTGGCTTTTTGGAGCTCTTTTGCCATTTGGGTTAGTCTATTTTTTAAGATGTTGTCTTCAGTATTTTTTTGGATCTCCTTTAGCAAGTCATTGACTTGTTTTTCATGGTTTTCTTGCATCTCTCTCATTTCTCTTCCCAATTTTTCCTCTACTTCTCGAACTTGCTTTTCCAAATCCTTTTTGAGCTCTTCCATGGCCTGAGACCAGTTCATGTTTTTCTTGGAGGCTTTTGTCGTAGGCTCTTTGACTTTGTTGACTTCTTCTTGCTGTATGTTTTGATCTTCTTTGTCACCAAAGAAAGATTCCAAAGTCTAAGACTGCATCTGAGTCAATTTTCACTGTCTGGCCATGTTCCCAGCCAACTTACTTGACCCTTGAGTTTTTCATCAGGGTATGACTGCCTTCTCTGTTGTCTTTGGTGTTTGTGGGTTGAGAAGTCGGGAAACTGCCACAGCTCACTGATTCAGGGCGCTAGGGCCTGTTCCGCCTGGCTCCTGGTCTGGTTGGTCCTGCCGTCGCCCACACTGGGCTCTGCTCCCCTCTGCTCCCAGCCCCGTGCACGATAGACCTCACCCAGTGACCATCCAGGCTGTCATGGGCTGGAGCCCTGCTTCCCTCTTGCTGTTTTGTGGGTTCTCCAGTTCTAGAATTTGTTCAGAGCCGTTTTTTATAGGTTTTTGGAGGGACTTCTCCGGGAGCTCATGCGAGTCCCTTCTTTCCAGCCACCATCTTGGCTCCCACTTTCTCGCTTTTTAAAGACCACTAGTGCCATGGCTGAGCCTTTAGAAGGTCAGTGACTAGCTGCCCTTTAATTCTATCAGGTTTGATCAAGCAACTTCTTCATATCTGACACAAAGATAAAGGAATGTTGACTTCATAGAAGACCTAAACTTATCTTTATTACTTTGCCTTTTTGTACTGTAATTTACTTGGGGGAGGGTTTCCTGATTAGTACACACACACACACACACACACACCATTGTTATCAAGATAGAGCTCTTTGACACCATCCCTTCTAGGTGGCTGTTAAATGCTTAGCATGATACCAACACAACGTATATTTCTTTGACTCCTCTGATTTCTAAGAGCCTTTTACCAAATCTTTGGGTATGGTGAAGTTGTAGTGTGTTTTACAAATACAAATCCTAGTCATGGTTGAATTTTCCATGCCCTGGTAGGGGTATTGGTTGCTAAAAATTTATTAGAAACAAAACTGTCCAGTTTCTAGACCAGAATATAAGATGAAAAATGTGTGAGATGCATATTGAATTTCCACAAGTACTTTGCATTTGAGTGTAGCTTTTAATGTGTTTTGAAGTTTTCTACTGCCACCTGCTGGTAATAGTGACTTATGGTGTTAAAGCTATAAGATTTAAGGATAGGATAACATTCCTGAATCTCTGTTGTTGTTTCAGTACTTGGAACAATTTCACTAGTTTGTTTAAAAACTCTTTTTAAAATTCCTCCTTTGCTGAATAAGTAAGGCTGAATCTTTAATGTATTCTGTATGGTGTTAAGTATATGGTGAGCATTCCTTCAATATTATAATCAAATGAGGAAAGTTATGTTTTCCTCACTGTTGCTCATTCATTGAAGGCAAGGGATGAAGAAGAGAAAAATTAATCTGGGAACTGAAAAGTTGTATAAGAATGTGATACCTTAAAATGGGATTTGGATTTCAGGAGCATAGCTTAAAATGTGGGGATGACAGATTCCTGGACAGAGATGGAGTACACCTTAGAAAGGTGTGTAAAAATATTTTTGTCAGGTGTCCTGAAATACTTAATCAAAAGCACTTTAAAAAGGATGTGGGAGAGAAATAATTATCTGTGTAATAGATCTACATATATCTCCCAAGGTTGATACCATAAAGAGAAGCTGTCCACACACACACACAGACACACGCACGCACGCACGCACTGAGATGCCCAGAAGTTCACAAACCAGAAATCCAAGAAAAGAGTCAGTAGTAAAACCCCTGGCCTCAGATATTGACACACAAATACCCAAGGTTTAGGCAATAGACAAAAGATACTAGAGCTTCTGATGCAGTGGGACAAATTTGACTCCATAGGTATTACCAGTACTTGGTGGGATGAAATCCATGACAGGACCATAGCTCTGCATGGGTAAACCTAATTCAGAACACACACACACACACACACACACACACACACACACACACACACACACACACGGAGAGGTCGATTAGCACTATTAAGAAAATCATATCAGGAAAGATAGATAGAAATTATGATGGAGCGTATTTGGGTAAAGATCAGTGGAGAGAGAAATAGAAGTTATCTTGTGGGCGTATACTAAAGACCACCTACACAGACAGAGAAAAACAATCAGGAAATATCACAAGTCTGTCATCGCAGAGACACTATACAGGGTGTCCCTAAAGTCTGGACACATAGGCAAAAATGCGTATTTTGAAATATTTGGAATATTAACAGACCTTAGCCCCCTGACTTATTTTTCTGGGGTATGCTAAAGAAGAAGGTGTACGGAACGAAAACCACAGAGGCAACACACTTGATTGAACACATGAAGAGTGAATGTGCTAAAATTGATGGTAATGTGGAGTTAATTGCATCAAGTTCACATGAATCTTGCAAAGCACATCAACCGCATCACAAATGATGGAGATCATATTGAAGATATCATTTGTTAATATTCCAATTAAATAAAATGTTGTTGAAAATTTCATTCATTTCATTTCTTGAAAATATGCATTTTTGCCTATGTGTCCAAACTTTAGGAACACCCTGTATAGTAGTGTTGAGAGATTTCAATCACCCAGACATCTGTTATAGTTCCCTCACTCTGTCAAAAGTAGAGTAGCTCATAACTTTTTGACTTGCCTTGATGATAATTTCATCCATCCAAACATAACAGTTCTCAGTAACACAAAGGAACTTGTTGTGGGGTTGGAAGTGATGAGAACCCTGGGGGTGGGGAGCAAATGGTCACCTCTTCCTAGAGCTTGTCATAGAAAAGGAGAGAGAATTTGAAAATAGTCTGATGTGCACTGTAGTTTTTGAGAAAGCAAATATCTATTAGAGGGTTTGATGGAAAAGATAGGGAGGATTCCACAGAGTAAAATGCTTAAGAGGAAGTCAACCCCGGAGTAATAGTTGATGCTCAAGAATGAAATTTCTAAGACACAAAAGGAAATAATTCCAATGAGGAGGCAAATTAGGATTTATCTGAAGAGATCTCTATGGACACACAAGAAGCATGACAGCAAACTCAGAATTTTGTTTTTAAAAAGGAATGTATGCATGTAGAAGCAAAGCCAGGTAACAGAAAATAAATTTACGAACATGACATGATCCTGTAAAAATAATAGTAGAAATGCTAAAGCTCAGAATAAACTGAGGCTGGTAAGGGAAGCCAAAACAGCTAAGAGTTGTTTTTTTGTTTTGTTTTTAAGTAGTACCAGAAGGGGAAGTATGGTCTAGTAGATAAAGAGCTGGCTCCAAGGCCAGGAAGATTTGAATTCAAGTACCTTCTGTGACACGGACTGCCATTCTGATCCTGGACAAGCCACTGAACCTCTTGTGCTCTGGGCAATTCTCTAAGACTTTGAGTGGCAGAGAAGATGCTGACTAGCATTAGGAGAGGGAATTCCTGCATCCAAAAGTTCCATAGACCAATGACATTACAGGTCCAGACGCCTGTCCCGATCAGTTTTGGTAGAAAAAGGGAAGATCAAAAAGGAGATGGGATCTTTGCTTTTGATAGATAGGATGATGGAAGGTAGAGCTGCTCAATTCTTCCTTATTTCTGTTTCTTTAGTCAAGGAGAATGATCTTTGAACTGGAAATGAAAGAACAAAAATAACCAACAGAGAGTTAGTTGATGCCCAAGATAAGTAAGGATATAGTAAGAGATCACCCATGAGTCACCTGGCTCTTATGTGATTGCAGAGCAGGCAGTGATTTTGGAAATTGGGAGAGACACCACACAACTGGAGAGGAATAAGTGTCCTAATTCTCCTTCTTCCCTGCCCCCCCCCCCCCAAAAAAAACAGTATGCAAGATATAGTCCAGTGAGTCTGCCTTCAGTTCCTGGGAAAATTCTAGAACAGATCATTAAAGAGATAGTTGGTGAAGATCGTGAAAGGGAAGCAGTGATTACCAACAGCCAGCATGGCTTCATCAGAAGCAGATGATGCCAGACTAACCTCATTTCCTTTTGTGATGGGATTATTAAGGTAGTAGATGAGTGAAATGCTGCGGATATAATTTACCTGGGTTTTAGCAAAGCTTTCGATAAAGTATATCATATTATTTTTGTGGGAAAACGTAAGGTTTTGAATACAATTAGAATTCAGAACTATTTAGATGTCCAGGCTAGGAGAAGAGTTGGTAATGGTCCAAGGTCACCATGGCTCTCTAGTGTTGTACCCTAAAGGATTTTACTTTAAGCCATCTAAAAGCGGAGTGGGCTGCCTCAAGAGGTTACCTCTTCTTGTAGGTTTTCAAGCAGAGGCTATCAGATGATGATAGGGATTCCTTTTGTGTAAGGATTGGTTGCTGAGATGCCTTCCAGGTATCAGATCCTGTGAGATCTATCAGCTTTTTTCCAGTCAGATAAAAACAGTACACTATCATCTTTAGGTTCCTAATCACACCTTTTCCTCTGTTTTTTTGTCCTTAGCCTAATGGACAGGGAAGTGGCATTGCTAGCTGAAATGGACAAAGTAAAAGCTGAAGCAAGTAAGTAATTTTTAATTAAACTCTTAAAACTGTTAATAACAAATAGAAGTTACACACTTGGTATACAGAAGTTTATTAAAATTTTACATTGTGGGTTCACATGCCTCGGTGGATCTATAATCTCATTGATAAGGATACTCCTTTTAAGAGTGTAAGTCCCCACCCATTCTCACCTTCTCAACCTAGACAGCTCACGTCCATGTTGTCCCATAAATCCTTAATGGGGGCAAGGGTCCACCTAGGACCCCCCGACCTTGCCTTCTACCCTGTTGCTGAACCCACATCTTTCCATCTGCCCTGCAGTTGACCTATATTTCATATTGTCTCCCTCAGTTTAAGTTTGAACTCTTTGAGAGCAAGCCTCATCTTCCTTTTTCTTTTTGCATCTCCAAAATAGTGCTTGGCACATAGTAAGTAATAATAAATACTCTTCTTTTTCATTCATTCACCCAGCTTATTGATGGCCTTCCTGTAGGTGTCTTATCATTGCCCTAGCACTATCTCAACACACAGGCTGTCTGTCTACTATATCTCCCTCATAGTATAAGTTCACTCTCAGGTGCTAGTGAAATTCCTTTAAATTTGGCTCTGGGGAAAATTCAGGAGGAAATTCTGATTTATGTTCATATAGTATCATCTTTGAAGACCAAGAAGTTAAAACTTCTGCCATCAAAGGCCTTTCAGAAGGATTGGGGGCATCAGACCCTTTGGTACCCCTGTTATGGGAACTAATCCTTTAACTAATGTTATATTGCAAATAATAAAATTTCCAGGGTTCAGTCTCCTAGCAGCCTACTTATTTTTTTCTCTTCAGTGGAAATACTGCTCAGCCGACAAAAAAAAGCTGAGATGCTCAAGAAGATGACTGATGTGGCTGTTCGAATGTCAGAGGAACAATTGGTAGAGCTTAGAGCTGACATCAAGGTAAAGGCATACTTCTCCTTTCTGACCATCTCATAAATTTCTTTGATTTATTATTAGTAATAATAATAGCTAGCATTTTGGTGATACACTGAGGTTTACAAAACCTCTTTACATGTATTATCTAGATAATTTGATCCTCACAACAGCCCTTTGAGGTAGGTGTTATTATATTATTTTGTTTTATAAACGAGGAAACTGAAGCTGAGAATCTTCCTGACTCATATGTTCTAGCATTCTATCCACTATACCATCTAGCTGTCTCAAATATTATGAAAAATATGTGATGTATTTTGTAGGTTTTAGTTTCAACTTCATAGGAAAAACTATTATTTTACATTGATTATCATTGTTTAAAAGGTGTGATTGTATATCTTGTTAACTAATCTGTTTATAAAGATCAGAGGTTCCATGTTCGGGCTTCTTCCTCTTTTAGCTCCTTAAATAGAACAGTCTTTCCCGATCTAGCTATCAAGGGTTCTAAGAAAGCTTGTTGAAGTTTCCTGCTTCATTGTAGAAGCAAGATCTCTAAATAACTCTATAGCAATAATAAGAACCACCAGTCATAGAATGTAGAAATAGTGTGATTTTACTTTTTTCCCTGTGCTCTTTCCCAACCCTTTAGATTTATTGAAATACTCAAAAGGAAGATTATTGCTGTGGAGACTTTGGAACAGCCTTTGTAAATTCAAATACAAAGTGGTAGTCTGGGTACAAAAGCCCCTCTAGTTTCTTAGGAAATTAGTGCTATAGTATGACTATTTACGCAGTCCTACTTCTGACTGAAATTAACTTAATTTTGCACCTTTTCCTGTGTAACTAAAACCACAGTGCAAATTTTGCAAGAAATCTCCCACTCATTATGTCAGTCCCATTCAGTTCTCTGGGAGAAGATGGAAACCCCATTGGAATTGAATAGATAAGAAAATCTGGCTCTGGCAAGGCTTCTTCTGTTTCTCCTCCTACATGGCTTAAAAGCTTCTGGAAATATTTCTGCAGACTCACTAAGGATCTGTTTGTCTCCAAGTTTTTACTTTGCTGAAGTAGGTGCTGTGCAATTAAGGATTTTAGAATTCAAAAATGCCTTAAGTAAAGCTCACTTTACTTCCTTCACCCCTGTTTTTGGCCACTTTTGCCCACCTGAGTGCTAGGATTTGTTTTATAATTAGAAGAATGACAAGAAATCAGCCTTGTTTCAAGCTGCCTCTTGGTAATAAATGTTACCTCTTAATTAGGATTGGTGTGCACTGTTATGTAATATGTAAGAAATATGTAAATTGTTCCAATTAATGCATTTTATTTCCCTCCAGAATAAAATATTAACTTCTTTGGACTTTTAAAGCCTTTAGTTACCTCGCCCAACCTGTTGTTCCAATCTTATGTATTATTCCTCTTCCCATAATTCCCAGTCCAGCCAAATTGACCTTTCTGTTTTTCAAACATGGTATCCTGTTTCCCATCTCTGTGCCTTTTCAGTGGCCACCTCCCACACTTAGAATGTATTCACTCTTCATCTCTGCCTATATTATAGAATCCCTCACTTCCTTCAAGGTATAGTTTAAGGCTGCTTTTTACACCTTTGCTGTTCCCTTCCACCTCCCCAACAACTGCTACCTTCCCTCTCTAATCATCTAATCAACGCCAACAATATTTGGCATTTATTGTATACATATTTCATTCCTTTTTTTAATTATATGTTTTTTAATGATCAAAAAAACTGTGTTCTCTCCCTCCAACTCTCCCCCTCCCATTTGAGAACAAAAGAAAAGTAAAACCCCTGTTATAAAGATATAATTAAGCAAAACAAATTTCTGCATTGGCCATATCCAAAACAACTCATCTCATTCTGCACATTTATTAAATTCCTCACCTCTCATATCAAGAGGTAGGTAGCATGTTTTATCATTAGTCCTCTGGAATCATGGTGGGTCATTACACAAATTAGTCTCTAATTCTTTCAAAGTTGTATGTTTTTACCATATTATGGTCATTGTATAACTTATTCTGTTGTTTTTGTTCACTTCACCCTGCATCAGTTCATGTAAGTCTTTCCAGGTTTCTCTGAAACCCTTCATCATTTTTTACAGCACAATAGTATTCCATCAGATTCCCATTCTTTGTCCTTTGAAAAGGAGCTATAAATGTTTTTATATATCCTTAGAGTTTGTTTTGTTTAAGAGTATACCTCCTTTAGTCTGCCCTTCCTCTAGTTCCCCCTTCCTTCTTCCTGCCTTTCCTTCCTATTTCCCTGTTGAGTGTATTGAATTTCTGTACCCAGCTATGTGTGTATATTTTGCCATCCTTTGACCAGTTCAGATGAGAATGGGGTTTGTGACAGTCACTCCCCCAATTTGTTTTTGTATACATGTCTACCTGTGCACCTTGATTTTGTAAGATAATTTTCCCTAACTTTACCCCGCTGTTCACCCTCTCTTCTCCTCTCTTTCCATTCTTTTCTTAGGATCATCAAGACATAATAGAACCACTCCCAGGCCTGTCCAGTTAGACTCCTCTGTGACCCCTGATAATGATTGGGTTCAGAGGGGGCACATGTATCATCACCCCATATTAGAATGTAAGGAGTTTAGTCCCTTATGGTTATTTATTTGTGTTTACCTTTTTAAGTTTCTCTCAACTCCTATGTTTGAACTTTATATTTTCTACACAGCTCTGGTCTTTTCATCAGCAATGCTTGGAAGTCCTTTATTGTATTAAAAGTTTATTTTTTTCCCTTGTAGGGTTATACTTAGCTTTACTGGATAAGTTATTCTTGGCTATAACTATATATCCTTTGCCTTCTGAAATATCATATTCCAAGTTCTCTGCTCCTTCATAGTGGCAGTTGCTAAATCATGTATCTCCTTAGTCGAATTTTTTTTTCTGGCTGCTTGCAGTATTTTTCCTTTGACCTGGAGCTCTAGATTTTGACTATAATGTTCCTGGGAGTTTTCATTTTGAGGTTTTTTTAGGAGATTGATTCTTTCTATTTCCACTCTGTCCTCTGGTTCAAGACATCTACACAGTTCTAAGATTTCTTAAAATATGATGTCTAGGTTCTTTTTTTGGTCTTAATGTTCAGGTAGTCCAGTTGCAAATTTCTTTCTCTTTCCTTTTGCTCATAGAGTTATTGGCTTCCACTTGGTCCAGTCTAATTTTCAGGGAGTTTGTTGCTTGGGCAAAGTTTTGTACCTCTTGTGCCAAACTGTTAAATTCTCTTTCCAATTCTTTCTTTCATAGCTCTCATTTTCCATTTTTTTCCTCTCATGCTTTTATTTCATTTATATTTTTAACCTTTTTTTAACTCTTGCTTCATTTCTTCCAGGAATTCTAGTTGAATTTGTGCACAATCTGTGTCTTTTCTTTGATCCTTTACTTGGAGATGTTTTAGAGTCATTTTCTTCTTCTAGATTTGTGTCTTTAGTATCCCTGTCACCATAACAGCTTCTCAAAGAGGGATTCTTTTTTTGTTTGCTTATTTTTCTAGCCTACTTCTTGACTTTGGACTTGACGTTAGTTCTGGGTTCTGTGAACTTCTGGAGGAGTTGATTCTGTTGCTGATTTCTTGGGATATTGAGAGTTGTGTTATTCCAGTTTCAGGAACAGCTCAGGCTTAAGATCTGTCCGAAAGCTTTCACAATGGTGTGATCCAGGGCAAAGTCTGATTGTTATGCCCTTGATTTGAGTCTACAAAATTCTTGATCTAAATTTGGGTCTAAACAACAGGACACTCCTGCTGGATTCAGCCACTGTCAGCCAGCTAGGAAGCTCTTCAGGTTCAGAGTGACAGAACTATAGTTTCCTTTTTGGTCTAGATTCCTTCTCCAGTTATTCCTCTGCAGGCTTCAGACTGAGCTAGAAGCTAAAACTAAGACACCCCCTACCCACTCCACCACCACCCACCCCCATTCCTGGGGTCAGAACTTATACCAATTCTACTTACTTCTGAACTTACTTCTCTCTCAGTATACCTCCTAAAACTTAGGATAACTCCTTACCCCCAGAGTGCCAACCCTGGGCACACATGTTCCTTCCTCAGTCCACTGTAGATCTGTGATCTGGAACTGGATACTGGGCAACAAAGCTACCAGATGGTACATATCCTTATTGTGGTGCCTCTGTATGGGTACTGGTCCTCTTCTTGCCCTCATGCACAGCTTCTCCCTGCCAAGGCAGGGAATACTCCATGCAGCTGCTCCCAGTCAGACACCATCTGTAGTGTCCACAGACCTCTCTGTTTCCCTATGCAAAATGAATCATTGTGGCTTTCTTGGATTACCCCATCAGAATTCAGTCTGGTGCATTTCCTAGATCTGTTTAGAGGAGTTTGGGGGTAAGGGAGGTAGAACTTGCTGTACTGCTTCCTGCTGCTCCACCATCTTGGCTTTGTCTTTCATATTTATTCTTTATATACAGATTTATGCATATCTTGTCTCTCCCAATAGAATGTAAACTCTTTGAGATCAGGGATTGTTTGATATTTTGACTTTGTATCCCTAGTACATGTCACAGTACCCAATACTAGGTATTATTAGAAGATGCTTAATAAATGCTTATTGATTCATTGATTGGTTTAATTAGCCTGTCAGATTGCCAGTTTTAGGTCTTCATCACAAAAGAGCCCAGTCACATGTCCTGAAACTTCATGGATTTAAGGCATTTCTTTGCTGAAAGCACCTAATAACAAAGTCTAACATGTAAATGGCCATTTATTTCACCCACAAGCCCTTTACTTTATGATGCCAGGCTTTTACCCAGGACGGATGTAATCCTACACCTCAGCTGTGCCATTGATGAGATTGTGAATGTTTACAGGATTTTTGAAGTTTCATTATTGTGTTAAATTGGTTGGGCATATTTGGAAAGAAAAGAGAAGGGTTTTTTCCAGGACAGAACAATAGTATTTCTTTTGGATATTGGTCAGTTCTACTTCAGTGACTGTCTTCTGTTTGGGATGTAGATTTTTTTCCCCTATCTTTTTTGAGCTATTCAGCATTCAAATTTGGGTCTAAATTTTACAGGAAAGATTCCCAGGAGGCTCGTTTGGTTTTGATTTGGGAACTGTCTTGAGGGGTTGTCTTCAGTCCCATCATAATGGCAGGCAACCAAAAACTGTATGTTGCAGTAGTCCCCCTTCACATAGCAAAGCTTATTCTCAAGTATCACGGAGTTTCCATAGGGCTGTGTCTGGACCAAGAAAAGAATCTTCTGAGAGGATTAAATTACTTCTAGCAAAAGCTGTACTCATTTACAAAATGACTTTTTGAATAAATACTTTCTCAAAAAATCAAAGATTTCTGAACCATGGCTTATAGAGAGGAAAAGTGAGGCTCAATTTGATAAAATATACCAAATTATCCCTTAATGAGACTGCTCCTCATAACTGTCTGCTTGTCTGCTTCCCAGTTTATTTTGCTGCCTCTGTTTCCCATGACTCCCTTGTAGCTAGTGAAATTCAGCAAAAGTAAACTGAGGCACATTTTCTCTAAGCAAGATAACAGTTTATTAACAGGGCATGAACCTATTAATAAAGGGGTGTAATGGCTGCCTCAGTTTCTCACCAAAAGACAAAGAATTAAAGGCACAACTCAATAAGCATAGAACAAAGAACAGAACAGAGTAGGTTAGAAAATGATAAAATTGGTTATAGGGTTGTCAGCATCATGGGGGTGAGGAAAGTGGACACACACACACACACACACCCCAGCTTAGAATAATGCGTTATGGATTTGTCGGACTCAGCTGCTTCTTGAAGCCGTTGATAGTGGACCAGGGATGGGGACTTACTGGCTTCTGGTGGGCTAAGACAACCTTTAATTGGGCAAGGATAAGCAGAGATGGGACCAGGTCAGCTTGTGTGCTTTCAAGGATAATACACAGATGTCAAAGAGTTTCTCAGAGGCTGAAGTTATGAGGGATAACAAACTTCCTTGGCACACAGTGATTTGCGTATGGCTCTAGGATAACAGTTCCCTTAAAATTAGGAGTGTTTTATGAGAATATTGAACTTCTAAACTTTGGCCCAGTTTTTCTTTAATTAATAGTGATCAGTAGGGAGAATAAACTGTGACATCTAACTTATGAGAGAAAAACAACTTTTGAACTTGTGAGTTTCTTCACTGAGAGACAAAGAAGAGGCTTAGGTTTGTTATATGAGACTACAGAACAAAATCATTTACAGAGTGGAATCATATGTGAAATACAGGCTCAAACTTACAAAATAAAATCACTTACAAAGTAAAATCAAATAGAAAATACATAATCAATCTGTGATTTTGATACCCTCCATAAAGTAGAAATGAGGGGTGACCAGTGGTGCAAAGTTAATCTCATATGTTCTTTTCTCCTTTCTCTTTTCCTTATTTTCGTATTTCCATATTGAGAACTTGGACCATCATATAAAGTATATGGTTCCACACAGCCCCCACCCCTACCACCTTCTGTCCTTTGTCTAAGAATTTTGCAAAAATGAGTTCAACTTCAGACCTCTGGTAGTAATGAAATGTACATTTTTGGACATGGCCATTATGAGATTTTGTTTTATTTATCTATGTACATTTGTTACAAAGTTTTTTTTTTCTTTTTTTCCCCTGAAATGGAAAGGAAGAGATGAGAGGGATGGGGGCATTGTGATAAAATTGTTCCCCCACACCCAGCAGGGACTCTTTGAAGTTTTATGTTGAATCTATTATGTACTTTAAAAGAAAAGCAAGTCCTACATAGTAGAAATTAGCATTTTTGTGTACAGTCCTCTCCTATTCTATGGTATGTGTGGAAATGCTGTTTTTATTCTGTGTTTAAGTTCAGGATTTTAAAAAAACCCTAGTAAAATAATCAGATTATGAACCGAAGATTGTGAACTTTGAGGCAAAACAGAGAAAGGATATATAGTAAACAAAATTTCGTTATGTCTTTGTGTGGCAATGAATAGGTTCCATTTTAGGTGTTCATCTCCCCTGAATGTTTTTTTTTTCAGCACTTTGTTAGCGAACGTAAATATGATGAGGATCTAGGACGGGTAGCCCGGTTCACATGTGATATTGACACGCTGAAGATGAGCATTGATTCATTTGGACAAGGTGAGGTGGTGAGACTGTCGGTGCTGACGAGGGTGGGTGAGAAGAGAAGGTCCTTCGAGTGGAAGGAGGGACAAGACATGAAGTGCTGGTTGAGTCTAAAGTACTGGTTGCTTTCCTGAAATTCAGTAATACAAGGCACTTAAATCTTCTTTGCTTAAATTTTTTCATCTATAAAAATGAGGCTGTGATGGTCATGGAATTTAGCATGATACAATGGAAATAAATTGAATTTAGACTCAGAAAAGCTGGATTTGAAACCCGGCTGTGCCACTTACTCCCTGTGTGACCTTGAGCCTATCATCTTACTTCTCTGGGCCTCAGTTTCCTCACCTGTAAAATAAGAGGCTTGGGCTCAGTGACTGCTAAGGTCCTTCCAGTCCTCAGACTGTGAGCTTTAGTCAGTGCTCTTAGCACCTGGTGTGAGCGATTCCGGCTCCGTAGATAGGACTCCTCAGGTCTTTTTGATTTTCTGTGACAAGTCATTGGCTTCTGTGTAAAGAATTTGGCTGGAGATCCTTTTAGGTTTTTTGCCTTAATAATAATAAAAGCTAGTATTTCTATAGTGTCCGTTATGTGCCAGGCAGAACACTGTGCAAATATTAACTCATTTGTTCTTCTCAAAAACCCCGGGAGGTAGATGCTATTACTATGCTCATTTTGAAGTTGAGGAAGCTGAAACAAACGTAAGTGGAGTCACACAGCATGTAAGTGTCTGAGGCCAGATGTGAACTCAGCTCTTCCTGACTCCCAAGCCATCTAAGTAATCCTAAAGGTGGAACGTTGGACCTGGTGTCCTGTTGAAGGAAGAGCCAATGATCTAGGTCTGTAATCCCTGATACTGAGGAATCTGAATCAGATGCATTGCTTGAGTTCAGGAGCATTGAACTGTGGTGAAGCAAGACCTTCCGAGCCATGTAATAAGGGGCCAACTGGCCCAGCTGAGAAAAACAGAGCCAATCACAGGTCTTATGCTGATCAGTAATGGGATTGGGCCTGTGAATTGCCACTGCACTTCTATCCTAGGCAAGCTAGGTAGAACTAGTCTCAGAGATCTTACTGTTAGTCCTATATTCAAAACAATTCTGGGAGAAATTTTCAAACCATTGAATAAAACATTTATTTGGAATCTCCCTGGCATGAGTTTATTTCTATTTTACTTGGAACTAGGAGTCATTTTTGTAAAGAAGGAAAGACTTTGGTAAAATATATATGAATTGTGAAGATTATTCCTACCCAGCTTTAACTCCTCTGTCTTGTTCCTCCTTTATAAAAATGTTTATTTTATAATGTTCCTTGCATAGGAACTTTTTAAGTTATTTGTTTTTAACTTTCTTTTTTTAAAATTTTAAGTTCCAGATTCTTTCCCTCCCTCCACTCCCCCACCCATTAAAAAGGCAAGTAATGTGATATCAATTGTACATGTGAAGTCATGTAAAACATATTTCCTTGTTAGCCATGTTCTTGCATAGGAACTTGAGAAAATTGCCTATTGTCCTATTTCCAGATTCAATCAGGTACTAGAACTTAAGTCCACAAGAGGGGAAAAAGTATTTGCCAAGAATCAGCAGTCAGAAATGAGGGGTGGGGGGGGTGGGTGGGAGGAAAGAGTACTACTATTCTCAGGTCTGTTCTTTGGTCCTAGATCTCCTCCTCAGTATTATAATTATTATTTATTCTCCATAGAATAATGGAGTAAGTTTATCACAAGGTTTTCTTACCCATACTCTTGGAAGATATATGTAAGGAAGACAATTCAGTTTTTAAAACAATTATTAAATACCTATTGTTTGGAGAGGAGGCAAAGAAGAAATTCTTCCCTGGGGGTCAGGGCCATAGAATTTTCCCTTTAATACCTCAAACTGTTTTTCCTGTAAAACGTCATCAGGCAGGGTTGTTTTTGGTTTTTTTTTCCCTTAAATTTCTCCTTGAGAAGTGAAGAAAGGGGGATGCTTCATCATTCCATGCCATTGGACATGAGCTGTTAATATTTGCCTTTCAGTGTCCCATCCAAAGAACAGCTACTCAACCAGGTCCCGGTGTAGCTCAGTTACATCTGTGTCGTTGAGCAGCTCCAGTGATGCAGCTGTTCTCTCCAGTTCCACCTGTGCCTCTGCTCCTAGCCTTACAAACGCCAACAAGAAAAACCCACCAGCAGGAGAGATGCCTGCAACCATAGCAAATCCCAGCAGCCGGTCCTACCAGCCTCATAGAGAGGTAACTTGATGTTCCCCATTGAGTTTGGATGAAAAGCCATGGAATTAAAATTCTGACAACTGATAACTCAAAAACCGCCCAGTTTTCAACATGTGTTTA
Organism: Trichosurus vulpecula; assembly: GCF_011100635.1. Taxonomy (NCBI): domain Eukaryota; kingdom Metazoa; phylum Chordata; class Mammalia; order Diprotodontia; family Phalangeridae; genus Trichosurus; species Trichosurus vulpecula. The sequence continues at coordinate 276,262,342 of NC_050577.1, read as the reverse complement.
GCCTGATTTCCTTCCGTCTTCACACCATTCTGAACCCCTAAAGTCCCACGTAGTTACAGAGGGAGCATTTGGTACGTTCTCAGCCACCAGCCAGTAGAGGTTACCGTTGCCAAGTGCTGCTACATTCTTCATTTTGGCAGTCGTCCTAGCTGCTGTGGGCTGAACTGCCCATTAATTACTCGCAGTGGGAATTGTGCACTGATCACAAAGTAGACAAGCACCACAAGTGGCAAGCCCACTAGAGAGCAGTAGAAGACACCTCATTTTAATCTTTCTTTTGAAAGCAACTCCTTACCAATATACCACAGGACCAATAGAAGAAAAGCGAAATGATTACGGCTGAGGTAGAGTAGATGGGGGAAAAAGCAATGGCCTGAAAGTTGAAATCAGACTCAGTCCTTGAGGGAAAAATTTTATCACTTAGTTTGGAGGAAGAACATTTTAGAAATCAAAATCAGTGTTGTTTTTTTATTAAGAACTTACAGCATGTGTTCCAATCTTAGTATCAAGGACACGGTAACTATACTATGCTGTAGGCTCTTTGGGTTCTAGTAAGAAAGAAGCATGTCACTTTGTATATAGCAGCGTGATTTCATCTCAAGTCTGTGGCATAATGAAGCACTTTGTAATAGTTTTAATTAATATCAAATAGGTAGGTATTCTCTTTCCAAGTTTCTTCAAATTATAAAAAGGTCAAGACAATGATATGACATCCATCCATGGTAGACAAGAACAAACCCTACAATGTGTTCCTTTGGTAGTATTCTCTTCCATATCTTCCCCAGCCTGTATGGCTAGAGGAAGTGAGTTCAAAAAGAATATTTCTTGGATAAAGAGGAGGTTAGGGATGGTAGAGATAGATTATAATAAACATTTAGTTTTCATGGGTTCTGATGCTATGGTTTGGGTTGGCGTGATTGATAGTTTTCTGCTAAAAAAAATCTTAAGAGATACGTAAGTTCCAGCCTGGGAATTCCTAAGTTAACACTTCTAAGGACAAGACACTGTTGCTAATATTTATTCAAGCCTGTCTTCGTTTCCCAGGTGTTGCAGGGGAATAGGAGAGGAGGGCAAGGCTACCGTCCCCAAGGCCAGAGGTCTAATGGCCCCACGAACCAAGTGCGACATGACAACATGGGCCGTTACCGAAATGGCTCATGGTATCCACCTGGGTCCAGGTATCAGAATGCTCCACAGTCTCCAGGAAACACAAATGAGCGAGGCCAGGCCCACTCAGCAGGGACCAATGGAACTGGAACCATCGTGGAACCAAGCCAGCCCAGCCCCTCATCCAAAAAGGGGCGTTCAGGCCCAAACACCACTGAAAATAAGGGGCTCCCTCAGCGCAAGCCCAGGGCCTGCCAGCCTGAAGCAGTGAACTCCTGAGGGGGATCCCATTAGGCTTCTTCCTTCAAATTGATAACTGGACTATAGGAAACTTGTAGTTAGGTTTAATAACAAAGAGAAGTTTACATTTATCATTTTTGTGCCACTCTAAACATTTTTGGTCTCTTCTTACCTCTGCTTCCCATTCCCTCTTTACTTTTTTCAGAAGGGAAACTGTTTTCTCTCTTGTGTTATCAAGTAAGATGGATCAGTCCGCTTGGTCATTTTCAACTGGGATCAGAGGCAGCTGTTGTTAAGTCTGCCTAAGGGAGGCAGTCCCCTTGCCCAGTACCCCATGCCTTCTCAATTCTCTTTAGAGGCCTGAATCATTGATTCCACTTTGGGGGCTGGATTCATGAGGGGTCCAGTCAGACCTCACCCTATTGTGTTTCTAGTCCAGGCAGATGCCACAAATGCCTCCCAGGATTAGCTAAAGGTGGGAGAATGCTTTATTGGTTGGAAGAAGAAGAATCTCAGACACATGTAGGATTCTGCCTCTGTTTCCAATGTGTGCTACAGACCCAAATTGGGTTTTCTGTCTTGCTTGGCACTATAACCTAGCCTGCAATCTCTTTTCCAAAAAAGTGAAAGCCTTTCTTCCTGTGATCTTAGACTAAAAACCAGGAGGCTGATGGGAAGTCATACAAGTAAAGTCAAAAGAAAAAAAAAGTTGCTATGTTTTAATGGGGGTAGGGGGTGGTAATCTTTGTTCTCTCCCCCCTCTCCTAAATTTTATGCTGATCCTGAACTAAATTTATAGCAGCATAATTAGCAATGCTGATACAAGGTGTTACCCATCAAAAAATTACTACTGTCACTCTTTATAGGTGTATAAATAAAAACAGTCGCATAAATGTTCCCACTTTTGGTGCTTCACAGCAGCAGTCAACTTCATTTCATTGTTTCTCTTCAGACCTGCTGGGGTAGAAGTCTTTTGTATGGTTTATTCTAGGCGAAAAGGAGGGTATCTTATTCCTAAGTCATCTGATCACAGATGTAGGGCCAGAAGGACCTTAGAGGCAATCTAGTCCATCCCAAGGAAGTTAAGCAACTTGCCCCAGGTAGCATTAGAAGGGGAAGCTGGGAGATGTCGGCCCAAGTCCTCCAAATTCAAAGCAGTACTCTTCCCATGGCACCACGCTGCCTTGATGCTTGGATTAAAAACCAAACTAAAATGGGAAAGGCAAAATAAGCAGATCTGCTTGTTCTCCGTGGGAAAAGGAGGAAAGAAAAGTCAAGGGTGACCTTTCAAAAGAGAGCTTACCAGGTTAGCACAGTCACCTTTACTGCCATTCCTCCCTAGTCAGCAAAGAGTAAGCCCCTGTTGTGTGCCAAGCACTTGGGCTAAATTCTGGAGATAAAAAAAAAAGCAAACAAGCAAAAACGGCCCCTGCTCTCAAGGAGCGCACATCCTAATTGTGCAAACAATAAGCAAAGATAGACACGAGACTGCGTCAGAGGGAAGGCACTGAGATTAAAGAAGCCATTGAAGGCTACCCTGGCCATCTTTCTCATATTCAACTGCAAGAAGAGTGAGCGTTAACAGTGTAATGTAGCCCTCCATGTACATGACAGAAAGCCATAGAATCCCTTCCAGAGCCTGTAATTTAAAAAGAATGGAGCTTTTTTGTTTCCCTTACATCTGAAACACAGACCTTAGCAACCATTACACTGTGGCCGGAGCTGAGCTACAGCTGTTGGAGGGACATATGTTTATTCGTGGTGTGTGTTCCCTCACTTGCATAGAAAAGTTTTTGTCTCAGGGACTGACAGATCCTAAGAGCGCTGTCCCCTCCTACTTAAATTGGAGATAATTTCATGTCCAATTAGCATAGCAGACTGCTAGGTAGAAGATAGTCTTTCCTGCTTTTCTGAATACTTGCTTAAAAAAAACAATCATAGAATCAGAACAAACCTTGAGGGATTATGTATCTTCTTTGTCACTTTATGAAAGTTACAACCAACATGTGAACCAATGAATATCCACGGTTTTTTTCAAGTTTTCCTTTAAGTTGATATGCCTTCATTCTGTTTCAGAATTAAATCTGCTTTGAGGAAAAGTTTAGACAAATTCGGAAAACCAATTTAAAATTAAAACCTGGCTCATCTAATGTCACATATCCCACGATTTTACCTTCAGTGAAGATTTTAGTTTTGGGAGAAAAGTATGAAATTCTTAATGGTCTAGAACAGCAGTTCCTAAAAATAATGAAGGCAGATTCTTGGTGCCACCCAGAATCCTTCCTTCCACTAAGAAAGGAAGAAGGGAATAAGCATTTATGTAATACCTTATTATGTGCCAGGTAGTGGTACAAATATTTGATCCTCAAAATAATCCTGGGAAGCAAGTGCTATTATTATCCCAATTTTTCAGTTTGGGAAACAGGCAAACAGTTAAGTGACTTGCCCAGGGTCACAGCTGGTAATATTAGAGGTTGAATTTGAACTTGGGTCTTCCTGACTCCAGACCCAGTACTCTAGCCACTGCATCACCAGCTACCACTAGGAAACTTTGCCTTGATGGCCCTAAAACCTTCCATTCAGAGATTTTGTTGTCCACTGCCCAGAGCCCATTTAGGCTCCAGAAACAGAATAGAACCTACATTCAACAAGTATTTCTGTATTCCTGTCTGACATGTTTCAGGGTACTGTGCTCAGTCATAGGAAATACCACCCCCCCCCCAAAAAAATACTGAAGGGAGGGAAAAGTGCATTATAGGAATAGAGGTAAGACTGTACAGAGGAACAGGTGAAAAACAGTATGCCAACCAATGTGTATGAGAGGGAATGATGTGAAATCAGCTCCCACCCTAAGAAGAGCTTTTATGTTCTAAGTTGAAGAGTTTGTATTTTATTAAAGAAGCAGTCGTGATCCCCTGAAGATTGGGAAGGGAGTGGTGGGTGGGGGTAGTGGGGAGAGTGGAGGTGAGAGGAAGGGCATGGTCAGACCTATACCTGTAGATGTATCTTCAAAGTTTTGTGAAAAATTGGAGAGGGGAGACACTGGAAGAGGGAGACAGACCAGTTGGGAAGAATTACCAAGTAAAAAGTGATAAGGGCCTCTGCTGCCTGGGTGAATGATCTGAAGGGAATGGAGATGAAGGATGTAGAGATAAAATAGACAGCTGGTCAGTTGGTTGACTCTGGGGATGAGGAAGGGAGAGGAGTTGAGAATGAATTAAGTCGCAAACCTTGGTAACTGGAAGGCTGGTGTCCTTGACAATAGAGAAATTTTGAGGACAGCAAGGTTTAACAAGGAAGATGAGTTCTGTTTTAGACACATTGAGTTTGAGATGCTAAGGGAACATCCATGTAAAAATGGGAGAGTGCGCACTTGCTAAGGCAGAAGTGGAGCTCAGGAGAGAGGTTAGACCTGGACATACAGATCTGGGAGTCATCTGCAGAGGTAATGAGACCATTGGAGCTGATGAGAGAGGAAGTACAGAGAAGAGAAAAGGTTCCAGGATGGAGTCTGTACCCCATGTTAGGGTATGAAGTAGTCAGGCAGTGAACAGAAAACAGTGTTAGGAAAGCCCAGGGCAGAGAGAGTATCCCTTAGAAGAAGCTTCACAACTCATCCACCTATGGTCCAGTGAAAGTTGTGTATGTAGTTGAAGAGAGAACATACCAGAGACTGTGTCAGAATCCCACAATCTAAGCGCAGGGCATCTTAATTTTTTGTATGTGTCATGAAAGTCTGGTGACGCCTATGGACTCAGAATTCTGTTGGGGTTTTTTTAATTCATAATTGAAGAAAATGCATAATTTCAGAGGCTAGTGAAAACAAAGATGATTTTTTTTTGCCCCATTCAAGTTCAGATGCCCTTGAAATCTACCCACATACCTCTTGAGGGTCTGTGGACCCCTTAGTTAAAAACTCCTGCATTTAATGCAATTTGGATGTAAATACATGTCAGTTCTGCAGCATCCCCCCAAAGTGGTCATCAAACCACTAAAGGATCTCCAGTGAGGAAGAAGCTACTACCTCAATGCAGCGTATTGCATTTTTGAATAAATATAATTGTTAGGGTGTTTTTCTTTTCATCAATCTCAATCTGAACTCCTGCTGCTGCTTTTATTCCTAGTTCTGCCTTCTGGGGGGCCAATAAAACATTTCATTCTTTCCTATGGCAGCCCTTTAAACATGAAGACAACTGTCTTGTTTCCCTACTAAGAGAAGTCTTTGATTCAAGTTGAACACCTTGGACATCCTTCAGCATCTTGGCTGTGCTCCTCTGAACCATCTCCTGCTCATCTGTGTCCTTCCTAAAATTTTATTTCCAAACTTGAACATCATCAACTGTGGGTTTGACCATAGAAGAATGCAGTGGGACTATTAATAATAAAGTTTACAAAGCACTTTACATGTGTTATCACACTTGATTCTCACAACAACCTCGTGAGGTAGGTGCCTCTATTATCCCCGTTTTATAGATGAGGAAACAGGCCTAGATAGGTTAAGTAGCTCGCCCAGAGTCACATTGCTAGTGAGCTACGGAAGGATTCAAAAACTTGGGTCTCCTAATACTCCATTGTGCCCCCTCTATTACCTCCTTCAGTGTGGGCACTGTTCCTCCCATTGCATTTGTTTTATTGGCTGTCATAACACACTATTGTCAAGTGGTCTACCAAAACCCACTTCTTTTTCACATGAACCTTCTAGTGGTACTTCCCTTATTTTATACTTTTGAAATCGATTTAAACCTAAGCCTAAGATTTTACATCATCCATTTTAAAGTTTAAGCATTCATCTTACTAGATTGAACCCAACATTCTAGGCTGTTGAAATCTTTTTGGATCCTGACGTCTAACGTGCTATCTGCCAATTTGATAACCGTGTCATCTGTGTCATTGAGTGATGGATGACAGTGTCACCGGCACAGGATCAAGAACAGACCCCCAGAACATACCACTAGAGTCCTTCCTTCCAAACTGACATAGACCCATTGACTTCTCAGGGTTTGGCGATTTGAGCAGTTTTAAATCTGCCTAATTACTACCATCTAACCCACATCTCTCCATCTTTTCCCCAAGGAGAGTAGGAGAGGCTTTGTCAAATGCTTTGCTAAAACCCAGGCAGACCATAACGGTATCCTTCCTGAAAACACTGCATCCCTAGCCACCCTCTACCATACTGCATGTACCTTCCTTCCTACAGCTGGTCCCTCCCACCCACTACAATAAGCTGAGAGGGCAAGTGGGTGTGTTTTTAAAAGATCCTAACTGCCATTTCCAAGTCCTCCCTGAATACTTCCACTCAGTGATCTCTTTTTGTCTTGAGTTTCTAACCATTCAAATATTTCAGGGATCCACATCCTAGTGGCAGTTATCTTCCAGACCTGAGGCAATTCTCCCTATTTTCTGGAGTTCAGGACTAAGCAAATGGTCTTCCTTTCTACGCTTCGAACACCTTCCTTTATACTTCAATTTTACATGTTGATTTCCTTTCAACTTTATATGTTGATTTCCTTTCAAATACCCTTACTTCCCAGTTGGTCAACTTCCCCCACTTGTGATCTATACTTTCACTCGGTCACACATAGCCTTGATCTCATCAACCAGTATTACACCTCCAGCATCCATAACTCAGTAATTCCTTTAACCCATAGTCTGTTCTACTGTCTTTCACTTACCCTTCCTAGGCCTACTCTATCATCTCTGCAAGTTCCAGTTACTCTACCCTGTTCTCCCTTTCCTATTTTCAAAATCTTGACTTTTTAGTTAGCCAATCAATTTTACATTATTATCAACCCTTGAATCTGTTACTCAATTCTATCATTGATCACCCCTTTCAAACTGCAGCCCTGAATTATTCCCACATCCACCTCCTCCACTACTGTTTGCGTAATGTTAAATGCTGTTGGAGAAATCCATACAATTATGCTTGGATGCCCTATAAATTTGTTACCCAAATCTCAGCTGGGCTCCCACTACTGCGCAGTAATCTTTTTATTCTTTTTTGATTGACCATCAAACTGGCCAAGTGGCTCTTTTTCTCTCCTCTCTTCAAGCCACAGACTCTACTCCCCAATTCCTCACTTCAGATCTGTTCTTTTTAAAATCCCCATTCTTCAATCTCAGTGAAAAAGGTGGTCCCTCTCATCAATGCCAACCTGTCTACTTAGGAGCCCTTGAACCCATCCCCACCTATCTTCTTCAGTACTTTGAACCTTCAGTCTTCCTCTCTTCCAAATTTTCGACCTCTCCTTATCCATTGGCTCCTCTGCTGCCTACAAATATGCCCAGATCTTCCTCATCCATAATAAACTTTTACTTGATGCTACCATACATTCAAACTCACATCCTCTATGTTCTTCCTTCAAGCATTTTTAAGTACCTATGTGTTATGCATCACGTGTGGTGCTAAGGATGCAAAAAAAAAAAAACCCGAGTGAAAAAAAGGCCTGACTTCAAGCTTATAGTATAACCAAGGAAGACATATGTATATATACATACATAAAAATGTGTGAGCACACATTTCCATGCATGCATAATGGGGCTGTGGCATCGCCCACACTCACCTCTCAGCCTGCTATGTAAATGATTTCCATATTCATTGTCATCACTCCTAGTTCTGAGGTAATACAGGGGTATGTTTGGATATTTCTTCATTAATGACTAAATTACATCATCTTTATCTTAATTAGTTCAGAGTTGCAAGACCAGTTTATTCATTTAATAAACTGGAAAACCTTTCGCAAAGTGGTTTCTCATATCTCCTCAAAACCCTTAATCTCCCATAAGTAAATAATATTCAAGTTACTAGATACATGACATATTAACAATCTAATAACACAAAGAAATAATTATTTATAATCTTTTATTTGTGAGAATGATCAAACCCACAGCCGCCTCCAACCTTACTGTACCTGCAAATGATCTCTCCTTCTAAAAAGAGTTCCACCATTCATTTTTCTGAAGGTACCAAGCAAAATCTCCTCTTAAGAATCCTGTTTGACCTCATCATAAAATAAAGGTTAAAGTGGTTTCCTCAGTCATCGATTATTAAGTGTTTACTATGTGCCAGGCACTTTGTTGCACAGTGGGGATACAAAGAAAAACAAAAACAGTCACTGTTCTCAAGGAACTTACATTCTAATGGAAGAGACAACATGTAAATAAATCCATACAAGATAGGGAGAAGATTCCTCCCTCTCTTTCTCTGTCTCCATCTTCCCTGTAGCCATGACATAAAAACAGCATCTTCAGCTTTTCTCAATAGTTTCTTCAAACTGACAGTTTAAAAAGGCCATTTCCACATCATTCCATTTGGCTCTTAAAGCTGTAGTAACAGTTACTATAGCTTCTGTAAGAGAAGCTTTTGAAACAGGTGTTACATAGGAATATGCAAAATAGTTACAATTTTGAAGGGGAAAGCACTAACAGATGGGAAGATCAAGAAAAGCTACATCTAGAAGGTGGTGCTTGAACCAAGCCTTAAAGGAAACTAGAGATCTAAGGGATGGAAATGAGGAGGGAATGCATTCCAAGTCTGGGGCACAGCTAATACAAAGCCTATAAAGACCGCAGATAAAGATAGGGTGTGCCACATGTGAAGATTAGTTAAAGAAGCTTATCTGGCTACTCCATGTGGATGAAGGAGAATGATGTGTAATACAACTGGAATGGTAGGAAAGGAGACAGATTGTAAAACATTTTAAATGACAAAATTTACATATGACTCGAGATAATAGAAAGCCACAAGAGTTAGACCTTTGCTTTAGACTCTGACAGCTCTATGGAGAATAGGTTGGACTAGGAGGAGACTTGAGGTAGAGATGAATTAGGAGACTAGAGAAGAGATGATGAGGAATATGGTTGTGGCTGTGTGAGTGGAGAAAAGGAGGAAAATGCAAGATTTTGTGGAGGTAGAAAAGAGGATTTGGCAACTGATTGGATATGTGGGGATAGCGGAGAGTCAAGGAAGCACCAACATCTCCAACTTGAGTGACCAAGAGGATGGTGATGCTCTCAAGAGTAATAAGAGTTTCATAGAAAGTAACGATTTCATTTTAGGCTTGTTGAGTTTGAGATGCCTATGGGACATCCAAATCAAAATGTTTGACAGGCAATTTGGTGATGTGAGACTGGAGGTCAAGGAAGAGACTAGATACATAGATCTGATAGAGATGATACTTAAACCCACATGAGCTGATCCCACTAGGAGAGGGATTATAGTGAGAGAAGAGAAAGCAGCCCAAGACAGAGTCTAGGAATACACCAGCAGTATTCTGGCGCCAGCTCAAACCAGCTCTAGAGAACTGACTGTAAAATTTTCAATGGGAGCATTTATACCTCAGAAATTAGCAAATGCTACAAATCAGGGCTTGATTTATTGTTCTCTTAATTGTTTAGACTTGAGAAGTGATGGAGAAAATGTTAATAAAGCAGATTAAATGTAAAAGTGTATTGTGTGTATTTTTTCCCAAAGAGTCATTTATTAAATATTTACCAGCACACTCTTGGGGTACACACACAGTTAGGTGGTGTGATATGTATCGTGGTCAGAAAGGAGACTGAGGAGTGGTCAGACAGGTAGGATGAGGACAAAGAGAGAACAGTGTCATAAAAATTCCAGAAGGAGAGTATCCAGGAGGAAAAGGTGGTTGGACTATTTGGCAATAAATTGGTAATTTTGGAAAAAGCAGTTTCAATAGGAAGCCATGTTCCAAAGGATTGAGATGAATACCAGAAGTGGTCTCCTTTTTCTAGAAATTTGGCTGAGAAAGGAAATACATGTGTGGGCATGCACACACACATATACATATATATATGTACACACAAATATACACATATAATATATATATATATATATGTATGTATGTATATCACAACAGCTTGAGGGGATAGTGTGGTCCGGTGAGAATTGTTTGTTGTTATTTTGTAAGGACAGAGGAGACTCAGATGTGTTTGTAAGCAGCAGGGAAGGAGCCAGGAGATGGGGAGAAATTGAAAATGAGAGAAGAGACAGAAAGAGAGAGAGAAATTGATTACAGGGACAATCTGATAAAGAAGATGAGAGCGGTGGGAACAAGGGTGAACATAGGCCTTGTCGAGGAGAAAGGCTCTATCAGAGACTGAAGTAAAGGAAGAGGCGAAGTGGAAATGATGCTAAGGGCTTGTGAGATGTAGAAAGGGGAAAAGAGGGAGCTCACAAGATATAGCCTCAATTTTCTCAGTCAGATATAAAGGCAAAGTCCTCATCTGACAGGGTGGGGGAAGGGTGGTGTTGGAGGCTGTAGGAGAGAAGAGGTTTGGAACACCGTTATGGAGGGTAGTGGTATAAAGAAGGAGAGAAAAGTGAAAGGATTGTCTCGCTGCAGTGAGGGTCTAGCTGCGATTAGATAGCATAAAATTGTATTGGGACTCAGTGAACATGGATGTATGACTTTCTACACCTCTGTTTATCAGCAACCAAGTAGGATCAGAGGAGGTGGATGATAGGAGTAATCCAGGATTAGGATTTGTTGAGGCACGAGTGGTATTAATATAGGAGAGCAAAGAATAAATTCAACTGATGAATGAACAGAGGTGATGGCCTAGAAAAGTACTAAGGGACAGAAGTATTGGAGATCACACTGAGGAGAAATAGAATGATATAAAGGCATGGTCAAATGAAGGAATTTCAGAGTTCTTGATCTCAGAAGTGTAAGAGTAGGTCATAAAACTGAGTGGAATAAGGAAGCAGAACTTGAAGGTCTGAAGGAACATCATCTGCATGAATTACAAAGTTCCCTAGTGTAAGGGCAGGAATTGTAGCAGAAAGGAAAGGAAAACTGTGAGCCAGGAACTAAACTTTTAGAGAAATAAGGAAAAAGTGACCTGAAGGCCAGTAGATAACTGCCAGCAGGGTCTGGATGTGGCACTAAATTTCTATAGTGTGAACCTCAAAGGAGGAGAGGTTGGTGAGGGACGGCAGCCAGGAGAGAGTTAGAAATGATCATGGGAAGCAAGAAGTCCTCCAAGTCTCCATCCAAGATTAGTGGCTCCTTGTCAGGCCTCATCCCTTCCAAAACCAAACTTCTAGGAAAAGCTTTCTGAACTCATTGCCTCCACTCCCTGGCCTTGCACTGACTTTTCAATCTCCCCCACCGCTCAACTGCAACTGTTCTCTGCAAGGTCACCAATGATCTCTATTGCTAAATCCAATGGTCTTTCCTCAATCCTTGTCTTGTTTGCAGCATTTGACGCTGCTGACCGTGTCTGGGTACTTTCTTCTCCCTGGGTTTTTACTCTCTTCTACCTTTCTGGCCCTTCTCAGATTCCTTTGAAGGGACGTTATCCGTATTTCCCACAACTCTACCCCGTACACAGGTGTACCCCACCTCTCTTGGTTTCTTTGGGCCTTTTCTCTCTAAACTCCCAGTGACTTCATTGACTCTCATAGATTCAACTATCACCCCTGCACATGACTCCCAAATCTTTGTCTCTATTCTTCATCGGTCTCCGGACCTCTGGTCTCTGAATCTCCCACCCAAATTGAACATGTCTAAAACAGTTCATTATCTTTCCCCAAAATTCATCCCCTCCCTATCACGACAAGGACACCACTGTGCTTCCAGTCACCCAGGTCTATACCCTAAGAGTTGTCTTCTATTCTTCATTGCCTTTATATAGCATTCTCCTGTATTCAATCAATTGCCTTTTTGCAATTCTGAACCTTACTGGTTCCACCTCTTCAACGTCTCTCACACAGTCACTCATACCACAATTACCCTAGTTCGAGTGGAACCTGGACTTCAACACGTAGAATATTGAAATTTCCCCCAGTTTTTCTCTCTTCTAGTCTCTTTTGTCTCCAATCTGTCCTCTACACAGTTGCCAAATGGATAATCCTAAAGCATTGGTCTGATCATAACACTCACCTACCCAGAAAGCTTCAATGACCTTCCCATTGCCTCTAAGATAAAATATAATTCCACTGCTTGCTTTTTTAAAGGCTTTCACAATCTAGTTCCAATCTTTCTTTCCAAACTGATGCTACACTACCTTCCCTCATGTATTCTATAGTCTTGTCACAACTGGGCACCTTTCTGTTCCGTGCAGACAACGTTCCATTTCTTTCCCCAGTGACTTGTCATCAACTCTCCCAACGCCTACAATGCTTTATAACCTCAACACCACTTAGAAATCTGATCCATCCTATCTCAATACACTGAAATCTTGCTCTTCCCAAATCAAGGAGGTACGTTGATCCACACCCAGTTTTCCTCTCTTCTATCACAAATTCTTTGTGGTCACTTCACTCCAGATTATATAATAAAGAAACAGAGTCTGAAGAAGAACTCAATCCTTCTGTTTAAAGGACAGGGTCTCACAGGACCAAACTCAGCTTGCACACATAGGCCCAGAACAAAAGGGTCCTTTAGAAGGGTATGGAGAAGAGTGAATGTCCCAATCCCCATCCCCTCCCCCTGCCTCCGGGGCCCAGGAACAGTTTTAGTTTTGTTAAAGAAGGATAAAATTATTAGGCAACGTAAGATATTAGTTGATACAGTAGATGTCCAGATAAATAAAATCCCCCATCACTACTACACCATTCCTCTGTGCCAGCCTGGTCATTTATTGTCCAAATTCCTTATTTATCTCCTATTTCAGTCCAAGTGGTTTAAGCTATATCCCAAATGTTCTACACCAGTGGTATCAAAATTAAATAGAAACTTGGGCTACCAAACCCCACATATGGATCCCTATGGGCCATATATTCACTTAGAAAACCACTTGCTAATGTTATCTATGCTCTACTGTGTTTTTATGTATTTTGTTAAATATTTCCCAATTAACATTTTTAATCTTGTTCAGGACTTACTTGGGAATGTTGTGAGCCATAATGTGGCCTGCAGGCCACTGTTCACTATTTTTCTCCCCTCTGGTTCCTGGATTTCCTGACATGAATATGTAATCTTTATATACAATATTTTACATACAGCCTTCTTTAGAAACAAAAGTACATAATCCTTCACTACCACCCAATCCGGAGGATGACCAAGGTCCAGAAGACCCTGGTCACCACCCCACATACCACCTGCTCTGCTCCCATGCAGCCCAGCAATGGTCCAATGGCCAAGGCCCCGAATATACTATCCCTACAGAGACTACTAGCATTACGACGATGAGAAAAGTTGTAGAGGAGCCCAGATCTCCCACGTAAAGTAGCAGCAAATATCTGAAAAGGTCAAAGGTAAAATAATAAGGAAAAACAAAGAGAAAGTGAAGCTAGCTCCTTTATTCAACTCAGAACTACACAAAAAAAACCAGCCAGAATCTGACAGAAGGTAGGAAAGGGTTTGTATCATGGAAGCCAGAATAAGCTCTGATTAACAGACCTGAAGTCTATGAGTGCTAGCAAAGAAGCAGAACCAGAGAAAATACATAAAATCAACAAAGAAACAGGTGTAGATAGGGAAGAGAGAGAGCAAACTTGGGGAGGGAATAGTCAAAAGGGAAGTGAATATCAACTTTGGAAGGTGTGTCATAAAGTAAGAAATAGAAAGAGAAAAAGATGCATAGAGACAGAGAGAGAAACAAGAGGGAGGAAAGAAGAAGGAAGGAAGGGATAGAGGAAGAAAGGAAAGGAGAAAGGGAGGGAAGAAGGGAGAGAAGAAAGGAGGGAGGGAGGATGAGAGAGAAAACCAAATATTGGGCTCTGGGGGAGGGAACAAAATCAACAAAAGTATAAAAGCAGACAACTTTAATTGTAAATTATTGGGCTGGTCAAATTCCTTCTCTTTCTACAAATCTTTTTTCTTTGCAAAGAGAGGGACAGCTATTTAAACTATTATAGCTTAAAACCACACCAAGATTTTTGGGACACTTTACATAAAAGAATTTTTTATGCTTCAGGAAAATTTAGAAAAGTAGGGGTAGCAACCATGATCTCAGACATGACAACAGCAAAAAGTGACATGGTTAAAAGAAATAATCAGGGAAAATAAATCATATAGATAAACTCAGCATATCTATCAGTACTTAACAGGTATTTACTGAATGGCATAGATTCAAAATAATTGAAAGATAGTTCATTGAATTACAGGGAGAAATAAATAATAAAAGTATCATAATTGGGGCCATTAATATGCCCCCTTCCCATCCCAGCCAAATATAACAAAAACACAAATAAGAAAGTTAAGGACCTGAATAAGATTTCAGAAAAACTAAATATAATAGCTCTCTAGTGATTACTGAGTGAAAATAGAAAAGAATATATATATTTCTTAGTTCTTCATAGCACCTTTACCAAAAATATTGACCATTTCTTATGGCATAAAAACTTCATAAACCAAAGAAGAAAAGCAAAAATGTTAAACACATCATTTACTGAATACAATACAATAAAAATAATAACTAATAAAGGGTATTTGGAGAAATAATTCAAACTTAAATACAGACTAAATAATTTAATCCTTAGGAGTTGGTGGGTCAATAAAAATATATTAGCAATAGATAATTTTATCAGAAAATGACAACATAAAATAAATATACCAAGATTTCTGAAATGCAGCCAAAGCAATCCTAAGGGTAAAACATAACTTTTGACATTTTTTGTTAATTGAGAAGAGAAAGAACAAATCAATGAATTAGTCACGCAACTAGAAGAGCAACAAATGGCCCCAACTAAACACAAAACTAGAAAATTTGAAGATCAAATAAATAAACCATTGAATAATAAATAAAACTAGGTGTTGCTTTATCAATTTTAATAAATAGGCCATTAGGTGATCTAATTTTAAAGAAGAGGAAAATAAAATTGCCAATATCAAAAGTAGTATTTTTTATTTACTATATTTAGTTTTCAGCGTTGATTTTCACAAGAGTTTGAATTACAAATTTTCTCCCCATTTCTACCCTCCCCCCCACTCCAAGATGGCATATATTCTGGTTGCCCTGTTCCCCAGTCAGCCCTCCCTTCTGTCACCCCACTCCCCTCCCATCCCCTTTTCCCTTCCTTTCTTGTAGGGCAAGATAAATTTCTATGCCCCATTGCCTCTGTATCTTATTTTCTAGTTGCATGCAAAAACTTTTTTATTTTTGTTTCTGAACATCTATTTTTTAAAACTTTGAGTTCCGAATTCTCTCCCCTCTTCCCTTCCCACCCACCCTCCCTAAGAAGTCAAGCAATTCAACCTAGGCCACATGCGTATCATTATGTATAACCCTTCCACAATACTCATGTTGTGAAAGACTAACTATATTTTACTTCTTCCTAACCTATCCCCCAATATCAAAAATAAAAAGGAAGAATTCACAACAAATTTTAAAAAATTATTTTAAATTATTTTACAAATTATGTACCAGCAAAACTGACAACTTCAATGAAATAGATGACTATTTACAAAAATACACAAAATACCCAGGTGAATAGAAAAAAAAAATTAGAAAATTTAAATAACAGTCTCTGGGAGAAAAAAATTTTAAAAGCTATAAAGGAACTCCCAAAGAGGGAGGAAAACCTAGGACCAGATGGATTTACAAGTGAATGACATTAAATATGAAAAAATAATGACTTCCAATATAATATATTTGCTTGAAAAAATAGGGATAGAAGGACCTTACCAACCTCCTTCTGTGAAATATAGTCCTGATACCTAAAACAAGGAGAGGTAAAGAAAATAAAGAACTGTAGACCTTTATTTCTAATGAATAGTATAAAAATAATGACTAAATTACTAGCAAGGTTAGACCAGTTTGGATTCATACCAAGAATTTAGGGTTGGTTCAATAAGTTGCTAGGTAGTGACAGAGTGCTGGACCTGGAGTCAGGAAGACTTAATTTCCTGAGTTCAAATCTGGCCTCAGACACTTACTGGCTGTGTGACCCTGGGTAAGTCACTTCATCCTTTTTTGCCTCAGTTTCCTCATCTCCAAAATGAACTGGAGAAGGAAATAGCAAAGCACTCCAGTATCTTTGCCAAGAAAACCCCCAATGAGGCCATGAAGAGTTGGACATGACTGATATGACTGAATGACAAAAGCAACAACAGCCCCAAAGAGACTAAAGAAAGAAGAACATGCACAATGTGCCCATGTGCACAATTTTTTTTTTTTTGCGGGGCGGGGGGGAAGGCAGGGCAATTGTGGTTAAGTGACTTGCCCAAGGTCACACAGCTAGTGTGTTGGGTGTCTGAGGCTGGATTTGAACTCAGGTCATCCTGACTCCAGGGCCAGTGCGCCACCTAGCTGCCCCTACAAAAATATTTTTAGCAACATTTTCTATTGTTGGAAAGAAATGGAAACAAAGAGGGAACTTGTTAATTGGAGAATGACCAAATAAATTATAGTAGATGATGAATGAATAATGAATATATTGGATATCGAATACAATATAATGGGTTGTTGTGTCATGAGAAATCGCAAAAGGAACAGATTCGAAGAAACCTGAGATCTGTATGAACCACTACAAAGCAAAGTGAGTAGGACCAGAAGAACAATTTATGCAATGACAAAAATCTTGTAAAAAAAATTCATAGTGAAAGACTTAAGGACTATGATCCATGCAATAATCAGTCATAACTCTAAAGGGCGCCAACCTCTTGGCAGGAAAGTGGTGAGCAACTACAAGTAAAGAATGAGATATTCATCTTCAGCTACTGCCTGAAGGTGATTTGTTTTGCTTAAACTGTGCTTGTTATGAGCACGAACTCTTATTTGGGGGCAGGGAGAGTTATGGGTGCATTTTACAGGAAGGGATATTAATACCCCCCAAAAAAGTATCAATAAAATGTTTTAAAATACACAGAAGAAAACTCAGAAGGGAATACAAAAAAGCCAAATTGTGCTGGAAACACCATATGTGAAAATTAATATGTACTTTAAAAAACGAGCTATAAATAAGAGACGGATATATAATCTTCTTTTCTGTCCTTTGAAAGTTCAGTGTTTATCAAGTTAGTAATAACAAAGGAGTTTTTTTTTAAAAAGAATAGTTATATTTTAGACATTGGTCTCACACCAATTCTAAGTAGATTCTTAGATCATAGCTTTAGAGCTGAAAGGCACTTAAAAGGGATCTGGTCCCACCACCTTATTTTTACAGAGGACTGAGACTGAGAGGTTAATGACTTGCCCATAGACACACAACTAGTAAGTCTCTGAGTCAGAATTTGAACTCAGGCCTCAGATATTACCCACTATACCATCTCATTCTCACCTTGCATTAGGATCTCTAATTTACTTTGCTTATTACTTTATGTGTTTGTGTATAGATAGCTGAGGCCACAGCTTCTATAGCTGGTTTCTTCCTTGTATTTTGTCCTCTGTGAATTTCTGGGTATTTCTACTGTTCTCCCAACTTTGTAGCTATTCTCTATGATAATTAACTTGGTAGATATGTATAAGCAATTTTCTCCCTCCCACTTTCTTTTTAGCTTAAAGCTTTTTTAAAAAAGATTTGCAAGACTCCCAGAAAATACATTTTTGCCAACCTTTATTAATAAACATTTCTTTTTGCTCATTTTATTTGGTGTTTAAATTCAGATTTTTAAATGGGAAAACATTTTTAAAAGCAATTTCATTTTCCCTGAAAATTTCAAGAGCAGAAGGACATTTGAATCTATTTACCTTGTCTTCTAAAAGGGAGACTAGACTATGATTTTTACTTAGCCATGGCAGAAAATTTCAATTTATTATGTATTTACTATTTACAAAGCACTTAGTAACTATAGCGTGTGACTATAAAATTTTAACTTGAGAGTTGACACTCAGCATTTTTTTTAGCAACTTCTCATCTCATTAGCACCTTGATATGAACAGCCAACTTTTTTTTTTCCTTGTCTTATCAATTTGGTCTTCTCCTCTCCCATTTAAACAGCTATTTAATAATAATCATAGGTTTGATCAGTCTGAAGCATTTATTTAGAATTGAAAAGGATTTTAACGGTTATCTACTCCAACCTTTCATTTTACAGATGAAGAAACTGAGACCCCAGAGAGGCTAAGTTAAATGACCAAGGTCACATAGGTAATAAGTGAAAAAGCCAGAATTGGAACCCAGGCCCTCTGACTCCAAAGTCAACACTGTTTTCATTGCACTATAGTTATAATTCATAATATATACAATAACAGACATAATAAATGTTTGTTAAAATAATCAATAAGCACAAACATTAACATTTACAAAGGACAGAAAAAGAAGATTCCATATGAAACAATCTGCCATATGCAATTTGCTTTTTAAAAATATATACATTAAATTTTATATGCTGCTTTTCTTGTCTAGATCCCCTTCTGAATCTTCTTCTGCTCTTTTTTGTGCACCTAAAAAGATTTCATTGACAGTCTTTTCTTTCTGTTTTCTTTAGCGTATGTGTCATTTTTTTCATCACTATTAAAACTCCCATTCCCTCAATTCTATTGTTTAATGGGTAAGTTCAGCCCTTTGATATTCAAGGTTACAGTTAAGTTTAGTTTCCTCTCTATCATATCCTGTTATATTGCCTTTAAAAAAAATTCAGCGCAAGACATGGTTAACTTCTTTTTTTCTTGTAACAATTTTATGTTAGTCTCTACAGTGAGTACACATAAGCCTTCCCTTCCCAGATGAAACACTTCTCTTATTCAACTAGAGAACAATGAGGCATGGTTGGTTGATTGATCGATTAATTGTGGGAGAAGGAAAGTGTAGCAATGGCTTAATGGCCCTGGACCACAATGGACCCAGTGGTCTTTTATCCTGGGAACCTGTCTGGCCCTCTTCTTCCCTGGTGCTTGAGAGAGAACTAACACCATACACTACCATCACAGGACCCTTGAGAATGGAATCCTCAGTCAAATGGTACGGTATTCCTATCATATGTACACTAAATTTCCATTTCTTCCTTTTCTAGTACTGAGTAGGGCTGACTAGGTGAAAATCTCCTTCCTTTGCTACTTTTCTCCACTCCCATGTCCTTACTCAGTTTTGTCTACTTCTCTTTTCCCTTCTGGAATCCCCTCTGTGATAAAGTTTTTTGAACCTCATCAACAGGTTTTCAAGATGCTCTCTGAGGTCATTCATCACAGACAATGGACTTTTTTTTCTAAATTTGTCCTAAAAGTTTGATCTTGTGTCACTTCTTGGACACATCCCACATCCTGCTTATGAAATGAGACTACAATTGTCTTCTTGGGTTTGTTTCTTTTTGGAGGCGGGAAGGCAGGGCAATTGGGATTAAATGACTTGCCCAAGGTCACACAGTTAATAAGTGTGTCAAGTGTCTGAGGCCACATTTGAACTCAGGTCCTCCCGACTCCAGGGCCGGTGCTCTACTCACTTCACCACCTAGCTGCACCTCGATTGTCTTCTTGCTAATCTTTTATGTCAATCACTCCCCCTATTCCTCTGGCACCCCAAATCAAATTTCTCTGGACCTGCTTCAGAGATTGAAATCCTAGACCTCTTACACTGTTCCCTGTGACGACTTGACTCTATCTTCCTATATGATTCTGCATGAGCTACATAAGTGCTGAGTTCCAATCTATTGTCTGCATGATTCTACTAGCATCCTAAATACACTACAATTAGTTTCAATCAAAGCTGACACTTTTTTATTTTACTTTTGCACAGGTTGGGTCTAGGCATTGCTGGGATAGAACATCTATTGCCTTGTCTTCACCAGCAACATCTTCAGGGAACTCTAAAGTTGCTTCAAGTTATCCCAGGTAGAGATAGTTTCTTATCACTCAGTCCCCCAAGGCCAGACCTTCAAGAGGCTGTATAGGTTCTTTCTTTAAATATTTCTCTTAGAATGACTAGAATAGAATGTCAGTGGAGCTCCACCGTCTAGGAAGCCATGCAGTCTACATTCTCAATTTTCCATCACTTCCATACAAGGTTCTCTGCATCTTAGTGGGAAAAACCCATTAGGAGTGGCTGAAGAGGTCATGGTTACTGTTTGTGGGGATCACTGGTCTCATCTCCCTTTTCCAAAGCAGATCAACTGTAGACCTCAACTTCTGGAACAAGAAAATTACATTCTCTTCTCAGGCATATTAGGTCTTTGTATGGATATATTCTCCACAGTAACAGAAGGATTTCTTGGGATGGTAATGTATGTGAATCAGGCCAACTTACCTTTTTATTATTACTTTTCTGGGTGGGATAAATTTGTCCTTGGGTTCATCTTTCCCTATAGTTCCTATGAATTCCTTCAGCTGAGTCAACATCTACAGGGATATTAAGGGAAGAATAGCCCCTCTAGTGTGAGGGCTTGCTGAGCCCTTTTCATGGCTGCACATCCATCTTTGTCATCCAATCAGTCACCCAGCTCTCACCCATGGCTCCAAGAAGCTATGGCATTCACAGCAGCCACACCCCAGTAAAATGGTCTCGACAGGTTGAGGGTAACTCAGGCCTCAGACCTGTTGGTGAATTAGAGGGATGTCTACCCCAAGCATGCAAAGACCCTGATGCAATGGGCAGATGAGAACAATTTATTCCATGAAGACAGCTGAAGCAAGTGCTGCGGAGCATTCAGAGCTTGGTCAGACATCGAAGATACCAAGGTCATCTACTGCATCCTAGGCCATCACCAGTCAACCCAACTTTTGTCTCGCCACTGGACTTTGGTGACTCTGGAAGAGAGAATGAAGCTGATGACTTTCTGTAACTTTGCCTCACTCAAATCCAATTCATATAGGAGTCAAGGCATCACCCTGTGATATCATTGGCACTCTTCAAAAATAAAGGGAAAACGACAATTTCTCTGCTTAGTTTCCTTGTACTATGAATAGGAAAATGTCCTTGATGTGTGGAGTCAGGTATTTATCACAAGATATTTCTAGACTGATCTACATAACACAGTGATTTTGCTGGTGATAACGGTCCTTTTATTCTCAAAGAGGACCAATGATCTCACGAGGGTAATATCTTGACTTGCAAAAAGATTGGATTTGAGTGGGGCAGAAGTGCACAAAGTCATCAGCCTTGCTCTCTCTTCAGGTCATCTGAGTCCAGTGGCAAGACAAAAGTCATGATGACTGGTGATGGCCCAGGATGCAGTGGGTGACCTTGGACTTTTTAAATTAAGGTCTTTCCCAGGTCTCAGTTTATCTGAGGCAATGTCCATCCAATGACTAATGGCTAGGTAAAAACTGAGACAAAAGATATCTATTTTTCAAGAAATCAAAAATGAAAATTGTGCAAGGCAAGAAATAAACTGGCCAGCCTTTAAAAAAATTATAATAAAACAAAAAATAAGATTTTACATCACCTATCAGTTTGTATAAAATATAATTGTACAATAATGAAATATAATATCTATGTTAAATACAAGCTGATAGATGATATAAAATTTGAATTTTGAATAAAAATGAACAAAATGAATTTTTAAAATAAAATTAATTTTAAAATTTGAATTAAAAAAATGAAGTTTGAATATCAGCCAATGTTCATTTCATTTCTCAAACAGTCTGTATGGATGCTTTGGGGTCAGACCAGACCAGCCAAATCCAATGACTACTTCAGTCGTTGTGGCTAAGTCTCTGTCCTCACACAGTACCATCATTCTCAGTAATAGTCTTACTAGGTAGTTGCTTTCCCATGATAGGAATTGGGGTAGCAGTTTTCCCCTCTTCATTTAACATTGTTTTCCAAACATCATCTGTGCCACTGCTGCTATTTGGCCAGGGCTATCAGATAATTCACATTTATGTATGCAGTTGAAGTATATGAGTTCACAGTTTACTTCCTTTTGCCCTGCAAGTGCTTGGCAAAGGCAGGGTCTTTAAGGCTTTTCATTAAGCTGTGCATCTTGTTAGGGTCAGAGGCCAACTAGTCCTATAACAGTCCTGCTACATGCCAGGCCCAGTTCTCTACAGAGACTTCCCCAGGGGAGCTTCCCTGGAAATGGTGCAGGATTGGGTTTATCTTTTCTGTCTATAACAATGCATATGGTTTATAATCTGTCTCCAGGGGAAGTTTCTCTGTTGCCTTTCAAGGAGTGTTCTGATCGCTTAATCTGCATTATTAACATTATCTTCATCACCTTCTTAAGTCTAGACAATCAACAAAACAATAAATCAAGCCTTGATTGGTAGCATTTGCTGATTTCCAAGGTGTAAAGGCTCAGTCTGAAAAATATAACAATCAGCAAGAGCCCATATGAGCTGGCTCCAACACTCCCCTGGGACCTAGTTACCAAGGGACATTCTGGTGAAGTGACTATTCACTGTGACGGACCTATCTTTGGGTCTTGTAGATTTGTTTTAAAATCAACACAGTATTTAAACTCCCTAGCAGAATAAAAGGAAAGAAAAAGAATCCTTATTACAATAATTAGCTCATTTTAAACCCAGGGGCAATATAATGGTCTCTAAGGTCCATGTAGTGGAGTTTATTTTGCACCAAAAATTATGGATATAGTCACAATCATTTGCAGTGCTCAATTAGGAAAATTCCTGATGGTTAGGCAGAAAATTGGCCCTCTGCCTTAATTTACATTTATGTCTATTTCTGGTTAACCCCTGGCCTCTTTGTGGTTGAGGAAAGTTAGGTTTCTTAGAACCTTTAGATAAGGAAGCAGAAGGTTATATCATAGTGCCTGTGTAGAGACAGGAACTGGGAAGGGAGGTTGAGCAAAGAACAGACCTTTTTAAAGAACTTCCCTTAGTTCTGGAGTAGATGGGTGCAATTGATGGCATCAGCCTGAGTTTTCTGCTCCAAGATATCTATAAGACCAATGGCCATTTCTCAATATCTCACTCCTCTGCCACAACTCAGTCTTACCATCTCTTTCTCCTTTTTCTGTTTGCTCCTGGGCAGCAAGTTCATTCTAGCTCATTTCTTCCCTGCTTCCAAACCCTCAGAATCAATATCTGTGTCTGAGAAAGCTTTTCCTTTTGATACAAGTTCCTTAGAGCATGACCAAGTTTCTCATGCAATGGCCCGATTGACCAAAGGAGGTATATGGGACCCTGTTCTCACCCAGATCTGAATGAGTGATTCAGTCAAGTATTTTTTAACCTAACAAAGGTAAATACTATTAAGTGGTGTGGGTAATCAATGGAGCTCCCATGAGGTTGTAGATTATGACTCTCAGATCAAGAATCTATTGGAATGGAAGATTGGTGGTGTCCTCAACAGAAACTGGGAAGTGAGGAGGGTAAAAGATAGTTCAATCTTGGACATTTTGAGTTTGAGTCCCATTTGGTACATTGTCAATAAAATAAACATTTTATCAATAAACACTACATAGTTCCTACTATGTGCCTGGCACTGTGCTAAGCACTGGAGGTACAAATACAATCTAATGGAGGAAGACAACGCACGAAAGGAAGCTGAAAAAGGGAAGGGTACTCAGCAATGGAGACCATGCTGGAGAAGTCAAGAGGAGTTCCAAAGCAGTGCAGCCTGGTGGGAAATGAGCTGTCTGTCCTGAGCCTCATCCTTAAATGGAAAAGGGAAGAAGCTAGTGATGAGAGGTGATCAAGGCTGATCACATCTCAAGGATGAAGAAGTTTCTCAATAATGAGGTTCCTCAGGCATGGTGGAAGTCAGAGAAATCTCAAAGTAGTGCTGGTGAAAATGTCAAGCACATCGTTGGAGGGGTGGGACTGGAGATGAACATAGGATGTGTAGATTTGGGAATAATCTGTGTAGAGATGAGAGTCAAATCCAGAGAAGCTGAAGAGATCCCATGGAGAGAAAAGAGGAGGATCAAGTGGATTTAGCAGTCTAAGTCCAGAGTTGGGATACTCATAAAGTAAAGAGACATCTTTTCTATTGGCCAGTGGGATGATCATTTTTTGGAAAGGGGTTTAGGGAAATGGAAAGAACAAACAACTGGGACTAGAGTTCCTAGGCAGTCTTCCCAATGGACTGGAATTATAGAAATGTGTGGGCCTGTTTTGTGAAGGTCAGTTTACCTTACCCTTGACTCCATGGCCCCCCGACAAAATCATCTCAAAGGTAATTTTTAAAAACACACACATTATATCTGTATCTATATTTATATCTATATCTATATCTATCTATCTACACACACACACACACACACACATCATGGGCATGACTGTGAGTATGAGCACTTCAACACCCAAGTCTTCTCTCTACTCTAGGCTGGGTTGGCTCATTCACCCAATCTGAATTTTCACAGAGAAGGCAGGTAGGCAGCTACAAATCACTGTCAGAGTACCGGGGCTAACCCTTGTGAGGGGAAGCCACGCATTTAAAGCTCCTAACTGTAGCTCTTAAACTCCTACCAATGTGCTTCCCATTGAAACAAGTCAGCCAAGGTAAGCTCATTAACTCTCAATCACAAAACATTTACTAAACTGAATGCAAAGCAATTTGGAGTCTTCTGGGTAACAATGTTTTTTTGTGGTGGGCAAAATCAGGTTAAAATGGATATCAAGGATGGCCTTGAAGGGAAAAAAAAAAAACAAGTCCCAGGAAGGTAACATCAAGCCAGAAGTAGGTAGGGAAGGCAGAGAAGGGGAGGTCAATACCACCCTTTTATCTTGGCAATCATGACATAATGGACTGTCCTATCTGCGTATGTGGGTTACATACATATATACATACATACATACATACATACTTATGAGAGTGTACATATTATATGTGTGTGCGCATGCCTCAGTTTTCAGAATCACCACTTCCTTTCAATTTTCCAGTGTTTCTTTCCCTGAATCATTACTGACTGCCTCTGAATCACTCCCCAGCAGCAACCTCATCTGCAGGTTTTGGCCCTACATCAAGGAATAAATTGGCTTTGGGGCTGGGTCTTTGTCTTTGAAAAGACCTTGGGGGATAGAGGGAAAAAAAGACAAGTAAGGAGAATGAAGAAGTCCTTTAGGCAGGGGGTGTCATTTGGACGAATTATCTCATATATAGCCAGTTCCTCAGACATAAAGGACCGTTCCAAAAATAATCACCTGAAACTCACTCCATTAGGGCAGTGAGTTTTGTTAAACAATCTTCTACCATTTACCTGGCCTGATTAAGTCTTGCCTTTGGTGAGAAACAGTGTGCCAAGAGTTTCTCCTGGTCATCCTCCCAAGACAACATGAAGTGTATATATATATATATATATAGATAGATAGATAGATATAGATATATATAGATATATAGATATATATAGATATACACACATATACATATATATATACACACACACACACACACACACACACACATATACTTATACATGTATGTGTATGCTTGTATATATATGAATGTTGGAGGTACACATGGGTATAATATTATGGGTATATGGTACCCATATATGAACATCATCCTCCTCTTTTCTCTCTGTATGCATATGTATGTATGTACTTGTATATAGTATACATACATGAAGTATATGTACACACATACATATACACACCCATATATATATATACACACACATCATGGGCATGGCTGTGAGTGGGAGCACCTCAACACCCAAGTCTTCTCTCTATTTTGGGCGAGGTTGGCTTATTCACCCAATCTGCACTCGTGTCGGCAGGTTGAGAAATTTTCACAGAGGAGGCAGCTAGGCAGATGCAAATCACTGTCAGAATAGTGGGGCTAACCCTTGTGTGGGGAAGCCATGCATTTAAAGCTCCTAACTATAGCTCTTGAACTCCTACCAATGTGCTTCCCATTGAAACAAGTCAGCCAAGGTAACACCATTAACTCTCAATCATAAACCATTTACTAAAAAATCAAGAATAATTGTAATAGCCTACCTACAAACTCTGATCACACCCTCCCACCATTTCAAAGTGTCAATAGGGCAGAGAGGGCACAAGCTTCCAGAAGCCTAGCAGAGAGGCGTATGAGGAAGGAAAACTGTGTACCCAGAGCAATTCATACTTCTGAATTGCAGGTTTTGGTGTCCTTGATCTCCTTAGAAAACAATCTGCACCAAAAGTCACTTGATTGATAAGGCTTCTTCTCTGCTGGTTGGTGTACTTAAACCACAACTTGGCTGGCCTCTAAGGTACTCTTTTATGTTCTTTTGGCAAAAGCAGTTCTTGCAAGCCTGAGATCTATAGAGTTATTCAGGTCACCTCTCTGGACTGAGCTCTAAGAGGTTTCTCCTTCCTACACAAAAAGTGGCAATAAAAAAAGAGAGAGAGGTTTTTTCCTTCTCTCAAGCCCTAGGTGACAGTAAAGGGCAAAGCAGGCAAATGTCTCCTTCCCCCAAGTAGCTGTCAACCAGCTGAGGATTCTTCCAATTGGGTCCCAATAGAAATTCTTCCCCCACCCCCACTTCCCAGTCATCAACTAGCAGTGAAGCTTTTGTCCAACTAGGTTAGCAGTAGATGCAAAACTTGTCTTATTCCAATCAATTCAGCAGGGGCCAGTGCAAGCTCTAAATTCTCTCAGCCCAGATGCTTTCCCATGAGCATGGGACTCAGCTGGACGAGCTAGGCTCAGATCTCTTCAAGCAGCAAGGGGTAGTCTCCTTCCTTGGCTTTTTCCATCTTCTGTATTTCTGTTCTTTGTTCTTCTAGTTTGGTTGTTGACTGAATCTTGCCTCAAAGCATGCTCTCCTTATGTGAAGTGATTCACTTTTAATTTAGGGTGAGAATCTAAAATTCATATTTTTGTCAAACCTGCCACAAACAGGCAATATATAATTGTCCCATAGTTACAAAAAAGTTACAAAATTTTCAGGGTTTTCCAAACCTCAACCTTAAAGTCATCATAACAGACACATATGTGTCTGTGTCTGTATGTGTGTGTGTCTGTGTGTATGTGTGTATACACTGCTGAGAAATAAGACACTACAGCTATTTACCTTCAGTATGTACTTTTCTCTAAGGAGTTACCTTGACTCAGGTCCTCTAAGAACTATCTGTGTTTCTCCCCAAGGACTTTTCTCTGAGGAGCTGCTTTTTTCGAGTTTTCTCAGATGTGTTGCTTCCCCCTTCTACAAATAAAATTATCCAAATTTGAAAGGACAGCACTTTACAACATAAAGAGTGGAGAGAGAAATAATACTACCAGCGGGATTTAGAAGAATGGAATTATTTAGTATAATAGAAAGGATAATGACTAAACAGTGATATTCAGATCTACAAAGCATGATATAATTATGACAAACTGTTCTCCATTTCTGCTAACACAAAATAAGAGAAAATGTCACAAGATGAAAATGTTAACTATAATAATTTCCTCATAGAAAATTCTCTGAGCCATTTTACTGGGTGACCAAAGGAAGCTTTATTAATCACCTACTGTGTGCCGAGTACTGTGGTAGGCTGGAATCATTATTAGAAACAACTCACATTTCTCAGAGAGCTGACTGAATTGTCAAAAAAAAAAGTCGATTCAGCAGTTCAGGTGAGTTGGAGAAAGCCAGGAGACTGGGAAGAAAAGATTTTCTCTTCCTCCCCTCCCTGTCTCTCCCACCCCACTCCAGCCCCATCAACAATTGCCTCTAGTAGCATATCTACTTCCCCAGGAAAAAAAACAGCTCAGCCAGAAATTGGAGAGTTTCATATAAAAATATTATATAAAAAATTGGAGAGTTTTATATAAAGTTTCACTTTAAAAGAAACTAAAGCATAGTCGAGGGAGCAGAAATACATAAGAGTAGGCACAAGACCAGAAGCAGTTTAAGGAGAAGAGGGAAGAGGAAGGGAAATAAGTATGTGTGTGTATGTGTGTGTGTGTATGTATGTATATATGTGTATGTTATATATATATATTTGTACATTCCACACACACGCACAAATATATATATGGCACCTACTATGTGCCAGGCACTGCACTAAGCATTTCTTACAAATATTATCTCATTTCATTCTCACAACAACCCTGGCAGGCAGGCATTATTATTATTCCTATACTACAGATGAGGAAACAAGTTAAGTGACTTGCTCAGGGTCAACTAGTAAGTGTCCGAAGTCAGATTTGAACTTGTGTCTTCCTGACTCTAGGCCCAGTGCTCTGTCCACTGTGCCATCAGCTGCCTGGAGCAAAGAGAATCAGCTATGGACTTGAGAAAGTTAGCTATGGATGGCAGTGGGAAGTTGAGCCGCGAAAAAACATCTCTACAAAGAGAATAAAGGATTTCCAAAGCCTTACAGTACTAGAGGATTGAGTAACGTTAGCTACGTGTGTTCCCTGTGCATATACCTCACTGCCATCATACTCTAAGTCTGTGTGCACTCTTCCCATGGATGCCGTGTGTATTCGTGGGAGAGGGTGTGCCAGCTTTATCTGGGAAGTGTTTTATAGCTACCATATTAAACTATGTCAGTTTAGTAAATGCCCTTGCAATGAGCTAATTGTGTTCACCTACTTACTACCAACGGGAAGCATGTCAGTAGGGAATGGTGAAATCGTTTTAGCAGAGTCACTCCACAGTGTGCACCTTTGAACCTTGTTATACTGGCCCCTCACTGCCACTAGGAGACATAAAAACCAGTGTAACTACAGTTAGAGGAATATCCCAAAAGGGGTCCTATATCTTGAATAATTTATAAGTATAACCTTGCCTGGGGCAGAGAGATGGATGAAATTGCTTTTCAAGATCACTTTAGCCTTTTGACTTCCTGCTTATAACATATTATTCCCATAAAACCAAAAAGTGTCTCTTTTGAGGTAGGTGTGTGTGTGTGTGTGTGTGTGTGTGTGTGTATGTAAATGGCAAGACAGTTTCTACCAGTTTCTAAATGTACCTGATGCTAAAAACTTTTCTCTCTACCTCCTCTCCTGTATTGGTCCTATCCTTGTGGACTTCACCAGTCAAAAGTAGTTGTTTAGTTCACCAAAACAACAGTATTGTAAAGGCCGACATCTTTGAAAGACTTAAGAATTACAATTAATGCAATGACCAACCACAATTCCAGAGGACCAATGATGAAGGGCCCTATCTACTCCCTGATGAAGAGGTGACAGACATCAAGGTGCAGAAAGATATGTAAATTTTTGGACATTGCCAACACAGGGATTTGTTTTGCTTGACTATGCATTCTTGTTACAAGGCCTTTTTTATTCTTTTGCCAATGGTGGGGGGGAGGGGTAAGACTTTGTTAATTGTTTAAAATATAATTTTGGGGGGGGGGCGATCAGGGTTAAGTGACTTGCCCAGGGTCACACAGCTAGTAAGTGTCTGTGGTCAGATTTGAACTCAGATTCTCCTGACTTATTTAACTTTAAAAAAAAGAAAAGAAAATAGGAGTAAAGGGATCTGCTTTCCACACTCCTAAAGATGTCATGTTACACAGTCAAAAAAGACCTGGATTGGGAGTCAGAGGATTCAGACTCGAATTCCAGCTCTGCTACTTGTGTGACCTTGGGCAAGTCACTTCTCTTGGAGCCTGTTTCCTCATAGATAAAATTAGATGGTTGGACTAGATGATCCCCAAAACCCTTTCAGCTCTAAAGCTACGACAGTATAAATAATCTTAACGGACCTTATTCCCTTTTTCAAATCCTCCATAAATACTTTCTCCAGAGCAATACTGAACCATGTAGTTGCAGCCACTGCTTTTGGAGAACAAGGGAAATTGTTACTTTTTCAGACAGGTGATGACTTTGGCCATTTTTTCATGCTTTAAATCCTCTTCCCTCTTGATCTAATGCCTCACCACGAAGCAGAGAGAGAATGTAGGGTTCTCAAAGAGTCTAGGTCTAGTGGGGCCCGCCAAGCCACCTGAGTATGATCTGGAACATTTCAGCTAAGTTCGGAAAGGCTCAATACCAAAAGACAGGCCCCACTAGATGAGCGATTGATTGATTTTGCCAAAGCAACTCTCAAAAACCTTCTACCAAGGCATGGAAGGGGCTTTAGTCTACCTTCGTGCAGGAAACATCCACAGCCATGACACCACAGCTCTTTAAGTGAATATTAAAGTAAGAATCCTTTTCATCAGCAAGAAGGAAAAACTACCTTAAGGGGATAAATAATAATGATAGCTTATATGCATAATGGGGGTCTGCTGAATGACCAGATCACCTATCATGGCATCTCTCCACATAGAGGATGTTGCATCCAGGAAAATCATGCTCATATCTAAGGGAAGTGCCTTGGAGACACTATAACTGTAACTGGTTAGCTAACCACTGTCAAAGGCTTCAATATTGACAGCAGAGGCATTCAAAAAGATCTATCGGGTTCGGCTGTGATCTCTTCGCCACATTCAGGCAGCTAAGAGACGAAATGGATAGATTATTGGGCCTGGAATAAGGAAGATTTGAGTTCAAATCTGGCCTCAGACACTCACTAGCTGTGTGACCCTGGGCAAGTCACTTAACAAATACCTGCATCAGTTTCCTCATCTGTAAAGCGGAGATTATAATAGCACCGACCTCCTAGGATTGTTGTGAGGCTCAGATGAGATAATATTTATAATGCACATTGCAAACTTTAATGTGTTCTATAAATGCTAGCTATTATTACTCACTTGTAGAGGATCTGGGGATTCCTTTGCTAATGGCGTTTGGTGAAGAGAGTGGAGTCTCTGACCTTATGTAGGAGGTCTGAAAAGTCAGGAGAGCAAGCTACAGGAAGCCAGATTCAGAGCCAGCTGTCGCACTGATATCCCAAGAAGCAAGCAGCAGTCCTTGAGAATGACCTTCTGGTCTCATGGCAGTGGAAGCTGAGATGAGGACTTACCTGAAAGAGATGTCACCTTTGGATGTAGTAGACCAGTGCCAGGTAGGAACTGAGCCAAGTTTCAAGCTATTCTCCCAGAGACTGAGCTGGTGTCAGGGGAAAGTATGCCCTGGAGGTATTGGGGAAGGGTGGGTAGGGACAGGAAATGTTTGTGTATCGGTTCTTACTATGTCTTTCAAGTAGATATCCCTTTGTAAAAGCTAATTGATTTCAAGTCACTAAATGTAACTGGGGTGCCTATACCCCTAAAAATAGGAGGAATATAGCTAGTAGGGACTTGAGCCAATGGCAGAGAAGAGACATGTATATGTTTCTTTAAAATTTACAAAGCGCTGTGTACATTAACTTGCTTATTCTTCACCAAAACCAAACCAAAACAAAAAAAAAAAACACTTGGGAGGCAGTTAGAAATATTATTATCCCCATAATGCAGCATTATTTTTCCCATTTTAAAGACGAGGAAACTGAAGCGCAGATAAGCTGTCCTGAGGCAACTCAGTGCCCTTAAGAGGGCAGTAACAACATCTTCCGCTGTAACAATTAATGTAATAACTCCTCAGAGACACACAGGGGGCGCCTAATACGTATTTCTGGATGACAACCAAAATTACAACTCTTATATTTTCCATGGGTAGCAATTTTTTTAAATAGCACTGTATTTGAAACCAGAGTGTCAGTTTGAATCCTTGCTGAAACTTGTCTATGTTTCATTACAAATCACTAGGCAGATGGTTTTTCCAAGATGGGTTTTCCCATCTACAAAATGAGAAGGTTGGACTAGGTGGGTAGTCTTTTTCATCTTTTCCAGCTCTAAACCCTATAACCTGATCTTCATCAAACTGTCCTAAGCAGAAGAGGCTTTCTTTGATAACTTCTCTTCCTGACACTTGTCTCTCCTGGTTTTCCTTCTACCTGTCGGACCCTTCCTTCTCAGTCTCCTGAGTTGGATATTCATCCAAGTCAAGCCTGATAAGCACTATTCACTACTCTGGCCTGGGCCACCTTCTCTTTTGTTGCTTGGTGTTTTCATCAGCTTCCATGGATTCAATTAACCTTTATGCTGATAATTCTTCAATCTGTTTATCCAGCCCTAACCTCTCTCCTAAACCTCCAGACTTGCATCTCCAGCTACCCATTTGGACATATATCCTGTAGACATCTTAAACCCAACAGGTCTAGGTCTTTCCTTCACAAGCTCTCCATTCTTCCTAACTTTTACAGTGGGCCTTTACACTATTGTCCCAGTCCCTTAGGCTCCCGACCTAGGTGTGATCCTTGACTCCTTCCTGTCTCACCTCCCCTCCCCTGTCCATATTCAATCAGTTGACAAGTTCCATCAATTCCGTCTTCACAATGTCTTTCTTATATGCCTCCTTCTCTCCCCTGACACTGCCACCACCCTGGTGCAGGCCCTCATCACCTCATACTTGAACTATTAAAATAGCCATCTAGTCATTCTCCCTGCCTCAAGTCTCTCCCCACTACAATTCACTTAGTTGTCAAATTGATCTTCCTAAAGTGCAGGTCCTACCATGTCACCTCCTTGTTCAATAAACTCAATAAGTGTCTCCTTATGACTTTGAGAATCAAATATAAAATCCAGTTTGGCTTTTAAAGTCCTTGATAACTTGGTCTCTTACTACTTTTCCAGTCTTTTTACACTTTACTTCCTCCCCCCAATCCACTTACTCTGAGATCTAACATTGGCCTTTTTCACATGAACCACTTCATTTCCTGACTCTGGACATTTCATTTCCAAGCCCATGCCTGGAATGCTGTCCTTCCTTACCTCCATCTCCTGGCTTCCTTGACTCCCTTGGCTCCCTTGAAGACTGAGATAAAATATCACCTTCTACAGAAAGCCTTTCCCAATCTCCCTTAATTCTAGTGCTTTCTCTCTGTTATCTCCAATTTATTGTGTTGTTCATGCATAGTTGTTTGCGAGTGGTCTCCTCTTTTAAACTTTGGGATCCTTGAGAGCAGGGACTATCTTTTATCTCCCTTCCTATTCCTAGTGCACAGAGCAGATGCTTTGTAGATGCTTGTTGACTGACTGATTCTGGCTTGTGTCTAAAGTCCTCTGAAGACAACAATTCTAGACCCATTCTTGGTGTGGAATTCATCCCAATGTTAGGAAGTCCTTCCTTATGTTGATTCTAGACCCTTCCCACATTAGATGCCCATTTCCTCTTACTTAACCATCTGGAGGGATGACTAAACTTTAGGATTTTTTTCTTGCTCGCTGATTTTCTACATTCTCCCATTTTGAGATGCCTTGGACCTAGCCCAGGGACTGATTGTATCATCTTGGCTTTGAGCTCCTAGGGATATGGCTTTCTTCCCAGCCCTAGGGAGGGCAGATTGGCATCCACATCATCAAGGTGCCAGGTGCTATGCATATTAATCAGGCCCTACTACCCTGTCTTCCAGAAGCTTATAGTCTTTAGAGCCTGGAATGGAAGGTGCCTGTCTATTCTCTGTAAAGGAAGGAAGCAAGAGTTTATTAAGCACTTACTATGTACCAGGCACTGTGCTAAGTACTTTACACATACTATTTCATTTAATCTTCACATCCACCCTGGGAGGTAAGTGTTATTATTATTCTATTTTGCTGTTGAGGAAACAGAGGGAGACAAGTAAATTGACTTGTCCAAGATCATATAGCTAGTGTCTGAAGCCAGATTCGAACTCAAGTTCAAAGCTACCAATTTGTTAATAACTATGATGGGTACAACGTGGAAGAGCAAGGAATGGGGAGAGGACCCTGGAAAATCAGTCTCTTCCTGTCTCTGACTCTGTGGGACCTAGTCCCTTCATCAGTTATGATGAAAAGCAGGAGACTGATTAAAATGTATGGTGCCACTGAACCTGTGGCAAGACTGTATTCCTAATGCTTGCATGATAATATTTGTCCCCATTCCCTCTCATTATCAACCCCCCAAAACAAACTCCAGGATTAAGAAATTTCTTTTAAACACTACCTATTGTGTAACTAAAGGATCAGAAATCATCCTTCATATCTTCAAAGCCTGACTTTCCCAACTTTCTACACTTAAATCCTTTGAAATTTCATTCACTCCACTGAGATCCAAACCATTGACTGTCCCCCATACCTGGAATTCTCCATCTTCATCTCTGCCTTCCCCCCACTTCCCTGGCTTCCTTCAAGTCCCATCTAAAATCCCATGTCTGTAAGAAGCCATTCCCAATGATTCCCCTTAATACCAGTGCTTTCCCCCTGAGATTATCTCTAATTTATCCTGTATAAACGTTCATAGTGGTTGTTTTCATGTAGCCTCCCCCTTAAGAGTAGGAACTGGTTTTGTGCCTCTCTCTCTCTTTTTTTTTTTTTTTTGTATCCCCAGTGCTTAGCACAGAGCCTATCGCTGTAGGTGCTTAATGTCTGCTGATGTGACTTGACAAAAGGGGCTGAGACAAAGGTGGGGCTTTAATACTCCAAGAACCTATATCATTTCATCAGCCCTCCTTACATCAGTACATATGACAACTGCTATCTAGATGGACTTTGAAAGTCACTGTCTCTGAAAAATGTATTACCAAGTGATCAACCTGGTAATGAGTTGGCAATGAGAGTAGGTTGGTCCTCAGACAATAAATGACAATAAATCCAACATCAGGCCCATACTTAAAGCCTTTCCAACTTGAGAGAATCTGTTATGCTCTCCTCTGCTAATGCAGAGTAAGACTTTGTGGAGATAATGATTGGAAATGCAGATGTCATGTATTTAGGTGACCTTAAGATAACATATGGAGTGCAAGTCAGTATCGAGTATTTGCTTACGGTCAAGTCAAACCAGAATCCTACCAAGAGCTTTATGTTAACCATCCACAAGCATTTACTGTGAGCTAACTACGTGCAAGTTCTTGAGCTAGGTGTTGGAGATTTAAAAGGGGGAGAGGAGAGGAATCCTCCCTCAAGGGGCTTACAGCTAAGATGTGGAGAAAGTATATGTGTAAAAAGATAGATAACTTGGTGGACTGGGTTGGGGAGTGGAGGCTCCTAATCCTGAAAACTTTTTAAAGATTTCTTTCTGGAAATAGGAATGTAATTCCTGTATTCCTCCCAGAGAATCACATTCTAATGATGCCAGCCATTATAAATACAGACCTGGCCATAGAACAAAGGATCCCTGGCCAGGGTCCTGATATGTGAACTGCCTCCCCACAGTAGCCTGACTACTCTGGGCTGGGAGGATAAGAGCAGAGCAGAAAGGAGGTGAGTCTAGGATTCGAGGAGGGGAGCACCAGCTCTGTTCCTCGACAGCCACCTGTTCTCATCTCTTCCCCTACACATTGTCTGACTGCTTGCTCTGTGATTGGGAAGCCTTTTTTCCCTTTTTTTTTTTTGGTCTTTTGTGTCTCGAGGTTTTCTCTGCTTTGCTTTTCCCCTCCCAACCTCCCTCCTTGTTCCTTTTTGTAGATAAACTCCCACGGGCCTCCCACAGCAGTTTCAGAATATAACCTCCTGGGTTTGTTCTTGTTGACAAAGACTTCCAGTCCTTCTCTGAAAAAGGCTCCCCCTACCAAAATAAAAATCCTCTTTTCTCAAGGAGTCCTCACAGGGAGGACTAATCCTAGTCCAAGACAGGACAGTCTGTAGTAAGATCAGAGGTCACTGTCACCTCTGCAGTTCATTCCACCCCTCTCAGTGTTTCTTTCCTCCTTAGCAGAAGCTAAGACAGTCTGTGGGATCAACATATACTTCGGCTTGGTAGGAGAAAGGAGAAAGCTCAAAAGGGGACTTTGGACTGAGACCTTATAATCATACATCAAACAAGGGTTTTAAATCAAGCCAGATGGAAAGATCAAGCTTGAGGGTTATGTTGGGGTTCCCCATTCTCTTCTCCCACTATTCGCTTTTGGGTGGTAGTGGGAAGGATGGTTTTTACAACCTAATACAGATGGAATAAAAATCAATCCCTAAAGGTGGAGGTGTAATAAGAAATGGAGCCAGGTCATGTCTGAAAAGTCCCTCATCCCCGTCCCTCCCCCCCTCCCCACACACACACTCCCTCCCACAAGCAGGCCGGGTGCTGGATAGAGATCCCAGAGATAAGGCCTGCACAAAGCTCTGGAGAAACGATGGGTTACCGGGGCCATTTTGAGCATCTGCAGACTTCTGACAACTAAAACTGGCCACCTGGGATCTGAAAAGGCCAGGGCCCGCAGTGACTAGACATTAAACAACCCAGACATAGGAGGTCCTATCTGGCAAGCTCTTTAAAGAGGAGTTCCCCTCTTCTGAAAAAAAGGTTATGTCTGGTAGAGGAGACTTACTCTGGGGACTACCACCTCTCAAGGTCCACCCGGCTCTAGGAGTTAGTCAAGAAGCATTTATTAAGCGCTTAGCTAAATGGTGCGGGTTACTGCAGAAGAATAGACACAGATCCTTCTTCCACCCAAGTTCAATTGGGGGGCGGGGGATGGAGTAGAGGAAGAAGGGTAATCTCACTTTCACTTTACGCTGCCGAACCCCAACCACCTCCTTCAGTCATGTAAATGAGCTCTCTCCAGCTCATTTAAATACAGGTGTCTGCGGCTTTGATCTGGTCCACCTATGGAACGGGAGAAGGGGGAAAGTAGGAGAGTACGTCTAGTGTGTACATGTCTATTAGTTTAATCTGTCAATCCCCCTCCACCCACCGCCCCCGAGCCTGATGGAGAGTGCGGGAGGGGGTGTGGGGTAGGTGCCTTGCGTAGCCTCAGCTTCACTTGGAGACAAATTGCTGTTTTGGCCCCAGCGGCTCAGCTCAGCGAAGGCGGCTGCTGCGCTCAGTGGCAAACAGTGGGAGGGGGGAGGAGTCGGGAACTGGCAGCTGGGGGGTGGGGGAGAGAGAAAAAAGATGCGGGGCGGGGGGCGAGAGGACTCTAGAAGGAGAGGAGTCTGTGGGAGGGGATGGAAGAGACAGGACCTGAGAGAGTCTGGACCCAGAGGTGGGGAGGCGACTGGGAGCCAGCGAAACTTTAGGGCTCTCCCTAGAGGTTAGACAAAGGTCAATCCAACTGTCCTCCAGGGATCCGGACTAGACAGAGGTCATTCTGTTCATTTCCCGGAACTGAAGGCCAGATTTGCTCCCGGTGGAGAGGCTGTTCTTCCCCTCCCCACGCCCCCACACACACTGTCTTCTCCCTTTTGGGGGGAAAAAGTGACTCCGTATTTTCCTAAAAAAGAGCACTGGATTTGGAGTCAGAATCTAGTTCAAACACTGTTCTACCGTTTATTCTTGGCACGACCTTGGGCAAGTCACTTAATCTCAAGAGTTTCCAAGCGGGTTGAACTGAGTGTTTCTGAATTCTCTTCCAGCTCGTAACAATTCTATAACCCTATAATCCATACTCTAGAAGGCAGGGATATTCCTTTCTCTCCTTCTCCAGCCGCCCCCTCCCCCACCCCAGTAGTTGCTGCGAAGGCTCTTCTTCTGTCCAGGGGTAGAAGATAATTATCTGAGGCAAAATACACTATCTGACCTCGCCCCCGCTTCCAGGGTTCGGAGATAAGACGCACAATAAATCTGAGGCAAGAGTTTCTTAAATTGGGGTCCTCAAACTTTTTGAAAAATCTATTTTGGTAACTATTTCAGTATAGTCGGTTTCCTTTGCAACCCAATATTTTATTTTATGAGTTTAAAAACATTCTGAGAAAGGGTCCATAGACTTCACTGGAATGCCGAAAAGGCACAAAATAGGTCAAGGACCCTTGTTCTAAAGGGTTTCTCCACCCTTAAGTAGCCAAGTCTCAGCACTCGGGGGCCCCCTTTAAGCAACCAGAGCACCCCACCCCCTCCGGGAGTTGCTTTTTCAGTCTTTCTGCCCTCCTGTTCCCTTTACAGACTATAGTTCGGCTCATTTCCTAGATAAAGACTAATTGGGGAGCCCAAACTAGAAGTCAGGTATTTTGTCTCCGAGCTCAGGTTCGAGGCGCCACCCAGACCCTCCTTTCCTACTCCAACTCTATCTTGGGCTCTGCTAGACCAGACCTCTTTCAACTTTCGCAACTCCAAACCCTATTAGCCTTCAATTACTTCAGCCCAGGTTTCTACTTTTCAGTGGAGACTTCAGCCTCGAATGAGCAGCTTCCGACCCCGAGAGTTCCCTTCTTCCAGCTAAGCCTTCTTTCCATCCCCAGGGTTTCCCTGCTTCTCGCAAGAGAACCTTTGGACAAAAACTGTATAAAAGGCTTCTCCAACAGTGGGAGAGGCCAGAACCAACTGGGCGATCTCTGCTTGGTGTATTGCCGCGCGAGGTGCTGGGTGGGATGGGCACCAGGAGTACTGAACTGTTGCTTCCATTGCGCGCCCCCTTTCTCCAATCTAGGTCCCCATCCCTCCGAGGATCCTCAGACTTGGTACCTCTGCAGGCAGCCTGTGCCTTTAAGGAGCCAGCCCTGGCAGGGTGTGCCCTGTCTCCATGGTTACTCCGGTGCAGGCGGCAAGTTGGGGGGGGGGGCGGGTTGGGAGCCGCATCTTTCCATCAGACTGAGGTAGCTGCAGGGACCTGGAGTGGGGCTGGAGCCCAAGCCAGTAGGAGGGAAGCGGGACCCGAACCCTAGGACCACGGGAGAAGCTCAGAGACATGCTTCTGACCCCGACGGAGCGGACTCCCCCTTGCCCTGGGGCCCCGGAGCTGTGGCTGGGCTGCGCCCCCAGAAAGCTGCCGTAGGACCCGCGCCCGGGGAGACGGCGCCGGGGGCAGCGCCCGGCGCCCGCTGGACTGGCGGGGCGGGGAAGGGCGCGGCAGGGCAGAGAAGCAAAGGACTGCCCACCCTCTCCCCCTACTTCCCCGCCCCTCGTTGGCGCTGAGGCCCCCCCCGCCCCGCGCCCCGGGAGGGATGGGGCGGGCGGCCGCGGCAGCCTAAGATGCCGGCTATGAGGGGGCTCCTGGCGCCGCAGAACACCTTTCTGGACACCATCGCCACGCGCTTCGACGGGACGCGTGAGTTCACCGGACCCCTTTCCAGGCGGGACCCCTCTCCCGGTGGAAGATTCCCACACACACACACCAGCCTAGATTTACAAAGAATCTCCAGTTCCCTTCTCAAAAAAGATCCCCATGGGGGCTACTGATCCTCCCCTTAAGGCAGGGGGTCTTAATCTGTTTTGTGTCATGGATCCCTTCGGCATTTTTGTGAAGCCCATGGGCCCTTCTCAGAATAATGCTTTTAAAAGGCATAAAATAAAATACAGCCTTACAAAGAGAACCAATTATATTGAAATAAGAATATAAAAATATCTTTTAAAGTTTACGAACCGCTTGAAATCTACCCCACAGACCTTGCCCTAAGATCTCTTGGCCCTTCCAGGTCCATTCCCACTTTGCAGAATTCTTGAAGATGGACCCTCGTCCAATCAAATTCTTCCTGGGAAGGCGGGGGGCCAAGGGAGAGGGGAACGGGGACGACAAGACCCTCTGGCGTCGGGGGAGGAGAGGGGCAGAGGTAACCAGAGTGCTCCTGGTTGGGGTTGGTTGAATGGTTTGGGGCTTGGGAAGGTTTGCTTATCTGGCCCGATGCCTCAGAGCGCCTTTCTCACCCTCCCCCACGGAAGGATGAATGGAAGGGAGGAGACACCCTTGCAACTGACCTGGAGCAGTCCCCCATCCCCCACTGTCCACCTCACTCCACCAAACCCTAGGTGGGATGGCGATCCTAAATGATCGGGCTGAGGGTTCACGGTCAGAAAAAGGAGGTTTGGAGAGGGAATGTGAAAGAGGAAACGGAACTGGCCAGCCGAGCACAGCATCCCCTCACCAGCCAGAGCTTCATTTCCCACCTGCATATACTCCACCAAAAAGACAAATAATCCAGCCATATTAAAGCGACAACTGGAGGGACCAAGCAGTAAAACTATAGTAACCTCCACCTCCACAGGAAAAAAAAAGTCAAGTGATATCAGGGTTTGGGGGGCCCACACTTCCCTAGGAATGGCTGAGGAGCCTGGAATTGGGGCTTTGGAGGAGAGCATTGGTCTGAGATACATGGCACCTATGCACTGCTTCAGGCACCCATACCCTGGAATCAGGGGAAGTCATCAGAGTTGCACCTGGGCCAGCAGGTGTGTGTGTGTGCACAACTTAGTCGTTGCCCATTCCATTAGTCCCACTCCCTCCCAAATCATTTCCCCCAGGATGGTCTCTCCAGTCACTTGGTGAGGGATAGATGGGGGGGTGGGGGTGGGAAGGAAGGATGCTGGGAGCTGACGGAGCTCCCACCATCTGCCTCTCCATATGTTTGGCACCAGCCTAGCCCTCTGATTCAGCAACACCATCACCACCCCCAGCTACATCTTCAGCCATCATCTAGGGGACCACTCTGCTTCAAATCTCAGGGCCGGGGCCTGCTAGCCAGGGCCCAGGGGTCTGTCAGTCAGGGAACTTTCCCACCTCAGCCTCCAGAGGTGGAACAGAATGAATAGGGAGGAAGCAGGAAGCCTGGGAGATCTACAAAGTGGGTTAACCAGTCATGAGTGGAGCTAAGGAAGGATTAGGGGCAAGTAGCTAACCACGGTACACCTACACTCTCATCTAGATTTTCCAAGATGAACATAAAAGAGACAGTCACACATCTACACTATCCAAGATTCATTTAATAAGCCTGAAACAGGACACACACACTCCCTTAGGCCTTCTGGGAGATATATACCAGGACAAATCAACCAACAAAAAACTAAGTGTCTTTTATGCGCCAAGTACTATCTAGCTGCTGGGACAATGGACAAGGGAAACAGTACTTGGGAGCTGTCCCCTTAGCCAGAGGAGACTACAGGTGTATGTGTGTGCACATAGACATATACATGTATGTGTTTACGTATACATTTATGTGTCTCTATATACATATGCAAATATGTGTGCACATATTGTGTATATATATATATATATATATATACAAAGTTAAAGCTAATTTTGTGGGGTAGGCACTAGTAGCTAGAGAAAACTAGAAAGACTTTTTGTAGATGTTGCTTAGGGACAGTCTTGGAAAAAATTAGGAATTAGGCATCCCAGACATGCGTGATAACCAGAGCAGAGACTCTGAGATGAGATGCCATGTGTGAGGATGGCCAGTTTGGATGGATTGTACTGTATGTGAAAAGAAGTAATGGGTAATAAGACAGGAAAAGTCAATTGGGGCCAGTTTGTGAGGGGCTTCAAAATGCCAGAGGAATTTATATTTGATCTCAGAAGTAATAGGAAGCCACGGGAATGTATTGAATGTGAAAATGACATAGTCAGACCTATGCTTTGGGAAATTACTTTGGCAACTTGTGGAGCATAGATTGGAGTTGGGAGAAACTTGAGGCCTAGAGACTGATTAGGAAGCCACAGGTGAAACATGACAAGGACCTCAACCTAAATGCTGGAGAGAAAGACACAAATACTAGAGATGTCAGCGAACAGAATTTGGCCACTGAACGGATATGTGGGGTGAGTGATAGTAAGGATCAAGAATGATACCAGGTTTGTAAATCTGGTTAACTTGAAGAATGGTGGCAGCCACCACCTTCCCCTAGGTTTGGGGTTGGGGTAGGGAGGAGTTCTATTTTGGATATACTAAGTTTGAGGTGCCCGTGGAACGCCTGGTTCAAAATGTCCAATAAGGAATTGGTGATGAGAGATTGGGGCTCAGGAGATCGAGACAAGGGTTAGATGCATAGCTCTGGGAGTCATCTGCTTAGAGATGATTATGGAACTTATGTCAGCTGATGAGGTCACCAGATCATCCAGGATGTATACCCAAGGGGAAAGAATAGGTTAGAGGGAAGGAATCTCACATTAAAGGGCACACATTAACACACACAGACACTCACACCACATAAACCAGGACAGACACTTAAGGACACACAAAAACACAGACACACACACACACACAGATGCTCTCTAGGACAAACAGACACACACCAGGAAAAAAAAACACAAAGACATTAAACAACAGAGACATTGTGGAATTGTCTAGTAGTATGCAGACACCATGAGTGACACAGACACTCACTTCTAGAGACTGTTGACCTCAAGACACAGAATTGGAATCTAAAGAAGAAGAACATTGCAAGCATAATCTTTCACTTAATACTCATGCTCCCTGGTTCATTAGGTTCCAGAGCTTCACAGGGATGGAGTCCTCCACTCTCTGGTCATCTGACACCCCTAGGAGAAGAACTGTCCTACCTTGGGGTATTGGAGAAAAAAGCTTGGTAGGGACAGGAGCTGGGGAATAAGGGGAAGGGAAAGAGGAACTCCAGGGGGAAGGAGTAAAACCTTCGCCTCACTCTAGAGTTGGGAATCCAGATTCCAGGGTCCTCTTTGTGTCTCCTTCATGATTTTTCTCCCCCTTCCCCTTCCCTAGGGCTTCTTGAAGCCAACCTACAGAAATAGATTGGAGATGGAAATTGGACTGGGGGAATTCTCATCCTTAAGAGGGGAAGCCCCTCTCAGATCAAGCCAGTTAATAACCTGCCTAAGCACACTACATACATACCCATATCCCTGCCTCTCTCTTTCCCTTCCTCACCAGTCCATACACATAACTCTTTCTTGCAGACAGACTGTAACTTCTCTTGCAGACAGTAACTTCGTGCTGGGCAATGCTCAGGTTCGGGGATCCTTCCCTGTGGTTTACTGCTCTGATGGCTTCTGCGACCTCACCGGCTTTTCTCGGGCTGAGGTCATGCAGCGAGGTTGTGCCTGCTCCTTCCTCTATGGTCCTGACACTAGTGACCTTGTCCGTCAGCAGATCCGAAAGGCCCTAGATGAGCACAAGGAGTTTAAAGCTGAGCTGATTCTATACAGAAAGAGTGGTAAGCCAGGGATAACCCCCGACCCCTACCTGCCAGCCAAAGGCTCCCAGTTCCAGCTCATTCCACCCTTTCCTACTCTTCCTCTGTCTACTTCTCCTTCTATCCCTTCTTCTCCCTGTCATCTATGCCTCTTCCATCCCTTTTGCCTGCTTCCGCATTCTCTGTACCCCATGCCCTCCTCCCTCTCCATTTTGAGCACATCCTCCCCCTTCCATCCCTCCACTCTAAAAAATATTTATTAGCTTTAATTAACAACAAACAGAAGCTCTTTCCCCCTTTACATTTTGTTTATATCGTACCTCCTATTTCAACCCTGTTGCTGCCTTTGTTTCTCTCTCCCACTCGACCTACTCATGATCCATCATGTCTGCTTCATGGCAGAATAATCTGATCTGCTCTTCTAGCCCATTCTGGGAACCTTCCTGTTTTCTCCTGGGTGGGAGAGGGCTCAGACTCTTCTACCCCCTTCCTCATTGCTAAGCTTCACACTGATAAGAAGTTGTTTCTGCTGTCTAAGACAGACATCCAAGGATATGCATAATTCTCTCTTACATATGAGTGTACCTATGCCCTCCCCACATACACATAGCATCAGAGAGTTTGTCTCTGTCTTAGATACACTGTGACAAACTTCTACTATAGCCCCAGCCTGTTCTTTTTGGCCCAATCCTCAATTCAGACAAACAGTGGGTGATCTTTCTTCTTTATATGATAACCCTTCATGATATAAACAAAGGCAGTGACTAAGTCACTGGTATCCTTTCCTTCTCCAGCCTGAATCATTCCCCCTCTCTTCTCCTTCCCTCCCCTCTTCTCCTCTCAGAGAAACTGTTTTTCCTAGGGGGAGGGCAGATTTTTTTTAGGAGCAGGGCCAGAGTCTTGAAGCTAGGGTAGCTGTCTTTCTGCCTAGGTCTCCCTTTCTGGTGCCTCTTGGATGTAGTGCCCATCAAGAATGAGAAAGGTGAGGTGGCCCTCTTCCTGGTCTCCCACAAGGACATCAGTGACTCCAAGAACCGCGGGGGACTAGACAACTGGAAGGAGGGAGGTGAGGATGGATGATGGATCTGCTCAGCAGTCATAGGCCTCCTATGAGTAGCGAAACATTGTGACTGGTGCTGGGAGAGATCCAGTGAAAGTGAAGATGCAGAAGCCCCTGCCTTCAGGGAGATTGCATTCTTCCAGAAGGGTTGGCTTGACTAAAGTGACCCGATTATTCTGATGGGATAGGGGATCATCCATGCCAAGGGGGAACAACAGTGCCTTCAGGTAGCCCTGGCTCCTCAGTCACCTAGCTATCTTCAGCACAACACTCAACCTGGAGAAATCCTTTGTCTTCTCAGTTTAGTCAAAACCAGGTTGATTTTTTTTCAAAAGGCAA
The DNA here is from genome assembly GCF_011100635.1 of Trichosurus vulpecula. Taxonomy (NCBI): domain Eukaryota; kingdom Metazoa; phylum Chordata; class Mammalia; order Diprotodontia; family Phalangeridae; genus Trichosurus; species Trichosurus vulpecula. The sequence continues at coordinate 276,218,237 of NC_050577.1, read as the reverse complement.
ATGAGGAGCGACAACAACAATAAATACACCCAAAAGATCATGTAAATATAGGAACTCTGTAGAATACAGGTTTATGAACCAAAGGGAACTAAAATTTAATCACAGAGTGGACTTGGCTGGCGCAGCTTATGGTACATTCATCTCCAGCTCCTTCTCCTTACTGTCTGGAGAACCCTGCCTCCATACCCCTTTGTTCAATCATAAACTGTCTCTCTCTCTCTCTCTCTCTCTCTCTCTCTCTCTCTCTCTCTCTCTGCCTCTGTCTCTCTTTCTCTCTCTCTCTCTCTCTCTCTCTCTCTCTCTCTCTCTCTCTCTCTGTCTCTCCTTTCCTCTCTCCCTCCCTTTCTTCTTCCCTCTCCCTCTCTCCCTTCCCTACCCCACTCTTCCCTTTCCCTCCTTCTTTCCTTCCCTTTCTCCCTCTCTCTTTCCTTCCCTTCTTCCTTCCCTCCTTCCCTCTCTCCCTCCCCTCTTCTTCCTTTCCCCATCCCTCTTTTCCTCCCCTCTCCCTTCTTCCTCTCTTTCCCTCTTCTCTCTTTACCCCTTCTCCCTCTCTCTTTCTTTCCTTCACTCTCCTCCTTTCCCTCCTTCCCCCCCCCCCCTCTGGCTCGGTCTGTCTGTCTCTTACACACACACACACACACACACACACACACACACACACACACCTTCTCTATCTTCTCCTTTCATCTCTCTCCCTTCAGGGAAGGGCGGGGGGAACATTTTTTTGGTCCCTCAGCTTTTTAGGAAAATAAATAGATTGACTCCTCGTTGGAAGAAAAAAAAACATTAATATTATCATTAGCTACAATTTATAGAGATCTTTAAGGTCTGAAAAGTACCTGACAAATATTTCATTTTATCCTCAAAATAAACTTGGGAAGCAGATTCTACTGTCCCCATTTTACACATGAGGAAACTGAGGTAAATAGGTTAAGTGACTTGCCTAGGGTCACATAGCTAGTAAGTGTCTGAGGCCAGATTTGGACTGAGATCTTTTCGATTTCAGGTCCAACCCTCTATCCACTACACCATTCGTCTGCCTTTAAGCTAATGAGCTTATTATGTTTGCATTTCTATTGTAGTAATAATGATGATGGTACTAATTGCAGTATCTCATATTTTGTATAGTGACTTCAAGGTTACAAAATGCAGAGATAAGTAAGGCAGCATTACTATCTCCATTTCACGGATGGGCAAATTAAGGCTTAGAGCTTGTGATTTGTTTGTGGTCACAAAGCCATCAAACACAAAGTCAGAACCAGGACTGCAACCCAGGTCTTCTGCCTCCTAGGTCAGCACGCTTTCCGCCTTCCCAAAAAGGCCAGTGCCTACTAATCCAGGTTGCTTGTCTAAAGCTCTCAAGATTGGGACCTTAGGGCTGCTTCAAACAAGGCACCCTCATATATAGGAAAGAGTATAAAATTCAGTCAGAGAGAGAAGGGCTTAAACTCTTTCAATTACTACCAGTGTGACTTTGGAATTAGATATCCTAGCTTAGCCCCAATTTCTTTGTAAGACACGTGTAATGATACTTGTTCAACCTACTTCACAGGATTTTCATGAAGATAAAATAAGTAAATGGATGTGGAAGTAATTTTTAACCACAAAGTGTTCTGTAAATACTCTTCTCATTGGCATTATTATTATAGGATTGAGAACTGAAAAGGACCCTTAGAAGTCCTTATCTCCTAACTCCCTAATTTTATATAGATAAATAAACTAGACCCAGGGAGGTTGAGAGTTGTCCAAGTAATAATGATGGTCCCCTGATTCCAAATCTAATGTTCTTTCTCCCTTTTATCTCAGCATAACCTTGGCCTGGGAGCTGGGGCATCCAAGAGCCTGGTTTTTCCCAGTCACCTTTGCCTGCTTGCAGAAAGACCCAGGCCTCTTACTGTTGCTTGGCCTTTTTCCACCTGGGTTCTTCACTCACCTTCCCTTCCCGCTACCCTACCTATCTCTGATTACTGGTGACTACTTTGATCTGCCCTCCAGGTTGCTATATACGATATCCTATAGCATCTCTATATTATATCCTATAGTGTCTATATATTATATCCTAGAGTTGTTCCGTGCTATATCCTGTTGTGTCTGTCCCTTCCAGTGGCTCTAATGTGCTTGTTTCTAATAGACCATCGTTTCTCTCTTCTGGGGTAGAGGGCAAGGAAGAGGAGAAAAGTGGCCCACGAGTTTTCTGAGGGAACCAGCCTATAATGCGGAAGGAGAGATGCTCCACTTATTGAGGGAGGATGCTCTTGAATAAATATTAATTAATTAATTGATAATTCCCTCAAGGGAATAAATTATTCAACTCAAACCAAAAGAAAGGTATTCTGACTCTATACACACAAGGCAATATTGTGGGTTAGTTGTTTGTCTGTCTGTTTGTTTTCCTGTTTGCCTCATCATCCTCAAGGGCCCCTTTCTCACAGGTGGTGGGCGGCGTAGGTACGGCCGGGCAGGGTCCAAGGGCTTCAATGCCAATAGGCGTCGGAGCCGGGCTGTGCTCTATCACCTGTCTGGGCACCTGCAGAAGCAGCCAAAAAGCAAGCATAAACTCAACAAGGTTGGAAATGGGGCCTAGGCTGGGCTGGGCTGGGCTGGGCTGGGCTAGGAGGGTGGTGGAAAGGGAGAAGGGGAGAAGCAGGAATATTCAAATATCCAGAGAGACCAATGGAATGATGGAAGGCAGGGTAGGACTCTCATCACTAGCCACAATTCCCCATCCCCCAAGCAAGACTAGATCCTAAGGGCTCAGGCCACTCTCTCCCCGACATACACAGGAAAAATGTAAAGAGTTCATGGCCAAGTCTCCTGAGCACTATGCCCTAGAAGAATCCCAGCCTGGTGGGACTGGGGCACTGGGTGTGGGAAGAGAATGTGTGTATTCCCCTAATCCTTCTCTCCATACTAGGGTGTATTTGGGGAGAAACCAAACCTGCCTGAGTATAAAGTAGCTGCCATCCGGAAATCACCTTTTATCCTGCTACATTGTGGGGCACTACGGGCCACCTGGGATGGGTTCATCTTGCTTGCCACACTCTATGTAGCTGTCACCGTCCCCTACAGTGTGTGTGTCAGCGCTGCCCGGGAGCCCAATGAGGCACGAGGCCCACCCAGTGTCTGCGACCTAGCCGTCGAGGTCCTCTTCATCCTTGGTATAGCAACGTCACTCTTTAAGATTTCAGGCTCCAGGTGTCCCCTCCCACCCCAATGTGGCCCTGGCCCTCAGCAGCTAGGACCCAGGGTCCCTGCCCCTGTCAGAGGGTCCACGCCAGTGATCTGTCTTCCCCCTGTCCTCCTAAGGTGTGGTCCAGACTCTTTCTCTAGCTCAGCTTCAATACTCACCCCATGAGCTCCATGTGGAGAAAGTGGCCCAGCCCTGGCACCTCTCAGATGCTACAGTATCCCCTTCCCATGCATCCCTCCCTCTGTAAGCAGGGCCTTGTCTCTCTCTGCCACCATGTTGACACTCCTGTCCTCCCGGGTTCCCTGCAGACATTGTGCTGAATTTCCGCACCACGTTCGTGTCCAAATCAGGACAGGTTGTATTTGCCCCACGTTCCATCTGCCTCCACTATGTCACCACCTGGTTCCTACTGGATGTCATCGCTGCCCTGCCCTTTGACCTGCTGCACGCCTTTGAAGTCAATGTGGTCAGTAGGCTCAGTGCCTGGTGGAAAGGGAAGCCTGGGTGGGGAGTAGAGCTTTGGCTGCTGGGGAGCAGCCAGCATGAACTGGGTGCGAGCCGGTGGTGAAGTGACCTCCCTCTCCCCTCCTCTAGTACTTTGGGGCTCACCTGCTGAAGACGGTGAGGCTATTACGACTGCTCCGGCTGCTTCCAAGGCTGGACCGATACTCTCAGTACAGTGCCGTGGTGCTGACGCTGCTCATGGCTGTCTTTGCCCTGCTTGCCCACTGGGTGGCCTGCATCTGGTTCTACATCGGGCAGCAGGAGATTGAGAGCAGCGAGTCTGAGCTCCCTGAAATTGGTACGGAGGGCACGGTGGCGGGGTCGGGGGGGAGCACTGAAAATAGCTTCTTGCAAAGGCATGATGTAGGCATGTAAGTGTGTGTTTGTGGGGGGTCCGTGAAAGTAATTACAATATAGGCGAAGGGATCCTGAAGAGTGCACCCAGATACCACACCTAGGGGTGTGTCTGTAACATATCTGGGTATTATATGGGGGGAGTGTCAAACATTCATTCATTCCTCTTTTTATATTCCTTTTAAAAAAACCCAAACCCACTGTGTGCATGGAAAGAGATATAAACATAAGTGAGATATGGTGGCTGCCTTATCATATAGTGATACTAAAAGAAATAAATATGATGCTAATTGCAATACATCGAGTGCTTAAGAGTAGATTGGTTAGTCATACTAAGTGCCTACTATGTGCCAACAACTGTGCTAAGTGCTGGGGATGCAAAGAAAGGCAAAAAAAAACCCCAAAAAAACAAGCCTTGCTCTTCAGGAGCCCACAGTCTTGGGGGGGGGGCGCAGAATACAACATACAAAAGATCATTTACAAACAGGACATTTGGGGAGAATAAAGTACCATGAAATCAAATGAGAGAGAAGTCACTTCTTATTGGGGAACAAGAGAAAAGTTCATAGGGAATTTACTATTTTATTTGGACCTTGAACGACGGGTAGGATGTCAAAAGGTAAAGCTAATTAGGGGAGGGCGTTCCAGGCCTAGGGAGTAGCATGAAACCGAGGCAGGGAAAGCACAGTGTCCAGTGTGTCTGGAGAACAGGGTGTTAGGGACAGTAGTGTTAGAGAGAGAAGTCTGGAGAGAGCCAGTTTGGAGCCAAGCGGGGCAATGAGATGCTGGGAGAGGGTTTCTGTGAGCTCAGTTGTGCATTAGGAAGATTAATCCGATGACCTTATTCAGAATGAATTGAGTGTGGAGGGGCTAGAACCCTGGAGAGATGCTAAGAAGCTGTTACAGGAGGTGGGGGCCGCAGATGTGGAACACTCCATGTAACGTCCATTTTGTTTTGTTTTTAATACATTGATGTCATTCGGTTGTTTCCAGGTGTGTCTGACTCTTCATGACCCCATTTAGGCTTTCCTCAGCAAAGACGCTGGAGTGGCTTGACATTTCCTTCTCCAGCTCATTTTACAGATGAGGAAACTGAGGCAAACAGGGTGAAGTGACTTGCCCAGGGTCACATAGCTAGTAAGCATCTCAGGCCAGATTTGAACTCAGATCTTCCTGCCTCCAGGCCCTGTACTCTATCTCCTTGTTCCTCTTTTTACATTCCTTTAGAAATAAACGTTGTATGGGGCAGCTAGGTGGCGCAGTGAGTAGAGCACCGGCCCTGGAGTCAGGAGGACCTGAGTTCAAATCCAGCCTCAGACACTTGACACATTTACTACCTGTGTGGCCTTGGGCAAGTCACTTAATGCCAATTGCCCTGCCTTCCCCGCACCCCGCCCTGCATAAAAGAAAAGGAAAAAAAAAGAAATAAACGTTTATTTAAATAAACGTCCTTGTAACAAGGAATGGCTCTCTGGGAGGGGGAAGGCGCAAAGGACCGTTTTGATGTGGGACAGGTTTTTTTCTTACATCAAGCCTAAATCTTTTCCTCCACAACTTTTTCATCCATTACTCCTAGTGCTTCCCTCAAAGGCCAGAGAGAACAGATAGAATCTTTCTTTCCCAAGAGAGCCCTTTAAATATTTGAAGCTTGCTATCATGTCCTTCAGGCTACATATTCCCAGTCTCTTCTGTTTATCCTTTTGTGGAATGCTCTGGAAGCTCTTCGACATCCTGGTCACCCTTCTTTGAAAGCTTTCCAGGTTATCAGTATTCAGATGTCCAGAACAGAACATCACACTCCAGATATCATCTAACTGGGGCATCAGGATTAATGATGCTTTGTTTCAGACGCTACGAAGGAAAGAAAGAAGCAAGCACATACTATGTGCCAGGCACTTAACGAATGTTTGATCTATACAACAGCCCTGTGAATTAGATGCTGTCATCATTCCGATTTTATAAATTTTGGAAACTGAAGCAGATGACAGAGGTTAAATGACTTGCCCAAGGTCACCCAGCTAGTAAGTGTGTCATGTGTCTGAGGCAGGATTTGAACTCCCCACTGGAGGGTGGGTGTGGGAGTGGAATGGAGTGGATATTCTAGGCAGAGTTTTTATCACTTTGGGATTCTCTGACCTTGAGCCAGCCCCAGGCAGAGGGTGGTCCTCCTGGGAAGAATAGTGGTCCTGACTTCTTACACCTTCTCTTCCTCCGTTACAGGATTGAGTAGAGTAGAAATCTGCCACTTGTTACAACAAAAGGCGGGGTCAGAGCTCCGTTCCCTGCATCACCTGGATAGCTGCCCCTGCCTCTCTTTAGTGCTGCCTGAGATTTTTGGCTGCCACGTCACATTTTGGACAAATATTGAACTTGCAACCCACTAAAACCCCCACGTCCTTTTCACATGAGCTGCTTTCTAGTGATGTCTTCCCCCCACACACAATATTTTACGTGTTAATTAGATGTTTTGAACCAGTGTGCAAGTCTTTTTGCATTTATCCCCATTAAATACCATCTAACTAGATTCAGCTTACATGTTCTATTTCATCTGATTTTTGTGGGGTCTTGATTCTGTCATCCAGAGTATTAGCTCTCCCTCCTACCTTTGTGTCACTGGCAAATCTGAGAAGTATGAATAAGGAATTGAAATGTTATGCCACCCAGAACCAAGGGCAGAGCCTTTGGACCTTCTACTAGATACCTTCCAAGTTGGCATCAAACCATTTTCATTCTTCGGTCTTGGCATTCAAGCAGGTTTGAATCCACCTAACCATGGTCATCATCTAATCCTACACTGCTCCATCTTTTCCACAAGGAAAGAATAAGAGACTGTCAAATGCTTTGCTGGGATCTAGGTCAGGAGTTCTTAACCTTTGAGTTTGTCCTGGACCCCTTAGGCAGCCTTAAGGAAGTCTATGAACCCCATCTTGCAAAAAGGTTTTTAAATGCATTAAATAAAATTCATAGGGCTACAAACAAAACCAGTTATATTGAAATGGTTATCTATATATATATGTATATATATATGCATATCTACATCTATCTGTTGTTTTTTTAAGTTTATGAGTCCCAGGTTAAGAACCTCTTATCTAAGCCATATCTATCTATAACATTTCCCAAATCTAGCCTAATAATCCTGTCCATAAAAGGAAAACGAGGTTATCTGGAATGTTCTGCTTGTCATTAGTATATCTGTTGTTCTCTCTTTTCCTTCTTGTGAGACACTTGCCACCATGGATTCCACCAATTTTTTCTGTCAGGCAGATTATGGATCCTGCCATTTGTTCTTCTCTAAATTCTAATCTCATGGTTCTGATCTGTCTCAGGAACATTCTGAAACATGTTGCTGCGTTTTCGTGTTCTCTTGGGAACTCTTAGGGTTCTGTGTTTCCTTGGTGTTGATTGATTTTCCTTTATCTTGCAATATTTATTTAAATATGGTTGAAATCCTTTAGAAGCGTTGTTACTCTTCTCCTCTTGTGATTTTGGTATCTTTGCTGTTGATGTATCTGCTTGTGCTCTAGGTTTTTAATTGCATTTTCTTTCTTGTGAGAGAAATACATTTGGTGATTTTTGACTTTACCCCTCTTACATTCCACTGTCTCTAATTGTCTGATTTCTTCCCCTTTGACAGTGGTTTTATCCCTGGGGCTGATCCTCACAGCTGTTTAAGACTCCTGCCACATTAGGGAATTCATTTTTCATCAGCTTTCGGCTCTGCCCAAAGTAACTTCTAGGGTACAGGATTGGCCCCAACAGTATGTCAGACCCCATTCCTCAAAGCCTATGCAGCCACCTCCCTTGCCCCCTGCTCCCTGCCCCAGCTCGGATCCTTATGTGAGATATTTGATACAAAGATTTCTTTTCTCATTCAACTGCTTCCCTTATTGAACTGTATTAATTTTTTTTGTAAAAAGCTCTTCAATTTTGTATAGCAGCTAATGTTTATATAGCATTTTAAGGCTTGAAAAGCATTTTACATATGCTAACATTTGAGTTTCACATCAATCTTGGGAGGTAGTGCTATTATCACTTCTATTCCACAGCTGAGGTTAAGTGACTTTCCCAGGGTCCCAGAGCTAGTAAGTGTCTAATGTAGGATTTGAACTGATCTCCCTGACTCCAACTCCAACATTCTATTCACTGTGCCACCTAGATGCTGCTTAAATTTAAATTTAAATCATAAAGTTCTTACATTAAATACATTAAATGAATATTTAGTGGAAGTTCCACCCACTGGTCCTCTGTTTTCTGGAACTATGCAATATATATTTTATCATCTCTGGGTCTATGAGGTATGCAAAGTGGTACAGTGGGGAAAAAAAAATTGAATCTAAAGTCAAAAGACCTGGATTCAAATCCTAGTTTTGCTTTGTACTAAGCATGAGATCTGGAATCACAGAGAGAGACAAAAAGTACCTAAATCTAGTCCAACAGCCTTGGGTTGGTTTTTTAAATTATTATTTGAATTTTTATAGATGCGTTTTGTTGTCCTATTACATTAGTTTCTGAATATGCCTTCCCCTTCCCTGCCCAGCAAGCCACCCTTTGTATTGAAGATTTTAAAAGAAAGAGAAAGAAAGGGAGAGAGGTAGGTTTCCTTACCTCCTTTCTGGAGCCAAGCCTGGTCATTATAATTACACCACATTCTGGTTTTGTGGTTGTAGTAGTAGTTGTTGGTTATTTTGTTATTTTCTTCCTTCTGTTTACATTGTATATCTTTTTTTCTGGTTCTTCTGACTTCACCCCACATCTTACCATACTTCCCTAAATCCTTCATTGTTTATTTCACTGTGGGTACTCATCCAGGATACTCCTTCTTGGATGCTCTAATAGGGCAAAGACTCATTAAAAATTTTTTTCAGACTTTTTTTCCTAGTTAACTTTCTCTTCTAATTTGAATGGCATTGATTTTATTTGTGCAGAAGCTTTTTTAATTTTATGTAATCAAATTTGTCCATTTTATCATCTTCTCTCTATATCTCTTCCCCTATCCATAATTTTGAGAGGCAATTTTTCCATTGTTTCTTTGTTTATGATGCGATCTTTTATCAGTCATGTGTCCTTTTGGAACTTACTTTGATATACAGTGTGAAAGTTGGTCTTAACCTAATTTCTGCCAGATAGCAGTTTTTATTGAATTGTGAATCCTTACCCTAATAACTAGGACCTTTGGGTTTATCTAATACTATGCTACCACATTCATTTGATTCTGTATCTTGTCTGCCTTACCTATTTTTTCCCACTGATTAACTTGTCTTTTTTTAAGCCAGCATTGGATGGTTTTGCTATTTTTGTAGTATAGTTTGAGATCTGGCACTGCTAAGGCTCACTTTCTTCTTAACTTTTTGTTCTTCTAGATAATTTTTTTTCTAGCTCTATAAAGTAACCTTTGCTAGTTTACTATTATGACAATGAATAAGTAAATTAATTTAGGTAGTATTGTCATTTTTATTATGTTGCCTTGGCCTACTCATGAGCAATTAATATTCCTTCAATTACTTAAATCTGTCTTTATTTCTGTGAAGACTGTTTTGCAGTTGTATAATTCCTGTGTATATCTGGGTAGGTAGCAAGTATACTGCATACATTCTATAGTTATTTTAGATGGAATTTCTTCCTATCATTTCCTGTTGAATTTTGTTGGTAATGTTTAGAAATGCCAATGATTATATGGAATTATTTTATATTTTGCTGCAGATATTGATTATTTCAGTTAATTTTTTTAGTTGACTCAGGTTCTCTAAGTAAGCTGCAAATGAATATTTCCTATGCCTGTGCTTATTCTCCCAATTTCTTTTTCTTATTTTATTGCTATAGTTAGCATTTCTAACACCATATCAAATAATAGTGGTGGTGATGAATGTCCTGGCTTTACCTTTGATCTTATGGAAGGGGACAACAGGATTTTCAGATGTTTCCCCAGGTCAGATCACCTGCTGTAAAACAACTGTTACACTTTGTAAAGTGAATTGAAGTCATTTGTTTCTTAGCATTACGGAGACATGGAGGCGCAACATGAGATGCTTTTGTGGGTGTTAGAAGCTTGGTGCTTTTTCACAGGAATTAATCTACAAAGGACCATGAATTGTGGAAGTGTCTTTTGACTGAGTTGTTGATTCTATTGTGCAGGCTTTACACCATAATTAGAACGTGTTGAAGGATGAAGGTGAAGGATTATAGGGATGGAGAAGCCATAATGGAAGGGGAAAGAAGCTTGGGACTGGAGGGCAAAATGGCCTCATGCAGAACAGCATCCTCAGAGCGCAGATGACCAGGTTGAGCTAGCTTGCATTACAAACGTGGACTGGATAGTCACAGCCCTGTTGAGTGCATTCAAGTGGCTATTCCATCATTAATATAGCAGAAGTTAAATATCGTTGGACCAACACTGGCAAACTCTGATGGGGTTATGGAGAGGGGTGACTCCAGATCTGGAAGAAGGTGAAATCATCACCCACTATTACTGCATCTGTCCACCTAGACTTGTAGGACCTCAAGAGCAGGCCTTGGGGAACCCTTCCCCTCCCACACCTCAACCCCCATTGCTGTGTTCCCGCAAGTTGCTGGACACCTACTCTTAGCTGGATATTAAACACCTTCTCCTTTGCAATCTCAGCTTCTGCCTGAGATAACCTAAAGCTACTCTCTTTTATTATATGACCTTTGGGTCTACTACCCCCTTCCCAAGAGTCACTAGTTAAGGGCCATCTGCCTCACCTGTGCTCCCCAAGGTCCAGTGGACTTTACCATCTGCCTTACTGCTTTGCCTCCAGACCCTAAGGACCACCTGACCTTTCCATCTACCCTGAAGCTGGACCCTCCTAGATATGCTGTCTCATTCAATTAGGATGAGAGCTCCTCAAGAACAGGAACTGTCATGTTTTTCTATTTCTATCCCCACAGTGCTTGGGCTTATAGTAAGCACTTACTAAATGCTTTTCCATTCAGAAAGTTTGTCTTTGGTAACTCTCCAGTGCCTGAGGAATAGAAGGATCTTTTGAGGAAGAAACTCATGGCAAGGACTGGAGTGCTCTTGCTGAATGAGTGGGACATAGGGTGTGCCTGAGAAGCAGCAACGACTGATCCTTTTGAGGGTGATCTTGGAAGACAGCCTTTTCAGATATGGAAACCCTCAAATGCCATTTGAAAGAATCGAGCAATGGTATCATCAGAGAGTCCTGGAGCCCATATGCCTTGCCAATTATGGTGGGACAGAAAAACACTGGAAAGACCCAGATTTGCGTAGAAAATCAGATGCTGAACAAGAGAACTAAAGTGGACTAGTAGACTGTGCTGTTTGTTCAAGCTGTTTGTTGGGCAGCCAGTGGTTTTCAGTATTGTAATTATGCAGTAAATACTACTAGATCTCTGTGGCAGAGGAAACTAAACAACACAACTTTCTGGTTCGCCAGGAGTATTCCAGTTTGAGAATATGCTTCAAGGAATCCTAGGGTCACCAATCACATTTTAACAGCTTATGGAGAAGGTGGTGAAATATATAAACTATTTGGAAGTGCTGGTATACTTAGATGACCTCTTTGGCTTTGGAAAGACTTTGGAACCTCATGAGAAAGACTGAACAAAATGTCAGATTGGATAGAAGGTGGTCTAAAATGGTCAATTTGTTAATTGGGACAGTTTTGCATAGTCTTGGTCCTGTGTTTCATGGAATGAACAGTGAACCAGAGAAGACAGGAGTGCTCACCAGCTGGCCACGTCCAAAGAACTTCCATCAACTAATGACTCTTCTAGAATTTGATGGCTATTGTCGAAAATTTGTGATGAATTATGCTATTACTGCTAAGTCATTTGTAGATATCACTTGTGGATATATGGTTGTAGAGAACCAAAGCAGAAGGGCAAGAAAGGTTAATCTGGTGTGGCTCTTTCAACATTATTTGGAGATCGTTGGAATGAGAAAGATGAATGAATTTTTGAAGACCTGGTCAATTATTTCACACCTATGCTAGTTTTGCCTTGTGAAGCCTCTTTCCTGAATGCTCATGCGAGCCTGGTGGGTCAAGGAACAATCCTGTATCTGGAAAATGATGGTCACTAGAAATCTGTTGTATTCACCAGTAGAAGACACTGACAGTGACACTTAGTATCCCACACATGAACTGGAGTTCTTGACTTTGAGGTGGACCATCACTGAGAAGTTCAAAGGCTATGTATGTAGAACTAAACTTGAATTATGTTCTTACCACAATCCATTGCCCTATATTTTGGCCAGTACCAAGTTGGAGTATTATCTGCTAGAGATGGGGGGCAGCATTAGCTAACCATGGGTTCAATAAGCACTCTTGGTCAGAGAAAATTAATGCGGATAAAGATACCCATGTTAGCCTAGAGCTATGGTCATAGCCCTGGAAGGGGTGAAAGCTATTTGCGATACCCAGAGAGCTAGCCTTCAACACCTATAGTACCCCCCTCCCCCAACTCTCCAATGAAGAGAGGTGATTTTTCTCATTTCTTTTCATGTCATTGATGATGAATGGATTACAAGCTCAACAGGGGTCAGTGTGAAGTGGCAATCAAAAGAACTAATGCAATTCGGGGCTCCGTTAGGAGGGTATATCATGCTGGAACAATGAGGAGATCGTCCCACTGTTTTCTACTTTTGTCAGGCCATATCTAGAGTATTGTTCAGTTCTGGGCATCACAGCTTAAGAAGGATATTGATGAGATTAAGAATGCCTAGAGAAGCTCTATGAGAATGTTGAAGGGCCCTGAGTTCATGATGTATGAGGATCAGTTAAGAGAACTGGGAGATGTTTAACCTGGAGAAAAGTAAACTGGAGGGGTGAGGAGGGCATGATACCTGTGTTCAGGTGTTTGAAGGACTGTCATCTGGAGAAGGAACTAGACTTTTTCTGTTTGGCCCAGAGGTCAGAAATAGGATCATTGAGTGGGATTTGCAAAGAGGCCAATTTATGCTTGACATCAGGAAAACCTTCCTAATGGGGCTGTCTGAAAGTGGAATGTCCTGTTTTGAAAAGTAGTAGATTTACCCTCCCTAGAGGTCTCCAGGGGTGGGGGACAATGTTACATTGCAGTATGCTAAAGAAGGGGTATTTTTGCATTTGGGGTGGATTAGATAACTGCAGAGATCCCTTCCAACTCAAAAGTATGTAATTCTATAATTACAGTGTTTGGGTTTGGGTTTCAGTCAGTAAACATTTATTAAGCTCCTACTATGTGCCAGGCACTGTGCTAAGCATCCTTTCTATTTATGTGGTGGTTGTAACCATTGTGCAATATTGTTTTCCTGGTTCTCCTTACTTTACTCTGTATCAGTTCACATGAGTCTTTCCATGTTTCTCTGAATTTATCATACTCATAATTTCTTTTTGCTTGTTTTTTTTTGAGGGGGGAAGGCAGGGCAATTGGGGTTAAGTGACTTGCCCAAGGTCACACAGCTAGTGTGTCAAGTGTCTGAGGCTGGATTTGAACTCAGGTCCTCCTGACTCCGGGACTGGTGCTCTACTCACTGCACCACCTAGCTGCCCTTATACTCATAATTGTTTGTTGAGTGGTAATATCCTATTTCATTCATGTGCCACAACTTCTTTAGTCATTCCCTGTTCAATAGACATCGACTTTGTTTCCAGTTCTTTGCTCCCACACAAAGGGCTGCCATAAATATTCTGGTGTATATAGGACCTTTCTTTCTATCTCTGATGAGCATATGCTTCTTTCTGAAACTTATTTAAGGAGTAGTGGCTTCAAACCCAGGCCTCTTCACTACAAACCCACTACTCTTTCCAAAATCCCTGAGGTGCAGCCCCTTCTGAATCTCTCTTTAATTGTCATGTTTCTTTCCTAAACCAGTTAGGAATTTACCTTTCTTTTCTTACCTGGAGACAGGTTATGGTTTTCAAAAGGGATTAATTCCATTAATGTCAATTAATTACATCAATTAATTCCAGCTTAATTCCATTCGATTCAGCAGATATTAGACCTCTGCTCTCTGGAGTCACTGTGCTGGGTGTGGGTGATTCCAGGGTAAATGGGATGCAGACTTTCCTGTCAAAGATCTTAGAGGTGAATGGAAGGGAGGGGAAGGGAATGAGCATTTATATAGAACCTGTGATGTGCCAGACCTTATGCTCAGTGCTTTTTATGAATGTCTCATTTTATCCTCACAACAACCTTGGGAGGTAGGTGCCATTATGATCCCCATTTTACCATTGAGAAACCTGAGGCAGACAGAGGTTAAGTGACTTACCCAAGGTCACACAGCTAGTACATGTTGGAGGCCAAATTTGAACTTAGATCTTCCTTGACCGCAGGCCCAGTGATTTATCCACTGCAACACCTAGCTGCCCCCAGCTAAGCTCGAGATGCCCAAGGGAGCACAGGGAGGGAGGCAGGGACGATGGAAGGGTAGTAGCCAGCCCCTCAGGGAACAGGATTGGTATCTCCAAACTTGGGCAGCCCACTGATCTTGTGACACCTCAAAAGCAGGACTGAGAGGGGTCAGGGAAGGGCTCTCGCAGGGATTCTTGGAGATGATGGTCTTTGTGCCTTTGCAGGAAACTGAGAAAGATGAGACTCGACAAACCAGAGATTTTTCTATACTACCAAATTAACAGAACTGCCGAGTTACAAATCGCAGGAATCCTGCCGTAAATTTCCTTGAATCTGACCTAAAAATCTCGTCCAGCTTTCTGATTTTACAGAAGAGGAAAGTGAAATTCAAAGTCACATACGAGCCTTTGGAGTGGGCAGGACGAGAGATCTGATGCTGGGTGTTGTGACCTCACAGACCTCATATCCAGTGCTCTCTCCACTGCACAGGTCACTGGGAGCTTGTGTGGATATCAGAGCGAGGTTATACAGTGGTGTCATGGGTCTTGTATACGGGTGGGGTCACAGGGAGGATATGGAGGACATCATAGGGATTGCATGTGGGGCCATAGGAAGTGTGTAGGGAGGGTGTCAACAGGCTTGCGTATGGGGCAGGGTGGTATCAGTGTGAATGTGGGATCATAAGGAACAAGTGGGAAGTCAGCAGGATTACGTACCTTGTAAGGACTATGTAGAACACGTGGGTCATTGGAAATGTGTGGGCATCAAAAAGAAACCATGTTTGGGGACCATGGAGAACATGGGAAAGGAGTCATAGGGAATGGGGGGGGAGAGAGAGAGAGAGAGAGAGAGAGAGAGAGAGAGAGAGAGAGAGAGAGAGAGATCTGGGAGAGTTGCCCTAGAGAACAGCATGGAGCCCCATCCCCACCCCCTTGACCTTCTGTCATGCCCCTCATGTCAGTCATCATCAACCCTAAAGTCCATCTTATCTAATCCTCCACCTGGACTCCTGAGGATTTCAGAAGTCTCAAAACAACTGCCTTTGTCAGGCCCCACTGAAAATTCATGCTGCCTAACCTTAATGCTGCTCTAGCCATTCCCTTATTCATCATGTGCTGCCACTCTGAATTCCCCACAGCAGCTGTTCCAAATCTTGTATGATTTCTTTCTGCTTTTCCCCCTTCCTCCTCCCACCCCTCCAAACTCACTTTCAGCAGATGATCTCCCTTTCCATGAGACTCTGAAGAGCCTTCCAGCTTAAGGTTCCCTCAACTTCCCACCTTTCTACCTCTGAAAGTCTCAGTATATTTCACTGACCCAAGGAGGAAGAAATAGTGCGCTCTCTCTCTCTCTCTCTCTCTCTCTCTCTCTCTCTCTGTCTCTGTTTCTCTCTCTCTCCCCCCCCCCAACTAACTTCAACTGTGCCCTTGATTCCAACTCCTTCCCTTCTATTCTCTCTTCTTCCTTCACTTCCCTCCCTCCCATTTACTCCAGGACCTCATCCCCGTCATCTCCTGGTCTGCCTTGAAGCAGCTAGATATGATAGTGGATAAAACACTGGGCCTGGAGTCAGAAAGACCTGAGTTCTACTTTAGATACTTACTAGCCCCAGAGGTGGGCCTAGAGATTAATCACCTAACAGCCATTTGCCTCAGTTTCCTCAACTGTAAATGGGAATAATAATACCTTGCAGGGTTATCATGAGGATCGAATGAGATAACATTTATGAGGCACTTAGTATGGCGCCTGGCACGTAGTAGGTGCTGTGTAAATGCTCATTTCCTTCTCTCCCTGTGTGACCCTGGGCAAGTCACTTCACCTCTGTTTGCCTCAGTTTCTTCACCTGTAAAAAGGAGATAATAATAACACCCACCTCCTAGGGTTGTTGTGAGGATCACACATGATGTTTGCAAAGTGCTTACTTAGCACAGTGTCTGGTACACAGCAGGCACTTTGTGAACACTTGCTTCCTTCCTCTTGCATCCTCATGCTTTTCCCTCTCCCTCCCCTGAACACGCAGACAATCTCGGGTGTCTCTATCCTGAAAGTAACTCCTTCACCCCGCTAACCTTTCTGCTTCTATCCTCTCTCTCCTTCATTTCACCACAACGGTTCTCCAGAGAGTAGTCCATGCTTGCCATCTCCATTTTCCACAGCCCGCCCCTTACCTCCCTGCAGTCTGGATTCCACCTCCCCCAGACTCCTAGCCCCGCTGTTTCCTCCATAAAATCGAGCAGCCCCTGCTCAGTCCTTGCCCTCTCCGACTTAGGAAGCACCTGGCACAGTTAACCATCTGCTCCATGACATCCTTTGCTTCTGTCACGTTCCAGCTCTTGGTTTCCTCCCCTCATTCTAACCACTCTTTCCCTCAGTGGCTCTTCTTCCTCCTTGTGAGTGTTCCCCTTCCATCCTAGACCCCTTTTCTCATCCCATGCAGTCTCCTTCCTTGCGTAGTCTCATCTATTCCCATGGCACCAGTGATCACTTTCATGCTGCAACTTCTGCATCCTTGGGTTACTCAAATCTCTATCTCTGATTCTAATCTCAGATAGTCAGTGCCCTCCAGTCTGGCCCCAGCCGATCTTCTCAGCCCTATCTTCCTCTACTCCACACCTCCTTAAACCTTTTAATCAACAGACAACCGCTCCATAGGTGTGGCATCTCTCTCCACCTAAAGCAGACTATGACCCTGCTAAGACTTCTAGCCTCTCTACAACTCAGAGAGGTTAAGTGATTTGTCCCACAGTTAGGACCACACAGCTGGAGGTGAGCCCTGATCTTCCTGATTCCAAGCTGAGCTCTCTATCCCAGACAAGTTGAACTACTTACTATTTCTTTAAAATCCCTTGAGGTTCCTCTACCTCTCTCTTTGTTGTTGTAATCCCTATCACTTGGAATGTCCTCCTGTACTCCATCCGCCTGTTGAGATCCTACCCAAGTATCAAGACCAAGCTCAGGACCTCCTTCACAGTCTTGTAAGCCTATCCTGACTCTATCAACTGATTTTTTAAAATAGCTAACATTTATATAACACTTTTTAAAAAGAGCATTTTGTAAAATAGCTAATAATAAAATAGCTAACACATATTTTCAAAAAATTTATTTTTATATTTTTCATTTTATATTATTTATTTTTATTTAAATTTTAATATCTAACATTTATATAACACTTACTACATGCCAGGTACTGCGCTAAGCACTTTATAATTATTATCTCATTCGATCCTCAAAACAACCCTGCTATTATTATCCCCATGTTACAGATGAGGAAACTGAGGCAGAGGTTAACTGATTTGCCCAGCTAGAGATGATACCTTCCTTTTCTAACCTTTCATAATCAGTTGGTACCATTGGATGGCAACTTATCCCGTTACTGTCTTAGAGTTGTTTGTAAATATGTCTCATCTTCCCTTCTAGATTTAGGTTCCATGAAGGTCAATGTTCATTTTTTTATGTCCTTCTTTACCTGGCACTGTACATTGTACTTAGAAGGCACATAATAAATGCTTTTGAATGGATGGATTGGAGGATGGATGAATAAAAAAGTGAATTATTGTGTGAAGGCCAATGAACCACAGGTAGTGAAGGGTCATAGGAAGTATGGAGGGATCTGTGTATGGCAGGAGGAAGAATATCATACAAAATGGTTGGCTTGTGGATAGTATGTATTCTGCTCCTGTGTGCCATGGTTCCTGGGGCGCCGGAGTGACCTCTGCAATCTTACTTATGCCCTTAGTCCTATGGGTGCCCGTGATGCCATTTCCTCTTCTCTAAACTCCTGGAAGGGAAACCCAGGCTTCTATGGGGTCTCCTAAAGCTTAGGGGGTAGGAGACATTGCTAAGAGGTTTTCTAGGATCCCTTCATCTCCTAGATTAGGGTTCAGGATAGACCCCCCAGGAAGCAATGGGTTGGAGGGTCCTCAAGGCTCACACCTCTCTAATCTCAGGCTAATCCCAGAGCCTCAGTGAGGAGAGCCGGTATCAGGTGTGCTGTAGAATGAGGCTGGAAATTTGCCAGCCAACTTCACTGTGTGCACCTGCTGGGATGAGCACACCTACTCTTTGGGAGGGCAAAGCTTTCTGGAAGAGACAGGCCAAGCAGATGGATCAGCTGTTCCTGGCCAAGAGGATGATGATGGCTGAGAGGACAGATAAGGCCCTTCTTGGCCCAAGTGGGCAGAAGCATAATAGATCATATCAGTGGTCACTAGTTTATTCTGTCTTAGCTTCCTCTCTTCATACTCCCAGTAATCTTCCTTTACCCTGTAAATGAGCCCCTCCTGCCAAACAAACCTATGGGAGAATTATTTCTGACACTGTCAATAAAGTATATTTTACCATCCACACTGCTAGCCCCAGCTGTCTTTGACACCAGAGGCTATAAAAGCTGGGCAAGGACCACCACCAGATGGAGCCTAGCCCTAGTATCCATGTCTCTGAGTTCTTTAGTGTATCACATACTGCCTGTCCAGATGGAATCTGTGGATGATGCCTTCCTTGGAAGGAAGGAAGGAAGGAAGGAACAAAGGAAGGAAGAAAGAAAGTGAGGGAGGGAGGAAGGGAGGAAAGAAGGGAGAGAAGGAGGGAGGGGAGGAAGAGAAGAAGGAAGGGAGGCAGGGAAGAAGAGGGAGAGGAGGAGAGAGGAAGGAGCATTTATTAAGTACCTACTGTGTGATAGGTACTCAGCTAAGTGCTTTACAAATATGTCATTTTTGGGGGGAATGGTTGAATGTAGGGAAAGAGGAGATAGAAGGAAGGTGGGGGAGAGGAGCAGGTGAAGATCTACTGAGAAGGTTGAATAATAATAACAATAATTGCTCTAAGTTTTACAAAGTGTTTTGCTCAGAATCTGCATTAAGTAGGTACTGCAAATGCCATTTATCAAACAAGAAACTGAGGCTCAGAGAGTTTAAATGGTCACACAGCTAATGTCAAAACCTGATTTGAAACTTGGGTCTTTTGATACCCATCCCAGGATCCTTTATGCTGTGCTGTGTACGCCCTTGGGTCAGCATGGCAGAACGCAGGAGCAGACACACCTGTCCATGTTTGGACCTGATGAAACATACATGTGACCCAAGACTGCCCAGACACACCCCATAGGCCACGTGTGGGCCACGACTTTGCTTCAGTTTAGGACCTCTGCTCTGATCTAGGTTGGCTGCAGGAGCTGGCCAGACGACTAGAGACGCCCTACTACCTGGTGGGGCGAGGCAGGACCGTGGGGAACAACTCTGGCCTGGGTGACAACTGCAGCAGCAGTGGCAGCATTGAAGCCAACGGGACGGGGCTGGCGTTGCTGGGGGGCCCGTCCCTGCGTAGTGCCTACATTACCTCTCTCTACTTTGCGCTGAGCAGCCTTACCAGCGTCGGCTTTGGCAACGTGTCGGCCAACACGGACACAGAGAAGATTTTTTCCATCTGCACCATGCTGATTGGGGGTGAGACCCCCTGGGTTCCCCTCTCTGGGCCCCTCTGTCTTTGCCGTATTGGACTTCCTACCACACATTCCCTACCCCTGACCCCATCCACCTCGGGGCCCCTGTCTCGGGCTTTTCAGCCTTTTTCGGCACTGTTCCCTTTCCAGTTTCATGCCCCTCCCATCACTCATGAAACTTTGCTTCCTCTGCACTCCCGGCTTCAGATTTCCCACCTTTGCTCCTCCACCCGAGATACCTCAACCTCCCTTTGGTGTTAGGATTCCATGCTCAGGGCCTCCTGGCGGATTGAGGGATGGGTGAAGGCAGCTGGACCCCAGCATATTGAGGAGCAGGGCCCCAAGAGTTCTGAAGCCCAAGGGGAACCTGCATGCCAGCATGCCTGGTGGCCCCGGGCCCAGAGGCGTGTGGGGGGATGCCCAGCAGAGAGGGCTGGGTACCCATTTTAGGAGGAAACAAGGGATGGAGGGAAGCGGGGAGTCATGTGCCCAAGCCTGGCGGCGGCCCCCAAACCGCGACGCCCCTCTCCTTTAGCGCTGATGCATGCAGTGGTGTTTGGGAACGTGACGGCCATCATCCAGCGCATGTACGCCCGCCGCTTCCTCTACCACAGCCGCACCCGGGACCTGCGGGACTACATCCGCATCCACCGCATCCCTAAGCCGCTCAAACAGCGCATGCTGGAGTACTTCCAAACGACTTGGGCCGTCAACAACGGCATTGACACCACAGAGGTGAGTGGGGACGCTGATGCCACCCAGGTAGGGGGCACTGGAGCCTGGGGCCAAGGCTTGGCACAGTAGGGCAGTCGTGGCATAATGGAAGGATCTGGAACCCAGGTCTGGGTTCTAGGACTCCGTCAGTCCTCTCCGGAGTTTTGGACTACTTGCTGAACCTCTCTGGGTCTTTTTTTTTCTTATCTTTAAAATGGGGGTAATGAGAATTTCCAAGATCCCTTACAGCTCTGGCATTCTGTAAGTCCAGCTGGTATTGGGGGAGGTGGGCCACGAGACTCAGGGCAAGGAGAGTAGGGGATGAGGGTCTTTAGGGGAGGGCTGAATCCTGCCCGCCAGCTTTTCCTCCCCCTTCTTCAGCTGCTGCAGAGCCTTCCAGATGAACTCCGAGCTGACATTGCAATGCACCTCCATAAGGAAGTTCTTCAGTTGCCCCTATTCGAGGCAGCGAGCCGGGGTTGCCTGCGGGCACTGTCCCTGGCCCTGCGTCCAGCCTTCTGCACACCTGGCGAGTACCTCATCCACCAGGGCGATGCCCTGCAGGCCCTCTACTTCGTCTGCTCTGGCTCCATGGAGGTGCTCAAGGGCGGCACTGTGCTGGCCATCCTAGGTCTGTGAAGTGGGTGTCGAGGGAGGGAGAAATGGGCCCAGGAAGCATGTAGAATCAAAGTAACTCCATGCTATAGAGAAACTTCCTAGTAAATCGAAGGAGGAAATAACACAGCAGTGCTTCAGGAATGATACTCCAGGTCTTAGATGTCTCTACGCTAATATGCAGGTGTGGATAATAGAAAGATGAAATTGAAATTTTAATGCAAAGGAGATTAATACAATTTCAAAGGCTCTGTAAGATGGGACGCATAGCTGGAGTGACGGAAGGGTGTGCCTTGTTCAAAAGAAGCAAATCTAATAGGAGGGAAGTGAGTAATACTATATGTCAAGAAAATATTTTTCAGGAATCTTTGAACCTGAGGGCATCCTAGAGAGCATTTGAGCATATAGACAAAGATAAAAGGAGAAAGAGGAGTACTGTCATTGTAGAAATATGTTTTGTGGGTGGATGGAGGCCATGGATGATATTTTCCTGAAACAGATCACAAATTAGTGCAGAGGTAAAATATACCTGCAGTGGGGGACTTTAGCTATCCAATATCTCTTGGAAATCTCATTCTGCTAAATTCAGAACATCTGATAAATTCTTCACTCGCCTTGCCTCTCAGTTCCATCTCTCAGAAGGGAGGGTAAACAGTGGAAGGCATTGCTACCCCAGATCTAATTCTGATCCACAAGCAAGGTCTGTGGAACAGTCTAGATACTTAGGAGGAAATGACTCTTTCAGGGGAAAAAAAAACAGGTAGATCCAATGAATTCTAAAAAGGAGGGATGGAAGACTCTCAAAAACCAGTTTCTAGCAATACAATTGTAAAGAATCTCAATGCAGAAGAAAAACAGGAGACATCTAAAGGAAGGAAATGAGCATTTATTAAACAAATACTATGTGCCAGGCACTGTTGCTAAGGACTTTGCAAATATTATCTCATTTGATCACTACGAACAACCCTGGGAGATAGGTACTATTATTATCTCCAGGCAAAATAAATGATTCGTCCAGGGTCATACAGCTATTAAGCGTTTGAGGCTGCATTTGAACTCAGGTCTTTCTGACTCCAGGTCCCCACACTCTAGGCACTGCACTATCTAGCTGCCTTGAGAAATGATGTTTGTGAGGAGTTCTTTCAAAGCCCAAACAAAAAATGAACATAGAGAAGAAAAAAGAGGGACATATGACCAAAAATGAATACCAAAGAGTGGTTCAGACATATAAGAATGTCAGGAAAACTAAAGCCCAGAATGAACTGAGGTTCATAAAAGAGAGATGTTAAAGATACCAAGAGATGTTTTTAAGAAGCTAAAATCAGCTAAAACATGGTGATCACAGCAGAGAGAAAACAGAACAATCCAGTTGCTTCTTCATTCCCTGCTCCATTAGGGTGAGCTTCACAATGGAAGGTGGTAGAATCAATATGGCTAAGAGGAAATTGGAAGTCCAGTAGAGGTGAATGATAATAGTAAAGAATCTAGCCACTTTAATTGACTCAAGACCAGATTACATCCCTGGGCACTGAAAAAAACATGCAGTTAGGATTGCAAACCCATCTCCAGGAAACTTTGAGAGCGACTGAGAATTATTGAGAACAAGACATAAGAAGATATCCCAATATTTTTTTTAAAGTGAACAGAGTGGATTCTGAAAACTACAGACTAAATGAGTTTTATGTTGCTCCCTGACAAAATCCTATGCAATTAAAAGAAAAAAACACTGCTAGGCCTGTGGGCTAAAGTACTGTGCCTTCTGATACACTAAGGGACCTTTTTTTTTTTAAATCTCTGAGCCCATGCATATACAGACAGGGTTTAGTTCTAGGGAGCCTGACCACCTAAACAAGGGTCTTTATCTTGTACTTTTTGGTTCTTTATACCGTTTCCCAGAGCTCTGGGAAGTGATTAAAGCTTAGATTTGGCTCATGTGTAGGGTCTCTTCAAAGTGTGTTGGGGGGGAAGGGTATAGAAATATATACAATATATTACATTGTAGATCGAGTATAGGACAGCTATTTATTTTCTCTATACAAAAGAAATATTTGACAGAAGCAAGACCCACAAATGTGTATTGACTGAAAAATCTAAATAAGCAGCAAAAATAATATAATTGTAGTTCTCCCGCCCCTTGAAAGTTGGGACTCAAACATCAATCAGAACATGAAGCAGCTTTTGGAACTGTTGAATAGGCATTTTGTGTTTTACCTCGGCTCTGCACTGTCTAAACAATTCCCTTCAGGTCCGTGTCTTCTGGCTAGCCAGACCAGAGCCTATACTCATCCTTCTGTCTGTGAGTATCTTCTCCAGCAAGCAGTGGAGTGCATGTAGAAAAGGCAGGACCCAGAATCTCCTGACCTCTCAATTCTCACAACGTTGCTTCCCAGACTAAACACGCCCATCTCAGGATTATTGTTTGGTCACTTATGATTAGGCCAAGAAATGTAAGGAAGAAGGGGCAGGCCTCTGCCCAAGCTCAAGCTTACCTAGCAGAGGACCGTACTCTAGCTACCAGCAGCTACTCTGCTGCCAGGGTAAAGAAGGCCACCCTCACGAGAAATCCCAGAGTAAGATGATGCCACCCAGAGACTTGAAGGAAGTGACAGGGCTGAGTCATTCCCTATTTAAGATCCACTAAGTTATTCACTTCTCCTGGCTCAGTGGCCAACCCTTTCTGATTCAACTTTAATGCATCCTCCTCCTCCCCCATTTCCCTAGCCTGTTGTCACAGAATAAGGGATCCAGGTATGCTCCATCATCCCAAAACAACAAATCCTTCAGAGGTGAGTGAACAAGTGTTTTCCTGGAAGTAGCTAGGGCCAATCAGCTCAAGCTCTGTGGAGTGACCCATGCTCCATAGAGTCCACCTCTTACTATGTCTAGAATGAATTACTGATCACTAGTACCCTGCATGGACTCACTCAGAACCAGTCATGCCAAGTAATTTCTCTTTTAGAATTTGGTTATTATTATATCCAAATTTCTACTAGGCATTTGACCAAGTTTCTCATGATATCTTTATGAACGAGATGAAGAAATCTGGGCTGAATAATAGTAAAGTTTAGTGGTCACATAGCAACCAACTACACTCAACCAGTGGAAGGGGTCTATCTGAGAGCAGGTCTGTTCAATGTTTTGATCTATAGTTTAGATGCATATGTAAATATATGTATATACATGTGTGGATATATATACACATATATACAGTGTATATGCCTATATGGTACCCCTATACATGTATACATATACATATATGTGTGTGCATATGTGTATGTATGTGTATATATAAAATTTGTGGTTGACACGGAACTGGGAGGAAGGATAGTTTATGTCTTAGGTTACAAAAACAGCACTGCAAAATATTTCAGTAGACTGGAACATTGTCCCCAAACCAAAAAGGTGAAACTTAATATAGACAAATGTAAAGTCTGGTACATGGCTGATGTTTTTTTCATTATATAAGATCATAGAGACTTGGCTTGATAGTCCTTCCCATGAAAAAGAAGGTGGAGCACTAAACATGAAGTCGGGAAGGTCTGAGTTCAAATCCAGACTCAGACATTTAGCTGTGTGGCTTTGGATAAGTCACTTAACTTCTGCCTAACCCAGTTTCCTAAAATTAAATAACATTTGTAAACCTTCAAGTGCTATATAATGCTAGCTCTGTATTATTAATATTATTATTATTGACAAGTGGAAGTTTAGGTGATCGCAAGCTCCATAGAGCCATGATATGAGCAGTGGATAGAAGTAACAAGGAGGCACATTTGAGTTTAGTATAAGAACTTTCTCATCATTAGAATTATCCAACAATGCAATGCACCCACTACTTGTGGGGTAGTAAGCTTCCCATCACTGGAAGTGTTCAAACGTAGGCTGGATGACATCTAGGGATGCCGAAGTGAAGATTGACCCATTGGGGAAGGGGTTGAACTCTCATTTCTGAGATTCCTTCCAACTCCAGGATTCTATGAGTCTGTGTATGTTTCTATACTCTGCTCACCCTCTTAGATATGTTGGGGGGATGAGGAGAGAGAAAAAGAAGGGGATGAAAAGTGTATTTGGAGATGGAGAGGTTAAGGGTCTGGAGAGGCAGCGGGGCCACCGTGGAGCATCCCAGCTCTGTCCGCTTGCCTCTGTTGTAATATCTAGGCAAAAACAAACCAAAACACTACCTTAGCCCAAGGATGGTGTGCCATGTCTCCTAGGAGGGATCCCCTACACCCTTCATCTTCCCTTCTCCTGCTTCCAGGGTGGTCTGGCTGTTAAGGAAGGGAGCAAACTGTGTTCCGCTCATCAGGGTCTTCCTTCTCCCAGGGAAGGGTGATCTGATTGGCTGCGAGCTGCCTCAACGAGAACAGGTGGTAAAGGCCAATGCTGATGTGAAGGGCCTGACATACTGTGCGCTGCAGTGCCTACAGCTGGCTGGACTCCATGAGAGCCTGGCACTCTATCCCGAGTTTGCGCCACGATTCAGCCGTGGCCTCCGAGGGGAGCTCAGCTACAACCTAGGGGCTGGTGCAGGCCATAATGAGGTAAAAGGCCTGTGCAGGGGGTGGGTCCTGGGGAAGGACTGGGGACAAAGGTAGAAGGACCATGGACCTCAAGGGTGATGGGTCTGCAAAGGGAAGCCTTCAGAAGAGTTAGAGGATGGCTACCAAAATCAGGGGTAGGCCTTGGAGGTAAGGGAGTGCCACTCGACATCACCTATCTTCCCACCTGTCTATGGGATCTCTAGGGGGATACGAGCTCACTGAGTGGAGACAATACCCTGATGTCCACTCTGGAGGAGAAAGAGACAGATGGGGAGCCGGGGCCTACAGCTTCACCCACTCCAGCTGATGAGCCTTCTAGCCCCTTGCTGTCTCCAGGCTGTGCCTCTGCCTCCTCGGCTGCTAAGCTGCTATCCCCTCGCCGGGCGGCCCCACCATCCCGCCTGGGTACCCGAGGACGGCTGAGCCAGGCAGGGGGAGCACAAGCTGAGGTTGCACGTGCTTCACGCTCGCTGGGCCTGGAGGGACTGAGGCTACCTTCCATGTCCTGGAATGCCCCCCCTGACCTAAGCCCCAGGTGAGTGGGGCCACAGTCTATGGTCCCTGGGGCCTCTGGGGGAAATAACCAAAAACATTGGATGGACAGGGGGCATGACTCCAGGGAACTCCTACCCACTTAAGACAAGATAGAATGTCCCCATAAGCAGTCTTTTCTAGCCGAAAGTGTTTTGAATTTGGAACGAGATGCCCATCTCTATTACTACCCATGGAAAATTTTTTAAATTCTGTATTTTATGTTTTAACCAAAATCTGTCAAAGATAATTTATTAACACATAACTTCATTAACTAATCAGAATAACCTCTCTCCCCAGGCAACTTCTAGTTTACATTCGACAGTCATGGTAAACAATGGAAAACCAAAGTACATCCTTTAGGTTGTTTTGCTTTACCAAATAGAACAATCATAATTTTAATGATGTCATATATGCCTTTGGGGAAGAGCTGACTTCCTGGAAAACTCATGTTCCTTCTTTGACTCGGATCCAGGTGTAAACAAAAGGGTGGTTTCTCTTTATTTGGTTTACTTCCTAAGGTTAACAGAGGTACATCCTCTCCATCTACTCGCTGGTTCTGATCTCTTTGAGGAAATGCACATTATCAAATAACAGATGAGATATTTGTAAATTACTTAGCACAGTCCCTGGCACATGGGTGCTTAATAAATCCCTCCTTCTATCCTTCTTTCCTCATAAGGTTAAGAATATCAGACCAAAGACAATTTTACAGCACGCATTCTTAATTTTTTATAACACGACTAAGACCTTTGTGCTATCTGCTTTCACATTCTTATGTGACTATGATCAAGTGCCCTAAAATCTATGGGCTGTTCAGCTCTTGATCCTGGAAGCTTCTAGTAAGGAAGAAGGGACTGTGAGGGAATGGAGATCTTAGAGAAGAGGAAGGAGTACTTAGGGAGAGGAGACCCCTCTTAGAGGTCAGGGTCAGGAAAATATGGGGAAACCATAGAAGTGACATTAGGCTTTATGTTTGCAGGTAGTTTAGGGGTGAAAAATTAGAAGGATGTGCAGAGCCAGGCTTGAGAAAGTTGTTTTATTTTTGATAGGGTGGGATGTGGAGGTCTGGATAGAGGTGAGAGTCAGGACTCATGAACACCCTTCTCTTAATCCTGTTTTGGGGATTAAGTGGATTCCTCCTTCTGGAATGCCTTTCCTATCCTCACCCCCATGAAACTTCTCGCCCTCTTTGACCTACTCTGAACTGCCATAGCATCAGTCAGTACCACACAATTCATACTGTTTTGTATTATTTTTTCATGGTTTTGAGTAGACTAGACCTGTCTTCCCAATGAGATTATCAGTTTCCGGTGGGCAGAGAGTATCTTTTCCAGCATCTTGTGTGCCCCACAGCTCTTACCCATCACAGGTACTGAGCACACAGGTAAGGAACAGAAATTTATTAATTGTTGTGAAAACTGGGCCCACAGGGTCGTGGATGGCATTGAGGATGGCTGTGGATCTGATCAGCCAAAATTCACCTTTCGTGTGGGACGGCCTGGTCCAGATTGCAGGAGTCCCTCCCCAGGTCCAGGTACGGGGCTGAGTGGGAAATGGGACCATGGGCAAGGGGTCCTTCCTCTATCCCTAAAGCCATGAGCCAGCCCTAAAACTGGCAGGGAAGTGACTCCTGTATGCATAGACTATCTTCTCTCTGTTGTGGGGTCACTACCTAGAGGCAGGCCGAGGGAGAGAACCAGATTTGGTCAGAAGTGGAACATGGCAGCAGGAGGGAGGTGGTCAGGCCAATAGGCTCCTAAAACAAGTCATAGAACCATAGATTTGGAGTTGGCAAGGACCTAAGAGAATGGTTGGTGGTTTATCTTTGCCAGTTGGGGGTGGGAGGAGGTGGGGGTCAGAGAACTGGAGGAATCTCATGATAGCGAAGAAGACATTAAGGGAATTACTAGGAATCTCTTCAAATAAAGGGAAGATTTTTGGTTGTCTAGGCCCTGCTTGAAAATAAGGGATAGAATAACTAGGTGTGGTAGTTGCTGTTGCCTTGACCTGCAGGGGCTCGGGAGGTGGGTTGGAGGTGTGCTTCCCTGCCAGGATGGTTCCTGCCTTTATTATAAAGGCAGTTCTGTCCACCTGTGCTCTAGGGCAGACCAGGGCCCAGCTCCAGGCCCTCCTTCTTGCCCTACCCAGCCCTACTTCTCCCCTCAACCTCCTCCCCAGCAGAGAGTGGACTGCTCACCATCCCCCTCGGGCCCAGTGAGGCTAGAAGCGCAGATACGCTGGACAAGCTGCAACAAGCGGTGGGTGAGGTGGAGAAAAGATAAAGCAACCGGGGAGGGGAGGGAGAGGGTACTCCCTCCAGCACTAGAATTTGCAGCGAGAGGAAGGGGCAATGCTCCTGTCACTGGGCTGAGGGGGGAGAAGGGAGAGGAGGGAGGGAGGTAATGGCCTGGGCTGGGCACTCTGACCCCTTCATCCCCACCCCTGGGCAGGTGGCTGAGCTGTCGGAACAGGTACTACAAATGCGTGAAGGGCTACAGTCCCTTCGACAGGTGGTGCAGCTCTTCTTGGTGCCCCATGGGGAGGGGCTGTCCCCCAGGGCAGGAGAGGGTCCTTGCCCATCAAGGGGGTCTGGACTCCTGCAGCCCCTCTGTGTGGACACTGGTGCCCCTTCCTACTGCCTGCAGCCCTCCGCTGGATCCTTCCTCAGTGGAGCCTGCCCCCGACACCAGCCAGGCCCCCCACCCCTCACGGCTCCCTGGCCTTGGGGCCCTCCAGCCTCTCAGAGTTCTCCCTGGCCCCAGGCTACAGCTTTCTGGACCTCTCTGTCAGATTCGGAGCCCCCAGGCTCTGCAGAACTTGGCCCTGTGCCTAGCACAGCTGCCTCACCCCCACCCACTGATGAGCCGGCTGGAGCAGGGCCCCAGGAAACCTCCTCAGGCCAAGCTGAGGAAACTAGCACTGGGGAGCCCCCACCAGGGCCAGGCAGCCTGTCTCTGACTTGGGATCCCCACAGCCTAGAGATGGTGTTGATCGGCTGCCATGGCTCCAGCACTGTCCAGTGGTCCCAGGAGGAAGGGACAGGGGTCTGAACTGTTCTACACCCAGGACTCAGTGTTGTCCCATCACACTGCTACCCTAGCCCTCCCAGGTGGAAGGAAGGGGTGGCAGGTACCGCATAGGCTCATTCCCTCCTGCTGGTTCAGGGCCCTGGGCAGGGGAGTAAAGGCCCAGCTCACCACTGGTTCAGGATTCAGGGCCCAGGGGCAAAAGGTAGCCGCTTCCTTGGGGTATCCAGTCCTGGTTTGTTCCCCCTCTTCATTTCCCCTCTGCAGGCTGGAGGGGTGGAGTCCCTGTGTGCCCTGCATGTATCCCTTACCCAGCTACCATGTCCCCATTCCCAATGCTTTTTTTAAAAACAATAAAAGAAATCATTTGGAGCTTGGTGCTTTATTTACAAAAGGGGAAAGGTTTGTCAGGGAGAGGCACCCTCTTGGGTAGAATGCGGAACCGACATTGCTGACAGAACGGGATCCTGGGTCCTGGCCCAAATAAGGACAGTCTCCCTTTTGTACCTTCTACTGTGGGAGTCAGGATTTCTTCCCAAATGGACTCTTTCCTCCCTCCGGGCTCAATCAACCACATTTGGGGCTTTAGGAAATAGCCTCCAACCACAGATTCCAGGGGATAGAAGAAATCTCTGAAGAGCTTGCTTTCCCAGACTAGCATGGCTGTTGCGGAAAAAAAAAAGGCCGTGAGGCCAGAGAGGAGTTGGCTGGCTCGCATCCTCTCTCACTGTGGAGTTATCTTGGCAGCCTCAGCCCGGATGAGGGTAATGAGGTCCTGGTTGATGAGGAAGACAAAGCGCAGGCTGGCGATCTGTAGGCAAGAGGGAAGGTCATTCTTAGGGCTTAGAGGTGGTGAAACAGAAAGGGTCCTAGGCAGCCCCAAACCCTCTCTCTCTCTGTAGCCACCCCATCTCACCTCTACCACAGAGTTGTTGCTGAGCCGCCACTTGGAGCCACAGAGGACAGGCCGACCATCTATGTAGATTGGCCGTCTACCCTCATTGGCAATGAAAAAGTCACCGTTATTCTTCAGCTTGATGACACCTAAGGTACAGGAAAGATAAATGGGAGAGGTGTGGAGAAAGGATAGGCCAGGAAAACGCACCCACCTCTTCCCAGTTTTCCAGACAGCAGTTTCCCCAAGGCAAAAGAGGGAAGACTCCCGGACTCCCAAACATGGAAGGAACCACAAAATACCATCTCAATGGCCTCTCCACCTTAAATCAGGGCAGGACCCAAATTAGCCAGAATCCAGAGCTTCTGGGACTGGTGGAAAGGGTATCAAAGTGGCCTTTCCTTTCTACTCTGACTCCTCATGGGGGTACCTTGCTTTCGGGAGATCTTCCAGGCTGGACCCTCCAAGGATAGATCCACATCAATCTGGTTGTCCTTGGTAGCTCTGCCCAGGGTGATCTGAGGAAAGAGCGAGAGTGAGAGGCTGTAGGTCAAGCTATGGAAGAGAATAAAGAGGAGGGGAGAGAGAAAAAATGAGACACAGGAGGACAGAGCAAGAGGGTTCCTCACCTCCCTGGAACGCATCAGGTATCGTACCATGCGCCCACGCAGCACAGCCAGGGTCTGGTTATCAAAGTCTGGAGAACTCATTCCTGGAGAAGGAGCAGGGCTGAAGAAGAGTCTGCAGGAGAACCCTGCCCTTAACTCCCTTTAGACCACACAAGAGCACAGGGAGGTCACAGGTGCCCAAAGATCGAGGGGCATGATCCAGTTTACATTTATCAAAGGAGCTCAGGGACAAAGCGGGAATGGGACTGGCCCTCTGATGCTAGCAGGGGAAAAAATCCAAGCCCATCAGTTCCTTAGGGGTGACAAGGACTGGTAGGAGGGAATGATAGGTCCTCACCTGTGATGCTGTCCACCAACACCTGCCACTTGTGAAGCTCCTGCTCCAGCTGCCGAATCTCCCGCTTCTGCCGTCTGTCGGCTACTGTGAGCTCTGAGGATGAGGGGTGGGTCCAGAGAGGTGAGGGGAGTAGGTGGTGACCCCCACAGTCCTCCCTGTCACATTCCCCCTCCAGGATGCCACCTGACCAGTGACACCAGAAGTCTCCTTCTCCTTTCCCTACTTCCCTGCTCCCCTCAGCCCCAGAACACCCATCCTCTGCTGTAACAGGCCACTCACCGTGCTCCAGCACCTCATCCCGCATGTCCCTGAGTGGTGGAGAGAGCGATGGGTTAGACCTAGGCCCAAACCACATACCCCACAGAGCAGTGGTCCCCCAGACTTCCCCCTTAGCACCACAGGGCCAAAGAGGTCTAGAGGCCTATCTAAATACAGCTGTTTCTTTAGGCAACAAAGACCCAGCCCAGGACTCCAAGGCTACAGTGGAAACCCAAAAGGAAAGACTATGGGGGACGGGGGGCAATTAAGGAAAGGCAGCAGTCCATTTCACTCATCAGGAACCCAGAAGCTGTTGCTACTACTCCAGCCTGTTACCTCTTTCCCATCTCCCTTTCCTTTTACCCCTTTTCCCTCTTAAATCATATCATCTGGCCAATCCCATCCACTGCAGTCTGATAATCACAACCCTCCTGGGGGAAGGAATCAGGGACCTTTTAGGATAGGGAAGAGAATGACACCCCCTAATTCCCAAACAGGACAAATAAAACCCAGACGTAATGCAGGAATGCAGCCTCCTCACATTCCCAACTGCTTACTTGAGCTTGCTGTCATCAATGAGATCCTCAGCATCTGAGAAATTCAGCACTTGGTCCCCCTTTGGCAGTGGCTGCACTGAATGGAGAACAGAGAAAGGGTCAACACTGATTCTGATGAGATAGTCGTGTTATGTAACATACTATCAAGAATAAGACCCTCGGAATGGTATGCATAACTATTATTGCACTGCAGAGAGAAAGGGAGAGTTTATATGATACCCAAGCTATCCCTACAATTCCAGGTCCTCTTTATCCCAGGTACCAGTGTGGAGGCTGAGGTGGGTGAATCTGTGAAATGGGCACACTGAGAACACTTCTATTAGAGAGACCAAAAGACTCAACCCCTTGAAGTGACACATCCAGGAGTATTCAGAGAGGCCCAGGACCAATTCTAGAGTGGCCTAGTTCCTGTTGCCCTATTTCCAATACAAATATATTGGCTAAATGATATGATTTATGAGGGGAAAGGGAGAGAGGAAGAAGGTATTATCAACAATTTATACTTCAGTGTGGATTAGAGGACAGCCCCATCATTCCCAGGGGATAGTTCAAAACACGGTAGCAGTAAAGTATTTCCCAATTAAAAAATAACTAGGTATGAAAATCTCACAGGAGAAAAAAGGCAAAAATATCGCTTTTAAAGTGATTTCTAAGTTATTAAAATATCACTTTCAAATATTTAGATTGTGATGGAATACTATTGTGCTATAAGAAATTACAAGGGGATGGTTTCAGAAAAACCTGGGAAGACTTATATGAACTGATGCAAAGTGAAGTGAGCAGAACCAGGAGGGCACAGAGTAACAGCAATATTGTTAACAGTTGATCAACTGTGAAAGACTTAGCTACTCTAAGACAATGATCCAAGAAAACCAAAAAGGACTCATGATGAAAAACGTTATCCACTTCCAGAGAAAGAACTAATGAACTCCTGAGTGCAGAGTGAAGAGTACTGTTTTTGTATTTTTGTTTTTTGCAACATAGCTAATATAGAAATACTTTTTGCATGACTTCACATGTATAATGGGTATCATATTGCTTTGCCTTCTCAATGGGTGGGGGAAGAGCTGGAGGGAGGGAATTCGGAACTCAAGAAAAAGAATGTTTAAAAATGATAGAGTTCTAGTCAATAGGTAAATTTATACAAAATAATCTTCAAGCTAGTAATGATCTCGCAAAATATGTGACAAGCCTGAGTCTTTTGCTATAATAGCAAAAATAAATTTTATTCTGCCTCAGTTTTTTTCTGCTTTCTGAAGAATTTTATATAGGTGAGCTCTGAGGAAGAACCAGGAAGTTGGTCTAGGCCATTCCCAAGAAAAGAATAGCTAGCTGTTCCTTGCATTGATTCCAGGATTCATTAGAAGGCCAGACTCTAATAAAGATGGGCATCTTGAGAGAAAGACTCCTGCATGACCTTTTTAACACCTAGAGGCAGCTGTGCTGGCCAGCTGGAATAAGGAGGCCACTGAATAACAACAGACATTAATCTATGTGGCTGTGATGCCTCACTCAATTCTGGCAACCAGCCTACAAGCAAAGGGCTACATAACATTACTGTTTTACAGTCCAGTAAAAAACGTTACAATGAGATATGCATAAGTTTGTGCTAATTTATTAAAGTGAAAGCACACGTTCTTCCTTTAGTAAACTACAGACATGTAAAGTGGCATATGCATTCATCAGTAGCAGTTCCTCTTTTATCAGGTTTACTTAGCTATTTTCAGGGAACACAGTTCACAACAATCAGAGTTGGGAGGGACCCTAAAGCTCACTTAGTCCAGACCCTTTCATTTTAGAGAGAAAAAAACTAAGGCCCAAAGAGGCAAAATGCTTTGCATGAGTCTGTACTGTAGCCAGGATGACTGGCTAACATGACAGAAAAAGAAAATAACAAATGCTGGAGGGGACAAGGAAACATAGGTACACTAATGCACTGCTGGGGAGCTGTGAACTGGTCCGAACAATCTGGAGAGCAATTTGGAACTAAGCCCAAAGAGCTACGAAACTGTGTATACCAGGGCTGTCCAGAACACGGGCCGTGCTCCCCCATGTGGCCTGCCTGTGTCCACCACAAGCACAGAAATCGACACAAATGCTTTAGTTAAAGCATTTATATCCATTTCCACATCCATAGTAAACACAGGCGAGCCGCATAAAACCACACTGCGGGCCGCACTTTCGACAGTCCTGGTGTATGCCATTTGACCCAGCAATACCACTACTAGGTCTGGATCCCTAAGAGATCAAAGAAAAAGAAAAAGAAACCACAGGGACAAAAACATTTGTAGCAGCTCTTTTTGTAGTGGCAAAGAATTGGAAACTGAGGCAATACCCATCCACTGGGGAATGGCTGAACAAGTTGTAGCACATGACTATGACGGAATACTATTGTGTGTAAGAAATGATGAGCAGGAGGCTCTCAGAAAGATCATGAACCGATGCAAAGGGAAGTGAGCAGAACAAGAAGAGTATCGTACAAAGTAACAGCCACAATGTAATGATCATCTGTGAAAGACGCAGCTACTCTGATCGAGACAATGATCCAAGACAATTCTGAAGAACTCATGATGACAACTGCCATCTACCTTCAGAGAGAGAACTGACACAATTCTGAGTGCAGACTGAAGCACATTTTCTCACTTTCTCTATTTTTCTTGGTGTATGTGTTTTCTTTTGCAACATGGCTAATATGGAAATGTTTTGCATGATTTCACATTTATAATTAATATCCTATTGCTTGTCTTCTTCTCAAAGGGTGGGGGGAAGGGAGGGAGAGAATTTGGAACTCAAAGTTTTTAAAAATGAATGTTGAAAATGTTTTTAATGCAATTGAGAAATATCTAATGAATAAATTAAAAACCCCAAAACATTAAATTATGCCTGCTTTAGTAATAAATGACTTCGACGTGGGGCGGGGGGGGCGCCAGGATTTGAACCCAAGTCTTCTAACTTTCATCCAGGTGTTCTTTTTATTACACTATGCTATACTGTGGGTAGTCTGTGGGTCAGTCTAGAGTTGTCTGCTGTGCTGATGCCCAGAGCTGACTGTGCATAGGGTTCATGGCCACCCCAGAGAAGCTTTAGTGGAAATTTTTCTCAGACCATCCCTGGCCCCTCCCACCATACCGGCAGCTGCCTTGTTCTCTGTTGGATCCACAGGACCTCATCTCCAGGAGGGTTGCACCCCTCCTTCTCGGGGCAGTTGGTTACCTGTCTGGTCCTCCAGGAGATAGTACTGCTTCATGAGCTGCCAGTGGCTCTGCAGGGCCTTGGCTGTGCGGGACAAGTAGAAGGCATCGGGGTGTCTGTGCAGCAGGTCTTGAAAGGTCTCCAGGGAGGGCTGGCTGGCCTGGAAGAACAAGGGCCATGCTGCACCCAAAGAGTTCCGAGTTCCTCCCCCCTCACACAGGGAAGGGGAAGAGAGCAGAACTCAAGGAAGCTGGTCCTAACTTGAACCACAACATATCCTCAAGGGCCCCATCGAGGTGCCTGTCAAAGCTACAAGAGCTGTTGCTGGGAACATGCCTATACTTGAACGTCACTGACACACAAGCCCACCTGCATTAGCTGAGGGAAGAACTATCATACACAGAGGTGTATGTTTGCATGTGTATAAAACATATACATATGGAGAGAGGCATGCAGAGACAGGGAGAAGAGATTAGACTTGTTCTGCCTCAATGTGGAAAAGTTGCAAAGGCAGATTTTGGCTCAACACATAAAGGAAAAAAAAGTCCTCCCAACAATAACTGTCCACAAGTGGAATGGTTTGCCTTGGAAGGTGAGTCCCTGGGGGTCTTCAAGAAGAAGCTGGATAACCCTTCACTTGGGTCAATGATATTCCACCCAGATAGAGACTTTTAAGGTCCTTTCTGATCCCAAGATCCTCAGCTGGTTTTCCAGCCTCTGGTTTGCCTCCACTTTATCATGTCCCATTCACTTCTCAACTCATTCCAATTCAGTTTCTGTTCCCACACACAAATGGAATAAAATACTCTCCAAGGTCACCAATGACCTCTCTACTGTAAAACAAGGATGGCCTTTTCTCCTCTCTGCAGCATTTGACATAGGTGAGAACTCCTTTCTTCTTGGTGTTCTTTTTCTCCTCTGGGTTTTTGTGACTGTTTTCTTCTGGTTCTCTCCCTGCCTCATCAGTTCTCAGTCTACCCTGCAGGCCTGTTGTCCAGGGTCCCTTCCTAGCCTCTATTCTCCCGCTGGCCCCAATACACCTACGTTCGGCCATGTTTGCAAATGCACCAAGGTTCTCCCCTGGGGGGTCCCCTCTTCTCTCTTGACAACCTCAATTCCCATGGATTCAATTATTATCTCTGTGCAGATGATTAACAGGACTTCATACCCGGCCCTCATATCTCTCCTGAGTTCCAGTCTCACATCTCCAGATGCCTCTTGGACATCTCCACCTGATGCTTCATGGAGAACTCAAACTCACCACGTTCAATACAGAACCCGCATCCTTCCTAACTTCCCAATTTCTGCTAGCAACACAATATTCTTCTATCTCATCATTCAGGTTCCCAACCTAAGAGCTAATCTGAACTCTTCATTCTGACTCACCTCCCATGTTCTGACAGCAGTCAAGTCTTGCCAGTTCCACCTCAACACATTTTGCCAAGATTGCCCTTATCCCCTCTCATGTTGCCACCACCCTTATCACCTGGATTGGTGCAACAGTCTCCTAATTCGTCTTCCTGCTTCCAGTCTCTCCCCTGTCCATCCATCCTAAACAGAGCTGCTAAATTAATCTTACTAAAGCACAAATGTGACAATGCCATTCCCCTGTTCAAGCAGCTTCAGTCGGTCCCTCTTGCCTCTAGAATAAAATATAAACTGTTCTGTTTGCCATTTAAAATCCATTACAATTGGGATCCAAATTCTTTCAAGGCTTAATACACTGACTACTCACTCTGTGCCCTCTAACCTCCAGCCAAATTGGTCTCCTTGCCGTTCCCTGTACATGACATTTCGTTCCCCACCTTCATGCCGGTGCATAGGCTGCCTCCCATGTCTGCAATGCTCTCTCTCATTTCTGCCTCAGAATCCCTTATTTCTTCCAAGGCTCAGCTCAAACGCCACCTCCTTCAAGAAGCTTTTCCTGATTCCCCCAGTTGTTAATGTCCTTCTCTCAATCATTTTGCATTGAACTTTGTATATGTCCTGTACTTAGGTTTTTTTTGAACACCCTGTATCTTCCCCAAGCAGAATATAAACTCTTTAAGAGGAAGGACTGTCTCACTTTTATATTTATATTACTAGTGCCTGACACAGAGCAGGTGCTTACTGACTGAATCAGACTGCTGATTGATCTGGTCAAGGTACAAGTTCAATTCTACCCAACACTTTCCCCTCCCACCAACTCTGCCTTCTTCCCTCCTCCCCCAGCACTGGCCCCTCATCTTACCGATCCCACCTTGCTCAGAAGCTGCTCCTCAGCTTTGCTGAACAAAGCCTTACTTTGTATGGCTGCAATGGCCTCTGGATGTAGCTGCCTCATTGCCTGACAGGCCAACCTGGAGAGGAGAAAAAAGAAGAGTGTGGATTAGGGGAGGGAAGGAGAGGCCTCCGCAGTTCCTGCCTCTTAGCAGTACCTAATGGCCATCAGATCCAAATTCTAGATGCCTGACTCCATTTAAAGTGGGCAGTCTGAGAAACTTTCCATCCCTGGGGCTAATAGCTTATGAGAAAGATGGCCCAAGCTCACACCCTCAAGAAGCCGCTCCTCTCATTTTACAAAGAAATTGAAGCCCAGAGAAAGTAGGTAACTTGGCCAAGGATCTCCCAGCTAATTAGTGGGAGCAACAAAACTAAGATCTACATCTTCCAACTTCTAATGCAGTTCTCTTGCCCTGAAGAGAGCAGGATAGGTCCCATTCAGAACCTGCCCATCCTAAATGGGCTCCTAGGGACTAGAAAGATTTAGGGGGAAGAATTTCTCCACAATGGAAACCGGCTGTCTAATCTAATCACTTAATTCTCAGAAAGTATAGAGAAGGATATCAGAAAGGTGATCAAGAAATCCTTCTTCCTAACCATCACGAGCCAGAAAAACAACTCCTGTGTCCTTCTCCTGACCGCTGCTTGTATCTATCCCATACTCACTTGGAGATGACGGGATCATACAGCAGGGCGTACCAGCGCTCCTGGACTTCCCGAAGGGTGAAACGGCAGCTAAACTTCACACCCAGGTGGACTGATGTCAGGTCATTGGTCTGCAAGACCCCAGAAGGTAGTTACTGGAAGAATCTGAGCCAGGGGAGAGATCTCCTACAGTAGTGCCCATTTTGCCCTTGGGATGGCCAGACAGTGGGCTAATCTGCAAGAATCCCCTGGGTCTGGCTGGAGGGGAGGGGGAGAGTGGAGGAAAGAGGCACAGTTGATGAATCATGTGGTAGTGATACCTGTAGCACAGCATTGATGAGCAAGAGGTCGTCTGCTGGCTTCCAGCGGCCCAGGTCCTTGGTCACCTGTAGCGGCTGCTTGCTTTTCTTCATGCGCTTAGTGAGGCCAGGGGCAGGGGCTGGGCTGGGGGGTACTGGTGTGCTCAATGCCTTGGATACCTAGGGAAGTTGGGAGTGGGCTGAATGTGGCTGGGGATGGAGGGAGGGAGTGGGGCTGTCCTGACTAGAAGAAGATACTCCAACACTGGTATCCCAGGATAAGCGAACACCAGACTAGAGTTGTCTGTCTTCTGTGGTATTCTTCTCTTCGATGGGCCTGAGCCGAGCCCAACATCAAGGAGGAAGTCCAGAGAGTAAGCATACCTGCCCACATTTTACCCCCTTTCTCCCCAATTCCCATGCCCTTGGGAATAGAAAGCAGACCTTGACAGCACAGGGTCAATTATCTGCTGATGATGCTTCCCTCCCCACACTCTTCATGACTGCCAGGGGAATGCTACCTTTGGCACAGTGCCCAGGGCCAGAGCAATGCCACCTGGAAATTGTTTTTACACCCCAGCACTGCTGGGAACGGGCTGCCTGCTCCAAGAATAGACACATGCTTAGTGCCTCCTACACAGGATGCTGTACAGGATGAGTGGGAAGGGAGGGGAAAGAGAGGAAGAAGGAGGTTCTGGGTAAGGATATGGATTTGAAAAAGTGGGTAGCAGGAAGAAACAAATGGCCTCTAAGTATATAAGACTTTGGGCTTGGGTGGAATGTTCCTGGCTCTTACCCTTCAGCCCTTCAAAATCAAAAATGACCTTCCACCTGAAGGTAAGAGGCACTGACAGAGAACCAGCTCTAGCACTATAAATAAGAAAGCTAAGGGAGTCTCCAGGCCTTCTCCTCACCTTCTTCTTTTCGCTGGAAGAAGGCTCGCTCCCTGAGCAACGCCCTGGTTCCACTCCTGTGGCACCCTTGGCCCGAGTGGATGATTTTGCCAAGCTGCTCTCCACCAACTCATCATCGAATTTCTTCCTTTTGATGAACCTAAAAAGAATCTGCCCCAGTTATCACCTCCTTACCCTCACACCTAGCAGTTTCTTCCAGGGATTTAGCTACATAACCTCATTTCATGAAGGAGGTAGAGGTCAGTGGATCCAACAGGCATTAGATTCAAGAGTTGGGAATGGGGTATGGTAGGGTACTTGCCTCCCCTATGGTGCTGTCTAATCTGATTAGCACCTTTTGCCCCCACAGAGGTATCAATGAATTTTTCATCTTTTACTACACAGATGATGTTTTTAGGAGGATAGTGTCTCTCCTCCCTTGTTCTCAGCAGCATACGGTTTGGCAATGGAGGAAAAGGAACTTGGGGATGTGCCAATCCCCCAGCCCCAGACAGTCTCAAGTACTCATGATTCAATCTCCTGTTGGGAGTGTATGGGAGAGGGGGAGAACTGGGAGTTCTGGGTGCCGCCAACACCTCTCCCTGCTTTTATCCCAATAATCATTACTACCTTGAAGAACTTCTCCGCTTGGGAATAGTGCCCAAGGCCTGGGAAGAGCTTCGCTTCTGCCCGGCCAATGATTCCTCATCTTCTGAGCGGCTGGCAGTGCCAGATGCCATCAGAGATGAATCTAACAGTCCCTGAGGATCTAGAGGAAGAAGGAATGAAAGATCTGATTTCATGTCACTGTCCCACATAAGACCTTTATCCCCAGCAAAAGAAGACCCCTCCCCATAATGCTTTTGCCCTCTTTTTCTCCATTTCTCAGATGTCTGAATGTTTAATACAGCTTTTAGAAGTCCTTGAAGATGGAGACCAGATCTCCAAATTCTGCAGTTCTCCTGACATCACATGTTATACTATACAAGGAGTGCTCAAGTCAGAACAGTGATGTCAACATGGAGTTCCAGGCACAGATTCTATCACCAAAATGTAGTCACCTCTAAAGAGGAGCTAAATTTCCATGGAGTCAAATGTGGCCCTTGCTGTGAGATGAGTAGGGGGTGGCTCAGGAAGGACATGAGGCTTAATTAGAACTAATTGTGGCATGTGTGGGCTAAGGTGGAGGAGAGTTAGGACTTTGAAGTCAGGGGAGCTGATCTGAGCCAATACTACCTTTGTCCATCCTTCCAGTCTCTTGATGCCAAACCAAAGGGATAGGAAGAGTCCCACAGGTTCATCCAAGGCTTCAAACAGGGTGAGTTGAGAGGCTGAGAAGGAAGTCTACAAAGAAGAAAAGTGATTCCCCAAGATGGAGTTGCCTGACTAATTAGTCCCTACCTCCCTTCCCTAAACTGGCTCTCATCCTAGCTCCAAATTCCTTGAGGACAGAAAAGGACTGGGACCCCCATTTGCTAAATCATCTTTCCCTGTCAGAATTTCTGCCAGCTAGAAACAGGGAAGAAGGCAAAGCGTACATTCTCTGTTACCCCTGTAGACTGGGCCACCTATGAATTAACCCCAGCTTACCACCCTAGGTTACTGCCTCTTCTATGTAAGGCTGTGTGTTAGCACCTCCACCAGAAGGCACAAGGCAGACAGGAGTTAAAGGTGTGGAGCTCTGATGAAAGATAACTCGGGAGAGGATGCTGATGCTCTTGGCTACAAACGAAGCTCT
Organism: Trichosurus vulpecula; assembly: GCF_011100635.1. NCBI lineage: Eukaryota > Metazoa > Chordata > Mammalia > Diprotodontia > Phalangeridae > Trichosurus > Trichosurus vulpecula. The sequence continues at coordinate 276,177,306 of NC_050577.1, read as the reverse complement.
TAGGAATTTTCTACGGCTCTCAATCCCCCCACATTTTCCTTTCACCCGGGGTTCTCTACTTCCCGTCACCAATATAACGCTGATTTAGAACTAGAAGGAACTGAAGGGGTGATCAAATTCAACCACTTCATTTGAAAGATGAATAAACTCTGGTCCGGAGGGAGCTAGCCCAAGATCACAGGTTACTAGTGATAACACTGCGTCCTGCGGGCTCCCAGCCCAGGACCCTTGGGGGTCAAACATCACTGTGTACAGCCTGGAGGGACTTCAGGCGCCAAACGGGTAAGGGGGTCAGACCAGGGTGCTCCCTACCCCGACGGAGCTCACACCCAGTTGCAACTCCCTCTGCGCCCCCCACATCTCCGGGGTGCGGCGGGGCAAGGGAGCGGGAGGCTTATTTTTCATGGGCCAGCAAGGACCTCCTTCCAAGCAGTTCAAAATCAGGTGAAAAGAATTTCACCTTTCTGGGCTGTCAGTAACAGCCAGGGGTCTAAGCCCCGAGGGGGCGTGGGAAAGCCACTGAGCTCACCCGCGACATGCGGGGTTTGCGCATGCGTACTCTCTCTCTCGAGCCCCGTTTCGGCGAGCGCATGCGCAGATTTTCGGGGCGCTACCGGGGCGGGCCCCCAAACTTAGTGGCGGACTGTATCCCATTTGCCGTGAGATTCTCGGAATCAAACCATGGGGCGGGGGGGAGTCTCACCATTCCTGGGCCGCCGGCTCCAACGCAGTATTTTCCGCGGCGACTGCAGCAGCCGCAGGGCCTCAACCGACTTTCGTTAAATACTTCCAATTCCGGGTCTTGGGCGAGGACGCCTATTCCCTTCCGGTTCGTCACAGGAACACTTCCTGTAGCAAATACTAGTGAGAGGAGAGGAAGGGAGAGAGGTGTGGTCGTGGCCATGTTGGTAAGGTTGCTGCCATCTTGGTAAAGGTGAATAATTCTCGTTTCCTCTTCCTTTTGGGAACAGCAGAGGAAGTTTCCCCAAATGCCAGTAACGCTAAGGCAACCCCACCGAGGACGTTCGCTTTTTCGTCTAACCCCGAACATTGTTCGCTAAGGGCAAAGAGGACTGGGAAGCAAGAGAAGCTGGCAATACTCCAATGGCAAAGGAAAGGACTGGGCAAGCGCAAGGGAAAGGGGCGGGGAAAAAGAGGAGGAGGAGCCCGAGAGCGCCCTCAAGTTCAACGTGGAGGGGGAGTTGCGTGCTTGGATGCGCCAGGGTCCTGGAGTTACTCCAGAGCCCGGGTTGCCCTGGCTGGGTGCCCTTTCCAGGACAGTTCTTTTTCATTCTTTTTTTTGTGCCCATCATCCCCACGCCTTGCCCGAGCACCTTCTCTGAGCCTGGCTCAGGAGCTGGGCTTGTACCGAGATGACTGGCTGACATTAACATAGTGCCTGCCATTCTTAGACCCTCAGCACAGGCTCCATTACCCCAGCTGGACCCCTGTTGAATTTTCTACCGGCTTTCGGGTTATATTCCCCCCTTTCTCAAGTTAAGTGCCCTGCCCAAGCCCGGTGATCTTTATCTCCAGACTAGCTTATACACTCCTTCTTTAAGGTTCTCAGATTACATAATGATGACCCATGCAGCACCCTGACCTAACTTCTGAGCTCCAACTTCTGAGCTCCAACTTAGCCCCTTGCTAACTATATGACCCATTAATATCTCAAACACAACACGTCCATGACAAGAGTATCTTCTAGCTTCTCCTGACCCACCCCTTTTCCTAACTTTCTCATTTCATTTGCAAAGAGTTGTGGTATATGATTGTGATAGAGTACTATTATGTTATAAGAAATGAGGAGGGGGGTGGTTTTAGGAAAACCTGGGAAGACATAGGTCCTGATGCAAAGTGAAGTGAGTAGAAGCAGGAAAACATTGTACGTAGTAACGGTGATACTGTATGATGATCTACTGTGAATGATTTAGCTATTCTGATCAATACAATGATCCAAGACAGTTCCAAAGGGCTTGTGATAAAAAATGCTATCCATTTTCAGAGAAAGAACTGATGGAGTCCAAATGCAAATTGAAGCATAATTTTTTTTTTCATTTTCTTTATTTTTCTTGCTTTTTTGTTGTTCTTCAGTTGTGTCCAACTCCTTATGACCCCTTTTGGGGTTTTATTGGCAGAGATACTGCAGTGATTTGCCATTTCCTTCTCCAGCTCATTTTACAGATGAGGAAATGGAGGCAAACAAGGTTAAATGGCTTGCCCAAGGTGGCATAGCTAAGTGTCTGAGGCCCGATTGGAACTCAGGAAGATACATCTTTCTGCCTCTAGGCCTTGATCTCCATCCACTGTTCCCTTCCCAGATGATGGATATTAATGTAATAGGGAAATAACCAAGAAAGTTCCCATCTGCTGGACCTTGAGTTACTTCTAGTGGGTTATGTGTAGTCTGACTCAACACTAAATACTTTGAGATGGATGACACAGCAAATCCTGGGTCAGTCCTTGTTTCTCTCCCACGTGGGGGTAAGGAGTAGGGTGGAGAGGGCATTGCATCAGTTTAAAATGAATGCCCTCCCTCTGACTTCTTTCCCTTTTTTAAAGAAAAATATTTGGCATGTCTCTCTCTCTCTCTCACTCACACACACACACACACACACACACACACACTCTTCCTATGAGAGTCAGGAGAAAACCATCCTCCCTCCCCCACAGCAGCTTCCAGTACACAGAACACCTAGGCAAACGTGAGCCTGAGCCTCTTTGGCTTTGTATTTCTTTTCTTGAGATGCTGTTGTTGTTCAGTCATTTCAGTTGTGTCCCACTCTTTGTGACCCAATCTATGGTTTTTGTGACAGAGATACTGGAGTGGTTTGCCATTTCCTTCTCTAGCTCATTTTACAGATGAGGAAACTGAGGCAGGGTTAAGTGACTTACTGTAAGGTTATTGGGATATAAGATCTTCCCTCTTCCCCACCCATTAATAGGCCTCACATAGAGCCCTGACACAGAGCCAATTAGGCTCTAGGCCACAGGGATTTCCACACCTTTCCAATTAAGTGCTGATTTCCAAGCTTCTCAGCCCTAAGCCAATCAAGAATCTTTGATTGGAAACAGTATGTATTGTATTGCTTGGAGGGAGAGGTGTGGGCAGAGGGATAAGCAGGGGAGGGAAGAACTTGCCTAGGGGAACTTGCTTTGGGGGAGGCTTGACAGAAAGAATGCTTGAGATGTTGGCTCCCTCTGGATTGGTGATGAGTACTTTGCTAAATCTTGCTTTCTGGTATCCTGATAGTAATGTTCCAAATAAATATTTTGGTTTTGTCTTGGAGAAAGAGAGTTTATCATATTTTTCAAACCAACCCTAGAAATACATACGCATATTCATAGCAGCTGCTACAAGTATCGCATTGGCATTATATTTACCCAGGGTCACACAGCTACTAAGTGTCTGAGGCCATATTTGAACTCAGGTCTTCCTGACTCCAGCGCTGGCACTCTATCCACTGTGACGCCTACCTGCCCCTTTTCTTGAGCATCATTGACCAAATGCTAATCATAAGATGTTCTTTAGGGAAGTGGCCACCTCAGGAATTCCCAAGTTCCTGGGTTCCTTTTCAGGAAGAGTTCCCTGTAACTACCATAGTGATTCCTGAAGAGCAGAAGCCCAAACCCTGATCTGGCCTTGACCGAGACAGTGTTACCCTTTACAAATCTGATGGTTATCTACCATGAGTTCGATTATAAATGCTTGGAGTAGGATTGAGAGAGGAGAAGCTAAAGCCCAGTGAGCAAAGGAGATCTTTGTTTTTTTCCCAGTGTAGACTAGGTAGAGGTGGAGCCAGAGAGAAGGAGCTTGCTACTAATAATTTTCCAGAGAACATGTATCCATGTTCCAGAGAATATGTATCATTTACACATCTAGATCATATCCTAGACGTTTTCCTTTTGAACCCAGTGCAATAGAATGAGAAGGAAATGGGGTATTTTGGGGGACGCCTAAGCACTGAATCCACTGTGGATGGTGATATCTGCTTTGAGCTTTGCTGGGTGTTGAGGTCCCCTGAGACACACACACCCACTATGGAGTCCCTTCTGGACTTCATCCCACCCAAGATAGTCACACCATGAGGGACTTAGTTGTACAGAAAGGTTCTATTCAAGGGTAGATGACCAACACACCCACATTCCCTTTTCCATTGAGAAAAGTCCCTCACATTTTTTCTTTGCATTTGTTAGTATCCAAAATACCCCCAGCTTGCCAAGTGATGTGACTCTGTTTGGTTTTGATCCCACAAATATCTTCCCGCCAGCCCATCACCTCTACCTGTCATGCCAGACCACTTCAGGTACCCTCCTTCCTTTTCAGCTTCCTTTTATGCATTGTCTTCCCCCATTATATTGTAAATTCCTTGAGGCCAGAGACTGGCTTTCTATTACTTACTTGTATCCCTAGCACTTTGAAAAGTACCTGGCGCTTAGTAAGCTCTTAATGAATATTTATTGACTGTGACTATTATTGACTATGAAAAAAGATAGCAGATTTATTGTTTCTTCTTCTGTTATTGGATACTCCCCCTTTTGCCAATTTCTAAACCTTTAATAATGATATTCACCATATTTTATGTTGTAGCATGCAGATCCAAGTAAAGTTCTGCAAGTTTCTTCTGTTTCTCCATGGGTACATGGTTAGTCATTGTAAGAATTTGCATACCTATGTCTCATATCAGTAGCTGGGGAGGAAAAGTAGTGTTTCCCTTTATCTTTAAGAGCTAAGAGACGATTTAAAGTCACTCCAAATGTCCACACCTCCCCCCGTGGATCTGCCTTGGGAAGAAGAGGAAACATTTCAAGCTCCTTCTTCCTTTATGATCTCCATATTTTGTTTCCTGCAGAAAGCATTGAATTACTTGAAGTCAGCGTATTTTCTTCTTTCCTTTGGATACTCACATTTAGGCTATATTTATCTATCTGATGACAAAAGTATCAGCCAAATAGACAAGGTTTACACACTATTCCATCATTCAAAAATACATTTTATTGATACATTTTGTTTTTTGCATCACCTACATTTCCCAGTAGGTTCTTTCCCCTCCCAAAGAGCCATTCCTTATAACAAAGAATGAGAAGAGTTTTGAAAAACTGTTAAGCAAACTAACCAACACATTGAAAAAGTTTGACATTATGTGCAACGTTCTCTCCTCTTCCTTTACAAAGAACAGGGTGGAGGGAAGAGAAAGAGGAGAAACGTGGTGGGGAGAAGGAAGGGGAGAAGTACTTCATCATTTAACTGAGAAACAAAGTTCAAAGGTAAACATTTAACTGTTGTACCAGAAGCGAGTGAGACACACCACAGAGTATAAGTTTTAAGTGGAGAATTTATTAGCCGGCGGCCATCGGGGTACGGCACCACAAATCAATGGCAAATGTGTTGGGGTGATGGCTTGGCTTATATAGGATATGGGGGTACAGAGTGGGGGGAGAAACAGGAACAAAGGTCCTGGCTGATCAAAAGATTCAGTCAGGTTATCGTACTAGTGGGATAATCTCATTTACATTCCTTGGTGGAGTCACGGAGTCTCAGGGATATCTCCCAGGAAGGGTCTGTCAAGTTATCTCTCAGTGGGATGGTCCTATCTATTGATATTCCTTGGAGGAGCCACGGAGTCCCAGGGATTTTGCTAAATGCCAAAGATATCTGAGTCCACTCTTTCTGGGGGTGCTTGTCAGTAGCTAGGGGTTTCTCAGGGGTTCCTAATTTTCCTTGTATTACATTACAGCTCATTTCTCAGTGTATTAAATCTTTTTCACATTTATATTTCTACAAGGAATTTTCTCCCCTTCCATTATCTCCCCTCCATTGAACATTAAAAAAAAATAAAAATAAAATCCCTCATAATAAATATGCGTAGTTCAGCAAAACAACTGCCTACGTTGGTCACGTCTAAAAATTTATGTCTCATTCTGCATTTTAATATCTCTCTGGCAGGAGGCATATGGAACGTTTCATCCTCAATCCTCTGTATTTGTGGCTTATCATTGCACTGGTCAAAGACTTTAGAATAAAGTCTTTCAAAGTTGCTTTTCTCTGTATATTGGTTTCCTAGTTTCTTCTGAAACTCTGTTTTGTCATTTCTTATGGCATAATAATATTCTATTACAATTCATATATCATAATTTGCTTATCTAATTCCCAATAGGTAGGCACTCTCTTATTTCACAGTTTGGGACTGCTGTGAAAAGAGATGTTTTAGAGTGGTGTACACACATACATATACACACACACACACACACACACACACAAAAGCACATATAGCCTTTTCTTCTTTCTTTGATTTCTTTGGGTTATAGGCCTAGGAGTGTAATTGCTAGGTCAAAGGGTATATAAAATTTAGTAACTTTTTGGACATAGTTACAAACTGCTTTCCAAAATAGCTAGCTCAATTCACGCATTCACCAAAAGTACATCAGTATGCCTTTTTTCCTCACAGCCCATCCAAGAAGTTTTATTTTTCATCATCTTTGTCAATCAAACCTGAGATTTGCTTTAATTTGTATTTTGCTAATGATTTTGAACATTTTTTCATATGATTGTTGATAGCTTGTATTTCTTCCTTTGACCATTTATCTACTGGGAAGTGGCTCTTAGTCATGTGCATTTGAATCAGTTACATCTTGGCTACGAAGTGTTTGTCAGAGAAGCTTGCTGCAAAGATTTTTTTCTTTCCTCCAGTTTCCCGTTTCCCTTCTAATTTTAACTGCATTATTTTGTTTGTGGAAAACCTTTTTCATTTTAAATAATCAGAATTGTCCTTTCTATCTTCTGTGTTCCTATCTCCTGTTTGAATATGAACTCTTCCCCTGTCTATAGATTTGAGAGGTAATTTCTTCCTTTCCCCCCTAATTTGCTTACAATGTCACTTTTGATGTCTAGGTCAGCTATCCATTTGGAGATTTTTTGGTATGTGGTGTTGATCTGTACCTAATTTCAGCCAAACTGTTTTCCATTTTCTCGTCAGTTTTTGTCATATAATGAGTTCTTGCCCAGTAGCTGTGGTTTTGATGTTTATCAATCATTGTGCTACAGCGTTAGTTTGCTTCTGTATGTTGTAATACCTAACCTGTTACACTAACCAACCTTTTTTTTAAACTAGTACCATATCATTTTAATGATTACTTTTTTTAGTATAGCTTGAGATCTAGTACTGATAGTCCCTTTCCTTCTCACTTTTTTCTGTTATTTCCCTTGAGATCTTTTGTTCCTCTATATGCTTTTTGTTATTTTTCATTACAAAAATATTTCCTTGGTAATTTGGGATGGCATCGAATAAAGAAATTCATTTTTTATGTTGGCTCGATCTACCCGTGAATGATTTAATATTTCCCCAGTTACTAAGTCTGTCTTTATTTCTACAAAGGATTTTGTAGTGCATTCTTATAGTGCCTGGCTGTGTCTTGGTAGATTCCCAAATATCGTATACCTTCTGCAGTTATTTTGAATGGAATTTCTCTATCTATTTCTATTAGGTTGTATTGGCCAATAACATAGATTATTTATGTGTATTTAGTTTATATCCTTCAACTAGAATGAAGTTATTAATAGTTCATAAAATTTTGCAAGAAACTTATCCCTTGACAATAAGAAAATATAATTATGAAGAACCAAAATGTCACAATAAGACCCCTCTTCCTGGTACATTTGTTTGAGAAGTCTCATCTTAAGAGCTCTTGACTTTACATATTTGACTATTTCCACCACCAAATCCAGCACATTTAAAAACTCTTCTGGAATAATCTTTGCTACCAGAGCCTCATGATATATGAAGCAATATTTTGAGCCTACATGTGGAAAACATTGTTTTACTTTTTTGAAATAAATCCTTGTAATCTTCCAGTCATTGCAGGTGCACTGTTTATGCAAACAGAAAGACAGTTTTCCCAAGACAGATAATTTTTCTCCAAGGTGCTGGAGATAGAATTATATGTATCTTATCCAGTTGACATTGAAGGTAATTCAGTGCATGAAAAGAATTGTTCAGTAATTGAATCTTCTTCAGCAAATCTGATATAACTTAGTAATTGACATTTTTTACTTATATCAGCTGAGTCATCGAGCTGTAGTGCAAATATTCAGCCATCACTCACTTTTCCCAGCTATATTCTTTTGAATATCTGAGAATCAATCCACTGAGAAACTGTAATTGACATTGGAGCCAGGGATATTTCTTTCTCAGTTGTCTTACCTAACATTATTGAATATTTCTGTTAAGGCAGGTAAAGTTAAATCCTCAGCCATGATAGAGGCTACATTTTCATTACTGTTATATTGACAACTATGTAGCTGGCTACTTATACCTTTTCAGTCGTAATTGCTCTTTTCCATAGATTTTATTTTATACTATGACAACAAATGACCAAAATAGTTTTTTTCTTTACCTAATACATGACCATGTTTAATATTCAAGTGTTTTTTCAAAACTTTACTAAGAACTATGCATTCACTGCTGGTTTTTTCCCCACATACCACACATTTGAGAATAGGATGTTTTATCAAATTCACTGTATCCACATCCAAACTATAAAAATTATCGTGGTTATAAAATGTAGCAAGGAACTGCATACCGTGTATGAATTATATGGACCTTCCAATTGTAATCAGTCTGTTCTCACTTTCATTATTGTTCCTTTCTGGCATTGACTCACCTTTTTGTATAATCAAAAGTTTATCCATATTAAATTTAGTCATTTTAAATTAATGTTATGTCAGGGAAAGGCTTTTCCCCTCAACTCAATTGATGTAGTTATAAAATGTAATTACAGATGATGAGGTTTCAGTGTGTTAACAAGGTGTTAACACCCTATTATCCCTTTACAAAGTCTGAACATCTCTTTACTGATTGAGTCATTAAGGGTGAAAAGTCGTTGGACAAATAAAAAATTAGCCATTTCCTTGCAAGACTTTAAATAGCTAAACCCTAGAGACAGGCAGTTTGAAATTGAAGAAAAACCTGACTCTCTTTACCATAGAAGAAAAGAGGGGGTTTTCTCTCTCCCTCCTCTCCCCCCATGTATACACATTGGCCATGGTTCCTGGCAGTGGAGCTACTTATCTAGAAAAGAAATAAACCACATTATCCAGCAGTTGGAGAATCAGTTTGAATTTGAGGTACAGCTGTGGGAGTAGAGATGCACTTCAGACAGATACATATATCAAGAGTCAGTCACTTGAGACTGGAAACAGCTTCAAGGATTGTGATCTCTGGTAGCCAAGAAGAGGGCCAGCTATAGACTTGAGAGAGAGCTAGGCCTGGGAATTGGAAAGGAGAAGACTCCAGGAACCCAGATGAGCAACCCACCCTGGGGAAAATTTTATGAGGACTTTACGGGAGGGAAAGAGCTTCTCGGCCTGCTAGTATCTGAGGAGAACACACAAGATCTTAACCATGTGTATTCCCTACACATATGCCTCCTTACTACTGTACTTTTAAGTTTGTGCCCACTATTCTCATCAATGCTGTGTGTACTTGTGTGTCCTGGATTTACAGAGAAGAGGGAATGTTTTGTAGCTATGGTTCTGACTATGCTATCTAAGGAAATGTTTTTTACTAAGAGAAAATTGTGTTTACTGGCTGACAGTTAATGGGAAGCACACTGGTAGGGGCTTATGAACTACAGTAGTAGGAGTCCTGGCCCACAGGGTACCCTAGAGTTTGGGGTAGTAATTGTCCTGCTGGGGACCTAATCTGTAAACCTATGAAAGTAAGTATAAATTTAGAAAAGTAGCAGTTATTGTTATAGGGAAACAGCATGTGCACAAACCCATCAACCCTCTCATAGTGTTACTGACTTAAATATTCAGTGCGCCATGAATTCCTTCTGGCAAAGCATATTGTGCCATGAACAGAAAAGTTACAGAGATTCAGTGTGGTAGGCACAGGTAAATACTTGTGAGTTTAATTAATTAAAAGAGAAACAAAATATAGGTCAATAGCTTGAGGAGATAGTAGGGTCAAGTGAATATTTTTTTAAATAGATGATAACTGGTTAGAGAAGGAGTAATTAGATAAGAAGAGACTGGAGAGAGAGAAAGAGAGAGAGAGAGAGAGAATTACCAATGATGGGAAGGAATGGAATCAAGGGTCTAAATAAGGGGTTACACTTGACGAGAGGGACCACTCTTTTCCTAGGAGACAAGAGTAAAAATGAAGATAATGTCAAAAATGTTAAAGTGTAGAGAAGGAGAAGGCTTTGGTGGATGGCCTCAGTTTTGTTGTTGTTTCTGAAGTGGGAGGCAAAGTTCTTTACTCTGAGACTACACAATATTATCAATACACACGTGACTCCTAAATCTATTTATCTGGCCCTAAAATCTCTCCTCAGCTTCACTCACAGGTCAACAATTGCCTATAGACCAGAATGAAATTAATTTTCTTCCCCCCAAACCTTTATGTCTTCCAAACTTTCTTACTTTAACTGAGGCTACGACCATTCCCCTCTAGTTATCGAGGTTCATAACTTTGGAGTAATTCTTGACTCTCTCTCTTTTTCATTCCCCATGTCTAGCAAGTTGCCAAGTATTGTCAGATCCACCTCCGCAATATCTCTAGCATCTGTCACCTGCCTCAATTTACATAACCATCACCTTAATTTATACCCTCATCATCTCTTGCCTGGACTACTGTATTAAGAGCCTCTTAATTGGCCTCCCTACTTGGAGAGGGGACTATCCCCTCTCCAATATATCTTATTCCCAGTTGCCAAAATAATCTTCTTAAAGCAAAGTCTGATCATGTTGCTTTCCTGCTCAAAAACCTTCTATGGCTCCTTATTGCCAAAAGGATAAAATACAGTCTCTTTGACCTAGCACTTAATACCCTCCACAAGCAGTCTAATTTGGCGGGAATGTAGATTGTATAAGAGGAAGTTGTGTGAAAACAACCAGGAAAGGCTGGAGCTACATTGTGAAGGGTTTTAAGTGCCACAAAGGGGGTTTGTATTTTATCCTAGAGACAGTAGGGAGTCACTGAAGCTTTTAAAGCAAGGGAGTGACATGGTCAGAGCTAAGTTTTTAGAATATTTGGCAGTTGTATAAAGGATGGATTGGAGAGGGGAGAGAATGGAAATCAAGGAGACAATGAGGAGGTTGTTGTAATAGTCGAGGTGAAAAATTATGAGGGTCTGAACAGAGAGGTGTTGTGAAGGTAGAATTGACAAGATTTGGCAGCTAACTCTGTTTGGTGGAGAAAGAATGAAGAGTTGAGGAGGTTTCTGAGCTTGCTAAACTGGATACCTGGAAAGGTGATTGGTCTTTAAAATCAAATGCTGCCTCAGTTTCCTCATCTACTGCCCACCTCCCTTTTCAATCTTGACCCCATCACTCAGTTGAAACTGCTCCCTCCAAGATTAGCAAGGATCTCTTCACTGCTCAACATGATGGCCTTTTCTCAGTCTTTATCCTAGGTAGGTTTCTCTGCACCCTTGAGGAACACCTATGTTTACAGGGCAGGAGATGGATAATGAACTAGAAAGACAGACTGAAAAAGAGGGGTCAAATAAAAGATGAACCATGAGAGAGCAGAATCAGGGAATGGAACCCAAGGGGAGAGAATATCCTGGAAGGTGGGAGTAGTCAACAATACTAAAAGCTACAGAGAACTCAAGCAAGCATGTGGCATGTGCCTCTGTGTTGGCTGCATAGGTACACCAGACAAGCCTGAGAGAAAGGAACCCCTGTCTCCTCTTAGGCTTGCTTTTGTATTTAGTTCACCAGGAAGCTATGTTATTAGTCCCCTGAGCCAATTAAGTCTGGAAGACAGTTTTAATAATGTTTAAGGAAAAACTAGCCTAGTCCACATGGCAGATATTGCCCCTACCATAACTCTGAATCATGGTGCCTCTGCAATAGATGGATTCATTGCTGCTCCCATGCCTGGGTTTATACTGTCTCTCCTAGTAAGAATACCCACTCCCTTTCTGCCTAAATCCTCTCTATCCCTCTAGACCTAACCTTTCACATATGAGAAGCTTTCTTAAATTATAGGTAGAAGCGAAATCTACTTCCTGTTGATCCACACTTCTTGGTTAGTTTTAGGCTTACATGTAAATGTTATGTAACCTCAGCTAGACTGCAAGCTCTCTGAAGGCAGAAATGACTTCTTATATTTCCCATAATGCTGAATACAATAGGGTGGGGGAACCAGTGATTTCTTCAGTATGGAGAAATCCCAGTGTAGAAATTCATTCTACTGTGCAGATCAGCAACACATCTAATAATTTATGGTCTTGGAGAGGCAGATTGACTATGGTCAAGCTACCATATTTCAGAGATGGGTGTCATCTCTAACCTTTAGTAGTGGGTATTTAGTAAACCTTGGGCAAGTCCTTTCACCTTAGTGGGTCTTGATTTAAAGACTTTGAAAACATAGTCCTTGGTGCTATTAAATGGTTCAACACCAGAAACGGATATGCTTTTATCGATGGAAATCACATTAAAGAAGAGGCATGACCATCTGCTTTGCTACTATACCCTAAGGACCATGGGACTTTCCCATCTGATTTGCTTCTGAAACCTTTACTATTATGTCTATTAGACTGTGAGCTCTTTGAGAACAAGGACTATCTTACTTTTCTGTTTGTATCCCAAGTGCTTAGCACAGTGTTTTGCAGGTAAGTCAATGCTTACTAAATGCTTTAGTCATTTATTCATTTCCTCATCCGTAGAAAGAGTGGGTTAGACAAGACTCCTTCTAAAGACCCTTCCAATTCTTGATCTGTAATCTTATGAATACTCTTTCACTGATTCTGTAGCATTTTCATTGTTTAATGTCCCCTTCTAGGTACTTTCTGTCTCCTTGGCTTCCTTGACATTGCTCCCTCCTGGTTCTCCTTTTAATGCCATTTTCGTGTGCTCCTTAAGTGTGGGTTTCCAAAGTTCTGTCCCATGTTCTCCTTAAACTCTCTTCCTTTGTGATCTCATGGCTTCAGTTATCACTTTATACAGATGACTCATAAATTCAGTACAGACTTCTCTCCTGAGTTCCAATACTGCATCTCCAACTGCCTGCTAAATATTACGTGGCTATCCCAACCAGGACCTCAGATGCAACGTGGCCAAAATTAAATTCACCCTTGTTCATTCTAAATCTTCCCTATCTATCATTTTGTGATTTCCCTATCTATTATTTTGTGATTTTCCCTATTATTTTGTTGAGGGCCCACCATCCTCCTAATCGCCCAGTTTTGAAATTGGACTCGTCTTTAACTCTGTCCTTCCACTCAACTCCCATATTTAACTATTTGCCTAATTCTGTCAAATATACCTCCCTAGTATATCTCATGTCCATTTCTCTTCTTCTAATCACAAGGACACCGTTGTAGTTCAAGCCTTTCACTTAGACTATCGTAATAGTCTACTGGTCTCCTTGGTTTCAGTTTCCCTCCTTGCCTATTCATCTTTCACTCTGCTGCCAAAATAATCTTCCTAGTACACAAATCTGACCACCCTCCTTGAAAATCTTTTTCCCCCTAGTGTTCTAGGTTCCCTAGTACCTATAGGATAAAAATAAAGATAAAATAAAAATAAAGTAATAAAATAATAATGATAAAATATAATAAATAATAATATAATATAATAAATATAAATAAGTATAATAAAGTATTTTAAAACAAAATAAAAATAAATCAAAAATAAAATAATATTTTTTTAAAAAATAAAATAAAAATAAAGAATTTTCATTCTGGCGTTTAAGACTTTTGCTTTCCCTACCCCCAATCAGGCTCTAATCTACCTCTCTAACTTGATTTTACTTTATCCCCCACTTCACATACTCTACATTCTAGCCAAATTGGACCACTGATCTTGCCTGCAGTCTTCCACTGACATATCTATTTAAACTGGTCCCCACTGCCTAGAATGTAGTTTCACCTCAACTCCACGAATTGAAGGATTTAAGGCCTACCTCAGTTGTCACCTTCTCCATGAAAACTTCCCTCATTCCCTTGGTTGAAAAGGATCTCTTCATCCTCTTGAATTTTTCCTAGAGTATCTTGTTTAGCTTCTTACGCTGGAATAGTGGAAAGAACATTGGACTTTTGAGTAGGAGAAGTCCAAGTTTCAATCCCATGTTAGTTGTACAAAGACAAGCAAATCATTCAAGTTCCCTGAGCTTCTGTTTCCTCATATGTAAAATATAAACAATCATAATATCTGCAGTACCTACCTCACGGGGTCGTTTTCAGGATCAAATGAGATAGTATATGTAAAGCCCTTAGAAAACGAAAGCACTATATATAAATGTCAGTTCTACCATTGCCTTGTATTATGTGTTTCTGTTTTCTTCTTCGGAACTTTGGCTGTAACACAGGAACCTCCTACAAGCTGTCTTATTAGCTCTTGATTGGCCCTTAATAAGTATTCTTTGAATTGAACTGAGTTGGATGCCTAATCATGATAGAATCTATTACCTCAGAGATCACTTAATCCAGTTCTTCCTGGGTTGTCAAATACTTGAGAGCAGGGTGTGTGCCCCTGTGTCGCCCCCAGAACCTAGTACATAAGCTGGTAGTCAGCGTTTGTTGAACAAATATTGACTAAACCAGGTAAGAGATGTCTTTGACCAAGGTCTGTCCAAATGCCTACTAGATGATCTGACACATCTCTCTCCCTCCAGGATATCAGTAGGTAAATAAGCATTTATTAAGTGCTTTCTATATGCCAGGCACTAAGCTTAGTTCTGGGAATGCAAAGAAAGACAAAAACAGTGCTCACATTCTAATGGAGGAAGAAAATATTCAAACAAGACATATATGTATAAATAGAAGGTAATCTCCAAAAGAAGATGCCAGGGCAAGGGGAAAGGGAAGGGCTTCCTACAGAAGATTTTATTTGAATTTTATTTGAATCTAGTAACACCAAGAAGCAGAGGTGAGGGAACAGAGATTCCAGACATTCAGGACAGCCATCATAAAGATGGAGTGTCCCAGGTGAGGGTAAACCAGTGTTATTGGATCATAGAGTGTGAGGAGATGATGATATAGACTGTAGAAGGATCACTTTGGCATCTGAATGGAGGATCATGGAATCTGGAAAGACTTAGCAGGTTGTTTACTGAAATAATCTAGGTGAAAGGTGAAGAAGGTCTATACTAGTGTGGTAGCTGTGTGAGTGGAAAGTAGGGGGAAGTACACAAGGATCTAAAGATAGAAATGATAGGATTTGACAAAAAACTAGATGAGTACAAGGGAGGAGTCAAGAAGGGTTTTGAGCCTGAGTGACGGGATAGATGACAGTCGATGCCCTGGATAGTAATAGGAAAGCTGAGAAGAAAAAAAA
This sequence comes from Trichosurus vulpecula, assembly GCF_011100635.1. Lineage (NCBI taxonomy): Eukaryota > Metazoa > Chordata > Mammalia > Diprotodontia > Phalangeridae > Trichosurus > Trichosurus vulpecula. The sequence continues at coordinate 276,162,017 of NC_050577.1, read as the reverse complement.
GATAATGAGTTCTATTTTGGACACATTAAATTTGAGATGCCCATGGAATGTCTGGTTTGAGATGCCTCAAAGGTGGTTGGTGATATAGGACTAATACTCAGAGGAGAGAGTGGGTGTGGAAGTCATGGAAGAGAAATAAGAATTGAATACCTGGGACCTGACAAAATCACCAACTGAGGTAATATAGAGGAAGAAGAGAAGAGGGTCTGGGGGGATAAGATGGTTAGGAGATTCAAATCAGAGAATGCAGAAAGTTTAAAAAAAAAGGCAGAGGATTGAAAAAAGGCCATTATGTCTTCCCAGGCTAACCCCCACCACCTTAAATTATGGTCGTCTTTCCAGCAGTCTCAGCTTTTAAGATACAAATAAAATTAGTTCATGCCTAATTCTCTGAGCCTCTGCCTCTGACCATTTTTGTTTAACGTGACACTTGAACAAGCACTTTGCTGCCCCTGTGTGGCTCTTTGTGGAAAAGGCAGACCTTCTCTCTTCTGCTCACAAGGCAGGGTCTAGGAACAAACCTATGTAGGTCAGAGTTATGGGGATCATGGTATTCAGACCAGGAAGGATTCTTAGAAGTCACCTACTCCATGTCCATCATTTTACAGTTGAAGAAACTGACGTGAAGTGACTTGGCTGAGATGTCACACATCATAGTGGAGCTGGGTCCTTTGGTGCCAAATCAAGAGTTCTTTCCACTCAACCTTGCTGCCTTTACTAGATCACTAGAGCTGAGCAGTAATTTAGAGGTGATCGAGGGTTCACCCAGGGCAAGGAATTTTCTGTAGACACTTTAGTTCGTTGGTGGTTGCCCCATCGTCCCAGCCCAGTCAAAGAGGACAAGGTGGAAGCCTGAGGCAAACTGAGCAAGTCTATTCTTTGGGAAGGGGCTGTTGTTACAAAGCTAGTGTTCAAAACACTCAAAAGAAATAAAAATGCTAATGGTCTTTTAGTGATAACAAAATTATTTAGCTAATAATTTCTTACATTATAAATAACTCACTGTAGGATTTACAAAGGTTTTCAGCCCAGTAACCCCATAAAGGTAAATAGTGGGAGTATCATTATCCCCACTTTACAGATGATTCAAAGAAGTTAGGTCACTCAGCTAATATGTGTCTAGAACTAGAAATTAATCCTAGGACACTGGATCATAAGATTTAGGAGGTAGGAGGAACCTTAATAAATAACCTGTTCAAATCTCCTTATTTTAACAATGATCTAACAATTCCGAAGAACCCATGATGAAAAATGTTATCTACCACCAGAAAGAGAACTGATGAGTGCAGATTGAAGCAGACATTTTCACTTCTTTTATTATTCTTGCTTTTTGTTTTGTTTTTTGTTGTTTTTTGCAATATGGCTAATATAGAAATATGTTTTATATGACTTCACATGTATAGTGGGTATGATATTGTTTGCCTTCTCAGTGGGTGGGAGTGGGGCTAGAGGGAGGGAGAGAATTTGGAACTCAAAATTTAAAATAAAATGAATGTTAAAAGTAAATAAATAAATGATTTTTCGAAAGGAGAAAAAACCAAATCTCCTTATTTTATAGAAGCTGAGGCCCAGAGTTGAAGTGACTTGCCCAAGGTTATACAGGTGAGAGAGCTGGGATTTCCAACAGATTCTCTTGGCTTCAAATCTAGTGCTCTTTCCAGGTCTTCTAAGTACAGAGCTCTCAAATATATCATACTGCTTCTCCAGAAAAAAATGCACTAAATATAAAGGAAAATGTATTTATTTCAGCGTGGGGGTCCATAGCCTTCTTCTTTGCCACCATCACCCCTCCTCCCCACCAGGGACAGTTGCTAAATCTTGTGGGTATGACCTTGGTAATGTAGCCCTACCCCCACTTCCCCCTCTCACCTCCACCATATCTTCATGTAGCAGAGTCTTCCTGACAGCAGCACCCTCTCAAGCCAGTCTTGGTGAATACAGCAAAACCTGTAGATGATGAGAATTTGTGAGGGTACACACTCTGTGTAGATAAGTCCAGCCTAGGAGACGAATCTAAATAAAAGATTCCTCAGTCTATCTCAGGCCAGCTGGTTGCCAGTCCAGGATCTTCCTTCCATCACCTCCCTTCTCTTTCTTATTCATAGAACTATAGATCTGGAGCTAGAAGGGACCTTCGAGGTCATCAGGGCCAACCTTATTTCATGGATGAAGACACTTAGGTCCAGAGAGGTTAAATTAATTGTCCCAAGGCCACACACATATTAAACAGCAGAGCAGATCTAGGTCTTCTGTTGGGGTTCCTGCCCCAATTTTAAAAGCACATCCATATCTCTGCCAATCACAGCATCCTTTGGTCCCTGTGTTGATAACAATTCGTTTGACTGTGTGATATATTACAGTTTCTCTACTTTGTCTCTTGTGTTTCTGCTTTTCCTGATCATGGTTGAATGCCTTTTCCTAGTTACCTGAGCAGTACATCTTTGTGATATGTCAAAAAGGGGACCTGGGGACTGGGGTCTGGGGTCTGGTTCTGGCTCTGCCACCAACTGTGTGACAGGTGACGCATCATTTGACCTCTCTCTGAGACTCAGGTCTCTGCCTTGGGAGGGACTAGATACAGGGATGAGAAAGTGAAATTTTCTAAGGTCCCTTCCAACCGTAATTTATAATTCTATCCTTTCTATCTATAATTTCTATCCTTTACCTACTCCTTCTCTAGGATTAACTACTGCCTTCAGGTACCTCTGGCTACCGCGGGAGTAACTCTTTCCTAGTGCCCAAAATCAAACATTATCTCTTTACCATCTGTTCTTTCCTTGTCTTTTCTTTTCTCTACCAGCTGAGTTTCCCTTTGATCTGTGGTTTACTGGGACCCAGGACGGTTCTATCTCTCCTGGAGGAGCCAGATAAGCATCTCTTATCCACCATTAGCAATCAAACCTTAGTAATAATTATCTAGAGTAATCAGGTGTATAAATATATATTTAAGAATGATGTAGTCCTGGGGCAGCTAGGTGGTGCAGTGAGTAAAACATGGGCCCTGGAGTCAGGAGGACCTGAGTTCAAATCTCACCTCAGACACTTGACACACTAGCTGTGTGACCTTGGGCAAGTCACTTAACCTCAATTGCCCTGTCTTCCCCCCTCCAAAAAATTTTTAAAAAAGAGTGGTGTAGTCCTATAAACAGTCAAGATCCTGGGAGTATGGTCAGCTATCAATCAACCAGCACATTGACCCCCCTATGTTATTTTATCACTGTCGTGGGCCCTTATCTAGGAATATTCTGTCAGTTCATCTCTGGCTTAGCTACCCCCATTAGGAGCCATTCCCCTTCCTTTTTAGTTCATGTTGCTTCATTTACTTACCTTCACTAAAGGTCATAATATTCGCAGTTTAATTACATTAGCAAATGTATAATAAAAACAAAAGCATTAATCATTATAGGAAACAAACTACACATTCCCTTGGATCCCTGGATCTAGGTCCTTTCAGTCTCCCAACAAAAGCATGGAAGCAGGGGAGAGAACAACTTAAAAGTTTAGTGTCTTATAGGCTTCTCTCCTCCCTGTGCATGTGACAGGAATTATACACAGTTCATGACTGACTTAGAACACTTTGGAAACTCTGGTGATTCTCATGGTCACAACAGCAAGGGCCAACAGGAATGAGAGGATCAATCTTTCATGGTCCTGGGAACTCTGCTAGAGTCTGCTTTAGGCTCCTTCTCTGTTCCTGTCACTCCAGCACTGAAAAAAGGCACTACTCAAATGCCCCATGGGTACCCATCACAAAACTATCATCACCCCAGGCAGGGGAACGGGCATGCCTATCTGTCAGACCCATTTGCCATTCTCTCTCTCAATTACTCTCTTTCACCTTCAGAATTTCTGTGCACAATACTTTCCATTCATATGACATCTACACCGTCAGGTTGCCTCGCAAGTCTGCTCACCCACTCCAAGTCCATGCTGAGGCAGCCGCCTAGTTCTGTCTCTGACTCTCTCCAGCTGGGAAGTATATGCAAACCATTTCCATATTTATATAGTGCTTCAGAGTCACTTTCTTTACAATAACCCACTTGAATAGGTTTTATAGATTTAGAAATTGAGGTAATGAGAAATTAAATTATTTACCTATGGTCATATATGTCAAGATATTAGGAGACACCTCATTTTCCAGAGTGAAGACCCAGCAAGCAAGCTGAACTTGGCATAACAACAATCCTTTGTACTCACCCTCTGGCAAAATCACATAATTATTGTACTGCTTTGACCAGCACCAGGTATTCTCTGAGAATGGACAAGCACGGGACAAGCTCAGATGAGTTCTGGTTATGAAGCCCCACTACGAATCAAACTTGCCACGTTGTTGCTGTCATCCCTCAGTGTCGGGCTACAGCTCACAGCAAAGCCATTGCTCTGAGAATTGAGATCTCCCCACACTGCCTCGGGTCCCCCCACTAGGGTTGGGGCACTGGCACATGTGTCTAATCTGCCTCCTTGCTTGCAAGCTGTTTCCCTCACTTCTCTTTGATTCCTGACTCTTCTGTCTCTAGGCTGCTCTGTTCAGCTGCAGCCATCCACAGGTTAGAGACTGGTTCGGTCCGACTGACACATAGCTAGTAAGGGAAAAACCAGGACTTGGTTCAGAACCAAGTTCGGAGCTCTTTCCATCCTCATCTCTCTTGTAACTAAATAAGATATCAGCATGATTGTACACCACTGATCCCAGAGATTGGCACTGGCCATGGCAGGCTATTTGGTTATACTAGGAATGTTGGAGTCTAAACTACAAATGGGTTTGTAAGGACCATGGTAAGCAAGGTGAAGAATATTGGGTGACAAAGATTCTTCGAGATAATCCTGGGAAGGTAAGTATGAATGAATGCTTGATAATGACAAGAGCAGGAATAGGGAAAGGTGAGAAGAGTGGAAGAAGGGTACCTCTTAGATACATCATTAAGATAGAAATAGAGAGGGGGGAGAAAAAGATGAGTATGGAATGAAAAAAGGAAGGAGAAGGCTGATGAGGTCAGTTAGTCAACAGGTAAGTATTTAATTTGATTCAACAAGCATTTTTTTAAAAATCAGTTTTATTGGTGTCTTTTGTTTTTACATAACAATTAATTCTGGAAATATTCCACTCCCCTCCAGATTGAGCCCTCCCTTATAACAGAGAAAAACATGTGAAAACACATCCATCCCAGTGACCATGTCTGGCAATATATACAACATTTACCAAACAATTCACAATTCCCCCAACACCCCACCCCCCAATGCTTCTCCCTTCTTCATTTCCCAAGTCCACAATTTTGGAGTCATCCTCAACTCATCACTCTCACCCCCCCCCATATTTGATCAATTGCCAAATCTTGTCAAGTCTACCCCCACAGTTTCTCTCATGTCCAAACCCTTCTTTCCATCCACGCTGCTATCACCCTAATTCAGACCCCTATTACCTCTGGCCTAGACAACTTCAACAGCTTCTTAATTGGTCTTTCTACTTTTGGGAAGACCAACACTCACCCAGCACAGGGAGATCTGGTGGCTACCTCTTACCTCTGGTATAAACCTGTTCTTTTTCCCAGGCTGATTACACACTGTTCTCCTTCCTGCATTTTATGCTCCAGCCAAATTGGTCTGTTTGCTATCCCTTCACCCCTACCCTCCTGCATATTAAAACTTCATCCTCCATTGTTGCACAGGCTGTCTCTACATGCCTCTCTGCCAAGTAGAATGCCCAGCTTTCTTCAAACTTCAGCTGTGTTGTCTTTGTTGTTGTTGTTCAGTCATGTCCTACTCTTTGTGACCCTATTTTGGGATTTTCTTGGCAAAGATGCTACAGTGGTTTGCCATTTCCTTCTCCAGCTCGTTTTACAGATGAGGAAACCAAGACAAACAGGCTTAAGTGACTTGCCCAGGGTCACACAACTAGTAAGTGTCTGAAGTTGGATTTGAACTCAGGTCTTCCTGACCACAGGCCTGGCACCGCATCTACTACACCACTTAGCTGCCCCAAACTCAGTCTAAGTACCACTTCTACAGAAATCCTATCCTGAACCCCCCATTTCCTAGCACTCCCTCACATGTACATATTTTGTATTTACTTTTTCCCATAAATGTGTTTCTCCTGAATAGAATATAAGTTCATTGAGATCAGGGACTGGTTCTTTTTTTTTTCTTAATTCCCAGCACTTAGCATAGTGCTTAATAAGCACATTAGCAGATGCTTAATAAATGCTTGTTGAATGAATGAATGAACATTCTGCCCTAGTAGTTGCCTGCCTCCCTGCCAAGAGGACCTTTATTGATTTTTCAGTTACCCAGGATTCAGCCTCCTTTTAGGAATCTTTTTCTGTTTATATTTTGATCAGCGTTTATTAAGTACCTACCCCATGAAGTACCCTACAATATGTTGGGGAGACTCAAAGATAAAAGGGTACCTAGAAGAGCTGACAAATAGGGTAGGACATGTACACATTTGTTTACAGAGCACTATAACTAGGCACTGATATTTTCAGGAAAGGAGGCAGGAGAAACCCTGAGAATTGGCATGGTGTGTCTATTGTGAAGAGCCCTAGATTTGAAATGAGAAGAGCTGGGTTTTGAATTCCTTTTCTGGATCTATTTCTCTAACTTCCCTTCCAGCTCTAAATTCTGTGAGCTTATGAGTCCACGGGGGCACTTTAAATCAAATATATAATAAAGTATACAAAGCTACATACAAACGGAGACTACAGAACTAGGGGCATGAAAAGGGAAGTATTGATCAAAAAAAGTGGGGCTAGGCTTACTCACGGAAGACATGTTGGAGGAATTTGAGCTAGATGGGGGCAAATAGATAAGATTATCTAGAACCAGAAAAAGGAAGTTGCCTCTAGGAAACCTTCCTGGACTGATCAGATGGTTGCTGCTGACCCAACTCCATTTGGTCCTGGAAGTCTCACTTGCTCTCTCTCTTAATGATGGACTCACCCTTACCCTCCACCTCATTATACTTCATCTGATATGGATTGGCTATTAATATTTCACTGTCTATGTATTGGTGGCCTGCTACTTTTGTTTTAAATATTTGAGTCATTCATCTACCCATTTTTAAAAACAAATATTTATTAAAGCACATTAGGCAGCAATACACCATGAAAGTACTATGCTTATATAAGTGTCCATGCCTTAGATCATATCAGTCATAATAGTGTGAATTCTCAGAAGAGGGAAATATCACTTGGGTACTTCTCCTTAGATAATTCCTAGCCCAGTACCACTTATAGACATTTATGAAAGGTTTGTATTGGTTACGAGGCAGTTATAATAGCCACAGCCTTTGCTTTTTAAATTTAGTTGGAGGAAATATGGGCATTAGTGAAGAGATGCAGAAAATAACAGAAGTCTGTTTTATTCATTAAGCATGTACAAGAAGAGGTTTGAGGAGGCTAGCTGATCCGAGTATGGGGTGGAGATGGAGAAGGAAGAGGCATCTCTCCGACATGGTCCAATATCTCTATCCATATTCCTTTCTTAGCTCAGAGTTCAGCCATTGATTCAGTTGACTCTCCATGAATGAGTCCATAGTCTCTCTCAATGGTGGATTTTCTTTTGAAAATGCTTGGTGATCTGAAAGAGTTAAATACAGCTTCCAAAAAGGCCTTGAAGAGGTCTGCTCAGAGAGAGTATGGTGTGCTTTAAAAAAAAAACGGAGCTCTCTGTTGCCCACCTGACTGACCAAACTCCCTGGGAGTTAAGTTCACAGGTGCAATCCCATTTGGTCTGGACATGAAACCTAACCTGCCTTCCTGCCAAATGCCATGCATGCGGCTTCTATTTCTTTGTTGTTGACACCAGCCTCCTGTACTTACTCTGCAGTGACTCCCCAAGAATCAAAAGTAGATGGGAAACCTGAAGAAAAGGAGTATGGCAAAGAGGTCCGATAAATGAAAGAGGAAGGAGCACATGGGTGGGAGTGGACAAGACAATGGATGCTCTCCTACTTTGCTTTACCCTCTTCATGCACCCAATCTCTTTCCCACGCTTTTCATCCAGTTTCCTACCTACTAGAATTTTTTAATCTGTAGATTTGTTTGTTGGTGACTACTTGTGCATACCCTCTTATATATAACTCACCTTCTTACTTATTTACCAGACATGGTACACTTGCCCCTGTCTATGGCTCTGTCCCTCTGGGCGTAGCAGCAGAACCAGAAATAAAGCATAACATGCCATGTGTGGGATGATTTGAGGAGCACCAAAAGGTCCCCCTGCCCTAAAAGACCTCCATCGCTTTAACTCTGCCAGGCATTCTGTCATCATTGGGCATCACTCTCCTTTGACCTGTGGCATTCCTTTCCTGTTAAATTACAACCACTACATAAGAGTAACAGTAACTCAGTGGCACGCATTGACTCGGATTAGTTTATCACATTAACTAAGTGAGAACCCAGTACAGAGTTAGGCCTGAGGAAAGGAGACACAGAGCAGGTCTTTGATGGGAAAGTTGGGATAGCTTATTGCCTTTCCCCTCCAAGGGTTAACCCAGCTGGGATACAAGCCAAATGCTTTAGTGGGGGTAAGGAGGTAGTGGGGAAGGGTTGTTGAGCAATTAGGGATGTAGCTCCGAGGGTGGAGGTCAACAGGAAAGGAGGGAAGCATTAACTATTGCACATTTTTTTTAGAATGGCCTAATGAAGATTTTATATGTGTATGAGTATATGTATATCTGAGATCACTGATTTGTGACAAGTATCATTGGGGTGTGTGATGCCAGACTGGGACTTAGTCAAATGCAGATGTGATGGCTTATGTTTAAACAGCTTGGCGTTCTCAAAAAAAAAAAAGAAGTGACATTAAACAGTTTAGGTTGAAATGTCTTTCCACTGGGAAAATCAAATGATTTTGCAGAACCCAGGCTAGGAACAGAGAAGCCATTGACCAACCTAAACCCCGCTCTCTCCCTAGTATTTCCTAGCAGTATCTTCTAGAAGCAGCAAGGAAATCGAAGCACTGGAGATAACAGAGGCCCCCCCTCTCAAAAGTACATCTGGGAAAGCAATCGGACAGAGTGGATAAAGGGTTAGCCCAGGAGTCAGATATAGCTGGGCTCATGTCCTGTCTCTGACACATATGAGCTGTGTGATCCTGGGCAAGTCTCTTAATTTCCTACTGCCCAAGACAACTCTCTAAAATAATAAATGACCGATAAGTTGCCAGTGTGCTCTGGTGGAGGCAGTTTCTAGACCATGATGAAATCACAGGTCTAGGCTAGCACCAGGCCTGTATCATCCTCCTTTGCCCAACACACCTTTCCTCTCCACCCAAGCTCTATCAGGTATGATTAAGCAAGTATTAAGGGTAAAAAAAAATATATTGTGAATTGTGTAAATGCTGAAGCCGTTATATTTATGCCATTCTAAAGACCTAAAATACGCACAAAGAAGACCTATTTCACATTCCAACGAATAAATGGTTGGCAAATGGAAATGAATGTCAACTTCATTCAGTATAATTGAATGAGTTATGAAAGGTTTAAAGAAAGAAAACTATTTTGTTTTTTTTTTTAATGGAATTGCTGCATTCTGGCTCTTGCCCTTGGTTGTGCTGACAGCTTTTAATTCTCAAAAGCCTTGAGTCTCACCTTGTTCTTAGGGATTTCAGGCATTTGTGGCAGGAGGAATGAATATCTAATTCCACCATCCGAGGAAAATCTGGGTACCCACCAATCTGTGACCAGATGACACCTGCAGGGGTCTTCTTTTTTATTGGATAACTGGAGGTGGACAGATCAGTCCTCCAGATGGCCTCTATCTCATTCCCCCTTTCTCTAAAAGAATAAGAAAGATGAAGTTAGGAGCAACACTCTCTTCTGCCTTGGGTTTTTTTTTTCCTCCCAACCAAGGGGAATCAGCCCTGTGTGCTCTTCTCTACACCTATTCTTCCCCAGCTCTGCATCTGTGATTGGAGAGGATGGGTTTTCCCCCCAATTTTCCCCAGGATGGGTCTTGCTTAGTTTTCTGGGAAGGTGCAAGAAACAAGGACTGAACAGGAGGTGGGATGTGAACCTAGATATTTTGTTGCTGACCATGTGGGAACTGAGAGACCCTGAGATGCTCACACAATGGCCCAATACTGTGTGGCAGTCAGGGGACCAGTTTTCTCTACCCGAGGGCTTATTTTAAAAAGCCTCTTTTGGCATGCCTGCTTCCTAAGTGGGGAGAATTGGATCGTTTACATAAATGAATGAAAGGTGGGTGCTAGGTGTTTGGACAGAAATATTTGCAAATTTGTTGATTCTAAAGTGGAGTGGAATCTGACATCCAAAGCGTTCCTCTTTTACTCTGATAGCCTGAAATGTACTCAAAGTCATGCTCAGATCTCAGATCGGAATACCTACCCATACATAGTCCCTTCTCAGCCCTGATAGCATCTTGGAACCATTCTCAGCAGTAGAAGGGAGGATAAACCACTCACACACATCAGTGAGGGTTTACTTTTAGCCTCTGTCTCCTGCATGGCTACTTGTGGGACCAGAGAAACCTTTGTTGGTCCCCAAGGCTTATGTCATGTGGTCTAACTGTCCTGGCAACAGTGGTTCTGCCTACCGAGCAATCTTCAGAACTTCGGGACACTCTCGATGCTTAGCCATCAGGAACTGTTTGGGTTGTATTCCACCAGCCCTCGTGAAATAGGTGCATTTCTTTGGCATTGCTACTGTTGCTGGTTTTTTTTGCTTCTCTGGGCTGGCTATGAGAATTGGAAGGCTCAGGTTCAGGTCCCATTCCGCTCGGAGCTGAAGGAAGAAGGCAGAGACAGGCTTTCAGGAAAGGGGAAAGGCAGAAAGAATAGCAGATTTCTTCTCAGGGGCATTGACATTACTTGGGGTCTGGACATAAAAAGAATGGACATTAGGGAAATAACATCTAAGTGAAGTCATAGAAGCATAAGAATCAACAAATAATTGACAAGTATTGAGGGCCTACTCTATGCCCAGTACTGAGATAGATTTGTGGATAAAGGGTAGGATGACGGAACCATTCATGAGCCCCTCTCCCCTAAACCAAGCCCCTTGGTTAATAATGTGGGGATAAATTGCAGGGTATTAAGGCTTGTACTTAGAGGTGTGCTTTCATACCATGATGTAATATTGTGATGCCAGCACTTCTAAGGCAGAAGGTAAATTACTCAGAATTCAAATTAACAAATACCTTTCTGCGTGCTGATAATATGCGATCAGTACTGAGCTAGATGCTGTAGGAGATACAGTGCTGTTCAGTAGAATGAGCAAAGGAGTCAAAAATCTTGGGTTTGAGTCCTACTTCTATCACTAGCTACGTAACCTTGAACAAATCTCTCTTTTTGAGCCTCAGTTTCATCAGTTATAAACTAGAGATGATAAGATTTGTCCTTCCTACCTCACAAGATAGTTGTGAGAATCAAGTAAATTAATTGATGTGAAGGGCTTTGTTTTCATAAAGCAGTGGGTAAATACAAACTATTATAATAACAGAATTATGCTACCTGTGCTCAAGGGAGACCCCATGACATACTGAGGAGAGGACTGAACTTTGAGTTAGAAGACCCATGTTTGAGTCCTGGCTTTCTGCCACTTGAATTAAATGTGTGACTTTAGGCAAGTCATTTGACATCTCTTGGCCTCAGTTTCCTCATCTGTAAAATAAGGACATTAGACTAGACAAATCTAGAGAATCTTCCAGCTCTAACATTCTGCAATGCAGAAATAAAAGCTATCTACAGTTATGTGAAAAAATGCTCCAAATCACTATTGATTAGAGAAATGCAAATTAAAACAACTTTGAGGTACCACCTCACACCTACCAGATTGGCTAATATGACAAAAAAGGAAAATGATAAATGTTGGAGGGGATGTGGAAAAATTGGGAAACTAATGGATGTTGGTAGAGTTGTGAGCTGATCCAACCATTCTGGAGAGCAATTTGGACCTATGCCTATAAAACTATGTCAAAATTAACAGAAGAGAAAATAGAATACTTAAATAACTCCATCTTAGACAAAGAAATTGAATAAGCCATGAATAAACTCCCTAAGAAAAAATTCCCAGCACTAGATGGGTTCACAAGTGAATTCCACTAAACATTTATAGAATAATTAATTCCAGTATGGTATAAACTCTTTGGAAAAATTGGTAGAGACAGAGTCCTACCAAATTCCTTTTATGACATAAATATGGTGCTGATACCTAAACCAGGAAGAGCTGAAACAGAGAAAGAAAACTATAGGGCAATTTCCCTAATGAATATTGATACAAAAATTTAAATAAATTGCTAGCAAGGAGATATGACCAGATGGCATTTATAGGAATACAGAGATAGTTCAATATTAGAAAAACTATGAGCATAACTGACCTTGTATACCCTTTGACCAAGCAATACTACTACTAAGTCTGTATCCCAAAGAGATCAAAGAAAAGGGAAAAAGACCTATATGTACAAATATTTATAGCAGTGGTAGCAAAGAATTGGAAATTGAGGAGATACCCATTAATTGGGGAATGGCTAAATAAGTTATGGTATATAATTGTGATAGAATACTATTGATATATAATAGAATATATTATGTATTTATTCAACATAAAATATTTTATAATATTATATAATATAATTGATATAATAAGAAATGGTGGAGAGGATGGTTTCAGAAAAACTGGGAAGACTTACATGAATGGATGCAAAGTGAAATGAGCAGAACTAAGAAAACATTGTACACAGAAACAGCAATATTGTATGATGATCAACTGTGGATGACATAGCTATTCTCAGCAATGCAATGATCCAAGACAATTCTGAAGGCCTTATGATGAAAAATGCTCTCCACATCCAGAGAAAGAACTGTTAGAGTCTGAATGAAGATTGAATCTTACTTTTTTAAAACTTTCTATATTTTTCTTGTTTTGTCTTGTTTGGTCTGTTTTCTTTTGCAACATGGCTAATATGGAAATAATTGACCTTATCAGTAACAAAAATCAACAGAAATCACAAGATTATTTCAATATAGGTGGAAAAAGATTCTAACAAAACATAGTACCCATTCCTATTAAAAGCACAAGACAGCATAGGAATAAATGGAACTTACCTTAAAATGATAACTACTATTTATCTAAAACCATCAGTAAAGATTATCTGCAATCGGGATAAGCTAGAAGCTGCCCCAATATACTCAGGGTGAAGCAAGGAAGTCCTTCTAACCTCTATTATTTAATATTGTACTAGGAATGTTAGCTATAGCAATAAGAGAAAAAAATTAAAGGAATTAGAATATGCAATGAGGAAACAAAACTATCACTCTTTGCAATGTAAGATGTTATACTTAGAAAATCCTAGAGAATCAACTAAAAAACAACTTGAAATTATTAACACTTTAGCAAAATTGCAGGATACAAAATAAACCCACACAAATCATGAGCATTTATATATATTACAAAGCCTAGCAGCAAGAGAGAGAAATTCCATTTAAAATATAAATAAATAAATAGATAGATAGATAGATAAAATGTAAAATACCTAGGAGTCTACCTGCCAAGACAAACCCAGGAACTATATGAACACAACTATAAAACACTTTTCACACAAATAAAGTCAGATCTAAACAATTGGAAAAATATCAATTGCTCATGGGTAGGCTGAGCCAATATTCAACCTAAATTAATTTACTTATTCAGTGCCATGCCAATCAAACTACCAAAAATTATTTTATAGAGCTAGGAAAAAATAATAACAAAATTCATCTGGAAGAACAAAAGCTCAAGAATATCAAGGGAATTAATGGAAAAATGCAAAGGAAAGTGGCCTAGACATACCAGATCTCAAACTATATTATAAAGTGGTAATTATCAAAACAGTCTGGTCCTAGCTAAGAAGTAAAGTAGTGGATCAGTGAAACAAATTAGGTACACAAGACACAGTAGTAAATGACCATAGTAATCTAGTGTTTGATAAATGCAAAGACCCTAGCTTCTGAGGCAAGAACTCACTACTTGACAAAAACTTCTGGGAAAACTGGAAAACGGTATGGCAGAAACTTGGTATAGACCAACATCATAAACTGTATACCAAGATAAGGGCAAAACGGGTACATGATTTAGACATAAAGGGTGATATCATAAGCAAATTGAGAAAGCAAGTAATAGTTTACCTGTGAGATCTATGGAGAAGGGAAGAATTTATAACCAAACAAGAAATAGAGAGCATTAAAAGAAGTAAATAGATAATTTTGATTACATTAAATTAAAAAGGTTTTGCACAAACAAAATCAATGCAACCAAGATTAGAAGGAAAGCAAAAAGCTGGGAAACAATTTTTACAGCAAGTGTCTGTTATGAAGGCTTCATTTCTCAAATATGTAGAGAACTGAATCAAATTTATGAGAATACAAGTCATTCTGTAATTGATAAATGGTTAAAGGATAAGAACAGGCAGTTTTCAGATGAAGAAATCAAAGCTATCTATAGTCATATGAAAAAAATGCTCTAAATCACTATTGATTAGAGAAATGCAAATTAAAACAACTTTGTGGTAACACCTCACACCTATCAGATTGGCTAATATGAAAGAAAAGGAAAATGATAAATATTGGAAGGGTTGTGAGAAAATTGGGACACATGCACCTTTGGTGGAGTTGCAAACTGATCCAACAATTCTGGAGAGCAATTTGGAACTATGCCCAAAGGGCAATCAAACTGTGACTATCCTTTGATCCAGCAATACCACTACTAGGTCTGTATTCCAAAGAGATTTTCTTTGAAAGGAAAAAGGACCTATATGTACAAAAATATTTATAGCAGCTCTTTTTCTGGTGGCAAAGAATTGGAAATTGAAGGGATGCCCATCAACTGGGAAATGGCTGAACAAGTTATGGTATATGAATGTAATGAAATACTATTGCAGGTGGTTGCAGGTGGATTTCAGAAAAACCTAGAAACATTTACATGAACTGATGCAAAATGAACTGAGCAGAACAGCAACAGCAATGTTGTGCGATCAACGATGAAGGACTTAGCTATTCTCAGCAACACAATGATCCACTACAGTTCCAAAGAACTCATGATGAAAAAGGCTTTAACTGGTGGAGTCTGAATGCAGATCAGAGCATACTATTTTCACTTCTTTTAGTGGTTTTTTTTTTCTTTTGGTCTGTTTCTTCTTCAACAACATGACTAATATGGAAATATACTTTACATAATTGCACATATGTAACCTATATCAAATTGCTCACTGGCCTCCAGATTCCCCAAATCTGACCAAAGCATGACAATAACTTAACCAGGAGCACAGTGACTAAATGAATTGATGTCAGAACTTTCCTGGGCTCTAATGTCATAATGATATATAGAGATATATACACACATACATATACATGTATATATGTGTGTATCTATAGATATATATGTATAGATAAATAGATCTACACACATATACATGTATATATGTGTGTGTATATATACATATAAGTAGATAAATAGATCTATACACAACATATACATGTATATATGTGTGTGTAGATATATGTATAGATAAATAGATCTACACACAACATATACATGTATATATGTGTGTATCTATTGATATATACATATAGATAGATAAATAGATCTACACACAACATATACATGTGTATATTGTGTATAGATATATATGCATAGATAAATAGATCTACACACAACATATACATGTGTGTATATGTGTGTGTATACATATATGTATAGATAAATAGATCTACACACAACATATACATGTATATATGTGTGTATCTATAGATATATATGTATAGATAAATAGATCTACACACAACATATACATGTATATATGTGTGTATGTATATATGTATGAATAGATAAATAGATCTACACACAACATATACATGTATATATGTGTGTATGTATAAATACATAAACAGATCTACACACAACATATACACGTATATATGTGTGTATCTATAGATATATATGTATAGATAGATAAATGGATCTACACACAACATATACATGTATATATGTGTGTGTAGATATCTAAGTATAGATAAATAGATCTACACACAACATATACATGTATATATGTGTGTGTATATATAGATATATATGTATAAATAGATCTACACATATACATGTATATGTGTGTATGTATAGATATATATGTATAGATAGATAGATAAATAGATAGAGCTACACACACACACACACACATATAAAGGATTAGTAAATCAAACAGCATTGGCTCCATCCACTCAACCTAAGGGTTTTTACAGACTGGGAATGGTTTCTCAATCAATTTAGGGGAAAAAAGTGCCAACCAGATTGGGCATTGGTAGTGCCGAGAGATTTTTAGTACTTCTACCCCAAGCCTCAGGCTCATGGGTCCATCATTCCAAGTTCTCTCTGGATTTTGGTACCTGGACTACACTTTCATTGTAATCATTTGTACACACATGTTGTAGGTTTGATATTTTCCATTGTAAACAAATACACACTGGTTTTTTTTTGTCCTGAATGAGGAATAAGCATTTATTAAGTGCCTACTATGTGCCAGGCACTGTGCTAAGTGCTTTAAAATATTATGTCATTTGAGATATTATCTCATTTGATCCTCACAACGACCTGGGGAGGTAAGTACTAGTATTATGTCCATTTTACAGTTGAAGAAACTGAGGCAGACAGAGATTAATGACTTGCTGAGCAATGATTTGCACTCAGGTCTTCTTGGCTCTGGGACCAGTGCTCTATTCACTACATCATCTAGCTATCAGGGACTGTTTAATTTTTTGTCTTTTGTTTTTGTCAACTTTTTTATCTTTTCTCTTTGTGTACCTGACACAGCACCTGTAGCACATAGTAGGTGCTTAATAAATAGATATTGGTTGATGAAATTAAGAGAGGGAAATCTCTGCCCACCCCTATTCCCTGCCCTCAAAAGGAGATTGATTTCACCACAGAAGTTAGGCTCTTCTTCCATAGCTGGCTCTCTTCTTCCAGAACTTGCTCTCTCTAGCACTGACTGATTTCCCTTCAAAGAAAGATACTGTAAACACTTTATCTGAAACCTTTATACCTTGTCTCTGTGATATTCTATAATTTCATCAACTGGTCTGGAAGGAAGTCAATTGATCAGGAGTCTTCTGATCATCTCTATACCTCAACTATCGATGCTTAATAATCTCTTGTTAAATGGTTAATTAATTATATAGTCCGGGTCATTTTATATTTGTTGAGTATATTCCAGTATATGCCCTCCCTCAATCTCAATCTATTGATATGCCACTGGTCCTTTAAGGCCCTGCTCAAATGCAATCTTTTACAGGAACTTTTCCCTGACTGAGCATCTTTCTCAGGCCCAAGTCAGGGCTTTGTAGGTTTCTCTCTTCTATAATGCCATCAGTTTGAGTCCCCCACTAATTGAGCTCCTCCCATCATTAGGAGACTAGCACCCCAGGTCTATTTAACTACTTAACTTCAATAAGCTCTTACAAAAGGATATTTATTTCAAAGATACAGCATCTCTCCCCCACTAAAAAAAGAACCTTGGGTCCATACTTTCCTCATATATCATCTCAGTCTCTGAGGGAGTAGGCTTACAATTTAGCTCAGTTCCTATATAGCATTGGTCCTGTCAGACATGTCCAGATGTGGCACCTGCTGAATGAGCCCATATTTCAGCTACCACTGTTTGAATGGTTTGAATGGACCATAGAAAGAAGGAATTCAAGTAATATATAATGAGACTGGAAAAGTGGAATGGAGTCAGATTGTGAAGGGCATTAAATTCCAACAGAGGTATTCATATTTTACCTAAGGAGTAATCGTGAGCCACTGTGTTTATTGAGGTGGAAGGGGGTGACATGAGAACCCTGAAACACATGGGAAATCCAGTTCCAAACACCTCTCACTAAGCAGGCTAACTTTAAAAAGATAGCAAACTCTGAAAGACCCCAAAGAGATGCAGGGTTTCCACATATGGGATCAAATACTTGCTTTGAGAACATCAGAACAACTTTATCCTATGTCTCTGCAGTCCATAGACTATTTCAGATAAGCTCTCTACATTCATGTCACCCTAGTGAAGGCAGTTTAGGTCTGCTTATATTTTTTTTTAAAGTTAGCATGGATCAGCTCCCATAATATGCTCTAGGTCAATTGCTAGTCACTAGTATTCTAGGGTACAACATCCATTCTTATCATATTAGCTTCCATACTCATAATGAGTAAAGAAATACAACAGATGTTATTAACAGTTCAACCATGTAAGTTATTTCAGAGGAACTGGTCTGACCTATAAAGGAAAAAATACCAGAAAATTATCCAATTATCCAAAATTATCCAAAATGCTAATTTTCCTCTTCAGAGAGTCTTGGATGGCTAATATCTCCAGTGGATTCCTACAGGGGCATAGAAGACCCAAAAATATCTCAGAAGAGACCACCATAGTGTGGCACCCTCTCTGAGTTACTCTCCCAACTTATATTCCCAACTTAACACAGTTTGATTCTCTAGAGAGTGGCTACTACCTCAGGTAGATAGATAGATAGATAGATAGATCTTTGGATCTATCCTCTTAACACTATAGCTTATGAGCCCCTATCAATGTGCTTTCCCTTAACAATCAGCCAGTAGAAACAATGAGCTGTTAGCAAGTCATTTACTAAGATGGTATAGTAAGGATAGTAGGTACAAAATATTGCTCTCCCCATAAAGTGGAGTGCATCCACAAACATGCATAGCATCCACAACCATGGGAATCATAGATGCAAACTTTGAAGTGCAGTGACAGTTAGGAATTTATGTAGGAAGCACATGTAGCAAAAGCAACTCACAACTCCTGGTACTGCAGAGCCTGGAAGTCCTTTCTCTCTTCCTGAAGTTCTCATTATATGTTCCCAGGGTTTGCTCTTCTCTATAGTCCAAATTTCAATTGCCAGGGGTCAGACTACTTGAAACAGCTTCCTTTTTGAGTGACTCTCTTATCTGTATTTGTCTGGGGATATGTGTCTCTGCTTGCTGCTGACTGCAGAGTTCCCTACTGATCCTGTGGCTCCCCTTCAAAGCTGTACGATTAATTGGGGAGGGAGGGGACGTCTCGCTCCACAACTGCTGTTAAGTTCTGATGCCTAGACTGACTTGAGTTCCTCAAGGCCTTACTATTTAAAGCCCTTAAAGACATGGCTAATTTACCTTCTCAGTCAAGCCAATTGTGTTGTTTCTCTCTACTCAGACAGAGAAGTACTTAGCCTCATAAAGTTGTAATCACTCTCTGGAAAGGGAGTAGGAGGAAGAGGCAGATTTTGCCTCCCCCCAAAGTGGGCTTGGGATTTTTGAGTTTTTAAGACCTAACAGATTTGGGCCAAATATTGCATGACCTGGACCCACATGGACTTCTGGGAATATGAATTTTTGCTCATCCCTGGAGCTAGGAAATATCCCATGGTTTTAGTACTGGGGTGGAACTTTGGGAGACCGGAAAAAAAAGAGAAGAGGCCAAGAAAGAGAGAAGAGGAGAGGGGTTTCTCCCTGCCTGGATGCAATTTTAATAGTAGCAGCACTAAGGCCTGAGCTGGTAAGAAGTCATTTCCCTTCTTAGGACGGACACCAGCAGAGAGAGCTATGAAGTCTGTTCCATATCATTGCAGCTGGACGGTGTGGGAAGTTCTAAGTCAGGGCAGATGCATTGCAGGGAGTACGAAAAAACTGAAATATATCCAACTCCCCTCCCCTTCCACTTATTTATTCATTAGCAAGCATTTGTTTGCAGTTGGTGTTTGCTAAGCTGTCCCTGTTACTGACTTTTGTTTTTTCTCTATATAAAGGTATGGTCAACCCAGACGTGTATTTTCTTGTCCACCTCTAGTAGTTTTAGCCACATAGAACTGAGAAAATCAAATTGATTCTATTCTGTAATTGATTTCATTTTGTGTAACTACCTAAGTCATATTTCATTTGTCTCTGAGTTAATTTAGAAGTTTAGTTTTCCTGCTAATCACTGTTCTATTCTTGTTTCAAGGAAAGCTGTTATCCTTGAAGGATGCCAGGGAGTCCAGTCTGTTATTTCTGCAACACTGACTGGCCTTCAAAAAAGTCTGATGGTTGGGGAAGTTAGGTGGTGCAGTGAGTAGAGCACGGGCCCTGGAGTCAGGAGGACCTGAGTTCAAATCCAGCCTCAGACGCTTGACACACTAGCTGTGTGACCTTGGGCAAGTCACTTAACCCCAATTGCCCTGCCTTCTCCCCTCCAAACACAAAATAAAATACTATAAAAAAGTCTGGTGTTATTGCTGGGATACTAACTGGTGAATACTACCAATGAGTTCTCTATAGTGACAAGATGAAAGAAAGGGTTGTTATAGTCCTGCATTCCAAATTTCCAAATCATACTGTCCCCCACATTTATGATTCTGCCTTCTAGGTTTTGGATGCTCCTCCTTTTGTTCATAAAAATAATTTATAAGCCCTCATTTGGGGTCTTTTGGCTTGCTGAGGAGCTAAAGATCCCTTTTATTGGTAACTGCTAGCCTTACTAATAAATTGAATGTGCTCAGAATGCAGCTTCAGTTTATCTTAATTTCAGTACCAACAGAATTTTGACTGGGAGGTTTCTCCCTGGCCCTGGTCTGAGAACCCAGGTCCATTGTTAAGGAATCTCTAATTCAGGGCATATATTATGGTTCTTTTAGTTGTGGTAATACCTAGAATGTTCTAGGTCTTCTGTAACTACATTAATGGAGGTAAGGGGAGAAGAACCACATCTCCCTTCCCTTATGATAGGCTATCACGGTAGTCCAAGGTAATGAGGCCCTGAACTAAAGTATATAAGCAGAGAGAAGAGATTGAATACGAGAGATGTTATGGAGATAGAAATAGCAAGACTGGGCAATTGATTGGATGTGTGGGGTGATAATGCCAAGGTTGGAAACCAATGAAGCTGGAAGAATAGTGGGACCCTTGATAGAAATAAGGAAGTTTGCAGGAAGGGTGAGGAAATATGAGTTCTGTACTGGACATATGAAACATTGCTCTCTTTGAGAGCAGGCATGGTTCTTTGCCTTTCTTTGTATCCCCAACTGTTAGCATGGTGCATGGCACAAAGAGGTGTCTGATAAATGCTAGTTTACTGACTAACATGTTGAGCTTGAGAAGCCCATGGTACAGTCAGTTTGAAACATTCAATAAATAATTGGTAATGAGGGACCAGAGCTCACGAAAGAGGCTAGGACTGGAAATAGAGATATGAGAATCATCTGTATAATTAACCTAGGAGTCATTTGCCTGATTTAACCCATGGGAGATGATGAGATTACCAAGTGAGAGAGTGTAGAGACAGAAGAGGACCCAGGACAAGAGCCTGGTGGTACATCTTCATTTATCGGGCATGACATGGATGATGAATCAGTAAAGAAGGCTGAGACAGAGTAATCAGTTAGGAGAGAAGAGAACCAAGAGAGAACAGTCATGAAAAGCCAGAGAAGGTAGAACACCCATGAAGAGAAGATGTTCAACAGTGTTCAATACTTGAGAGAGGTCAAGGAGAGTCAAGAAAAGGCTGGTCTGATTGAACAAGAGATCAATGGTGACTTTGGAGAGAACAATTTCTGGTTAGACCATGAGATCAGAAATCAGATTGCAAAGGGCTGAAAGTGAGAGTATGAGAGAATTATTCAAATGTTCTTCTGAAGTCTGGGTAAACTATATCCACATCATTCCCCTCAACTTTCACTTTAATAATCCTCTCAAAAAAGGAAATGGGGTTAGTCTGTCATGATCTGTTACTGACGAAACTATGCCAGCTTCTAAAATCATTCTTTTTCGATATGTTTTCTAACCATCTCCTTAGGGAGTCACTGTAGAATTTTGTTTAGAATTGTTAAACTCCCTAGCTTAAAATCTGCGGACTCCTTCTCTTCCCTTTTTTTTTGAAAATTCAGATCAAGACCTTTACTCTTCAATGGTCTTTCCCTCCTCTCATTGTCCATAGCCTTTCAAAGATCGCTGTGACTCACCACTAACATCTTCCAATTCTTTGTGGAATTAATTTGCATGGGCCTGGTGACTAGAACTCCTCAGTGACAGTGAGGTGTTATCTTATTACTTCCTTACTTAGCTTGGATTTCAATTCTGCATTAGTCATTGATTTGTTTCGTCCTATACCATTCCATTCAGACCAGTCCTTGGTCTTCAGTCCTCTCAACATCCTGATCACCCTCTCCTGGATGTGATCCAGTTGATCAGTATCCTCCTTCACCTGCAGCTCCCTTCAAGATCAGGTGGCTCTAACATCCCCCCTTATCCATCAGCTCTGATCTTTCCTCATTTTCCCAGCTGAATGTTTTCCTGGCCTCAGCATTACTTGGCATTTCTTGCTCCTGAAGCTCAGGGTAGATAAAAGGAAATCAGAACCCACCTGGGAGAATAAGAATATCATTTGCTCCAGACAATCTCCTCGGTCCTGCTCCAGAACTTTCTGCTTTTCTGTCCAGGTCTGCAGCCTGCGACTCTGGCACTTATCTATTTTTTCTAAAAGGATATAAAAGTTTTTGGCATCATCTATATTCCCAGTTTTTCTGCTGGCTTCTATATGGTTGATTACATCCTGCCTGGGAAGAGAAAACAGAAAGGAGTTCAATGGATAGAAAGGGTTTCTCCAGGTTTCTTATAAGACAGCTCAAATCCCACCTTCTACAACCAAAGGCCTTCCCCACGGTTTTTTTTTGGGGGGGGGGGCGGGGCACGGAATGGAATGATTCCCTTGTAATTATTTTTAAGGTGCAGTTTGTTTTTTAAAGAAGAGAATTACAGAAAAAAAAAAAGAGAGAGACACTGTTGAAAGATGAACCTCGCTCTCTCTCCCAGCCTAAATATAAAGTTTCCCTGGCAAAGTTCTGAGGAGGAACTAATAATCCCCCTAGGAGGTTAACTTGGTTGTCCAGGGCAGGGGCCCAGAGTAAAAGAGGCCTCCTTTAAAGTCTGCTTGGATATTTTGCATGACCTCACATGCCTTCTCAATGGGTGGGGGAGGGGCCATAGGGAGGAGAGAATTTGAAACTCAAAATCTCCAAAGAATGAATGAATGAAGTCTACCTGGGCATCCCCAGAGCCTTTCGCCAGGTCACACTCACTGCCTTCCTTCAAGGAGGCATTTTACAAAACCCTAGTTTCCTCTCAAAATTTCTTCCTCTCCAGGCCACCTGTTTAACTGGTTCCTTTCCCTGACTTCTCTCTCCCTTTCTCTGCAGAATCCTATGGCGGGCTCAGCTCACAGACCTGAAGGAGTACATCTACCTTACGCACTGGAACATCCTATAGGTGCTGTATTTCTGGATCAGGTACCCGAGCCTGGTGATGT
Source organism: Trichosurus vulpecula (assembly GCF_011100635.1). Classification (NCBI taxonomy): domain Eukaryota; kingdom Metazoa; phylum Chordata; class Mammalia; order Diprotodontia; family Phalangeridae; genus Trichosurus; species Trichosurus vulpecula. The sequence goes on along the minus strand of NC_050577.1, from coordinate 276,138,708 downwards.
CTGCGTGTAGCGTCTCGACGATCAGCTTCTTGGCCGGTCTGTGCAGGTGAGCAGGAAGGCCCCAAGTCTCAGAGGCCTCATTCAAGAGCAACAAGTTCATTCTCTGGCCCTGCACATCCACCTTGTACTTCTTCTCCTTCGGTAGAGAGGTCAATCTTGCAGGAGTGCTGGATTTACTGGGGAAAGGACAGGGAAGGGGTCTGACCGACGTTCCGACGCATGGAAAGAGCCCCAGTTTCATGGCTCCTTGATGGGCCCCCTGGGATCCAAAGGCACCGGCGGGAGGCAGTTGGGATTCATAGATCGCAGGTGTTTGGAGCCTCCCCCATGCTGACTGGCCCTGGTAGACCCTGTTCACGAGGTTTGCTGCATCCTCCTGCTCCTTACTTGCAGATGGTGATAAGGACATAAAAGTCTCCTTGTTCTGCTCCAGCTGCTGCTCATCTAGCTCCCTCCTCTGCCTCACTAGCCGCTTGTGGTCCATATACTCCTGACTCTTCTCATATAACTCCTCCTCCTCTAGCTTCCATTGTTGCTGTCTCTCCATGTGTTCCCTTTCCAGTTGTTCCCACTTCTGCTGCCGCGCTTGCCACCGCTTCTCCTCCGCCTGCCATTGCTCCCTTCTTTCCTGCCAACGCCTCTCTTCCTCCGCTTGCTCTTCTTGTGAGAGGCCCGTCTTCTCTTTGAGAGGCATCTCCGCTGATGAGTCTGAATCCTTCTCCTCATCGATCCAGACTGATCTTTTAGCTACTACTTCTCTTTCTTCAGAAACTAGAGGATCTTTGCCTTTGTAGCCCACAGGTTTCAAGGCAGTGACCTTGTACTTGGAGTCTACAGCATTTTCAGCATGGATGCCCACGTCCTTAGAGTCTTCAGGGTATAAGCTTATTTTTGGAAGTGGCTGCTTCAAGAAAGGTGTGCCATCAACCCCCATATCGACATCCGTGTCTTTTGTCTTGGTGTTTGGAAAGAGCTGAGCTGCTTCCTCCTCTTCCTCTTTCTCCTCCCCCTCCTCGAGGGATGATTGCTCCTTCATTTCCTCAGGCTTTTGCTCCATTTCTGTCTCTAATACTTCTTCAGTCATGGGGAGGCTTATCTTTTTAGAGGCCTGAGATTTTAGAGGCCTAGAAACATCCTCAGTGAAGTTTCTTCTGTACCGGTCCCCTCCGCCCATTTGCAACTGTTGTTTCACAGGTTTTTCTTCCAGGAGTTGTTGGTATTTCTGCTCTGATGCTTGGAGCTGTATCTCTAGAGCATTCTTCATATCCTCAAGGACTTGGAGCTCCTTCTGGAAGAGGAGTTTTTGGTTGGTTATCTCTTCTGACATCTCTCCTTCTAGGGCTTTATACTGGGTTTCCAGCTTGTGATTTTCTTGAAGCTGAAGGATCAAGGCCTGATTAAGGTTCTCTACCATGGTAGACATGTACTTGATAGCTTTTATTTCTCCCTTGTTGAATATGGCAGAGTCCAAGAGTTCCTGAAGCATGGCCTGAACCTCACCTACCTTTGCATTTGTGGTATTTTTATCTTTAAGCATCTGCTCTGGACTCAGAGGCTGAAGTGGGGAGGAAGATTTATGTAGAATCTTCTCCCTCCAGGCTTTCCAAAAATTGCCTTTAGGCCCTAAGGATAACAGACAAATAAAAGAAAATGAGTTCTTGCTATGACCTAGAGTTGGCATAATTCCCTAGCATTTGTTTGGGCCCAATTCCCATCTAACTCTATTGGGACTTTAGTCTAAATGAGAGTTGGAGCGACATCAGGACCACTGTAGACCGTCAGGAAGAAAACTGTTAAGCCTGGAGTCTTACAACTGGAAAGAGCCCTTCAGATTCCATCGGCCTTTTGTGTGCTGATGTATGTTCACTCCCTCCTACGGCCCCCTTCTTCACCCATTGAGAAAGCAAGGGAAAAAAACATTATCAACCCATCTTCTCTTTCCCTTGTTTTTCTTCTCCCTGCTCCCTTGTCTCCAGGGATACCTCACCCTGAAAACATGGACTCTTCTCCATCTTTGATAAGCCCTCAGAAAGAACCCCAACTGGGCATCCATGATCTTCTGGCCTGTCATTCACCACCAATTCAAACCAAACTGGGGAAGTTTTAGCTTCCATCAGGATCAATGCCTCCTACCCATCCCCTCTCTAACCCATTCCATCCAGTCCCAGTGCATGTGGTACTTACTTAGCGTTCTTTTCTTTTGCTCTTCAATCAGATTAGAACAAAGGGAAATCAAAGACTCGATGCCACCCTCCATGGCAGTGAGAGAAAGTGGCAGTACCCTCTCCATGACTTCTATCCATTCATCATGTTTGTCACATTCCTTTTCACTTTCCTTAGGTTTGGTCTCATGGGACAAATTGTCACCTGAAGAAGAGGCAAAGGGTTAGGGACCTCCGGGCTCAGAATGGTTTGTCCTGTTAACAGAGACAAGAGATGGACACTGGCAGCAATAGTCCTGTCCCCACTGGTGGTGGTGTGACTGCAGGATTCAAGGAGTCCAGAATTCCATAGGATTTTAGTCCCTGGGGGAGGGAGTGAAGGGGAATACCAGACATCAGTAAGCAGGTGAGAGCTCTTTTGGGACACTAGTTTCATGCGATTGCACCCATCCTTAAGACCCTAAAGTCTAGGGGTGGGGAACCTGCAGCCTCAAGGCCACATGTGGCCTTCTAGGTCCCTGGGTGTGGCCTTTTGACTGAGTCCAAGTTTTATAGAACAAGTCCTTTTATGAAGGGGATTTGTTCTGTGAAGTTTGGATTCAGTCAAAGGGCCACACTTGAGGACCTAGAGGGCCACATGTGGCCTCAAGGCTGCAGGTTCCCCATGCCTGCAGACCCACCTAAACCAGTACCTTACCCCATTCACTCATCCAGTTGAGGATTTCATAGAGGCTCCTCTCCTTTGTCTCAGCAGCCTTTGAGAAGCAGGCTATTTTCTCCAGCAAGACGAACCTCTTCTTGCCCTTGTCTTGTCCCCCTTGACTGCTTTTCCTTTGTTTCATGTCTGATCCTGAATCTTCTTGGAAACGACTGATGACACCACTGACATTGCCCAAGATGTCAGAGAGCTGGATAGAAATGTCCTATAGGCCAGGGCGGGAAGGGAGAGGATTCACAGTGGGACTCACAACTACCAATTCTTCAGCACTTGGGGTTGGTGTGGGCCTCTGAAGGCCTCTCCTCCCAGGATCTCTGAGGGAATGAATAATTAGAAACTCATTTCCCTTTGGGGAAAATGAGGCCCGAGGAGCACCCCTACCCCACATTCTGAGAAACCCTGTCAGGAAAGATCCCAGAGGCTCTGTCTACAAGTTTATGTTTTACTCTGATCTGCATCAGCTTAGGGAATCCTGTACAGGAAACTGAAAGACATAATACATCACCCAGGATTCCGTGCCCCTCCTGCCCTCCATGAAAATCATGCATTAAATCATTCTGTAGTCCTGGATCTTTTCCTCAGTTTCTCAAACCCTTCCTCAGTCTTTATTCCCTCTTCTCAGTCCTCTTCCTAAGAATGTCTCAGACCTTGTCCGACACCTATGTATCTGTCCCTCCTGACTCAGGAAGCCAATTTGGTTCCACCTTATCCTCTGAGAGATAAATCTGGGAAGGATATCTACTCTGGCTGAACCTTCCTATGTCCTACCTGGATGTTTAGGTCATGCACAAGACTACCCTGAGGGTTCAAGTCTAGGATCTCTGGATCTACCCCAGCAAGCAGCCCCCAGCTCACATGTCAGACCCTGGGGTCACCCCCAACCTATGTCATGTGATGGAATCAGCAGCTTCTTTCCTTCTTCCTACTTCGTTCCCCTCACCTCTTGGGCTCGCTTCAGCTGGGCCGCTTCGATCTTTGAGATGATTGCCTTCACAGCCGAAGGGGTCACTAGATGGGGACGTCTGGTACAATCTCTCCCAAAGGAACTTTCTGTCATGGTGAAGACTTAGATCTCAGGGAGGAAGAACTGGGAAGACTTGCTTATGTAAATGAATGTAACAAACCAAAAAAGTACTACCAGTGGCACATTCTGTAGGAACACTCATAAAAATGCCCCCTACTCTCCTGCAGTTTCTCCTGTAACTGCCAGATATAAGGTTCCATTTGTCTCAGAGTTCTCAGAACTGACCCTTGGGACCAGGGTGATACTGTCAGTTTTGCAGTATGCTGACTCTAGCTAGCTAGCTAGCTATATCTCTCTGACACTCATGGGCTTCACTTTGAGAAACACAGGATAAGTGCTTTACTTATTAATCGAACTGGGGAAGGGGCTAGAATCTCCCAAACTTAAGAAGCACACAAAGTCACAGCCTAGTCTGTTCTGTCTCTAATACTCCTTCACCTAATCAGTCGGTCAATTTTATTAAAATTTATTAAGCACCTAGTATGTGCCAGGCACTGTGCTTACTGCTGAGGCTACAAATATGAAAAAGGATAGCCCATACCCTTAAGGATCTTACAATTTCATGGGGGAAGACAGAATATAATAAAGAGCTGAAAGGAGAGATGGAGGAAAAGGCACCTTCAAAGGGATATGATGGAGTCTAAAGGGTACAATCAGGTAGAAAATGAATAGATGGCCAGCCTGGGAGCACTCTTTAAATGGGGGCTTTGGAAAGGATTCCTGGAGAAGTTGAGATTTTAGCTGAGATTTTAAGGAAGCCAAGAGACAGAGATGAGGCAGGGGAGAGAATTCAAGGCATGGAAGACAGTCAATGAAAATGCACAGTCAGGAGATCGGAGTGGCTTGTGCAAAGAACAGGAGGGAGGCCAATGTCACTGAATCATGGAGTAGGTGGGAAGAAATAAGGTATAAAAAACCTGGCAAGACAGAAAGGGGCCAGGTTATGAAGGGTTTTAAAAGACAAACAGAATTTTATATCTATTCCTAGAGGTGATAAGGACTCGCTGGAGCTTCTTAAAGAAAGAGATGATACAGTCAGACCTGCCCTTCAGGAGGATAAGTTTGACAAATGAATGGAAGATAGATTGGAATAGGGAGATGTGGCAGCTGGAAGATGAAATGACTGAGGAAATAAAGGTTCAAACTTCTGAGTATATCAATTTATTAAGCAGTGCATGCCAATTGCCTAACAAATCAGGAGCAGTTGCCTTCCTCAGTTGTGGCACCAACCCAAAATACAGGGGGAGACAGACTTTTATGCATTAAAAACCACTTAATCAAATAAGACCAATTAGTTAAAAGAAAACAATTAATGAGGATATAAAATTAGGTAATCTTATTTCTTGGAAAGGTACAAAGAGTTTTTTCACAATTATATATCTCAAACGACCCACATGTATCATCTAAAAACTGATTCCATATTGGTCAATTGGTTATTGTTTCCATGTTCCTTTGATTATTTACAGACACTTGCAGGGAGTGGGACACCTCTTTTTCTAATTTCAGGGAATTGCACCTCTTCACTCTGCTTCTACTTAATTTTGTATCCTGGTTAATTGTTTTCTTTTAATTAATTGATTTGATTTGATTAAATGCTTTTAATGTACAAAACTCTGTCTCCTCCTATATTAGGGATCCAGTGCCAAAACTGAGGAAGGTAACTGGTCCCAATTTATTAAGCAATTGGCACGCATTGCTTAATAAGTCAATGTGCTCAGAAGCTCAAACCTTAGTTTCCTCAATCGTTTCATCTTTCGCCTGCTGCAGTGAGACTTGAATAAGGGATATTGACTAGCAAGCTATCACAGTAGTCCAGATATGAGGGGATGAGGATCTGCACCAGAGTGGGGCCTTGTCAGAGAAGAGAAAGGGGCGTATAGGAGAGATGTTATAAGGTAGAATCAACAGGAGAAAGCAAGTGATTGAATATAGGGGGTGAGAGAGAATGAAGAATCTTAGATGACAGGTTTCTATGACGATAGAGGCTGAGAGGATAACTGGGAGGATGTCAGTGCCCTCAACAGTACCTAAGATGTGATCTTGACTGTGGTAGTTTGATTTCTGACTGCTGGCTGTGTGGTGGTTGTTTTCATTTGACCTGGAAGCTCTAGATTTTGGCTATAGCATTCCTGGGAGTTTTTCCTTTTTTTTTTTTCAGGAGATGACTAAGTAGACACTTTGCCCTCTGATTCTAGTAAATCTGAACAATTTTCTTTTGTGATTTCTTGAAGTATGGCATCCAGGCTTTTCTTTTTTTTGGTCATGTTTTTCAGATAGAGGAGATATGTCCAGACAGCATTTCATCTGATAAAACAATCTGGAAGTTTTACTGATCTGCAAACTAAATATGAGTCAACAGCATTACATAGCCACCCAAAAAAGTGAATATGATCTTAGGCAACTAGCATTTATATAGTACTTATGATGTGCCAGCTACTGTATTAAGTACAATAATAAGTTATTATTAATTGTTAATTATAACATTTAAATAATAATAATGTTATTTAAATAATAATACCAGGCACTGTGCTAAGTGCTTTGTAATTATCTCCCTTTTTTCCCTCCCTGTGATACTAATTAAGGTGCGACTTTTTTTTACTGTTTTCTCTTTTGGAGCACTTATTTAATCAAGTGCCCTTGATGAGTCTGGCCTTTGTTTCTTTGATTAAATTAGGAGTCTTTGATGACCTCCTTGCCTCAAGGGAAAGCCTGGTTTACATGGGTTTTAGTGACATGTTTTTGATTCCAGAGGCTTTTAGGCCACGTGGGTTTGAGTCCCAGGTTTGTGATGCTTTTAGGTCATGTGGGTTTGAGTTGCACATTGTGGCGCCCTTTGACCCTGAACAAGATATATAAACCCAGAGGTTGGCGTTCTCCCTTGGGGCTCTCACTCACTGGAAGAGTGACTTGGAACTCTGGGCAGCCATTTTAAGAGCCCCCGGCTTGTAAATCCAGATGTCGATGCTTTCCTGGTAACTATGAATTGTAATTTGGTCTGTTTATATTGTGTGTGTTTGTAATTTGTTTGTATTTGCTCTGAAGTTCAGGTTGCTGGCTTTTCTTCCTGAACTAAGTGAGTTATATTTGTATGTTGGATTAAAGTAAGATTGTTAACCCCTTAATGTTGCTTTCCTTAGTAAAGGAGATCAAAGAACCTGTGTTAGCGACCTTCTGTGCGCTGGTTGCTGTTGGTTTTACACAACCACAGTAGCTGCTAGAAGATTGTTGCTACACCCCCACAAGAGAAATTTTATTTTCAACTTTTCCTTGAAGAGGTGGAACACTTATGGACATGTAAGGCTGTATATGCAATCTGACATGGTTCGTCTATCAGTTGGCTTTGCTAAAGTGATTTTGTTGTTTAATCTGTGTTACAAGAAAATGGCCATGGTGTAATAAAACTCATTAAAAACATCATAAAAGTAGTAAGAATATTCATACTCTCATGCATTTCCCTGTTAGAGGCAATGTTCTATTTCAGTCAAAAAGTCCCTTCTCCTACTTTGGAGGAATTCTTGCCGTCTATCGTGCTGATGATACCAAATATGTTTGTCTACTTTGTCATAGTTGTTCCAGACCTATACTGAATCGTTGAAATATATATTGTGGGCCAAGGCTGTAATCCATCTGTAATTAGTAGCACCCAACTTAGAAACTAATTAGAATATAGAGCAACGGCTTATTGTCTATTCATTCATATCTAGAACTATGCTCTGAACATCATCTCAACCCTTTTGTGGTGATAGTATGTTTGACTCCAAAACTCCAATCTATGAAGAGACTACATGTCTAACTCTGGAATTCTTAACTGGTAAATCCCTGTCTCGTTTGATCCTCACAGTAATTCTGAAAGGTAGGCACCGTTATTTCCTCCATTTTACGGATGGGGAAAATGGAAGTTTAAGTGCTTTGCTTATGGTCAAACAGCATCTGAAGCTGGATCCGAATGCAAGTCTTCAGAACTCTAGGCCCAGCACTCTATCCACTCACTGCACCATCTAGCTGCTTACTATCAAGAGAGAGACAAAATGTCCAAGACTAAGGAGTCTTTCTTTGATAGTCCTGTTGTCTGTTGTACTCTGCCCTGGTCAGACCTCATCTGAAACATAATGTTTAGTTTTAGAGACAGCATCTTACTTAGGGAGGATTCACTAAACTAAAGACCAGTTGTAAGCTGGAAGGGCTCTAATCTTGAGATCGTGCTGTCTGAGAATCCATTGAAGGAACTGAGAATTTTAACTTGGATAAAATGAATCTTTAGTGATAGCTGTTACCAATTTTTTGAATGGGTGACTTATGGATCTTAGTCCTTAGAATTGTTCTAGACCTAGAGGGCAGAACCATACAATGGCAGATACAGATGTAAGGCAGAATTAATCTAGATAGAAAGAATTTTTTTCCTAATAATTAGGGCCACTCCAAAGTAAAGAAGGCTCCATTTGGGAGGCAGTGGATTACTCCTCAGTGGAGGTCATTAAGCAACGGCTAGATGGCCACTCATTCAGTATGTTGTGGAGATGATTCCTTAAAAAAATTATAATGGGATAGTTTGTTGGAATTGAGTTAGAGAAAGCAAATCAGAACAATACATGGACAATATGCAACACACAATAAAAATTAAAGAAATTTAAAACTTGCTTAAAGCAAAATATTTGAGGGAAAAAATTAAAATGAAGAGGGAAAAAATTAAAATGATAAAAAACTTCACTATTTCATGATTACAGCCTGTACTTTGTACCTAAATAAAACAAGTTACTGAACTCCTAATGAAATACAGATTCATGTTAATAGATTCCTGTAAAGTGAATTTAGGGGATTGGATACATTTTCTAAAAATCTTGCATGGAGAAGTGGGTGACTAATCCCTGAAGGCAGACTAAGAAAAGGAAATGGGGATGAGAAATTAACTATGAAACACTTTTTTTCCAGGTTAAAAAAAAGATTCTTGGCACCATTTGCTTTCCAGTTCCATCCAGCTCTGGAATTCTGAGATTCTGAGAATGAGAGAAAGAGGTCCAACATGTAGAGGAGTTTGCTAAGCATGGGAATGGCAAGGTAGGGATGGGAGGTGGAGTTCCAGAGGAAACAGAATAAGAAGACAAAAAAGGATAGGGCCTGGGGAGATCCAAGGATGAGGTCAATGGGGCTGAGCCTTCCCCTTTCTTCCCACCTCATTTTATTTACCTCTAATTTTATTTTGTACTACCACAAAGTGCCTACCAAGTATTATTTCATAATTATTTGTTTATATATCCAAGTCCCTTCTGGACTATCATCTCCGTAAGAGTAGGGACCATGTCTGACACAAACTTGTATCTCCCACAGAATTTATCACAGGTGCTGCACACAGTAGGAACTTAGTAAATGCTTGTTAAATTGCATTTAAAATTTTCCTGAAGGAACAACCCCTTTGGGTTCCTAGAACAGCTACTTTTAGTCTCTCAAATGTTCTTGTACCTGGGGCTAATTTGCCCAGGTACTAACAATGACTACTTAAAATAGTAGTTGGCATCCTCCTTTCTTTTACTATATGGAAAAACTTCCAGTTCTCTTCATCATACTACCCCCTTGGCCTTCATAAGCCAAAGAGTAAGTTTGTGAGTGTTTTATGTAACACTTTCCAGAGGAAGGGGGAGTCCTAATCCTGGGCAACTTTAGTCAAACATATTTGTAAAGTAGTGGAGTTTTGCCAAGCTACATAGACTGATAGAAATATTCTTTAAAGGATCCTTTTGCCCAGATCGTCTGCTCACCAGGGAACATTGTGATTTCATAGGTCTTGAGTAGGCAGCCATCAAGAGTGGGCATCCTGGCCAGATGACTGAGACTGACATTCTTGGACTGGTTTTATCTCTCTAACAGTCTCTGCCATGCATTTCTTCTCTGTGGGAGTGTGAGGTACCCTGTCAGCAGGCTATTGAAAGCAGGAATTGACTACAGGAGGCCCAGGACAGGAATGAAGAATAAAGAGAAGTTGAGAAACAGATGAGATTTTGCAGGTGCAAATGCATATACCCCTGCCAGTTTCTTTCCCATTGAATTGTTTATTGGCTTTCCCTTGGGAACATTTACCAGGCTGAAGTTCTTCCTATTTGAACTGGCAGCCTACCATTCTTCTGCTATTCCTTGTAGAGAAGCAGATATTGAGAGCATTTGGTTGGGCTGCTTGTGGTGTTGAGGAACTGCACAATGAAGGCTGAGCTGAGACAGATACCAGAGAGCTAAGGTGGCTGGGGGGTAGAAACAAGACCAAACGTTAAGGCAGATCAGCCACCAGAAACAGAAGTGGTGCAGCGCTGGGCTGGCAGCTGCCGTGAAACTCTAGCTGCTGGTGAAATTGGACTAGGACAGTGATCCTACCACATGGTAATTCCCCGCCCCAATCTTTCTCTGTTTGTTGAACTATTCCCAGGGGATTCCAAACAACTTCTTCTCCAGTCCTTTTCCCATTGTTTCCAGAAGTGACAGGGGTGATCAGGAGGATCTGGGGTGCGGGTGCAGGGGGAAGCAATGGGGCTGAGTGTTATTTAGAATACTTCTTATTCATAGGCAGGATGAAGGACTGGATAGAGACCTGGCCTACAGTTATCGTTGAGGAAGATTTATGTTCAAGTCTCCCCTCTGACATCTGTTGGTTATAGGTCCCTAAACAAGTAATTTGACCTTTCAATGCCAATCCCCGCCACCAGGAAATTCTCTAAGGCTACAAATTACAGAGCAGATGAAGAGAAGTTTTTCATCAGAAGTTACCTATGCCAAAGAAATCACAGATCTGGTTTAAAAAAAAAGTTCATTTTCTTTTCACTGTAAAATATGTGTGGCCACAGTGTCGTTTGTCTATATGATATAAGTATACTGCACCGAAGGGGTGCGGAGGATAGATTGCTAGGCTTGGAGTCAGGAAGACTTACCTTCCTGAATTCAAATCTGACCTCAGATACTTACTAGCTGTGTGACCCTGGACAAGATACTTAACCCTATCTGCCTCAGTTTCCTCATCTGTAAAATGAGCTGGAGAAGGAAATGGCAAATGACTCCAGTATCTTTGCCAAGAAAACCCCAAATTGCATCATAAAGAGTCAGACAAGACTGAACAACTTCCCAGGGTTGTTGGTTTTTCTTTTTTTGTACACTTTTAAAAATTTTACACTTAAATACAAAATGAGAAAAGAAAAAAAAAATTGCCATGTACACAGCAGACTATAAGAGAAGATTCAATATAAAACAAATTTCCACTTCAAGAAAACCCATATAATAAATACCACACACTATTTTCAAAGTTGCCCAGCTTTTCCTTGCTTCCTTGTTGATTTTCTTTTGTTCTCTTCTGTGTACTTTTTGCTTTATTTTTTTCCCCTCTCCCCTCCCCTTCCCCCTCCTACAATTGAGTGGAGATATATAGATATAGATACATATATGCATATATATAGATATCTATAAACATAGACATATATACACTCATACACGTATATGTAAGACCGTACATGCTCATTTCCTCCCATCATCCGGTTCTCTGAAGGTAGAGAGCATCTTCCTTCATAAAGTCCAAGTCTTTCCATGTTTTTCTAGATCAGCCGACTAATCATTGCACAGAAATGTTCCTCTCTGGATTCAAATAGCATCTTCCTTCATAGGATCTTTGAGGTAATTTGGGTATTTTAAACCAAGTCATAAACTTGGTTGCTCAAAGTTGTTCTTGAAATAATACTGCTGTTACTGTATACCAGGTTCTCTTGGTTTTGCCCACTTTGCTGTTATTATTTTGTGGAGGTCTCTCCATGGGTGGAGGTCTCTAAAATCACTGAGCTCCTCATTTCTTATAGCAGAGTAACATATATGTGTATATATATATATATATATGTGTGTGTGTGTGTGTGTGTGTGTGTGTATGTATGTGTGTGTGTGTGTGTGTGTATATATATATATATATGTGTGTGTGTGTGTATGTATGTATGTGTGTGTATATATATATATATATATATATATACATATATCACAATTTGTTTAGCCATTCCCTAATTTCCAGGTATCCCCGCAATTCCCAGTTCTTTGCCACCACAAAGAAAGCTGTTATAAATATTTTACAACATTTAGGTTCTTCTCCTTTTTCCCCAATCCTCTTGGGAAACAGATCGAATAGCGATATGGCTGGGTCCAAGGGTGTAGGCAGTTTAATAACTCTTTGGGCATAATTCCAATCTCTCTCCAAAATGGTTGGATCAGCTCAGGGATGAACAATGAATTAAGGTCCTCCTTCTTCCACACCCAGGGTTGTTGTAAGGATAAAATGAAATAATTGCTTTGCAAACCTTAAAGCACTATATAAATGTTAGCTGCTGTTATTATTAAATAGGTAAGTACAGTCATTAGCCGTCAGCAACTTATCTATCCTAAACACTTACTATGATGCATAAAGCCTTGCTCTGGACATTTGGAAGGAGCCGGAGGATAAATCTAGATATTAAGTGTGGTTTAGTGGAATTCAATTCGACACACACTTAGGCACCTACTACGTGCAAGACACCGGGGATACGAGAAACAAAACAATCACTGTCCTCAGAGTTCTACTGGCTTAAACAGTCTCAACTGCAATTCCAATTCTACCACTAACTGCGTGAGTTTGGGCAAGTGATGGCCCCTGAGCTTTACTTTTTCCGTATGTAAAATAAGGTCGGATGTCTATGGTCTTTCCTCCAGCCCCAATGTTCCAACTGGGTTTAGTGGGGAAGAAGGGGGACGGGGAGAAGGGACAGGATCTGGAGAGTTGAAGAGAGATTATTCTGCATGGCCCTTGGACAGTAGAGGTCCCTTAAGTCAACCCTCACATTTTCCAGATAACAGTAACCATTGTGTTATAACTGCGTTAATTATTGTCATGGCTGGCATTTACATGGAGCTTACTATGGGTCCCGTACTGTGCTGAGAGCCTTCCAATTATCTCATCTGATTCTCACAAACAACCCAGGGAGGTGGGTGATATTATTATCCCCGTTTTTGCAAAGCAGTACCTGCCTTTCTCAAGGCCACACACCAGAGCCAGAATTCAAACCCAGGTCCTCTGGGAGCGAATCCAATGTGTTTTCCGTTGCACCCGGAGAAACAGCTAGAGATCCCAGGGTAAGGGGGGGAAATGAAGCTCTCCCTAATCACTGTGGATGGATAGATTAGATTGTTAAATGCGTGCTAATGTGCCAAGCATTCTGCCGAATTAAAGCTGTCTCCATGAGTAGTGAGGTGCCCATCACGGAAGGGGATCCAGCGGAGCCTGGATGCTGTAAGAAAATCAGTGACTTCGGTCCCAGGGGCGCTGCAGAGGCAGGGAGGGAGAGAGGCAGGAACCAGGGGACTCTGCGCCAGGTATTGTGCCAAATTTAAACTGCCCAAAGCGGAAGAGATTGTCCGGAGAGGTACTGAGGTCCCCGTCACTGAAAGGCTTCCAGCGGAGCTTGGATGCTGTAAAAGGAATATACGACTTCGGTCCCGGAGGCTGTAGAGAGAGCGAAGAAGGGAGGGAGGCAGGAGTGGGGAGGCAAGAGGAGGCGGCAGGAGGGAGGAGCCTCACACCCGAGTCCAGCCCGGAGGTCCGCCCAGGCGGCTGCGCGGCCGGAGGCGGTGGGCGTGGCCACGGACGGGCTGCCAGTCTGTCATTCTGGAGCTCTGTTCGCGCGCTTCCCGCACGAGCCAGCATCCTGGGCGGGGGCGGGGGCGGGGCTGAGAGGGAGAGGGGGGAGGAGTGGAGGCGTGACTCGCTGAAGCCGCCTCTGCTCCGGCACTGAAAGGGTGCTCACCCCGCTGGTCCCACCCTCCTGCCCACGGTCCAGCCAATCAGAGAGGCTTTTACTGGCGGGTGGGCCGGGCCGGCCCAGCTGCTCGGAGGCTCTGGCATGGTAACGTCCCCGTGCGGGGGTGGGGGGTGGGGGGGGTTGGGCCGGTCCCACAGCGCCCCCTGCGGCCCGGGTCGGCGGTGGGGGCTGGGGGGAGAGGGACTGGGGGGCCGCAAAGTCCCGAAGGCCTACCTGAGGGGAGAGGCTGGGCTGGGGACGAGGAGACATCGGGGTGGGACGGGGGAGGGGCGGCAGTGGGGCTCGGGGGAGAGGGAGGAGAGGAGAGAGAGTAGGGGTGGGGGCGGCCTGTGGGGAGGGGAGAGGAAGGGGGGGGTCAACAAAAGGGGGAGAGAGACTGGAAAAGTGGGGCTGGGGGATGCGTGAGGCAAAAATAGAGAAGGAAATACGGGGAGTCACAGGTTATTTTCCCCCTCCCCTCCCCCATTCTCCCCCCCCATTCTTCTCCCTTTTCTTCTTCCCCTCTCCCCTCTTCCTTCCTCCACTCCTCCCCTTCCTCCCTTTCCTTCTCCCTCCCCCCTTTTCCCTTGGCCCCCTTTCCCAGCCCTTCAGGGGCTGGGGTTCCCCTAGGATCCCCTCCCCATTCTTCCCCAGTCTTTGCCTGCTTGACTGTTTTCCCTCCCGCGGGGGAGGCCCCGATATGGGCACCCCTGAGCAGGGGGTGAAAAGTCAAGAAAATGGGAGAGGGTGAAGACAGGGAAGCCAAGGAGAAGGGGACCAGAAACCAAGGTAGAGGTTTGAGGATGCAGAGGAGGCCTTCGGACCGAGCCTTGAGAAGAGTCACTGGAGGGAAAGAAGAGACTTAGAGGTGGGGGTGGGAGCGACGAAGCCAGCCAAGATGGTTCAGGTGATGGAGGAGGAGAGAGGAATGGGGATGGAGAGGGGAGGGGAACACCCCCACCCCTCTTCTTTTAGTGGAAAAGGAAGCGATCGGAGTGGCCGGGTTTTAGCCAGAAATGGATGAAACTGGAGGAGGGGGAGTCAGTCAGCAAGCGTTGATCAAGAGCCTTCTCTGTGTTAGGTGTTGGGGATAGGAAGAAAGGTAGAACCAGTTCTTATCTAATGGGACAAACAACCATGTGCAAATAAGATATATAGAAGTAGGTCAGATCAATTGAAGATAATCTCAGGGGGAAAGTACTGTTGTTAAGAGAGACCTGGAAAAGCTGCTTAAAGGAGGTAGTATTTTATTTGGGACTTGTAGGAAGCCAGGAGGGAGAGAATTCCAGGCATGAGGCTCAACTTGTGAAATGCAGTGTCTTAGGCATACATCAAGGAGACCAGTGTCACTGGATCACAGAGTATATGGAGGGGGAAAAGGTGTAAGATACTAGACCAGGTTAGGAAGGGCTTTAAAAGTCCAACAGGATTTTCTATTTGATCCTGGAGGTAATAGGGAGCCAGTGGAGTTTGTTAAGTTGGGGGGAGGGGGTAATGCGATCAGACTTGGGCTTTAGGAACAACCTTGATAGCTGAGTGGAGAACAGCCTAGAATGGGAAGAGACTTAGAACTAGGTAAAAGTGGAGAGCCACAGTGCAGTTGACTTTGGAGTCCTGAAGCTTTCATTCTGCCTCCTTTTGAAGCAGCTATTTATTTGTGAGACTTTCAGTCCCTCAAATCTCCATCTTCTACTGTCCATCCAGAAAGATGGCAGAGTAGGAGCAGAGGGACCCAGAAACCTTCTAGTCTGGCCCTTATTACCTGTCTGCTTGAATAAGACTCTTGAGTTCTTTCTAGGTCCACTGGGATTTCAAGATTGGCTTTCCCTCAGGGTCATAGGAGTAAGATGGGGAGCATGGGCAGGTATGGGGGGAATTGGCCTTGTAAGAAATACCATCTGTGGCATGACTCTATTGGAGTTCCCTCCATCAATTTACTTTCTCCCTCCTGTTCCTTCATTTTTTGGAGTCCCCACCTTTGCCCCTTAGCAGTGGGTTTTTGATGAATTTGTTGTCTTGAAGGTGTTCCTGACAGCTTCCCCTGTAAACACATTATTGGAGATGGGTGACGCTCAACTGTCCTTTCTCCTCACCCTTACCCAAGATCTATTTGATGGAAACCCCAGCATTTTTTATTCTAGCTCAATAACTGTCTCACCTAGTATGGTTCAATATAACTTCCTATCAGACTGCCACTCATGAGTGTAACTTCTACAGTACTTAGAAGTTAGAAAGTAGAAGGGACACGTAGGATATATGGTTTGGGAAAATGTGAAACGCAGAGAGAACTCTGAAAATTTTGCTGAAATTTGCTATATATACTCCCACATTCAGGGAGGTGTCCAAAACAAGCCTTGGCTAACATCAGCCCCTAGTACTTAGTAGGCATTTCATAAATGCTTGTTGAATGCCCTATGCAGAAGTTTTTATCTTGATTGTCCAAGACAATATGCCATATTTGATCTCAAAATAACTTTTCCCAACCAACCATATATTTTATTGTTACTATCTCCTACTACCTTGGCCAGTCAGTATGCCCAGATAATTTTAACAAATACAAATGTGCATGTTTTTTAAAAGTGTGTCTAAGAAAACAACTTTTGAAAGTTTAAATTTATGAAACTCTAAATCGGGGTTTTTTCTTCACCTTACAAAAGGATTCACTTAGATAATGACTTTTCCTGGTGCATTTAAAGGTATGCCTTGATTTTTTTTTTTAATTCCGTTTTAGAAAAAAGGACACATCCTTTGTGTAAAGCGGAGGGATATATATGTGTATATACATATACGTATGCATACATGTATTTGCCATCCTTTGTATAAAATGATACTGTTGATAGTGGTTAGTGTTTGTGAACACATCATTAAACAGATTAATTTTTATGTTCTGACGTATACCCCTCCATCCCCAGAACACATTCCTTCCCTTTCTAATCCCATTAATGGATGGTTGTGTTTCAGGACCTCTTCTGAATTACCTATCCCCAGGTCGGCACTGCTGCAACCAAATATCCTAGGCCGTGAAAAATAATTAGGAAAGCAAAGTTGTCACATTATACGTGTGTGTGTGTGTGTTATTTTATGTGTGTTTATGTACATATATAGCTCACACTGTATTCCTTAATCAAATGCAAAGACTTGTGAATTATTTCTTTTGTTTAATCTGTGCCTCTGCTGCCCTCCATTAGTCCAGATAATGGAATGTTGACCACGGATACCACAGTGCTAATAAGGCTTATCTGTGTTTATTTCCCAGGGAGTCCTCATTTTGGCAGCCTGGAATGAGGTCTCTGGATAATGGAAATCCATAAGTAATCCATCTTTCTCACCTAACCTATTGCTTCCCCCTCTTTCTCCAACCCTGCCTTTCCTTAGAGCTGTTTGCAAGAAGCCATGTAGACAGGAATGACTGCCCATTTTCTCCTGGCCCTCTTCTCAATGATGAGGGAAGAATGGAAAATGGATGGAAATAAATGGGGCTGAAAATTTTATATGTTGGTGCCCCAGCCCCATAGATAAGGAGAGTGGGACCGCGTCATTCTAGGCTCTCCATCAAAGATGGGATTGTTCAGATCCTGAGGGAACTTGCTATCCAACAGAGATGGGGCAGAATTTTAAGTATTCATTGAGCGCTTATCTATAGGCCCTATTTGTGGGATTAAAAAGAACCTAAGAATTTGTATCTTCTAGAAATTTTTCTGTTGGAAGAGACATACATGTGAAGTAACTAGGGACCAATTACAAAGCAACATATAAAGTACAAAAATACCACAATATAGTATGTACTAAGTGAATATAGGAATGGGGATGAAATGGAACTATTGGGAAAAAGAAGCCTTGGGAAGAGGTAAGTTTTAATTTGGGTTTCAAAGGAAGTGACGGAGCTGTGAGGAGCAATAATACAGAGGGAGGATTTATGGAGTTGTTATGGGTAGATATATGGGCATATATAGTTATATAAATAGTAAATACAATATATTCATATATGTATCTATGATTTCATTGGCGTAGGGAGATCTTGGTAAGAAAGTGCTTCTACTAATGCAGATCAGCACCTTCTCTTCAATTTATAGTCTAGAGAGTTAACCTGGGACACAGAGAATTTAAGTGACTAGCCCAAGTTCACGCAGCCAGTAGGTATCAGAGGCAGTACTTGAACCAACATCTTCCTGACTCCAAGGCCCAGCAACTAACTACCTCTACTAACTACACCCTCTTATGGAAGGCATTAGCTAGTCACTATAATTCTTAAGCAGGGAAGTTATTGGGCCCTTTCTAACAATTGGAACTGTCCAAAGTAGTGAATTTAATATCACTGAATGCCTTCAAGTGGATGTTGAATGACCCCCTTATTAGCAAAGATTCCTGTTGGAATTGGTAGAATTTTCTACCACTTCCTTTGGTAGAAAAGATTCCTGTTCCATTATAGATGACTTCTGTGATCCTGTTTTATCAAGGACAGATAGCCCTTCCATCTGCAGCCCCCAACTCTGTGTTCCCCTGGCCATTACTGCCCCCTGATATAGTCTTCCTATGACACTGTCTTGCCCATTAGGGACAGGAAGGGAGATGCTGGTGTATTTATAGGGAGTGGTGGGGTAGGATGGAGCCGATAACAAGCGCTGTGTCTAAAGTTTGTGATTTTCCCTTTCCCATTGTTGCTTTGGGAGGAAGAAAGATGATAAGGAAATCTAGATACTTAATAAAGGGATGAAGTTAGGACATGGGGATAAGCAGTGTCCAGGACACAGGACAAAGGTGGCTAAGCTTTCCTTTTCTAGTCTTTTCTCCCACTTTAGATTTCAGGGGTAGGGCTGGCACAACATCTGAATTAGTTAGGGATAGAGGAGCAGATGGCGTACTAGAGTGAAAAATAGAGCACTGTTTCCCATCGGCTAGCTACTTGAGGGAAAAGGAGTACTGAAGACTTGTCTCAAAGAGGGCATCTGAATGTCTTAGTGAAGTAATTAAGAGTGCCCTAACACCCTCCTAAATTATGAGGGGTCTGCTAAGATTGAGAGTTCAAAAGGAAGAATTGGCAGGTGCTAGGGTTAAGGAGAAGGACCTGGGTGGATTCAGAAAAGATCACACAGCGGTATAACAGGAAAGTCTAAAGAGGAGAATCTTCAGGTCTTTCCACAGTTTGGTAGGTCCTTGCCTGAGACTGAGCCCCAATATGCTGAAGAACCTCGAAAGATGAAAGCCTTTGGACAAGGGTAGACCAAAGTTGAGACTAGAGTGAAGATATTTTTAGTGGGGGCTACATTCCCCTAGGAAATGGGTCAGAGGAAAGCAGGTTTAGTGGGAGGGCCTGCATTTTGATATCAGGAAACATTTTCCAATACTGAGTGGTCAGTTTGTGAAAATGGGAACTTGGGCAGCATCAGGGGCTTCTTGGGCTGTCTGGACCCTCAGTTCTGCCCTGGAACCACGTCAACCCCTGACCTCAACTTCTTTCCCACTCCTCCCATAAACAGGCCCTAAGGTGGGGGTACAAAGCCTTACACCTGTGTTCCTTCAGTTTGTTATTAACACCACCCCCCTGTGGCTTTTGATGTGGTGGAAACTGTTGGTTTGAAAGTTGTATTGGTATAGCACTTTCAACATGGCTCTGGGAGAAATGAGGCTAGTTTGAGAAGAAAGTATCACTATATATCAGCTTGGGGTAGGAAAGGAGGTTTGACTTGGAGTCCATCCTCCCCAAATTGTTATGCTCCTCCTTCACCCCCTTTTTGCCTGATTTCTGAACCCCATCTCTGTACCTATCCTAGGTCCTATGACCATTTTTTTCTCCCTCAACAGTCGGTTCCCGATTCTGGCCCCAGGCCCTTGGCAACACCTGCCCCTTTCCCACCGGGGCCCCCCATGATGCCACCACCCTTCGTAAGTTTAATGTCTTTCCCTGTGGATGGCCCTTCCCGTCTTCAGCCCCCAACTCTGTGTTCCCCTGACCATTGGTGCCTCCTGGGCATGGTTTTCCTATAGCATCATTCCGCCCCTTGGCCCAGGGACAAGAAGGGGAGGGTCCTGGTGTGTTTATGGGAGATAAAGCTGGTGACAAGTTCTATGTCTAAAATATGGGTGATTTTTCCCCTTCTAAGTGAGGTACTACAGGTGGGGGGCAGGGAAGGAAAGGTGAGGAAGAAGTCCCTCATTTGATATGGGGACATGGTTGGGCTGTAAGGGTGAACAGGACTAAGGGCATACAGGAGCAAGAAGGGAGCTGAGCTTTCCTTTCTTTTCTCTCATTTTCCTTATATTTTGGCATATCATCTGAATTGTCATGAATCAGGCCTGAGGGTATGGGAGGTAGGCAGATGATTAGGGGAAGCTGGGTACCACTTCTTGTCTCCATTTCTCAGGGGGACTGTTTGGGGAAGAGGATCTTAGAAAGAAGACCACCCCTATGACTTCGTTTTCCCCATCCAGTTTCATTTCACTTCCCCATGCTTCCTAAGAGGCTTCAGTGTTTATTAGATAAGGGTTTTGGAATTCTAGGCCTAGTCCTAGAGCATGACTTAGAGCCTTTTACTCTAGCGAGATCTCATGTCAATCCCATAGTTCCCCTTTATGGGTCACAGTCATTGTTGGTGACCTTCCAGGCCAGGGAAAGGGAGGGTACTACCTACTATGTATCATCCACAAGTATTCTGAGTTTGGGGTTGGCATCCAGGCTCCTGCCTGCCTCACCTGACTCTAGAGGTGGGAGTAGGTAGTCATGTCTAGGATAATACCTCCTCTGCTCAGTGCCCTTTCCCCTCATTTCCAGATGCCCCCTCCAGGGATCCCTCCGCCCTTCCCCCCAATGGGGCTGCCTCCCATGAACCAGAGACCACCTGCCATCCCTCCCATCCCCCCTGGCATGATGCCCCCGATGCTACCACCAATGGGGGGGCCACCACCAATTACACAGGTAATACTCCTCTCCTTTCATCCTACGGAACTACAAATAGGTGTTCTTAGGCCCGTCAGTTTACCTGAAGGTGGGGATGAGAATGGGGGGAAAGGCAGAAAGAACTTCAGTTGAAATTATATGGGCTTGGCCTAAATCTAGTAGAAATTAGACATTGAGTCTAATGGAAATTGAACATACCCAGTCTCTTGGAATTTTCTCTGTGGGGTTTTTGTGGGGCTCTTTCTGGGGAAACTTTAAGGGTATAGACAGCAGACACTGGTATTCTCTAGGGAACACTGGAAAACAAAAGCATCTTGGGAATTGGGAAGGGGTGGGGCACACTCGTGCAGCTTTTACTGCTGAATGATTGATTAGAACTGTCAGCTTGGGCTGAGAGTCCAAGGACCAAGACTTCCTGTGCCAAATGCTCTAAGTGATGGCCTGTCTCCCTGCCCCCCCTGCCTCATTTGGGACCCAGTCCATGTCCATCCTGACATCTGTGGCTGGTTCTTGCCTTGTTTGTGCTCAGATACCAGGGATGGTACCACCCATGATGCCAGGGATGCTGATGCCCGCGGTGCCGGTCACTGCAGCGGTAAGCGTTGGGGGGCCCCCTAGGCATCTGAGCTTTGTCCTGCAGCCTTTTGGGTCTGACTGAAAGCAAGGGGTAATTCCCCTCACCCTCTCTCTTCACTTTACCTCTCTTACTTTCTCTGTTCACATCCTCATCCATCAACTTTCCCTCTCAGTCACCTCATGTATGCTTACGAACTGCAGATTTAGTTGCATAAATTCCCCATCACCCTGAAGTCACATACATTTTCTTCTGCTCTCCTATTTCACTAGATGTGCATATATACATAATGCACATTGCTTTTCACATTCACAAACACCCACTTGGATACACGCTAATGCCATTGAAGGAGGCGGCATTGTCAAACTGCATCCTACTCATTCTTTTGGTGCCTATCAGTGCCAATAGGAAATCAAGTTGCCAGGGCAGGATGCGGGGTTTGTGTCTGCCAGTGAGGGAAATGAGACACGGGATTTGATTGTTCAAAGCATTTCCACCCAAGGAAAGAGAAGAAAGAAGCATCTGTGGGATTTGCCCCTGGTATCCCAAGGTTCCAGCTATTGGGGGTGGAGGGAACCGGTTAAGAAGTACAAACACTTAAAAGCCAAGACACCTGGGTCCTGGCCTGGCCTGCTTCCCCTTCCCCCAGGACCTAGGGTCCTGGGGACCACTGGGCTTGGCCCCGACCCTTCCCCCTCTTTCTTCGGCAGACGGCCCCAGGTGTGGACACCGCCAGCTGTGAGTCTTCTGGGGGCTTGGCCCCCCCAGGCTCGGAGGTTGGGGGCTTAGGGGGAGGGGGACGGTGGTCTGGAACCTGCCGTGGATCATGCCTGTTGGGGTACCAGGGAATTTGGGGTGTTGACTGGGCCAGGGTGGGCATCGGTAGGGGTGGGAAGATGGGGGACCAGGTATCTGGGGGGTATTGGGCCAGGGTTGGAACTTGGCCTTAGATATTTTTTTCAATTTCTTTTCCAGCTGTCGTGGCTGGAGCAGACCCTACGGTGAGTGCACCATGAAGGATTGAAGGAGAGAAGCCTGAGAGCAAAGGAGTGGGGAGAGGTGGGCATTGGGAGGAGAGCCTGAAAAATCTTTCTCTGCTTCCTAGAGAGTTTTGTGGAGTGAACATGTGGCTCCTGATGGGCGAATCTACTACTACAATGCAGATGACAAGCAGTCTGTGTGGGAGAAGCCCAGCGTCCTCAAGTCCAAAGCTGAGGTGAAGGAGCTTTGAGTCCTTGGCTGCCACCACAGCCCTGACCCCTCCATATCTGTGATCTTCATGCTTGTCTCAACTTTTGTTTTAATCTCCTTGACCCATTTGTATGTGTGACACACCATTATGACTGGATAGCTTTAGCTCTCTGAACACATATTCCTTCTTTTCCTTGAGCATGCATATTATGGACCCAAGTCTTCAGTGTAGCCACTAATTGGGTAGGAAGTCTGCTCTCTGAACCTGGCTCGCCTTTTAATAATCACTCATGTTTCCACTCTGATGGTTCCCTTAACATCCTTTAAAGAGTACCACCCCCTACGTTTTCTGATGCATACCTCATCCCTGAATTCCTACCATACTCCTACAGTTGCTGTTGTCTCAGTGCCCCTGGAAAGAGTACAAGTCAGACACTGGCAAACCCTACTACTACAACAACCAGAGTAAGGAGTCCCGGTGGACCCGGCCTAAGGACCTGGATGAACTGGAGGGTGAGGGGTCTGAGGGGCAGGGTGGGGGCTGGGTTGGGGGCTCTGGTGTAGGGGGCACCAGGAGCCCCTGCCCTCTCTGTGCTCTGACCCACACACTCTCTTCCCTAATTGCAGCTTTGGTCAAACAGGAGGCTGCAGGGTGAGTGAGGCCACCTATCCTCAGGGCCAGTGGGCTTGGTGGGAGCCTTGGGTATGAAGTATTGAATGAGCCCCCCACCTCTTATTATATATGTGGAGAGAGCTCCCTTTATCACTTCAGGACAGTCCATTTTCAGCCCTTGGTCTTGCCCATGGTAGAAGGATCACCCTAGTCCTTAACCTCATGCCTATCTTGTACCCCTGCTCTACTATCTGCTGGGGTCATTGCAGGAAGCAGCAGCCACAGCCACAGCCACAGCCTGAGCCACCTCCTGCTACTCCTGGACCGGCCCCAGTCCCTTCAGGCCTCATCGAACCTGAGCCAGGTGGGCATGAAGACTGTGAACTGTCAGAACCTACCCAGCCTCTGGATCAGGGGCTTCTGCATCAGGAGGAAAGCACAAGCAGGTAAACTAGCAACACTTCAGTCAGCTATATCTAGTCCCCTGAGGCATATCTGCCATCCTCTACCTTCTTCTGTGTGTCCAGCATCCTCAACCTTGGTGCCTCTGCCAGGGATCTAGAACAGTACCTGGATCCCAGGGTATGCCCTGGAGGAGGGGAGCAGGATACCCAGAGGCTGGAGGGTAGGGGTATGATGAGGGTATTTGGGCTGAATCCTATCTGGTTCCCAGTGCTGCTAGGCGGCAGGAGGAGGAAGAGCCAAAGCTCGAGCCAGAGAGGTCAAGCTTCAGCTGGAGCAACCGAGAAAAGGCAAAGCAGGCATTCAAGGAATTGCTAAGGGACAAGGTACTACAACTCTGTATGAGAAGATTTCTCAGCTAAGGGCTAGGGAGAATTTGTGAAAGTTTACAACCCTTAATCACCCACCTTCTCAATTCCAGGCTGTCCCCTCCAATGCTTCATGGGAACAAGCCATGAAGATGGTGGTCACTGACCCTCGCTACAGGTAGGGCTTGGGGAGGGGGAGTCAAGACATCCCCTAAACCCTATCTGTGGGAACAAGAGGGCTGGGGAAACTTGGAGAGATGCTCGTTCCCTTCAGGGATTGGAATGGGCAAGAGTCAGGAAGGTAATAGCCTGGGATGGGCAGGAGAGGGGATAAAAGAAGACTGAGACACCCAGGAGATGTGGGTGATAAAAAGGAAATATTCAGAGATGGGAGGTAGGATTATGGGGACTAAGGGGATTGGACCTGGCAAAGGCTTATCACCACTGAAATGAATGGGCATCCCTACCCTCAGTACCTCAGCCCTCCACGTGTCCCCTTCCCCTCATGGCCCCTGCTACTGGATGATTTCATACCTACTATTGGGTCAATTGCTAGTGCTTCCTGAGTTGCAAGTTGCAATGCAGGTGGTTTGGGCTGACTTACCCAAACCCTGTATTCTCCATCCCAGTGCTCTGCCAAAACTAAGTGAGAAAAAACAGGCATTCAATGCCTACAAAGCACAGCGGGAGAAAGAAGAAAAGGAAGAGGCCCGTCTGAGGGCCAAAGAGGCCAAGCAGACCCTTCAGCACTTTCTGGAACAGCATGACCGTATGACCTCTACCACCCGATACCGGTGAGGGTCCAGGGGTGCAAAGCTGGGGCATTCCCAGGGGATGAACTGTATCTAGATCGTACTGTTTCAGAGGGACAGTGCCTTCTGCCATCTTAATTCTACCTGCATAACTCTAGGCGAGCTGAGCAAACGTTTGGGGAACTGGAAGTTTGGGCTGTAGTACCTGAGCGGGACCGTAAGGAAATATATGATGATGTCCTCTTCTTCCTTGCCAAGAAGGAGAAGGTAACATTTATCAGCTGAGATCCTTCCAACACCTTTTCATTCTAGTTTTTCTAGTCCTTCTCCAGTCCTCTTCTAGGTCTCGACTCAAAAGTAATGGCTGCTCATTTGTATTATATTTTGCATAGGCCATAAGTGTGTTTTGGACAGCCTCCAGCCCATGTATCTCATAGTATCCACCAAAGCCTTTTTAGTTTCCATCCTTTGTGGTCCCAAGCAGAGCATGCTATCCATCTTGGGAAAATAAATTGTTGGTCTCTATCCCTATGTCTCCTGGCCCCCAACCCACCCATCTGTCCATCTAGGGTTTCCCATTTCCTCTCTCCTAGACATATTTTCTAATGGTTCCCTCCTCTTTCACCATCTTAGGAGCAGGCTAAACAACTGCGTCGCCGCAATATCCAGGCTCTAAAGAGCATCCTGGATGGAATGAGCAGTGTCAGCTTCCAAACTACTTGGTCCCAAGCTCAACAGCACCTCATGGACAACCCCAGCTTTGCCCAGGACCACCAGCTGCAGAGTGAGCCCAGGGCCTCGACACCCCTACATGCCCCTCCCCCTTCCCCAAGGACCTCCTGGGACCCCTGGAATCCACCTGGCCCTCTTTCCCTTGAACCTCTTATATTTATCTTGGACTTCTCAGGAGCCCCTAATGTCCTGCACTTCCTGGGACTCCCAGCACCCTCCATATCCCTAGTGCCCTCAGACCCTCTGAGATTCCCCTGTACTTGCCTGGACTCCAGGGCTCCCAAATTCTTTCCAAGATACCCTGGGACATCCTTCTCCCTTCCATGGAGATTCACTATGGCCCTGAAGGCAATGTGGCCTAGTAGGAAGAGCCTTAGGTTGGGACATTCAAGAATACTTGAATGATGATGATTTTTGTAGCTCAGATGAATATAATCTTAACTTGGCTTAACAATATGGACCCTATTAGCCACACCTAATACAAACTGCTGTTGGCAAATATCCTGATGATATGACAAGTACCACATTCTGGAGTGGCAAAGCCTTAAACCAGTTCCATAAAAACATCCTACTAATTTATGTGAAGCCCCTTCAGTCACTGCTATTACTGTTTTGCTCCAGCCCCTCTTACAGGGTCAAATACCTGGACTTTTTTTCATGTATGAACAGTTCCTTTCCACCCCAATGGCCTTTCCCCCCAGACCCTTCCCTGTTGTCACTGCCACCTCTTGGGGTCTCACTTTTCCCCACCCTGGGTGCCCTTGGGAAACAGTGGGGATAGCATCCTTGTAGTACTGGGGGTGCTGGGTTCTAAGAGGGTGCCCTCTACCTCCCTGCAATGTCTGCTGAGCCTGCTCCCTGCGGGCAGACATGGACAAGGAGGATGCGCTGATCTGCTTTGAGGAGCATATCCGAGCACTGGAGCGAGAGGAAGAGGAAGAGCGTGAACGGGCACGACTTCGGGAGAGGCGCCAGCATCGCAAGAACCGAGAAGCCTTCCAGGTAGCCCTCTTGGCCTCACGATGGGCATGGACCCTACATCTGACCCCTGGGAACCTTCAAGCTACTGCTTTGCTTCTTGCTCTGCTCCTTCTGCTCTTTGGATCCCCCTGTACCCCCAACTTTGTTCTTGCTGTTTCAGCTTCTCTAGAAGCAGAGGCCCACATAAGCACCAAAGACCATGGGCTTAGAACAAGGGGAGCACTTTATAGGCAGTGGGAGTCTTTGATGGGCTGTTGGTAATCTCCGGGTGGCAAGGTGGGGGATGTGCTTACAGGGAGCTGGTGGGGGTGTGTGAGGTTCAGACAGGTTTCAAATTTCCTTCCCTCTCTACCTCTGCATTTCACCCTCTAGGTATCCTCTCTCTACCTGTTTTCCCATCTTTCTCCCCTTACCTCCTCTTATCTATCTCCATTTCTCTCTCAATCTCCTCATCTCTCTCTGTCTCTGTCCCTGTCCCCATAACTGGCCTTTCCCTGCTCAGACCTTCCTGGACGAGCTGCACGAGACAGGGCAGCTGCACTCCATGTCTACCTGGATGGAGCTGTACCCAGCGGTCAGCACCGATGCCCGCTTTGCCAACATGCTGGGCCAGCCGGGTAAGGCAGCCGGGCTTTCCCTCCCCGGCTCCCTGCCCCTGACCGGTTCTCTGCACCACCTCTCCCTTGCCCTGCCCTTAACTTCATTCCCTAGACCTCAGGAAGGTGCCACCAGCCGGGCCCCCTCCCCCCTCCCTGCCTCCTCTGCAGGCTCCACTCCTCTGGATCTCTTCAAGTTTTATGTAGAGGATCTGAAGGCCAGATTCCATGATGAGAAGAAAATCATTAAGGACATCCTTAAGGTAAGAGGGACCTGGGAATGTGTTAGAGCTGACCCAATTCTAACTTACCAAGTAAATTGTAAACTAATAATGCTTTAAGGGATCCTTCTTGGGGGTACTTTTTTTTAGCAGGGGTGCAAAGCCTTAAGACAAAGGAATAAAGCTCTTAATGTGGAGTTTCAGGAATTGGGCAGAGGAGGTATTTTGAGGGGGAAAGGGCCCTTCTCAGCAGTCTTTGGCCAACTTTGGACCAGCATATCAGCCTAGTTTTTAATTCCATGCCCTCTGTCTACCTAACCGATAGGATCGGGGTTTCAGTGTGGAAGTGAACACAGCCTTTGAGGACTTTGCACATGTTATCAGCTTTGACAAGAGGGCTGCTGCACTGGACGCTGGCAATATCAAGCTGACCTTCAACAGCGTGAGGGGGCAGGGTTGGGGTAGGGGCAAAATGGGGGCCAAGGACAGGACAGTTGAAGTTAATTAGGTTGTGAAAGATGAAATGAGAAAGAGTTGTTTTCTCGGGGCAAGGCTGGGGCACAACTGTCAAATACTTTCTAGTCCTCTTCCTTCCTATTGCCCATTCTCATATACTCATCTTTGAGGCAGCTGCATTTCAGGGCTTGTGGTTCCCAGTAGCTTGAGCGAGTGGGAGGAGCCCAGATTCCCAGAGGTGAGCCCAGGCCCCTCATGAGTTGTGATAGATGGGAAAGGAGACCCTGCCTTATACCTCTTACACCTTTTCCCACCCCCTACTTTTGTTGCCCCTCCTTTTTCTTCCCCCAAATGATGCTTCTGCGTGCCCCTCCAGGCTTTGCCTGGCTAGGAATCTTAAGTGACCCTATTCGGTATCTTTTACACCTTCAGCTCCTAGAGAAAGCAGAGGCCCGAGAGCGGGAGAGGGAGAAGGAGGAAGCACGGAGACTTCGGCGTAGGGAAGCTGCCTTTCGGAGCATGCTGAGGCAAGCTGCCCCTGCCCTGGAGCCTGGCACTGGCTGGGAGGAGGTGAGGAAGCTAACTGGACACCAGACTTTCCATGAGGTTATATCACATGACTTCCAAGATGCCTCCTTGTTTCAAAGATATCGATTCGGTCTCCAGCCCCTTATTCACGTTTTCTGCCTCCACCAATCTTTGCTTGATCTTGAATCTCTGCGCTCTCATCTATATGCTTGGCTCTGTTATTTCCTCCAACAAGGTCCGAGAGCGCTTCGTGTGTGACTCTGCCTTTGAACAGATCACTCTGGAGTCAGAGCGGATACGCCTCTTCCGAGAGTTCTTACAGGTGAGGGCAGCGAAAAGCATTGCCTGTGTTGTCTTTCTCTGGTTCTCCGGCTCTGCCCTTACCCCTGACCTTGCCAAGGCTAATCTGAGTAACTTCTTATCCTCAAAGCCTTTCAGGGAACTAGACGGGGAGATGGGTGGGTAGGTGCTGTAAGTGAATGAGAACATGTCCTAAGGCTGAAAGGTCATTGTGACACAGAGGAGAGGTATTTCTCGAGCTTCTCTCTTCCTCCTTCTCCATCAGAGTGAATACCAGCACTTTCACATCAAAGGCAGAAAACACGGCAAAAAGGGCAAGAAACATCATCGAAAGCGATCGCATTCACCCTCGGTGAGTTATTGGAAAACGTGTGGGACGAGGCAAAAACTCAGCGGGTGGGATAGGGATTGTTTAGAAAGTAGGACAAATATTCTTATTTGTCTACCACCCTTCTCCTTTCCCGCTTCAGGTTTTCTGAGGGCCTTTTCCTTCCCTTCTCTCTCTCCAGGGCTCTGAATCTGAAGAGGATGAGCAACTACCCCTTCTTCGGCCCTCCAAACGAAGAAAATGGAATCCCTCTGAGTCAGGCTCTGAACCCTCATCTTCACTCGATTCAGCTGAGAGTGGGGGTGGCCCTCTTGGGGGCCGGGGCTCTCCCTCCAGCCGCCCCCCTCTTGGAGCAGGCAAAGTCACTTAATAGAGCCTATTGTGGGGGAGTAGAGAACCCTAGGAATAGCTGTATGAAATAAAAGGGGGAATAAAAAAGATGTTTGTCAGTGGAAGAGAAAGCTGAAGGAGGGAACCAATGACAGGGTTCCATGCTGTGGAATTCATTCAGGGGAGAAGGCTCACTGTTTTTTTAGATCCCCTGAGGGTAGAACACTTTGTAAACCTTAAAACACTATATGAATGTGAGTTTGTTATTATTGACGGTTGGAAAGGGAGGATGGGCCAAGACTGCATAGGACAATCTGAGGTTAGAAGGCAGAAGGAACTTTACTACTATATATGGGTGAAACAAATGAAGAAATGGGACTGAGAGGCCTCACTAGAGACATTTTAGGGTTAGAAGGACCCATCTCTGGAATGGCTGTAGGAACATTCTTCCTGGAGGCAGGGAGAAGGATGAGATGGCCCTAAGAGAGGTTGGGGATACTGAGCCACCCTCTTCCAAACCTAGATCATGGCTTCCGGAAGTCTAAGAAGCCGAAGAAGAAAGGCAAGAAGAAGAGGCACAAGTCGGTAAATGGGGAAGGGGGACTGCAGGCTCAGGGGCAGTGGTTCTCAGTAGTAAATCCTTTGTGCCTCTGGCTCCTCCCCCTGGAGCCAGACCACCTTTCCTGCCCTAGACTCAGTTTCTGTGTCTTCTCTTTGGGCTTCCCTTCATTCCTGCCCTTCACTAGGAACTGAGCAATTAATGTGGTGTGGTCTTACAGAACAGTCCCGAGAGTGAAATAGAGCGAGAGAAAGAGAAAGGAAGCAAGGAGATGGAAGAGAAAGAACGAGAACGGGACAAAGAGAGGGAGGCCCGGAGGCCAGAGCCCCGGAATCGGTCCCCTGGCCTTGGACTTAAGAAAGAGAAGGTGAGGGGGCAGGGATCCCCCATCAGGGCTCTCTGCGTTTTTACCATCGTACCATGCGGTGCTTTCTCTGCTTGTGGTCAGCTTGTGCCCTAACAGCTTAGGGTCACCAGTCAGTCAGTGCCTTTGCCCTTACAGACAGGCTGGGACACATCAGAGAGTGAGCTGAGTGAAGGGGAACTGGAACGGCGCCGCCGGACACTTCTGCAGCAGCTGGATGATCAGCAGTGACCCTGATACTCACTGTCCCCTTGTGGGACTGTGTGAAGCCTGTGTTCCTAGTACCACCCTTGTTAGCCAAGCTCCCGAGCCCAGGATTCCTTCCTCAGTCTGGTCAATGCCCATCGTCCCTAAAGCACCCTGTTCCTGTTTGGCAAAACCCCTCCAGAGACCAGCATCAGCACTATAAGGTTGCCCCAGCTGCTCTTCAGAAGTCCCCCCGCCCCTTATCATCTTGGACATCCAGTATAGTCCCTGGCATCACCCCTACTCCCTTGTCCAGGCCTGATGGGGTTAGGCAGCGCCAATATGACAGGAGGTACGGTAGGGGGGAGTTGTGCCACTACTACTTGTCATTACCTCTTTCCCTAGGAAGGGTTATTGTGTGAGAGAATTGCAGTCTGCCAATGGGCACTGAGCCAGTTGGGAAGGGGGGGAGGAGGGAGACATTCTAGGCGATTCAAAATAGCTCTCTACCCCTTACCCCTCCTACCCTGGCCCAATGGCGCTACCTCTTCCTCTCTCCAACCTGGGAACTCAGTGTTTTTTTTAATGATTAATAATGATAATATTTATAACATGGCTACAGACTCCTGTCTTTAAATGGTTAAGGCGGGGTGGCAGGGGAGAGGAAGAGAGGGTTTGGTCAATAAGTCTAGAATGTGACCTACAGACTCAAGGATGCTATACCATCTAAAGCCAGCAGGGGGGAGTATTGCATCATGGACCAACCTAACGTGCTACTTTGCATCTCAAACCCTATGGCCAGACCAAGGCACCATTTGGAGTCAGCCATCCATAGCCTCAGTTCCTTGTTAACGGGCTCGTGCTTCTCACCACTTATTTTGTGTTGAGCAGAAAGAAGTTTGTGCTCCAAGGACTCTAGGGTACTGCCCCTAATACCACATCCCTGGGCCAACCCACAACCCTGAGTGTAAAGAACTCAGACACACAGTGATGCTCTAAGCTTTTGTTGGCGTTTGGGGAGCATATATAGATAGACAGAGATATATACACAGACACACAAGACAAGTAGGGATGGGATGCTTTCCATATACAAAACAGGATGGATAACCTACATTCCCTTCCAGGGGATAGAAAAAGGGAGGGAGCTAGGACAAGTAGGAGATATTTGGCTCAAACAGAAAGCCCTAACCTGGCAAAGCAGTGCATAGGCTTTTCTGTTGTTTTCTTCCCTTAACACTTAGCTTACAGAGGCAGTAAGGCAAGACCTTCGTCTGACTGTTCTTTACTGGCTGCGTGACTGTGACAAGTCATTTACTTTCCCAGGGCCTCTGCCACTCAAGACTTTTAAGTTGCAAAACAGGTGCAGATCTAAATTAGCAATTTCCTCACTAGAAAATCACAGGTCTGGTCTATTCCAATGTTTAGCCTGCTGCTGTAGATGCCTCCCCTCTTTACCTTCAATAGGTCAGGCAATCCCAATTATTTCCTCATTCCCCAGCTCTGTCCTTGGTCTCCACTCAGAGGTCAGGCAGTGACCAGATTTGGACAAGTACAAAAGCCTCCACCACCAATACTGATGAGCCCAGAAGTTGGCCTAACAACCTACCCTACTTATTAGCCTGGGCAGGGCCCCAAGCACTGGAGGAATATTATTCTCAGCCCCCAGTGCTCTGGCAGCCATCTAAACCCAAAATAACTCTAGGACTTTCTCCCCATCAGCTCATACTCTGGGCTTTGTCTCTGCCTTTCCTCCAATCAGGATCTATCCACTACTGCTTGTTCCTTCTCTTTTTCATGCCCTTGGGTTGAGGCCTAGGGCCCTGAGCCTAAGCTCTCAGGAAGTGCTAAAGCTGACATCTTCACCCTGATCCTGCTAGGGGCTGTGCCCACTCCTAACAAGGGGCTGAGCTGCCTTGAAGGGATTAAGAATGCCCTAGCAGGGCAGGTGGTTAGAGGCCTTACGAGCAAAGTGCAGTAAAAGACAATGCATAGTTCCTCGGTCCTGGGCAGGGACTCAGCCTGGGGAATCTGTTTCCCACAGGGAAGATGACTACTGTCTCCCTTTCTGGACCAGAAGCCAATGGGAAGCCAGTCTCAAGGCCTGGGATGGGAACAGGAAGTGAGGGGATAAATGTGGCAGTCCCAGCTTGGGAGCCACTGCCAGTTCCAAGGCTCCGGATCAAACCCCTTCAACTTGCAGAGACGAGCTTGAGGGCCTGAAGTGCTTCCTTCTCCGTGATTGATGCCTCAGTGGGGACCTGGGGCTCGGGCCGGGGCATAGCTCCAGGCCCAGTGGTGCAGGCCTGTGGATGGAGAGAAGCATCTTACCAAGCAGGCCATGGCAAAGGTGTGCCACCTTCAGAAGCATACATTTGATCCCCACTCCCCTACAGACAAGTCTCACTAGATTCTATAGGGGTTCAGGGGGCTGTTACCTTGTTAAGCAGACCAACAGGCCAGGATGGACCAGCGTTAGATGAAGAAGTAGTATAGAGACTACTGAGGAATTTTTATGGTTAAAGGACAGTAGAACTAGGGAGAATCGTTCTTGCCACTGGACAGAAACAAGAGAGTATTAAGAGACAGAATCAGTAAGGAAATCCCACGCACAGAATAGATGCCAGGGACCATGACAGCAAGAAGGCATCTATCTGTTCTTCCAGATGGAAGCTATTATGTTAAACCATGGGTCCCTAACTCCCTTGTCCACCCAATACAATGCTTGCCTTTGGCCACTAGGCCCCTCTGCCTCACCAGTCAAAAGAAACTTCCTGATGCTATCTCCTGTGACATAGCTCCAAAGTCCCAACCCTAGAATTTAAGACCCTTTTTCCTCAGAGTTTCAAAGAAGCCATGACAGCACTGGTAGAAGAGATGCTGTTCCCCCCCATGAGGCCCAATCATAAGAAAGCATGCAGGGAAAAAAGTAGTGCCCAGAGCAGAGGGACAGGCAGGGACAGAGAGTGATCTTAACAGCTGGGATCTGAGTCATGCAGCGGACATCTCCAAGGGATGGTCATGCAGAATTGGGCAGCTTAGGTGCCCAGTACCTGTCAGGGGCTCCCAGCCTTGGGGGCTAACAGTTTGATTCATCATGATGGGCTGCATCGCAGAAGAAGCGTGAGCCCCGCTTGGCAGTGCGGGCTGTGAAGGGGACACTCTTCAGCACTGCAGCCAGCAGGAGAAAGAGACACTGATCAGACTCCAAGTGAATGGGGAGGTAGATGGGCAGAGGAAGGACTGGACTCTGGTACAGTTTGGTACTGGCTCATGTAGTTCTGAGCTCTCCGTAGCACCCTGGGCAGAAGACCTCCTACAACGGAAAGGAGTCTCACCTGTGATAATATCCTCGATGGTGCCATCCTTGCCCTCATAGACAGGCCGGTGCTCCTTGGCCTGGCGCCGCCGAAGCTCTGCAATCAATTCTTGCTGCTGCCACTTGTTCCGCTGGGATGGGGTCTGGGAGAGGAAATTTAAGGAAAGGCATCTTAACCATCATACTGACCTGGCCTGAACCTCCTGCCCAAAACTGTCTGAGAAGTAACCAGGACTCCCTTTTGTCCTAGTACCCCACCCACATGGTCCATGGCAAGATTCAGGAATCTCTATAGCCCCTTCCCCTTTATCTAGTCCCTGCATGACCCAAGGCAGGTTACTTAAACCCTCTCTGGGCCTCATTTTTCCACCTGAAGAATGAGATGGTTGAATAGATGACCTTTAAGGCGGATGAGAGGTCCCTGGTAGCTCCAGCTCTATGATCCCTTTCCCTCAATAAACTCTGATCCCCTAGACTATCTGGGGGGCCCACTCTACCGTCCTGGTCTTAGCCATTCTCCTTTACTTTCCCCCTGGCTTTTTGTCCCACATTGTTTCTGATACTTTATTCCTCCCCTCCCCACTCAAACAAACGCCACCCCCCCCAAAACTGCTCTGCCCCACCCACCTTGGCATCCAGCTTCTTAGCCTCCTGAGCCAGCAGCTTCTCCCGCATTACTTCTTCCTGCTTTTTACGTGCCTCATTTTCCTGCTCTGCTTCCTGGGAACCAATAGGATTGAGGTCTGGGGGTGAGGGGAGCTGAAGTGGGGAGGGCTGGGGTGGAAGCTGCTGGTGATGCTGGCTGTACCACATTAACCCCAGGTGGCCACCCACTAAGGGGCATTTCCTGCCCCAAACAATTACAGGAAGGGCTTGGGTCCCCACCCAGCCCACCACTCCCTAGCCAAGGGGACTTTCGACAGTGTGGAACTCCCACCTCCAAGCCCACTGATGGAGGAGGAGCTAGAGCTGAAGCACAGCACCCTGCCCCTCCAACTGGGGCTTCCCTCTCACTAAGGAGTCTTCTTCCTCCATACCTTGTAAGAGCGGATAAATCGAACAAATACTGGAAAGAATACAGAAGGAGGGGTTGTCTTGGGGCTTTCACCAAAGTAACGTACAACTGCATTATAAGCCTCCTGGAAAAAGGAAGAGGACAAATGGGGTGAGCACAGAGTGGGCAGCAAGGAGGACAAATCTCAGGCATGGAAAGCAATACATGCTGACCCACCGTGAGACAAAATACAGGGTGTTCCTAAAGTCTGGACACATAGGCAAAAAGGCATGTTTTCAAGAAATGAAATGAATGAAATTTTCAACATTTTATTTAATTGGAATATTAACAAATAACATCTTTAATATAATTTCCATCATTTGTGATGCAAAGGTTGATGCGCTTTGCAATTACTCCACACTGTTGTCAATTTTAGCACATTCACTGTATGTGTTCAGTCAAGTGTGTTGCATCGGTGATTTTCATTGAGTACACCTTCTCCTTTAGCATACCCCAGAAAACGAAGTCAAAGGTGCTAAGGTCTGTTAATATTCCACATATTTCAAAATACGCATTTTTGCCTATGTGCCCAGACTCTGGGGACACCCTGTAGAATAGAGGAATCCTATTAGGGCAGCTGGGTGGCGAAGTGGAAAGTGCTGGGCTGGAATAAGGAAGACCTAAGTTCAAATCCAACCTCAGCCACTTACCAGCTCAGAGACTGGGCAAGTCACTTAACCTATTTGCTTCAGTGTCCACATCTGTAAAACGGGGATAATAACAGCCCCTACTTCCCAGGACTGTTGTCAGTTTCTGGCACACACTAGGTGCTAGATAAATGTTAGCTATCAACATTATTATTATCCTATCCGTACTTTGCATTTTTGTGTCTGCCCTGCAAGGCCGGGCCCTGTATCTGGACAGCACACTTTGTAGAGTTCTAACCCTCCACCCCCAACAAAATAAAAGAAAAAAGACTGTGCAAAGTGTTTGATAAATGCTTTTTGATGATGATGAAATGAAAAATAAGCACTTCTCCCCTCCACCATCTTGTTTTCCCTGCCCAAGGCCCACCTCTGCTGTCCTGGCATCTCGCTGAAGCTTGTCCAACTTGCCCTCATTCGCAATGAG
This sequence comes from Trichosurus vulpecula, assembly GCF_011100635.1. NCBI lineage: Eukaryota > Metazoa > Chordata > Mammalia > Diprotodontia > Phalangeridae > Trichosurus > Trichosurus vulpecula. The sequence continues at coordinate 276,103,205 of NC_050577.1, read as the reverse complement.
GAAGTTTCGGAGGACACTGTTGTCATGAAGGCTACATTCACGCCGGATGAGCTCCATTCCTCGGCCCAGCTCCTTTACATCCAGCAACACGTTCTCCAAGGACACTGTGGATAGCAGAGCCCCAGGCTAAGGACCCACGTAAGAACCAGTATTCCCAACTCCCTGCCCAGCCCATTTCACCTGGAGGGGAAAAGCTGTCTTCAAAGTTTGTTGCCTTCACTTTCCTCGCCTAAGACCTCTGCAATTTCATCCACCTGAGACTGCTCTCTCCAAAGTTACCTTCACTGCCAAACTGAATGGCCTTTGCTCATTCCTCAGCCTTCTTGACTTCCCTGCAGCCCTTGTACACTGCTCACCACCCTCTCTTCCTCACCACTCTCTTTTTTCTGGGTTTTCATGACACTGCTCTTTCTGGGTTCTCCTTATACCTGTCTAACCCCTCTCTCAGCTTCATCACCTCTATCTCATACCTGATAACTATGAATATGACCCAAGACTCTGTCCTGAGCCCTCTTCCCTTCTCTCTCTATGCTCTCAGTGACTTCATCAGCTCCTATGGGTTTAATCATCATCTACATGCAAATGGCCTCATAGTCTCCCTCCGGATTTCTAGCTTCTAATCCTTTCACCTAAACTACTGCAATAACCTCCTACTTGGTCCCCCTCCCTCAAAGATGGAGGAAAGGACACTTTGGTGGATTTAGAACTGATTCCACAAGTAGGTCCCTCTTCTGTAACATTTTTAACAATGCTTTGGGTAAAGACAAAGATGGCATGCTTATCTGCAGAGGACATTGAGCCAGAAAGGACAAGTAACATATGAGAGAGTCAGGATCCAAAAATGTAATAGCCATAAATTAAGGCAAAATCTTACAGTTGGGTCTTAAAAAAAATCAAGTTTCCAAAAACAAGGAGGGGAAAGGTTCTTAAATGGATTGACTATAAAACTCAAAATGAATCAGCAGAGAGATAAAACAGCCCAACAAAAGTCCCTGTGCTCAGGCTACATTAAAAGACGGGTGTCCAGAACAAGAAAAGAGGTCAGCCTGCTGTACTCTGACTACATCTGAAGTGTCTAGGGCACTATATTTTAAAAGGGCATCAGCAAATTAGAGAGCATCCCAAAGTGTCAAATTAGTTTGATGATGGGGCATGAGATAATGCCACATAAAGATCTATTGATCCAATGATCAATAACTACAAGCCTGTTTCCTGATTACACACACACCCACACACACACCCACACACACACACACACACACACACACACACACACATCCCTTTTATTTATTTTGCACACACTTAGATATGTACACTCGGTCTCCTCAACAGAATGTAAGCTCTTCAAAGACAAGGAATGTTTCATTTGTCTTTGTCTTTGTCCCCCCAACTTCTGGTACAGGGTCTGGCACATGGCAGGTATTGATAAAAGCTTTGTTTGACTAATTGAAGAACCTAGCCAGAGGAAGCAGGGAGGCATCAATCCTGGGCTTTCCTGGCTTCCATCCATCCTAGACACTGGCCCCTGCAGCCACATCTGGGAACCACCATTGAGAGCCAAGCCACCAGGCTCTAACTGGGGGCAAGTCAACCTTAATAAGCAAGAAATTATATGGGGCAGTGACCTCATGCCCTGGTCCCACCTACATTCTGAAAGAAGACCTCTTCTGAGGAGGGAATAGGATCATATCCTCAGGGATTTAGGTCTATTTTCCAATAAGGGAAGTGAGGCCAGCAGATAAAATGACTTGTTCAGGGTTACCGAGATGAGAAGTGGATCCACAGCTTCAGACTCCAAACCTAGTGCCCCTTCCAGGAGGCTCTGAGATAATTACCTCTGAGTGCAGCCTTGCCTGCTCTTCTGTTCAAGTCCATCTGAACAGTAGGCAAGGAAAGACAACTTTTAAAACTACCTTCTATTTGGAACAGCACCTGAAACCTTTCTAAAGCACTTTCACATACGTCATTAGAAAAACAAACCCCAAATCTACCAAGCCAAGCCTGGGAGCAGTTGGGTTACAAAGCTAGGAAGGGCTGGGTCAGGGCCCTGTTCCTGGAGGAAAGGCTCCCCCTCGGGCAGCCCCAGTCATGGCCCCTGCAAAAACTTTGAAGTAGTCAAAAGGAAAAGAGAAAAGAGAACAAAGGAGCTACAAGTGCCCCCTGCTCCCCCTCCTCTTCACTTCCTGGGATTGTCCTGGGGCTGAGACAGCAGGGGAGGCATCACAGAGCTCACGGGCTGGGTTCAGGGAAGCCTGGTTCTTCTCACCTGCCGCAGCCTTCTCTACAAAGTGCAGCTCATGCCAGAAGCCAGCCAGGTCTGGGTACTTCTCTTTCACAGTCAATGCAATGAAGTGTAACAAGGTCAGCTTCCGGTCAGTAGATTTGGTGTCCAATAGCTATGGGTGATAGAGTTGACCATGATGGTGCTGAGCACAGACAGGACCCCCAACCTCTTCCCATCATGTACCCCTGGAGCCTCCACCTACTCTAGCTCCATCCTTACCAGGTCCAGGCTCTGCAGCTTGAAGCCGTACACTGCACCCCTCTTGCTGCTGTTCATGTAGTTCCCCAGAGCAAGGATTATCTGCCAAGAAGCCACAGAGGAGATAAGAAGCCCTGCTCAATTAGGCCTCTTCTTACCTTGTCCACACCAGGCCCCGCTTCCCCCTTGCCTGTCAGCCTGTGGGCCTCAGCCTACCTCAAGCATCTGCTTCAGCCTCTGAGAAGACTTGACAGAGGCGGATGCTGCGATGATGGCGTTGAGTTGCTGGAAGGAAGGACAGAGAAGCTGAGTGAACTGCAGAGCTGGAGAGAGGGGGCTGGGGTGGAATGACCTAGTGGACAGGCAGCACAGGATGTTCTGGGATGGCAACAGGGTTTGAAGGTGCTTAATGGGGGATGAGAGCAGAAGCTGGGAAAGAGGTGGTACCGGTGTGAGCATCTGCAGGTTGTCCTGGAAGTTGCCCAGGAAGGCCATGCCAGCCATGCGCTGGGTAAGCCGCTCCACTTTGCTGAAGAGCAGCATGAAACGGTCCTCGGCTGCCAGCTCTTCCAGGGGCTGCCGTTCCCGCTCATACTGCCGTAAGAGTTTCACCTCAGCCTCCGTTGGCAGGAAACGCATAAGACATTCCACAAAGTCCACTGGCAGTGTCTGCAGGTCAAACCTGACGCCGAAGAAGAGAAGGTGGTCTCGGGCCCCTTGGATCCACCCACCATTTTTACCACCTTCTCAGGTTAAACTTCCATCTGTCCCACCCCTTGCTCCCATGACACTTTAGTGCCTCCCTACCCCAGCCCATGGGGAGAGAACAGTAAACCAAACCCTGGGAGGACTAGGTCCAGGTAAGCCCCACTGGGACGTGGGCAAGGCAAAGTTCTAGGATCATTAAAGGATCAGGGGCCTGGGAGGCAGTGAATGCCCAAGGAGAAAGCTGAGGGGCAGAGGGTTTCCTGGCATCCTGGGCTTGCTCTAACCTGCTCCACCTGACTTAGCTCGGATGGGATGTGAAAGGGAATCAATCATGAGTCCCCAAGGACTGAAGGGGTGGAGTGGGGAGAGGGAAAAGGAGAAAAGACGAGGCGGTGTGGTGGCCTACGTATGGATTGCTCTGCAGATTTCCTCGGCTGAGCGGCCTGCCTTTCGTAGAGTTATTGCCAGGTTCTTGGCTCGATTGGCCTCCAGCAAGGTGACCTTGCTAGCTGCCTTTTGTGAGGTTTTGCTCTTGGAGCAGACAAGGTCAAGAGCAGGACCCTGTGCCTTTGTCTTGAACAGTTCCTCAAACTTGTCCAGGTCCAGATCCTGGTGGAAACAAGGGAGATGCTATTTCCCCAAGATGTCTGGCTGTCCTGGATCCCCCACTGCCCTCCAAGTTTCAACACAGCTTTGGGCTATCAGGCACCATTCCCAAGTGATGACCGTCTCCCAGACCAATGGCTTGGATGGAGGGATGGGATTAGATCAGGCAAGGTTAGTATTTTGGGGCCCTCTGAACCCAAGCCCCATCTCACCTCTAAGATCTTTTCATCATCAAGTTCACTGAAGACAGTGCCACTGATCTGGTTGGGCTTCAGTGCTGTCCAATTAAATACAGGCAGACGGAACTTGGTCTTGATTGGTTTCTTGATACGGATAGCTAGGATGGATGAGAAGCAGGGAAAGTCATTGGAGAAATTTAAAGCCATTTTTAAGAGCAGCTAGATGGCTTGGTAGTTGGAGTGTTGGGTCAAGAAAACCCAAGTCCAAATCCGTCTTCAGACGCTTACTAGCTGTGTGACCCTGGGCAAGTCATTTAACCTCTGTTTGCCATAATCCACTGGGGAAGGAAATGGCAAACCACTCCAGTAGCCTTGCCAAGAAAACCCCATGGACAGGATGGTCCATGGGGTTAGAAAGAATTGGACATGAATGAATAACAACAAAGCCATTTTTCCTGTTGCCCCCCCATGAAGAATCTATCTCCTTTCCTATCCCACCACCAAAAGTCCTGATGGTTCTTACCTGACAGGCCCACAGTCAAGACCACAGAAGGTGCAGCTCCAGGGAGAGGAGGGGCAGGAGGGCATTTTTCTAAGGGAAAAATAGAAAGAAGAATAGAAAAATGGGAAAAATGTCTTCCGGTCTTTCCCTTCTCCACAGCTCCTAACTCAGCTATACCTTGGAGGGCCCTTTACTATTCCTTAAGATTTCTAGATAAACAGACTCTGTAGCAACCCTCAGTTGACCCACATTCTATCAATTCCCTCTAGGATAATGTGGAAGTTTTTCCTTGTATCCAGCTTAAATTCTCCTTTCCCTCTTCTTCACAAGAGTGGTAACAGGCCAATCTCTTTGATGACCTTAAAGACAACTGTTGTGTCCTCCACTCAGCTGTTTGGCTTCTAGTTCTTCACCCTCTCCTCAGAGCTCTATTATCTAACCTATTCACCATTTTTGCAATGTCTACTTTGTTTGTTTAAAAAAGTAATGAATAATGGATCCTTATATGAATGAATAATAGATCCTCATTACTGAGTTGGCTTCTCTGCCTTAGACGCCCTTCTAAACAATGGAACTCGCCACATCTCAAGGACATGTTACCTGGCAGTGGGGGTGCTGGAGGTGGAAGGGGTGGAGCTGGCGGCGGAGGCAGGGGCAGTGTCTCTTCCGGGGGTGAGGGTGGGGCTACTAGGTCGAGGTCTGATGGGAATGCACTCTCACTGATTTCGGTAGGGCCCACCCTGGTGAGATCGCTGCCCGTCGATTCCAAGGCCTGAGTATGTGGATCTAGGTGGCACCTATGCTGAAAGGCTTCCTCCTTCTCCTTGATAAGCCTCCTAAGAGTGTGTACCTGATGGTTCGTGTTTTCGTAGGTCTCCTGCATAGCAGACAGAGTTAATGAGGTGGGGAGAAATTGCCTCTGGGACCCGCATTAGGGCAAGGGATGCCCCAGTTCAGGGATTTTCTACCTGACAGGTTCTTAAACAGTCTCTATCAGGTACTCAGAGGAGCAAAGCTACTGAAATGGGGATAGGAAAGGCCTAGAGCAGAGTTAAGGGAGGAAAAGGAAACAAACATTACACTCTAAAAGAGTGGAGTTGACTTCATAGCTTTGTGAAAATTAATGAAAACTGAATCGGCATAAACATAGGTGGCAAAACAGAAGAGACACACTTTGAAATGGAATGGCAAGGCCACTTCCATCTATGACCCCTAGACTCAGTGGCATCTATCACCCCAGCTCATCAAACAGCTCTAGGTGGTGCTTACGGAGGATGAGGCAACAGTGTGGCCTACTAGAAAGAGTCCTAGGTTGGGAATCAGACAACTTGGTAACTGAGTTTCAACCCTACTTCCATCACTGACTTATCACGTGAAAGAGTCCCACAACAACCCATTCTAGGCCTGGACTTCCAACTGAAGGACGGTTTTATTTCTCTCAGAGGAAAAAAGAGAATAAAAGGATTCAAAAGCTCCTTGGAAGTAAAAGGGTGACCAACATGCAAAAGGATTCCTGGGTCCTTCTGACTACTCCTACACTAACCCCCAATACCTTGATATTCTCTAGCTCCTTCTCCCGCTGCAGCAGCTGCTTCTCCAGCTCTGCCACACGCATCATGTTTTCATTTTCGAGATCCAGCAACTTTTCAGATAACTAAAGGAGAAAAAAACTGACTCCTGTAGAACTGGGGATTCAAAGGAACTTGAATTGAAAAATAATACCCACAGCCTCTGTCATCCCCAGGATAAAATTGAGTTACAATCCTAAATCTGTCACTCAGTGCCAAGTGCTGTTCACTTCCCCAAAACAAGCATGAGAGAAAAGTGTCCACAGGACTCAAGTCCTTAAGCTTCCCCAAAGATCTCCCCCCATGACCAACAGCCCTGACACAACCATATGGGTGATCTTGGCATGAATGGTCATTTGCTTGCTGGAACTGAACACCCTAACAGACCCAAAGGCTGGTTCATTTCCATAGCTGCGGTCATCTGTTGTGGTCTGAGACAGCTCCAGGAGGTTAAGCCTGGTCTCTGTTTTTTCTAGTGTAGAAGATGTCTGACAGAGACCAGGCTATTCCTGGAGCTACCTCCAGGGCTCTATTTCAATCTAAGATGGCTGTGAGATAGATTTTACTCCGAAACTACTGAAATCCAAACGTTCCATCGCTTTGTCTCAGGCAGCCAAAGGAGATGGCACTTACTTGGGAAATGTGTTCCTCCAGCTCCTCCACCTTCTCCAGTGCCACATTCTTGGTTTCAGCATCCTCCAGCAATCCACCAACATCAAATACATTATCTAGGTATGCCTGAATCTGCACTTGCAACTTCTCGCTCTCTGTATGCCTGGACTTCTGGGGAAGACACAGGAAATATGGGATGTAGAGTTAGGCATAGAGTTGAAGAATGACAAGAAAAGTCCTGAAGCTGTCCTAAATGGAATAATAAATGTTTGGAGTAGAGAGACAAGCAGGGAAGGATTATTAGTCCTGGCTGGATGTCCAGGAATCTTAATCAAGAAGGATCAGGATTTAGAAAAGGCCATAGCAATTAAGAAATAACACGTGGTAACTTTAGAGAGTTTCAGTTGAGAGATACAAGTTGGAAACCAAATTTCAGAGGATTTAGAAGAAAGTGAGAGGAAAGGAAATGGAATCAATCAGTGGGGACACCCTTTTCAAGGAGGATGGCTGAGAAAAAAGGAGATAAAGGACAACAGCTTGTAGAGATGATGGGGTCTAGTGATGTGTTTTTAAGGATGGGGGAGCCTTGGGCATGTTTGTTGGCAGCAAGGAAGAAACTAGTCTATAGGGAGAAATTGAAGTTTATAGAGAGAGGACTAATTGTGGAGGCTATTTGCTGGAAAAGACGGGAGGAGATGGAATCAAGGGCACACATAGAAGGGTTCAACTTGTTAAAGAGAAGTCCCACCTGTTAATCAGAAACTGGAGTAAAGAAAATAGTGCAGGCTGATGTCAAGGAGTTCTGAGGTATGCTCGTGGCAAATGGCTTCAATTTTTTCTACAAAGTATGAGGCAAGATCTTTACTGGACAAGAGTTGGAGAAGGAGAGGTGTGGGAAGTGTGTTCCTTGAATCTGATACCCTATCTCCTTTCTCCATACCTGGCAGTTGGCTATCCTCCATCCCTGGAAGGCTCTGCCCCACACACTCCACCTCTAACTGTCCTTGGCTTCCTTCCAGACTCAGCTCCAATGCTACTTCTGCAGACCTTTACTGGTCTATTCTGAATAGCTCTAGTCTATACCTAGTTATTCACTATACCTAATTTATACCTAGTTATTTATACATTGTCTCCCTCATTAGTACATGAGCTCTTTGAGGGCAGAGACTGCCCATTTTTGCCTTTTATGTGCTAAACACATAAAGTGTTTTTGAGTGCTTTTTTTTTTGGAGTGCTTTTTGACTGACTGAGAGAGGACAAAATTTACAACAGTGAGTGATATAAGGAGTCGATGAAGGAGTAATGAAAGAAGTGGAAATGGTGCAGTTGAGATGAGAGGACAAATTATAAGTGGGCTCAGTCAGCATCACTGAAGGACTTTCTCCGGCTCTGTTCAGTAGCACACGAGAAGAAGCAGAGTGAGGTGTGGAAAAGCACAATCATCAATAGGGGAAAGGAACAACAGATTTAAGAGTCCAGAACAGCGGAAATGAACTGGTTCAAGGATCAAGGATAGGGTATTTCAGATCACGGAATTAGAACATTTGTAGGTGATGGCAACATCAAGGATGTGACCATCCTCGTGTGTGACAGGCAAAGGCAGAGATCATGGGAGCTGAGTACACTGAGGTGCTCAAGGTAACAAGGAGAATCAGAGTAGAGGAAGGCTATGAAGCCAGGCACTGAACTGAGAAAGAAATCAAAATGTCTTAGGGGGTGGTAGACAACCTCCAAGATCTGTGGTGGGTGATTAATTTGGATAGAGTGAACTTCACGGGAGGAGAGGTTGGTGAGGGATGGCAGCAGAGAAGCAACAGGGAACAAGGAGTAATGCCAGGCCCAGCACTCTATCCACTCTAATTCCTCCTCTGGGGGCCATGGAGTCAGGGACTATGAGAGAAGATGTGAACAACTGAAAAAAATGGCCAGATAGGCTACATCGCTGGGGGTAGCCAGGCCTCTGCGAGTGCTAGAAGATGGAAGGAACATGATAGGAAGAGAGAGAAGAGGAGGAATTTGTTAATTATGAAAGGCCTCATAAAATCCGGTTGTCAGGAACTCACCTCCCAGGATTGTGGCAAAGATCAAAAGAGATAATATTTGTGAAGCACTGGCACATAGCAGGCACTTAAGAAATGCTTGTTTCCTTCCTTCTTTCCTTCTGCATCCCTAAAAACTTAGGTCAGACTGAGGTCAGACTATTTGAGTGGAGAACCTTCTATTGCAAACTGATGCAAAGCCTCCAGTTACATATAGGTCAGTCAAAGGACCGGAGCAGACCCCTCAAGACTGAGTATCTTGTGAGAGAAGCAATGGGAAGAAGGCTGGCTGGGAGGGATTGTTTAGAGTAAGTTCCACAAGGCTCACCTGCAGGAACTCCTCCAGCCCAAGCTTGGTGAACTCATACTGCAGATGGACCCGGAAATTCATATCTTCCACTGAATGTACCACAATGTTGATGAACTGCATGCAGGCCACCTGGAGAAGGGGGAAAAGAGACCAAATGAAAGATAAAAGCAGGAAAACAAAACAGAGATGAGAGAAGCCATGAGCGAGAGGAGGAGGCACGCAATCATTTTAGGGTTCCTATTCATTTAATTTAAATTAATATGTTCACGTTTTAACAGAGGCCATTTTTCCTCACCTGTAAAAATAGGAATTAGAGTGCCCTTCTCCCAGGGCTGTTGGGAGGATCAAATGGGATGTTTGTAAAGCACTTTACAAAGCCTAGAGAATTGAATCAATGCTAGCTGTCATCCTCACCATCAGAGGGGACAGACGAGACAGACGTCCACTAAGAGCTGCTGCGCTGCTTTGTTTCAGGGGCAGCTGAGAATCCAATCTCTCCTCATTCCTCTTACATCAAGGAAAATTTTCAGAAGATAACAGACAGAAAGGGAGGGGCATGGGATGAAGAGGAGTTATAGAGCAGAAGAGGTTCATGTGAGTTAAGTAAAAGGAAAACTGGTGAGGGAGGTCTAGAGAAATGAAGACAGGAATAGAGATGGGATTAGTAGGCCTAAAAAATGGAAGAAAGGATGTGAGGAGGATAGATGGTCAAAAGAGTGGAAAAGAAGATAACTATACTAATGACATTTAAAGCTGGTTGGAAAGTGATAATGTGAAATGGGGCCCAAATGTCCTCAACTCTGTATTTCACTATATATTATGGGAATCTGGGTCAGTGAATATAAATGAATGAGAAGGAATGAAGTGAAAATTATTCCAATGAGACCAGGACCACAGAAGACAAGGCTACAAAAACAGAGGAAGAGACAGAGCTGGGAGAGTTCAGCCATGTTATCCTTAGGTTTCTGAAAGCACAATGGAGCAGGCAATCTGAAAGCACCACTTAGGTCACATTGTGTGGAGTGCTACACTAAGGAATTTATAAAAATAGAAGACAGTCTCCACCCTTTCAAATGTTTATGGACCTACAGGAATATGCTATGTGCACATGTTGGACCTCCCTAGAACACTCGGCTCTGCCTGACCAGGTTCAGGTTCTCACCATAAAGTCGATATTGCTATCCTCATTCCGGAAGTACTCCATCAGCTTCTCAAAGCGGTAGAGCTCTTTGCACACCTGAGTGGAACAAACACAGCCTCAGTGCAAGGATCCACCCACTGTGGCACTCAAGCATTAGTTACCTGGTTCAAAGGAAGCTGGCCCCAGAAACATGGCTTAAAGGGATTCTCTCTGAAATGGGCGATTCTGAGGGGAAACAGTTTAGGTGACATAAAGAAAACTCTGGATCAGGAAACCTGAGGTCAGAATGTTTGCTCTCTTACTTCATCTTCCCTGAGCATACAGGCTTTGATCTAGCTTTCCCAAGGCAGCCCACATCAGCTAGTCAGGAACTTCTCTCGCAAGGCCTGGGAAAGGCTGGCTTACAAAATCCTCAGCACAAAAGAGGCAAGACCCAAGATAGCTTCTCTGCCCTACTCAAGGGTAAGGCCCATTTTCTAGGTGGCAGCTGATGCCTATACAAGAACTCCAACAGTCAAATGACCCCCATACTATAAAGGATGATGCCCAGCTATTGTCTGTCCCTTTCACCCCCCCCCCCACCCCCGTTACCATCCTTCACCCACAGGCTGAAGCAGTAGGCTGACCTCTTTGAAGTTGTCAAAGGCAGCAAGAATGATCTCATGGCCTCCCCTCACTAAGCACACAGCGGCCAGCAGCTCCAAAACAAGGGCTTTGGTCCTGGGGGCAAGAAACAGACATGCACAGGTCCTAACTCCCCTACCTCTGGACCAGCCCATCCAAGGCTCATATTAACCACTGGCAATTCAGAGCAGGGGAACCCAGAGATAGTGAGTTATTGGAAAGCAGCAGGCCAGGAAGGCCAGCTTTCTCACACCAAGCCACTGTAGAACAAGGGAAAATCCCAAGCATGGAAAAAAGTTCCTCCAAATCAGTCATTGGTCTTTGGTGAGGTCACAGTAGCCACAAAGCAGAGCTCCTTATTAGGGACAGGTAGGTATACAGGTCTCTACAACTTTGGACTGGCAAGGGCTCTCACCTGGGGTTCTTGTTGTTGAGACTGAGGGCAATCTCATTGACAGCATGGGGGTGGGACATGACCAGGTTGAATCCATACTGCCGGGAAAAAAACAGAAGGATCAGTAGACCACGAAGGGAATGCTCAGCTAGGAGCCACTTTTCCTCCATTCTATATGAGGAAGGATATAACTCTATAGTCAAATGTAGAGTTTTATCAGGTAGGAAAGGGCTGGTTCACTGAGGGTGTTTACAGAGCAGTGTACTTTGGGGAGATAATACCTCTTGGCACTTATCCATACCTTTCCAAATCACTGAGGAAAGAAGGGGATTCAAAGGAGAATTTTGGTTTGACAAACATTCCCCATTAAGGCAAAGTAGGCTCTGGCCCCCTGTCCCAAGGGGTATCACAACACCAAGCAGGTCAGAGCTGCCTTCTTAGTACCTGGTAGTTCATAATAGCCCTGAGGCAGAGGATACAGACATGGACATCATCCTTCTGGCTCACAAGGCGGGAGTTCTTCAGGGCCCTTCTCCCAGGAAGAGTGCTGTACCTGGGGAGGAGAGGAGGCTTTACAAAATAACAAAATTTGAAAACTGGAAGGGACCTCAGCAGCCATACAGCAGTTCAACTCATACGCAAAAGAAAATCCTACTATAATATACCTAATCAACAAGTGGTTATTCAGCCTCTTCCAGAGGACCCCTAAGGATATGCAGGAACTCCCCACCCCCTCCCCCAACCTCTCAAGGCATCCCATTCCACTTTTTTATAGCTTTAATTGTTAGGAAATGCTTCCCATCATCAAACCTATCTTTGTTCCTTTGCCACTTATACCCAGTATCCCTGGCTGTACCTTCTGAAGCCAAACAGAAAAGTCTAGTCTTTAAACATTTAGTGTTGAAGCTGAAATTACTGGCAGGTGATGCTCCAGGAACCTCAAACTACATCAGTGACAGCAGGCTAATCTTCCAGGCCATTTGTGAATGAGGCAACTGACACCTCTTCACCTTCACCCTTCCAATTTCTCTCTAGCAGCTGACTATCCTAATTTCCCAACCTAGAGTCTAGGCCCAGCTACCAGTACACAGGACATCTCAATTCCTAAAGACTTCTTAACCAGCCATCTCTGAAGAGTTAAGAGTGCTGAAGAGCTGAGACAGCTTCCAGGGCTATGTGTTCTTAAATCTACAGAATAATCCTATTTCTCAATTTACTACCTTCTCACTCCCAATGACTAACTTGCTTAACCTAGTGAGATTAGTTTCCCAGAACTTAATCTATAGGGAAACTCACCATTATCACACATTCTACACAGCCTTTTTAGGTTTTGAATTTCCTGCTTGTCACCTCAGGTCTGATATCCCAAGAAAGACAGAGCTAAGCACTGACTTGAGGTACCAGAGGCAGGCATCCCAATGGTTACACACTTGGACCTGTATTTTCTAGGTGTCCATATACCTCCTTAGCAAGACCTCAGCCTCAGGGCCAGAAACCCAATATCTTACAAGGTATTCCATAAAAAAAACACCTGACAGCATATATAGCATCTTTCAGGGAAAGACTCAGGAGGCCTGGAGGCATAGTTGGAATTAATCGAACATGGAGAACAATCTCCCAAAAACATAGGACAGTGGTATGGGCACAAGACGGGTAGAGTCCATGGAAAAGAGAAACAAGAAACCAAGGCAAGAAATCACTGGGCTAAAAGGGATTTTGAGTTGTCATTTATGCCACTCTGTCTCTAGATGTGATGGCCCTTCAAAATATCCCAGACACATGAGTGTATATATAGTACTTTGGGGAGAAAAGTCCCCCAAAGAAGGAAGAAAAAACAAAGGGAAGGGGGGAAGTTAAAGGAAGATTGGTTGTTCTTACTGAAGCTTTTGGAATATAAAAACATCCAGAGAAGCCAACACAGAACAGTATGAAGGACATATGCTAGCCAGCAGAAGAAAAACACCAAACAGAAAAGGGGCCCTGAACTCACAAGTATATTTGAAAATGAAATAGCATGAAAGATGGATTCCTCCCCGGAGTGAGATGGTTATGAAAGGATTTAAAAAAAAAAAAGAGTTTAAGGAAAGAAACAACTTCCCAGGGATGAAGATGAGAGGAGAGAAGAATTCCACAACAGGGTGGGCACAGCCATAGGAACAAGTACTTACCCAAGACAAAACTGCTAGGCAGAGCCAGGGGGACAGAGAGAGCACAAACCAGAGGACAGACTGTCAGGCAGAGGGAAAGAGAGCCGAGCCCTGGAAGCGGAGAGACGGAGAGAGAAAAGGGAGAGCCGTGAGTACTCACTGCCCCCACCCAGGCTCTGGGCTCGCAGTGGAGAGGAGGAGGAGGAGGAGGATGAGCAGCAGGAGGAAAAGGAAAGCAGGCTGGCACGCACAGCAAGACCTATACATACCGTAGCACAGACTGGCGTGCAGAGCGAGCGAGGCTGTTGGCAAAAGGAGCGGACAGGGCACTGGGCTGCTGCTGCAGATCCTCGATAGACCTGCTCCAGGATCGCAGTTTCTCAAAAGCACCTTCGTCACTGCTTTCCAGACCCTCAAAATCAAACCTGGAGCATGGAAAGACACACACCAGATACACATAGGCACGCACACAGAGAAGAGACTCAGACAAGGCTCCCAGAGACAGCCTCGACGATTCACGTCTCCCTAGCAACAAGGAGCAAAGGCCAGGAGAGCAGAGAGCAACACACAGGCTGAAGGGAGCAAAGCTAATTAAGATGGGGAGACAGCATCAAGGGGCACAAACAGTAGAGGTCAAACCTTGGCACTGTTCCTCATTACCTGTGGAACCTTGGGCACATCACCCTACCTTTCTGAGCCTCGTTTTCCTCATCTGTAAAATGAGGGGGATGGACTAGACGGCCTCTGACATCCATTTTTGTTCTAAATCAAAAGCTATGATCCTGTGGTGGAATCAACCGCCTTGGTGGGGAGTGGGAGCTCCAAGTATGGCTGCAGCCCACAGTCCCGGGGGGGGGGGGGGTCTGGAATTTGCCTCTTCTAGCTGTTTCTGGCCTGTGGGCATAGCAGGGTGATGAAGGTACCATGTGTCCACAGGGCCACAGAGCTGGGGAGCTGCTAGAATTCCTTAGGGCCATCATGACTGACAGCCACATGTGGCCTCTATGTGGGAGAGAGGACTTTGCCTGGCAATATGGTCACAATGGGCAGCTAGGGGGCACAGTGGATAGAGCACCAGCTTGGAATCAGGATTATCTGAGGTCAAATCTAGCCTCAGACACTTACTAGCTATGTGACCCTGGGTAAGTCACTTCACCCTGTTTGCCTCAGTTTCTTATCTGTAAAATGAGCTGGAGAAGGAAATGGCAAACCACTCCAGTATCTCTGCCAAGAAAACCCCAAATGGGGTCACAAAGAGTCAGATACGACTAAAAATGACTAAGTAACAACAAATCATCACAATATGGTCAACTATAAGGGAGTTCTTTCCTTTCTCTCAAGGAACTTAGAATCTAGTTGGGCAAATGCCAATGTCAAAACAAAAGTTAGAGACTTAAGGGACAGGAGTACATAAGACATAGCAGTCTTCTAAAGTTTGAAAGTCAAGCAGATTAGGTCTGGGTTTCTCTGAATATTGAAATGTCCATAGGGGAAAAGGATAGCCACTAGTCTGAGAATTGCTGACAAGTATTTTGTTAAGCAGATTAGACTCTTCTTTTCTTTTTTAAGAGTGAGTGGGAAAAGGATAGGTTGAAGGGATGACACAGGGAGAACATTGGAATATACATCCCAACACTGATCAGACTTTTAGGGGTGGGCTGTAAAGGATAAAAGCCCAGGATTAAGTTGGCAAATGAAGAACTTTAGAAGTCACAACCTCTCTTGGCCTCGGGCTCTTCATTGGTAAAATGGGGGTGTTAATAGTACCTACCTTACAGGGTTATTGTGGGATTAAATGAGATAACATATACAGCACTTTGCAAACTTTAAAGTACTATTAAAAATCCAGTTATCATCACCATCATCATCATCATTTTTATTAGTTATCTCTCAGTTACCAGGTAGGTTTTCACTTCTTAGGTAGGGCTGTCAATGTATACTCAACAGTCTTCCATTCAGACTATCAGATTCAGGCCCTTCTCCATTGAACTACCTCTGAAAGGAATATAAAGAGGAGGGAAAACAAGCAACTTTCCTTCCACGGTCACTATGTACCTCCAGCCAGCTTTAAGGAAGGATTCCTAATGTTGGTGGTAATTAATTACAAGCTTCCTTTTCATTTCAATAAGAGGTACTTCTAACCCCCTCTAAAGACTGTTCCAAAGATCTCTGAAGTCCAAATAACAAGTTGTGCACTCAATCACTTCAAGAGAAACAAAGGTTGCTTACCTGTATATAGGCTTAGTTCTCCAAATGTGTATTCTATATTCTAATTTCCATAAGAACTTTTAAGATTGAAATGGCTAGCAGAGAGTTTCTTCAGCAATGGCATTTCTCTTCCCAATTAAAAAAACCTAGAACTTAACCACAAAAGCATTTCTCCATCCAGTCTATCCCTAGGCCCAGAGGTCACCCCCTGTTTAAGTCAAAGAGGGAAACCAAGAGGCCAGATTGTGATTGCTTACTCCCTCTACTTTTCTCAACGCTAACTTCAATACTGTACTCACATGACAGAACATTGCGCAAAAGACAGGTAATCGACCAGCACATCGAGGCCTTTGTTCTCATCACTCAGAAACTCTCGGACCCACCTGCAGACAGGAAATGCAGACACTCAGCATTGTTCTTCTTCATAAAGCTGGGACACTGTGAGGGTGGAGTAGGGAACATCAGTGACAACAGTCAAGACCCTCTCAAAGGTCTCCCTGGAGTCATGACACTGGTGTGAAAGACTGCCCCTGAAATCAGTGAAGGAACCAGCCCCTTTCCCAGAAGGCTTCTAGACTGGTGATGTCAAACTCAAAAAGAAACAAGGACTACTAAAATCCCTGCTGGCTACATACCTACTTAGAAACATTATTTATGTTCTTTGTATTTTTATTTTGTTAAATATTTCCTAATTATATTTTAATTTCGTTCAGGTCATACTCAGACACCTATGCTCTTAGACTGCTGCCTTCCACTGGCCAGGGATGAACAAAAACACAGAAACCTGAATTAAGGACACTTACCAGTCACATCAACCCAGAGTAATCAACCATGGGAAAGAGGTGGTTTCTAATATGATGAAGGTTTCTAATAGCCAAGACCTTAAGAGGTAGCCCTAAGACCTACTCGATGTCCTGGAAATGGGAGAATCTATTCTCCCTATCTCTGGGCTCAGGACATATAACCTTAAATGTCTAATCATTGTGGCCATAAACTAACAACTCTATAAAAATTTGATGATACCAACAAAGTGTCAGGGACCCCTTAGCCATCCTACTTTTTTCAATCCTAAAATATGCCACCTTGAAAGCCAGGAGCCCTGGACACACCTAAGTTGTGGGACAGAATCACTCCTACACAGTGGACACATTCATCTCCCTATCTCTGGGGTTTTCTGTTCATTCAGGATGTATATGTAACTTTCTGTCCACTCTGGCAAGACAATCCCTATCAAGCTTCCTCTCTGGTGGGAAGGCTGGGGTGGGGGAGACAGGTTGGACACCAGGCACCATGACGGCAGACCACACCCTTCATGCTACAAACAGCAGGCTGTGGCCTAGAAAGCCAGGCCTGGTGGAGATTTGGCAGCAGGCTCAGGCTGAAGCTGACACCGGAGCTGCCTCAAGTTAGCTTCCTCTCCTGGGGGCTGACAGGCCTCCCATTTCCTGTCTGTCTGCTCTCCAGCTCCCCACCCCCATCTCATTTCCTGTCTGAATCCACAGTGCTATTTTCAGGCCCTTGACATGTTGAGAAGAGGTTAAAGGGCACCCAAGCAAGGCAGAGAAACCAATGCACACACTAAGCAAGGAACAAAATAAGAGAGGCTCAGAAATGCCATTTTCTGTCGCTTGCGGTGTCCTCAAGGTGTGAAGTGCTTTCTTGCAGTTCAACTCAGATGCTCCTCCTGTCATGCCTTTGATTCACTGGGTACTGACAACCAGGTTTCTCCTCTTCCCATCTCTGAGTTTTGTTCTCTTGTCCTAGGTACCACCTTATACTTGCCTAGCCCAAGACACAGGGAGGATAAGACAGAGTAACAGGTCAGACTCCTGAAGTGCTAGTCAGGGAGCCAAAAGCTTGTCTTTGGATTACCACTTCTCTGCACACAAACCATCCCAGGTCCTGTCCTGTCCAGGGAACCTTCCATGGTATAATGGTGAGATTATTAGATTTGAAGTCCAAAGTTGTAGTTTGCATATAACTGGATATTCAAATCAGTTCTTTCAGCAGCTTTAATTTTAATCCTAAAATGTTCTAATGATTGAATTTCATTCTGGAAGTTTTTCTTAACTTTAGAACATTTCTTGGATTTTATCTTGAGAATGGTTAATTAAAAGATCACCAATTTGAAATGGTATCATTAAAGAATCATTCTAGGGGACTTCAACATACATACTGACTCTCCTTCAAACAGTCAGCTCCTCAACCTACTCACTTTCCATGAGCTACTCCTTCATTCCACCTCAGCTATACACAAAGATGGTCATATCCTTGATCTTGCCATCACCCATAAATCTACCACCTCCATGGTCAAGAATTCTGAAATAGTCTTATCCAACAATAACCTTTCCCTCTACATTCTCTCACAAAACCCTATGCTCTTTGTCTGAACTGAGACCTTCAATCCCTTGACCCTTCAATTCTCTCCCAGGCCATCTCCCCTGCACTAACTGCTTTCTCCTCTTTCCCTCCTCTTGACCTCTTGGTGAACCCATTCTACTCTTTACTGTCCTCCTCTCTTGAATTCCTTGCCTCCTTCTCATTTCATTGATTACACCCAGCCAAGCCTCAGCCTTGGACTACTCCCCCTATTTGTCACCTTTGCCCCTAAACATGTGTTATTGAATGATGGTGAAGAAAATCACATAACCATTCTGATTTGGTCCACTACAAATTTATGTTACATATCCTCAAGTGGGCCCTCACTGCTGTTTGGCAATCCTACCACACCTCCCTTAATCAGCTCACTATCCCATTCTCCACAGCGGCTCTTCCAAACCTTTTCATCCTTCTTTAAACCTTTTATGGCTTCCCCTCCCCTCACTCTCTCAGCTAAGAACCTTGATTCATATTTTATAGAAAAAAATGAAGACCATTTGCTGTGTACTCCCTCTTCGTACCCCTTCCTCAACTCCTATCACTCAGATGCTTTCTGCCACTCTTTCTTCCTTCACTCCTGTCTGACAAGATGTCCTCACCAAGGCTAGCCCTGTTTCCTCCAACAGACTGTACTCTCTGTCATCCACACTACATCTATCACTTATTTTCAATCTCTCCCCTCTACTGGCTCATTTCCTACTACCTACAAACATGACCTTGTCTCCCTCATCTTCAAAAAGCCCTCACTTGATCCTTCTTTCTCTCCCTGCCCATAACTATTATCCTCTACCTTTTCTGCCCTTTGAGGCTAAATTCCTTGAAAAGTGGAGCTGCCTCCACTTTCTTTCCGACCTCCTCATTATACCAAAACTACTTTCTCCAAAGATACCAATGATCCCTTAGTTTCCAAATCCAATGGCCTTTTCTCAATCCTCATTCTCCTTGACCTCTCTGCAGCCTTTGACATTTTTGATAACCCTCTCCTCCTTGACCCTCTCTTCTCTCTAGGTTTTCAGGACATTTTCTCCTGGTTCTCTTTTTACTCATCTGACAGTCTCTTCTGTCTCCTTTCCTGGGAAACTCATCTAAGTCTAACCATAGTTGTCCCACAGGATTCTTCACTGGGGATCCTCTTCTCTTCTCCCTCTACACTACTTCACTTGGTGATCTTGTCAGCCCCCATGGATTTAAATACCAATTCTATGCTGATGATTCTCATATCTCCTTATCCTTTCCCAATTTCTCCAATGACCTCCTATCTCACATCTCCAAGAGACAAATTGAAGTAATGTTTAGTAGCCTTCTTAAACTCAATATATCAGAAACAGAACTCACTAAATTTCCCCCTAAGCCCTCTCCACCCACGCCACCTTCTCTATTACTGTAGAAAGCAACACCATCCCCCCAGTCCCCCAACCCAGTAATCATCCTGGATTCCTCACTATTTCTCACCTCCCACATCCAATCTGTTGCTAATGTTTGTCAAGTTCACCTTTGCAACATCTCTTAAATAAGCCTCCTCTCCTCTAACATTGCCACCACTCCAGTGCAGGCCCACATCACCTCACTGCTGGTGGGTCGGCCTGACCCAAGTCTCTCCCCACTCCAATCCAACCTCCATCCAGCCACTAAAGTGATTTTCCTAAAGCACAAATCTGATCATGTCATCCTCACCCCCCTACTCAATAAACTCTAGTGGCTATCACCTCTGGGATCAAATATAAAATCCTCTGCTTAGCCCCCTCCTACCTTTCCAGTCTTTTTATACCTTACCCTCCACCAAATACTCTTCCACTCAGTGACCCTGGCCTCCTGGCTGTTCCATGAACAAGACACTCCCTCTCTTGGTATTTTCTCTGGCTGTCTCTCACGCCTGGAAAGCTCTCTTTTCTCCACTCTGACTACTGACTTCCCTGGCTTCCTTTAAGTCCAAACTCAAATCCCATCTTCTGTAGCAGGGCTGTCCAAAATACGGCCCACAGTGCGATTTTATGAGGCCTGCCTATGGGTTTTAACTTTCACGAGCGAAAAAATAATAATTTGCATGGAATGAGTACTAGATTTTTAAACTCCATCACTAATAATCTAATTGATGTTAATTTTCTTTGGTGTTTTTAAGCAGTATTATATCACACGGAATTTTCAATTGATCTGTGGGATGCATTCCATCTTATTTTAATGTGGCCCTAATATAACCTAAGGTTGGACAGCTCTGTTCTATGGAAGCCTTCCCCAGCCACTCTTAATTCTATAATTATTTCCTATTTATCCTATATATAGGTTGCTTTGTATGTATTTGCATGTTGTCTCTCCCATTAGACTATAAGCTGCTTGAGGACAGGGATTTTTTTTTTAACCACTTTTTGGATCCCCAGTCCTTTGCATTACTGATTGACTGCCTAATCTATCATTACAAGCATCTTCTATATTTTGAGGTTGTTTCTCTCTTTTTAATTATTACTTATTTATTTAATATTTTTAGTTTTCAGCACTGATTTCCACGAGAGTTTGAATTACAGATTTTCTCCCTATTTCTACCCTCCCCCCCACTCCAAGATGGCATATATTCTGACTGCCCCATTCCCCAGTCAGCCCTCCCTTCTGTCCCCCCACTCCTCCCTATCCCCTTTTCCCTTACTTTCTTGTAGGGCAAGATAGATTTCTATGGCCCATTGCCTGTATATCTTATTTCCTAGTTGCATGCAAAACTTTTTTTCTGAAATCTGCTTTTAAAACTTTGAGTTCCAAATTCTCTCCCCTCTTCCCTCCCCACCCACCCTCCCTAAGAAGGCAAGCAATTCAACATAGGCCACATGTGTATCACTATGTAAAACCCTTCCACAATACTCATGTTGTGAAAGACTAACTATATTTTGCTCCTTCCTATCCTATCCCCCTTTATTCAGTTTTCTCCCTTGATCCTGTCCCTTTTCAAAAGTGTTTGTTTTTGATTACCTCCTCCCCCTCTCTGCCCTCCCTTCTATCATCCCCCCTTTTTATCTCCTTCCTCCTTCTTTCCTGTGGGGTAAGATACCCAACTGAGTGTGTATGGTATTCCCTCCTCAGGTCAAATCCAATGAGAGCAGGATTCACTCATTCCCCCTCTACCTGCCCCCTCCTCCCTTCCAATGAACTGCTTTTTCTTGCCACTTTTATGTGACATAATTTACCCCATTCTATCTTTCCCTTTCTCCCTCTCTCTATTCCTCTCTCATCCCTTAATTTGATTTTATTTTTTTAGATATCATCCCTTCATATTCAACTCACCCTGTGCCCTCTGTCTATATATAAGTATATTCCCTTCAACTACTCTGATACTGAGAAAGGTCTCATGAATCATACACATTATCTTTCCATGTAGGAATGTAAACAAAACAGTTCAACTTTAGTAAGTCCCTTATGATTTCTCTTTCTTGTTTACCTTTTCATGCTTCTCTTGATTCTTGTGTTTGAAAGTCAAATTTTCTATTCAGCTCTGGTCTTTTCACTGAGAAAGCTTGAAAGTCCTCTATTTTGTTGAAAATCCATATTTTGCCTTGAAGCATGATACTCAGTTTTGCTGGGTAGGTTATTCTTGGTTTTAATTCTAGCTCCATTGACCTCCGGAATATCATATTCCAAGCCTTTCGATCCCTTAATGTAGAAGCTGCTAGATCTTGTGTTATCCTGATTGTGTTTCCACAATACTCAAATTGTTTCTTTCTGGCTGCTTGCAGTATTTTCTCCTTGATCTGGGAGCTCTGCAATTTGGCAATAACATTCCTAGGAGTTTTCTTTTTGGGATCTTTTTGAGGAGGCGATCTATGGATTCTTTCAATTTCTATTTTATCTTCTGGCTCTAGAATATCAGGGCAGTTCTCCTTGATAATTTCTTGAAAGATGATATCTAGGCTCCTTTTTTGATCATGGCTTTCAGATAGTCCAATAATTTTTAAATTATCTCTCTTGCATCTATTTTCCAGGTCAGTGCCTTTTCCAATGAGATATTTCACATTGTCTTCCACTTTTTCATTCCTTTGGTTCTATTCTATATTATCTTGGTTTCTCATAAAGTCACTAGCTTCTACTTGCTCCAATCTAATTTTTAAGGTAGTATTTTCTTCAGTGGTCTTTTGGACCTCCTTTTCCATTTGGCTAATTCTGCCTTTCAAGGCATTCTTCTTCTCATTGGCTTTTTGCAGCTCTTTTGCCATTTGAGTTAGTTTATTTTTTAAGGTGTTATTTTCTTCAGTATTTTTTGGGGGTCTCCTTTAGCAAGTTATTGACTTGTTTTTCATGGTTTTCTCGCATCACTTTCATTCCTCTTCCCAATTTTTCCTCTACTTCTCTAACTTGCTTTTCCAAATCCTTTTTGAGCTCTTCCATGGCCTGAGACCAGTCCATGCTTCTCTTGGAGGCTTTTGATGTAGGCTCTTTGATTCTGTTGACTTCTTCTGGTTGTATGTTTTGGTCTTCTTTGTCACCAAAGAAAGATTCCAAAGTCTGAGTCTGAATCTGAGTCCGTTTTTGCTGCCTGTTCATGTTCCCAGCCAACTACTTGACCCTTGAGCTTTTCGTCAGGGTATGACTGCTTGTAGAGTACAGAGTACTTTGTCCCAAGCTTGAAGGGCCATACTGTTGTTTTCAGAGCTATTTCTACACAGCAAGCTCTGCCATACCAGTGCTTCTCCTCCCCCAAGAACCACCAAACCAGACCAAAATGCAGATCTAAGCAGGCTCTGCACTCCCGCTCTGATCTGCCACTTAATTCCTTCCACCAGGTGGGTCTGGGGCCTGAAGCAACTGCAGCTGTAGCTCTGTAAGCAGCCTCAGAGCTGTACCACCTCCGCCAGCCCCAGGACAGTGGTCAAATTGAGAGCTCCTTTTACTCTGTCCCCGCAGTTTTTCCTACTAACTTTCTCTGCTGTCTTTGGTGTTTGTGGGTTGAGAAGTCTGGTAACTGCCACAGCTCACTGATTCAGGGTGCTAGGGCCTGTTCTGCCCTGGTTGGTCCGGGCGAGGCCCATGCTGGACTCTGCTCCGCTCCCAGCATGGTGCGATAGACCTTACCCAGTGACCACTCAGACTGTCTTGGGCTGAAGCCCTGCTTCCCTCTGCTATTTTGTGGGTTCTGCAGTTCTAGAATTTGTTCAGAGCCATTTTTATAGGTGTTTGGAGGGTCCTGGGGGAGAGCTTTAGGTAATTCCCTGCTTTCCAGCCACCATCTTGGCTCCGCCCTCCGAGGTTGTTTCTTTTTAACTTCAATTTCTTCCTTCAGTTCCATGAATAATCCCTGGCAGGGGGAGGACCAGCATATCAAGTGTCTCTATGCTCAGCCTCTTTCTGAGAGGCCTTCTCTTGCCAGAAAAATGTCTCCCTCTCCTATCTTTCTCTTTTCCCCTCTCCCACTTAACTTCCCCCTCCCAGGCTGTAAATATAGATAATCATCAGCACAGAGGTGATAATTAAACCCATGTGAGTGAATGAGGTCATCAAGAGAAAGAAGAGAAGAGGGGCCAAGACAGAACACTGGGTGACTCTTACAGTTAGGGGGCTTGTTGTGGATGATGATCTAGCAAAAGAGACTGAGAAAGAACAGTTAAAACAGGTAGGAAGAAAATCAAGAGAGAGCAGTATCTCGAAAAGGAGAAACACTTACTACATGCTGGGCCCTCTGCTAAATACTGAGAATACAAAAAGAAACTAAAGAGGAAGATAGTACACAAAGGAGAGCTGGGTTAGAAAGGGGAAAGGGAGTTCCAGAGTATTCACACAGCTTCACGGTTTGCAAATGTCTAAGAACTGGGGTAACAGTATGGTTCTAGGCAAAATCAGACGAAAATTAACCTAGAGGAGCCCAGAGTCCTACAAGCAGCATCTACATTCCAGTGGTAGGAGGAGAAAACAGGGCCATGGTCTGGAGAAGGTTCTATTATCAGAGCCCAGTGTTCCAGAGGTTATAATCGTGTAGATCGTATGGCCCTTCCACCAACTCCTGGCAAATCCTGAGTCCAGAAGACAAGCAGAGAATTCACAAGGGGTCAAATGCCATACTGCTGTAGCTGTAGCTCCTTTCTAGCCAGGAAGGTTATTAGATAGAAGAAATTAGGGGGGAACAAAGTCTACTTACTACTCTATGGCCTTTACTTCTTGTGCTTTTTACTACAATAGGATAAGAACTACAGGTGAAGCCCTGGGCAGGGAAGAGCTTTTTGAAATAATGCAGGCCGTGACAAGCTACTTAATTCTCTGACGATTTGACAGGACGCACATGGGGGCTCAGATCTGTGAAAGTCCTCTGCATCTCTTCCAGTGATTAGGCCCAGTCAAAAACATCAACCTCAAGCCCCTTCTCTTTTTACCACCTGGGTCCTTCCTCCTACCTAACACTAAAAAATCCACCAAATAAAGATCCTCAATTTCCCCAAAGCTGTTTTGAATATTTGGTTTGACAGTGCGAGTGGGGAATCACATAGGTAAGACAGCAGCTACCGAGGACAGAAATATCTCTGCTGGTCTTTCCTGTTACTGCTTCGACTGACTCTCTACAGGTGTCCTGCCTGCTTCCCACCCTCTCTTGCCAAGAACTGTGGGCAGAGTTAGCCACCCAGACACATATGTAGTGTGGATAAATAAGAGGGTGGCTACCTGCCAACATCCAGCTCAGACAAGAGGCAAAAGGCATTGGACATCACTGGGCTTTGTTTTCTGCTCTCTCCATTGCCACTCACAGGAAGTCAGGGAATATAGAACTGGCAATAGTTCTACTTGAGTCTCCCCTTAGGCCCCAAGTGTGCCCCTTCTCCCCACATATTTGAAAAAAAGCCCAGAATGATCTGAGGCTTGTTATAAATGCTAAGGATAATAGAAATGATTTCTAGCTTTGTTGGAGGGCAAAGAAAATAAGCATTCAAAGAGAAAATGGATGGCTGTTCAGAGTAGATAGGATAATGTTTAAAACTGCCAAGCAGGAAAATGTCCAAAGGAGGTGACCAGGATGATGGAGGGTCTCATATGTGAGGATGTGGTGAAAGAACTTGGCATGATTAGTCTGGGGAAGATAATGTTTGGGGGATGTGGAACATTTTACCCATCTTTAGCATTTCAAGAGCTATCCTACAGAATAAGGATTAGACTTGTTCGACTTGTCCCCAGAGGGAAGAACTAGGAGCTGTAACAGGCAGAAGTTGCAGAGAGGCAAATTTCAGCTTGGTATAACAGAAAACTTCTTAAAAATTAAGAGTTATCCAAAAATGGAACTTTGGGAAACAGTGAGCTCCCCCCTTACTGAAGGTCTTCAAGCAGGAGGCCCAACAATCTCTTATCAAGGATGTTACAGAGGGATTCTACTCAGATCAATGGCCTCAGACCAAATGGCCTTTCTAGTCTACAGCTGTTACCTAAGTAAGGCTAAGAGTTTGCTCCCATTCTCCATTTTATCTTGTTATCTTTAGCTCTACCCCAGGGTTGACTGTTACACATCCTTCCCAGTCTAGCCTCTCATTAGGTCTGACTCAGTAAAGCTGTGCACTTTTCCATCTCACACTCACCTAAAACAATCATGCTGTGCATCCTCATTATTTCCAGGATCTCTTGCCTATTTCCCATGGGCCTGAAAAGCCCACACTTAACTCAGTGCCCATGTGCCATTTCAGCGAGTTAGCAGAACAGAGTCTGGAAGTCAGAACCTCTCCCCGCTCTGTATGAAGAGTCTTCCTGGGCCTGAAACATAACCTCTCTTTAGGAGGGTTAGCTCTGTCAAAAAGGGGATCTGCTTTCTCAGAATCCTCCTGGAGCACATGCAGCCAAGAGCCAGGCCATAGTTTCTAGCCCAATTGAAATGAACCTTCCCTGAGGCTTCTTTGGATTTCCCTTGACTGAAGCCTTGCCTCTATCCCACAGGAAAAACTTCAATCTCTATTGCTGGCGGAATATTTTAAACACAAAGCTACAGGATGAAGAGTCCAAGAAAGGCCTCAGCTTGTCAGTGTGATCTAGTCATCAGCTGGCAGAACTGATGGGGGAAAGAAGCCAGAAAATGAACAGCCTGTAACCATAAGGAGTCCAGAGCAAAAAGCCATGACAGGAATAGGTCCATTCCTCCGAGTAGAGGTTGGAGGAGAGCAAGGAGCCAGTTCATCCACCTGCAACAGCTAGCCCCACTTGCAGACACTAAGGACCAATCCAACTTACCCGATGTAATTAGTCCGAAGAGAGATCTCTAGCTCCCTCAGCACTTTGGTCGACTCTTGGACTCTCCTCCTGAACTTCTACAAACATCAAATTCTCAGTCATTCCCAGAGGACCTCACCCCAGTTTTGTAGAACAAAAGCAATGCAGGAAGCACAGCATTTCAGGCCCACAGCTTAAGGTGAGTCTTAAAGTATAACAGCATTTCAATTCCTCTTCCTTAGAGGCAGATCAATCCCCCCACCCCCAATACCACCCCCATTTCCAAAGGAAAATGTTCTTTTAACCGCACAAGATTACTAAGGGCACAAAAACTAAAACCCAAAATTCCGAGTAAAAGGTACGTCACCTTCCGAGTCACACTGGGGTCCAGGAAGCTCTGTAGTTTCTGGATATAAGTGTGGGGAGGATTCTTCACCTGAAATCGCTCCTGCAGGGGCAGCGCATGAAACAACAGTCATAGTGATCATTGCGGGAATCAGTCCTCCCTGCATCACTCATTTTCCCCATTCTCTAGTCTTCTTCCTCTCCCCTTCTCATACCATATTTACCCTAAAATGTTGTTTCCCCTTCCCCATCAATATGCCCCTTTATGCAAACTGTTCCAGCAGAAGACCCTTTTAAAGCCTTTTTCTTGCTTAATCTCTAAAATTGAGGTGCCAAACCAAAAACATTTGCGTCTAGTACAATTCTCTACACACGTTAGGAGCTCAATCAATACTGCTGACTGACAATAGAGTTTGTATGAATTCCCAACACTTTCAAGGCCAGCCTGTATCTGAAGGATAGAGAAAAATGGGGCTTAGTATACAAAGATCTCATCTCTTAAACAAGCCTTCCAAGCTCTGAAACCTGAGGGAGGATCCTGGTCTTCTTATTTTGAGGATCCAAAGAGGAAAATTCATATGATCAATCGATCTATCTCTCTTTATGTAGTACTTCAAGGCTTAGAAAGTGCTTTCCATACCACCTCCCTGTTCAGTAGGTTCTGGAGTATTCTTACCCCCTTTCTACAAGTCACTTATAAGTCATTTGTTCCAAGTCACCCACAGGTAGTAAATATCAGAGCCAGAATTTGTACCCAGGTCTCCTGATTCTTAGTGCTATGCTTAGAACACAGTGCTTCCTCATGCACATGTCAAAGTAATTCTAAATGATCATGGAGAAATAAAACCTCCTAGAAGGCAACTACAAAAATTATCTTAAACTATTCAGTGCTAGTCAAATCCTTAACAACCTTGGATAAATTTAGGTTCCCTCACTATGAAATGTGAAAAACTGGGAAAGAACAATAAAGATAGACAAATTAAACAAAAAGGACTTATAACTATGAGAAATATGTAAAAGAACCAAGCTTCTTTGGACTGGAGATAATAGTGTTGAGAAACAGCCATCTTCAGTAATGGAGGGAATCATGATCAAGTCTTCTCCATATTTTCTCAGAGCAGAAGAAATGGATTTTTTAACCAAAGCAGAGGGTTGGATGTCATAAAGAATTTCTGGACTTGGAAGGTGCTAAGATACTGGGTCAGGAAACTGACAGAACATAAAGATTATTCCCTATATCAGACAGGTTAACAATTAGACCTAGCACAGGTCAGAGATAATATTGCCTGGGGGCAGAGTAAGGGATAAAATATCATTTATAAGGTCCTGTCAATTTCAAGGAGTCAGTTAAGAGCCTAACCCCGCTATTCCCCTACCTTGGGAAAGACTCAGGAGTTGGTTCTGACCCAGGAATTCCCTGAGTGCTGAGTGCTGTTGTTATTTTAGCTGAAAAAGTCCAATCTGTCTAGAGGTGACTATACTCCCTGACTCCAATAAATTGCCTCCTAGGTCACTGCTTTTCTGCAGAAATCAAGAAAAAACAGAGGTCACTGTGGAAACTGAAAAGCACGTCTGCCACTTGGCTAGATCCCTATCGTAAGTGTCCTACCAGGACATGAATGATAAGTCCCAGAAGCTAGATGCCTCAGGAATGGATTCCTCAAGGTTCTGGAGCAGCAAACCCGCCTGGCTAGCTCACGTAACGCCCCTTTCCTCTCTCTACTGTTCTTGCTGACCCCCGTACCTGATCACAGATGAGGTCCCACTTCTTCTCACTGTCATACTGTCTCAAGAGACGGGCCTTGTCTGGAGGCAGGTTCATGGAGCTCTGAAAAAGAAAGAAACGAGTCGATGATTATTAGGGGATGGCGACTGGACGGAAAATAGATCATGCCACCTCTTTGCTGTTCCTGGGCCCCTTGACTTTGCCTCAAGGTACTTTGGGAGATGGGAGGGAGACAAGTGGAAGAAGAAGGTCTGTGAACCTGTCATTTTTCACTGGCACAGGGAACTAACGGCAAGGAAACACCCTCTATCAGTGTAGCCTAACAGCTCTTCTCCAAGTCTTGAGTCTTGGAAAGTTGCCTGAGGGGGTTAGAGACTTGTCCCAGGTCAGACAACCAGAATGTAGCAGATAAGAGATCTATGACTCTAAGGCAGCCTTCTCTATCACACCATGCTGTCCACAAAGATACTTCACTAACAAAAAAGAGGCCAAATCATCTAAACTTCAAAGGCTAGAAAGGTCTGATGCACTGCCATCTACCTTTCCCCCTTTCCTATGGGGTCTTCTTGGTAGGTTTTAGGGGAGAAAAGGGGAAAGAGGCATGTGGAGTAAAACAATCTGACTAGCCCTGGGCTTCCAGAAATCCTACCAGGCCTAAGGACTTCTGTAAACTAACCTCTATCCCAGAAGTTACTCCGGTCTCTGAGTACTTCACTTTTGCCTATATTCCCTTGCTGTAGCCCATTTTGGGCCATTTCTGTTCCACATCAGACCCCGTCTGGTTGGAAGTCTTGTATGGCATTAGACATGCCTCAGGCGCCCTAATAGTTCTATTCTCCTTCAGCCGACGAGAAACTCCTAACTGTTATTTTCCTCAACTAGGGGTTACCTGTATCAGTGAAATCATGGGTTCAGTCCCTACCCCATATTGATTGTTAACAGAATGCACATTTATTTTAATTTTATTAACTTGGCACCCACATTTTCCCCTGCATTTGACCCAAGTTTTGTTGTCTCTATGTTATGGTTGTCATTATTCTTTTAGTTCTCCTTTATTCATCCCCTTCGCTTCTTACAAGTCTTTCCATGTTTCTCTGAATTCTTTATATTCATTATTCCTTGCAGACTGGTACAATCACATAGTACAATTTGTTCAGCCTTTCCCTAATGGTTGGACATACATTGCTACCACAAATAATGCTATTAATATTCTTGTATGTTTTGGTGTTTATTACTGTCACTGATCTCCTTGAGACCCTATCTTTATTTTCCCTATATATTTATATTTAGGGAGTCTCCAATTTTACAATCATTCCCATTACTACCAACCCAGCCTCTAAATTAGTTCTTGCCTACCTTGTTGTTGGATTAAACTTTGTAAAGTAAAGCTCCAATTATGTCACACTCATACTCAAAAACTTTCAATAGCTCTCCATTGCCTATCTCAGCAAGCCTCAAAACCCTCTTAAAATATGCCTCCAACCTATTTTTACCACACTCCTCTCCCACTACATCCCTTCAAATATCTAATGTGACAGTCAAACAGAGCTATTTGCTATTCCCGAAAAAGCCTAACGCTTTCTCTCTAAAACTTTATCATGCTCTCCCTTCTAACCATCCTCCAAGGTTCATCTTAAATGATTTCTCCTTCATGAATGTGACCTGCCTCCGAACAAAATGTAACCTCTTCCTCTGAGCCCCCATAGCACTTCATCTGTACTTATGACACAACATTCTTGTCTTACACTGTATTTACTGTATCTACCTGACAATACCAAGACATTGTGACTTCCTCAAGGGCAAACCTACTTAACTTTGTATAACACATAGTACCTGGCTGAGGGCCTTGAACATAGCAGACGCTCCAATGCACACACACACACACACACATATACAGCATACTCATAATCACTGCACTGAAAAGTTGTATGTCAGCTGTTTGGGACTTAGAAAACACAGGGACAGTATTATATGTGATAATTAGGGTATCAGAACAACTCACAAAATTCTTTTATTATAACCCATGGTATACCTCTGTGGAAGCATATTTTTAGAGTCCTTTTAATTCAATGGATAATATTAAGAAAAAATTTTTTCTCCAGCTTAACCTTTCCCAGACTTTTCCTTTTTGGAAAAAGAATAGAAGGTCAGAACCAAAGGTCAAATCAAAACAAAACTAATGCCTCAGGAAAATGGATTAAAGGTGATAAAATGTAAAACAAAAAAGCACTTTTTGTCTAATTAAGGTCATTGCATTCTCCATCCCATGAAGTCACTGGAGACAGGGTATTGGTCATAGGGAGGAAGCCCTTTCAGTCCTTAAGAACAGTAGGCTGGCAAAGAATTGTGTAGTCTTAGGAGAAGAT
This sequence comes from Trichosurus vulpecula, assembly GCF_011100635.1. NCBI lineage: Eukaryota > Metazoa > Chordata > Mammalia > Diprotodontia > Phalangeridae > Trichosurus > Trichosurus vulpecula. Next base: position 276,072,718 of record NC_050577.1, on the reverse strand, counting down.
CAGGTGACGATCATTCTATTAGATGCAGTAGTATGTTACTTCCAAAGCTGTATTTTAATCTATCCATGCATGACCTTTTCTTTATTCAAAATTTCTATAAATGTTACTTCAAATTGTCTTGTTGTAGAAAGATTTCCAAAAGCATGGGGGACTATGTCAGTTTGGACCTTTCTCTCTCTAAGTTAGAGATGCTTCAATTTAGAATAATGTTAAATTAGTAAAAACTGTTTCTAGAAGACTGAACCTACAACACTGAATACAGTATTAATAATTTTTTTCTTCAACACCTGAAATACATGTTTTACTAACAGTTCTACATAGCACTTATAGTTTGGAAAAGGAAAAAAAATTTTATCTGGAAGATAGTATCTTTCCCCCTTACCATTCTGCCTCCCCCTCTTGGTAAGTGAGAGGGCTTAATAAGTTCTCTCCCTATCATATGACTTATGGAGCCTGAATAGTTTAATAAATTCTCCAACTGAGTAAAACTAGGGAGAGGCTGGAAAATGGAAATAGAATGGGCAACTACCTACAAACTAATAACTCTTCAGATTAAGGACCAATGATAGGATAAGGTTGGATAACAGAACAGATAGGATCAATATGGAAGCCTGAAGTCATATGGGACCTCATCATATGAAACCCAAAAACTGAAGCAGAATCCTTCAAGAATTAAGTTTCCATTCCAGTATAGGCAGCAACTGATTTGATGCCAATAGAACCAAACAAATCAACACTAAAAACAGGAAGTTCTGACCCAGGCTTCTGCATGATCCCAGAGAATTCTAGAACTGAAAAGATCTAAATGGAGAATGAGGTTTTTCCTCTTCCAAATACATTACCAAAACAATAGAAGGGAGCAGCTGATAGAGAGGCATAATACCATAATGGTATGGGGGTTAGATGGGCAGAATAAGTAAAAAATAAAAGCATTTTTATTGAATTTATTTTTATTGTATTTTATTTATTTTAGTGAAGTACTTTACAAAAGTAAAGATAGTCTCTGCCCTCAAGGAGCTTATATTCTTTTTCTTTTCCCCCTTTTTAAAAAATTTTTTTTGAGAGTTTTTATTTTTAGTTTACAACACTCGGTTCTACACAATTTTGAGTTCCAGGTTTTCTTCCCCCTCTCCACACCTCCCTCCCCAAGACAGCATGGAATCTGATATATCTTCTATTTATAACACCCTAGTCAAGTTGTGAAGAAAAATCATGACCAATGGAATGAATCATGAGAAAGAAGAAACAGAACCAAAAAAAAAAAACCCAAAAACAAAAAAAGAGAAAAAAGGAGGGGGGCGAAGGCAAGCATAAAGTGTGCCTCAATCTGCATTCAGACAACATAGTTCTTTCTCTGGATGTAGACAGCATTCTCCATCGTGAGTCCTTTGGAGTTCTCTTTGCACCTTGTGTTGCTGAAAAGAGCAATGTCTATCAGGGTTAGTCGTCACAGAATCCATATATCTGTGGTTGTGCATAATGTTCTCCCAGCTCTGAAGGAGCTTATATTCAATTAGGCGACACAACCCATAGGGAAATTCTAATCAGGGAGGGGCATTTTGATCAGGAAAGTTAGAGATGATGACTGGGGCCACAGATAGGGAACAGAATGACACACCTCATCCAGGAAAAATGGCAGAGTTGATTTGATAATAATTCATTACTCTAGACCTAGAGCAACTTGGGAAGGGAAGAGTAAGAGCTGGAGAAGAGAGAGTGAAACACAATCAGTCAATAGAGTATTTATTAAGTGCTTAATATGTGGAAGGCATTGTACTAAGAGCTCAGCGATGTAAAGGAAAGAAAAACTTGGTCTCTGCCCTCAAGAACCTCACATTCTAACGGGGAGACAACATGTAAGCAACTAGGTCCACATAAGAGACAGCAGATAGGAGGTAATCTCAGGGGTAATGCACTAGCAGTAGGGAAGAGTGGGAAAGCTTCCGTAGAAGGTAGAACAGGAACTGAATTGTGAAGGAAGTAAGAGAAACCAGGAGGCAGAGATAAAAAGGGAGAACATTCCAGGCATAAAGAATAACCAGTGAAAAGACACTGGCTGTGTCATGCGTGTGTGTGTGCCTACATACTTGTGTGTGTGTAAGGAATAAAGTATAAGAAGGCTGGAAAGACAGGAAGGGAACAGGTTATGAAAGGTTTTAAATGCTAAAGAGAAGCATTTTCTATTATATCCTGAAGGGAAAAAAGGTGCTGCTGGAGTTTACTGAATCAGGGCAGCAGAGAGAGGTGAGTTGTGGAGTGACATGGTCAGACCTGAGCTTCACTTTGGCAACTGAGTGGAAAATGGACAGGAGTGGGGAGATTTGAGGTGGAGGGGGGACCAGCCAGAAGGCTATTACAATAGTGCAAAGAGGAGGTGATAAGGAAATGAATGAGAGTGGTGGCTGCTATGAGCGAGAAAAGGAAATATGTGAGAGATGCTTTGAAACTGGGGATGATAAGACTTAGCCACAGACTAAGACTGTGGGATGAGTCAGAGTGAAGAGTCAAGGATGGCAGGGAGGCTGCAAGGATGGACAACTGGCCAGGAAAATGGTGGCTCCCTTGCAGCAGTAGGGAAATTCTGGAGAGGGATATGTTTGGGTGAAAGGTAACGAATTCTGATTTTGGATGTGTTCAGTCTCAGATGTTGACGCCCCTGGTTTGGGAAATTATATTGCCCACATCGTAGTGGTGAGGTGGGGTGTGTCATTCTGGAAGAATATCCTTAAGCCAAAGGGAGGGAATGTCAGCACTATAATTAGAGAAGTTCCATGGAAACATAGGGACCAAGTACAATGTATTATGAACAACTACGCCTGGCCTGGCAGCTCTATTAGCTAGGACACTTGAGAAGGATGGGCAGAGGGGTGAGCCGCTACTGCTGTCACTAAATAATAAGCCTGGCTTAGAATTTTTAAGATGGATTTGACAGAGAACTGTGGCATTATTTCTTAGTTTCCTTTTGCCCTGGTTCAAATTTGTTTGCATGCTAACCCAGAGAATATCTTAAGAATATCTAACCCTGATAAAGAGAAAGGGTAAAAAAGAAAAGGCAACCTTAGCTGAAGGGCATTCTGCTTAGGTTTTGTTAGATGGGTGTAATGGCTATGACTAAACAGCTTTCAGCCCACCCTTATCAGAGAGAAGCTATCCACTATACCCTAGAAGACTAGTAAGTGGTCCTGAAGCTGGTAGAAGGAATAACCCCCATAAGAGATGATGCAGCCACCAGTCATTTACACGTAGATACTTAATGTACGCATGCAACTAATACTGATAAATAGATGACTACACACACACACACACACACACACAGAGCATATATTTTATATATTTATATCATATATATGAACGATATGGTACCTATAACATGACATTAAACTAGGGATACAAATCTCAACACAGTACAAAATATTATAGAAAAGTTACATTTGTGACCAAGTATATGTGTGTAGAATACATACACGCATACATACATATGCATATTGTCGTTCAGTCGTTTTCCATCGTGTCTGACTCATGACCCCATCTGGGGTTTTCCTGGCAAATATACTGGCGTGGTTTGCCATTTCCCTTTCCAGCTCATTTTACAGATGAGGAAACTGAGGCAAACAGGGTTAAGTGACATGCCCAGAGTCACACAGCTAGTAAGTATCTGAGCCCAGATGTGAACTCAGGAAGATGAGTCTTCCTGACTCTATTGACTGCCATGTATGTATAATATGCCCACATATATGTAGAATATATCTTACGTATAGAAACATGCAACATGCACGAGAGCAGTAATACATATACAATATCATATATTAGCATAAGAATCAATCAGTGTAACAGAGCAATAAAAGTATACTGCATAACAAACATAATCTGCATACAGCTAATTAGTAGCAAAGCTGAGACTAGGCCCCATGTCTCCTGATTCTCCATCTAGTGCTCTTTCAAACCAACCCATGAACTTCAGCATATCTTGAGCATATCATAGCTGTCTGGCTATTACCCTTAAGGATAAGTTATGAAAATAGGTTTTGATTGACTTCACCAAGGAGGAAGAGGTTGGTGAGAGGGGGAGGAGTGCATCTGCACCTTCATGCTGGTCATCACTTCCTGGCTATACCAGGAAGACATCTTCCTTCTGGCCACCATAACACTAGCTGAGTCACTCTATAGCCTCTTGAGCATCAGGCCACTTTACAACTCAGGTGAGAACATGTATTCTGTCCCAACTGTGTTATTCATGTAGCAAAGCCATTCACTATGGAAGCCCTGGGTCTAAGCCTATGGAAGAAGTGAAGCATGGGATCCCTTCAAGCTTTGGTTCCTCAGGAATTAAGGGAACACAGAATTGGGGAAATGTGTGACGAGTGCCAGGAATGCAAGTCAGCCTGGGCCGCAAGTTGTCCTGTTCGCAGTCTCTCCTCTGGGTTCTTGCCGAACTAAGATTTTCTTTTAGAAAGGTCTGGAAACAGATACTTGCCCTATATGCTGTTTCTTCAAGCAGTTAGAAACACCATGCCCCCACTCCCACCCCACATGGGGAAGCAAAAAGGACACCGCATTTGGGGTCACAAGACTTGAGTAGAAATTGTAACTCTTTGTGATTTCGTGGAAGTTACAAACTTTGAGCCTCGATTTCCTCATCTGTTAAATGGAGATAATACACCACACCAATCTCACAGGATTGTTGTGCAGTAAACCATTTCATAAACCATAAAGCACTGAATAAATGTGAGGTAGTGCTCTTAATCTTGCAAGAACTGAGTCACTGACTGGAGCATCTACCTAAGGAAATCAGCAGTACTAAGCCTCTAAATCAGTCAGGTCTCAACCTCTGGTCCGGAATTTGTCCGCCTGATGTTCTGCTAGTCACCTGTGGGAGGTCATGTGTGTTGCGTGTGACCCTGGACAAGTCACTTAACTTCTGTCTGTCTCAGTTTCATCGCCTGTAAAATGGGGCTAGTAGTAGCACCTTTCTCCCAGGGTTGTTGTGAAGATCAAATGAGACAACATCTACAAAACAGTCTGCCAACTTTACAGCACTATATTAATGCTGGTTATTATTAATATTAAGCCCTGCAGAGCTACCCACACCAATTGTTTGCTCACTGTCTCCCTGGGCTTTGATCAAACATTTAGTTAAACTGAGTGCTGTGATCTTAAAGAAGATGGAAACCCTAGTGAGGAAGTGTGGGAGAAAGGCAATAGCCAAATGGTCAGAACAGAAAAATGGGTAGGAAGGGAAATAAAATCAAATTGGAAATAGAATGGATAGGAAAATTGGGGTGGGGGGAGAATCTCTAATGCTACTTACACAATCTATATAATAAGAAAGAAGCAGAAATGGCACTGATGCTTCTGGATTAAGTTCTAAAACTGCTATTCTACCTCAATCACAGATCAGCCCAGAACAGATAACTAAGCTAATTTAAGGAAAACCTCTTAAGAACCCTGGTTTAGAATCAAAGATTCTGGGTTTGAAACCCTAGCTTTGCACCATATGCAATCAGAGGTCCCCACTTCAGGTGCCAACTCTGCTTCTTTTCTATCTGTGTGACTTTGGACAAGACACTTCACCTCTCATCTGTAAAATGGGGAGTTTAGCTTAAAAACCTCTAAAGTTCCCCCAAACTCTAAAACTGTGATCTTATGATTTGTGGTCAGATCCTAGCCTTATGTTCCTCACTGCCCTCCATCACAAATAAAGAAGGGCTTGAGATTTCTCCAAGGATTTAGTCTCTGCTTTTGACTTTATCTACTCCCCTGAGTTAGGACGAGAAAAATCCAAACAGAAAATAGAAATGAGAATTTGTTTTTTTAAAGGGCTACTGGTTTAGGTTTATACCAATCATAGTAATGCCAGGAATGGAGGCAAAAATGGCAAAGCTTAAAAGGAAAGGAGGAAAATGTTCAAAACTTTCTCAGTCAGATGGTTTGGGAGGCTTTGAGAAAGGCCCAGGAAATGGGCTTATTTTGAGCAGATTATAAGATCATACATTTAGCAGAAGTCATCTAACGGGGGTGGGGGGGGGAGGGGTAAGCACAGGTAGGTGGCGCAGTGAGTGGAGCACTGGCCCTGGAGTCAAGAGGACCTGAGTTCAAATCCAGCCTCAGACACTCGACACACTTACTAGCTGTGTGACCTTGGGCAAGTCACTTAACCCCAATTGTCCTGTCTTCCTCTCTCCAAAAAAATAAAAATAAAAAAAAAGAATAGATCAGAAGTCATCTAATGCAACCCCTTTATTTTAGAGATGAAAGAACTAAGTCCCAGAGAAGGGAACTGATTTACCAAAGTTACCTAGGTAGTAAGTGGCAGAGCCAGGATTCAAATCCAGGTATTTTGACTCAAAATACAGCACTTTGAGGCCAATCTTAAGATAGAGGCCTGAGTATAAAATACTATTTTGCTGTAAGAAACCACTTCTTTAGCTCCTTCCCCACTCCTCCAAATATTCCTGTCTCTGAAATTTCCCACCAGTATTGCTGTAGTCCCCCTAAAGGAAAGTTCTCCTGCAGCCTAGTCCAGCCTTCCATCCAAGGGAACTAAGCCTAGAATTCCCCAGAAGATGAAACAGGACATTGTTCTGAGCACCATATGCTTTTATTAATGCTATTGAGCCATTGGCAAAATGCCATTACAATATAAATGAACCATATTTTCTGTGACCATACAGAACTGGCCATGTCTTTGGCAGAACCAGGCAAACCCTATACTCCAGGCCAGTGGCTGGCTGGTGCCACCAAATGGGTAATCCCAGACACCAGGTCCCATTCCCAAATTCCAATGGAAGAGGCGGAAGAGTCTCAATTACCCTTAATATGTCTTACTTATAGTAAGAGGCTGGGTCCCTCTGGCCATTGTTCTCAATGAGTTAAGTCCCTCCCTGAACCAACCTAGAGATGGCAGGATGCTCAATTCATGTTGCCCTGCTTCCCCTCTGAGGCCACAGCCAGTCCCGAAGCAGTAGCAGCTCCCAGACAATGAGGGTTATTTTCAGCCAGTGACTTTAACACAAGCCAGCTGGCTTGTATGCTGGGCGGGAGTCCTCCTCCACCCAGCCCTCCCAGAGGGCTCATAGCCCACACTACTGCCTTCACTGTTTATTTATCTTGTTGTTTCTGCTTAGCTCCTCCTAACTCCTAAATAGAATGCAATTCTGTGTGATAAAGAAATTTGATCAAAGGTAAAGAGCCAAAATTTTACGTCCAAACAAAAATCATATTTCCCCCCAAAACACCCACATTTTTCTCCAGCCTACGGGCAGTAACTGCCAGGAGTGGGAGTGTGGGGAGGACTAAGCTTATTGACTGGGTGATCTCCGGGCAGTCTGACTCTGTGGTCAACGATGACGACAAAGCACACCAAAGCTGCTTTTTCTGCCTTTCTCCCTACTACCCAACCCCCACCTCTGGAGTTTGAGTTTAGAGAAGAGAATCTGAGACAGACAGTCCCGGAATGAGACTGAGTCAATTACTAAAAGCCTTTGGGAGAACTATATCCTGTGGCAGAAAGGAAATAGCAGGAACAGCTAATGACACTTGGCCAGAGGTAGATCCAGCCCCTGGCTTACTGCAGAGAGGATGGAAGCAGGGCACTGTGACTCTCATCAACCAGCTTTCCCCAGACCAAAAGGCTTTAAAAAGTGAAGGCAACAACTTCTAAAAGGGTTTGACACTCAGGACGCTCCTTGTGGCTGTCTGGAGCTGCCAGTAACTCCATGGGTACACAAAACTTTTCCATATGCCCAATACATCACAAGACCTAAGGAAGTAGCCACCCTGGGGCCCCTTTGTGGAACGGAGAGGACACAGCTTCTCTGTCAGCAAGACTTCCAAATTTATAGGAAAATACCTAAGGCATCCTCTGATCAAAGTTATTTTAAAAATAGGTGACTCCTTGCCTTGAACACTGATAGTTAATCAACACAACCCTGGATCATGGCTTTCTAGAGTGAGACCTCAGGATTTGGGTGCTAAATGTTAACTCAACAGCCGCCTCCAGTAGGATCAAAGCCCCTATCAATGTGGTCACTGTTGGATTTGTGACCTAAATATTTCCCTTGTTGAGCAGTTATTGCACAAGTCACCAAGAGATCTGGGAGAGGAAACAATGGATCCATTTGGGTGACTGCGCCATTATCAGGATCTTCCATTAGAATCTAAAAAGACAAGGGAAACCAAGATGCAGGAAAAAACTAGGTTTTTGTTAGGACCATAGGCAAAGGAAAACCACTTTAAACCTCGGACTCTGTATTCTTGCCTCCTTGTTTTACCAGCGCTCTCTCTCAGCCCTAACATTCAATGGGTCTGTGAGTTCTCTATGGCAAGCTAGGAGCAAAGCAATATGGTTCTGCTCATCATTCTGTTCTTCAGATAGGGCTGAGCTTCCTCTGTCCCTCTCAGGAGTCCTAAGCAGGAAGAGAAAAGGGGACAAGAACAAACCAATTGCCACTTCTGGACAATGCAAAGGAACACAGCATGGGGAAATGGCATTGGCCAGTACTACAAAATAAATATAATATCCAAGCAAAAACAAGACAGAATACTTTAAATTCTTGTAGCACTTGATGTTCACAAAGTGCTTTCGGCTACTTTTTCATTAAGTCCAACCTCAGATGAGTGACTCCTGAACCCTGACTTATCATCTGCACGGGATCCTGATTTTCCCCCAACAATTCACTATCAGAACAGCCAGCAGTATCAGCCCTGCTTGCGCTCATCAACAACCAACAACCTCAGTTATGGAAAAAGCTTGTTAATTCTTCCAAACTCACAGGGCTCAGCAGATCAGCCACTGCAGGAACGTGGTCTGCTTGCTGGTTTCTCAACACGGCGATGCCTCAGACTGGTGGTTAACCAGACCAAGGCACACTCCTAGTTACTCACAATGGAAACAAATCATCTAAGGAGAACTAAACTCTCAAAGTCTTTGTGGCAAGAACCTTAGATTTTCTCTTTCTAAAACGTATTGATTCATGGAAATATGTTTAACATGATCGCATATGTATAACCTGTATCAGATTGCTTACTGTCTTGTGAAACAAGAAGGGGAGAGAGAGAACAACTCAAAATCTTATAAAAAACAAATGCTGAAAACTATCTTTACATGTAATTGGAAAAAAATAAAATACTATTTACCAAAAAAAGTATTGATCCATTCTGTTTTAATAGATACTGCCCAATGAACAAACAAAACCCTTATAGTTATCCAAGAACAATTAAGTAAAATTGCCTAATGTGATTGTGTTGATAGTAAAAATTATATCATTTTCCAATTTTGTAGTTTACTAATTGTTAAGAAAAAGGAAGGTCATGTGCTTTAAATCTGAAAGAATGACACTGCCATTACCTGCTGTTGCCTCTTAGTGTTGACTTCATTTACATTGTTTTTGTAACAGAGTATATTGTTCTTTAGGCTCTAGGCTCGAGATTCCATGTCATCTCATCAAAGTTCTCCCATGTATCTCAGAATATCTTCATATTTGTCATTCCCCAGTGCAGTAATTTTCCATCACATTTATGTACCAGTTTATTTGGCCATTCCCCCACTGGCGAGCCAGTGTCATCATCTTTCCCAAGGGGTTGCAGTGGTCCTATGCAAAGGACCCCAACAAGGAGAAAGACCACTTAGAGTATGCACTGGCTCTGGTATTGCATTATTAAAGTGTCTGGTCATTGGCAAGAGGCGATTGAACATTTAGTCACCTTTGATTTCTTCCTTTCATTCATTCATTTGTTACATTTTTCATTCATTTAATATATTAATCATCTGTGATTTTATCCACATAAGGTGTTTCTCCAAAAACACAAAGAGTAACTTTTCTATGCCTTATTAGATCATCTTTGAGAGACGCTATGGCTGAAAAAATTTATCATCCCACTGCCAACCTAGTGACAAGGCCTAGTTATTCTAAAATGCTACTACTGCCAGGGTCAATTCCTTTTCTTAAAACCTTCCCAGTAAATGCATACTCCTCTTTCTGGACTTCAAACGTAATCTTTGATTCATTCCATAAATTCTAGTCTTTTTTTAAGTCTCTTGCCTACTGCCTTCACTTTTTAAGAAAAATAAGTTGCATTTATGCCTTGATTTTACACCTGTCACTTCTAGATACAGACCCCATTCACCCCAGCATAGCAGAACTGAACCCTCCCTAGTAATGACATTTAAAAAAACCAGTGACCACAGTTCATTCTGCCCACCATAGTCCCCCACTTCTCTATCAAGAAGACATAACCATGTTCCTTCGTCATTTCTCTGGGGTGGTTACTGGTTTTTCAATTTAAGAGTTTGGCTTCCTTTTAGCAAGTTCTTTATCTGCACTGTTGTCATCATATATATCATTCTTATGGTTTTGCTTATTACACTCTGTTATCAGGTCATACAAATTTGCCCATGTTTCTCTGAATTCCTCAAATTTCTCATTTCTTACTGTGCAAACAGCATTCTATTACATGGATATAGCATGATTTGTTCATTTGTCCAGGGCTTCTTAAACTTTTTCCACTCATGCCCCTTTTCACATTTTGGCAGCATTCGTTGGAGCTGCATGGGCATGACAGCATGCACAGTGCAAAGTGCGCATGTCGTGTATTCAGAACCAAGGCTGCAGTGAAGTTGTGCGATGCAACACGGGCAAGCACTGCCAGAAACACATTGGATTCATTACACATTTGTAATGGGGGTCTGCAGTCTAATCCATGGGTACTCACTTTGCTTCCAGTTCTTCGCTGCCACAAAACTGGTGTTGTGGAGGTTCTGGTAGATTGGAAATTTGTTTCAGTCTTTAATCTCCTTGGAGTCTATGCCCAGTAGTGGGATCCTGGGTCATGTCTTCATTGGAAACATGCTGCAGTTTACTTGCACCCACCATAATTCGGTTACCTACAACTTTGATTCTTTAGAAACTAGCACTCTGAGATTTGCAACTGTACAGCATTCCCAGGGTCACCATGCCAGGAAGAAAACTGGAATTTTGCACAATTTTCCAAGAACAATTTATACTGTTCTGTTTCTTCTCCATTCTTCTCCATGGGCTCACATGATCATTCATCCACACTACCTATTTCAGATACATACAAAACAGTAGACTGTCCACCCCAGTGCATTCCACAGTTGAATACGATATTAACAAGAAAGAAAACTGAATTATGAAAGTGTGGGTTGTTAGGCTTCTCTCTTTTGATTAATCAAAATTTTCACTGGAGGCCCTGTAATGGGCTCAATGCAATCAGTGCAATATCACCCCAAAATAGGAACATCTAAAAGACTTCACTATCTATGGGGAATCCATCTTCCATTTGGACCCTACATAGGACATCTTCCACAACAGAGGTGAATACGTTTTGCAAGTATGTTATCTCCTCAGTTTATGCCTCACTTGACATTAATAATCAAACGGTGACTGAAGATCAGAATTATTTCTGTGATTTCATTTATCATGGAATCTTGTACTACATCAGTACCTACTATTTTTTTATTTTATACCATATTTTATACCATATACCATAATAAATTCAAGGTGGCTATATGTCCTGAATATAAAAAGTTGTAAGAAAAATTAGAAGAGAATTGAATCAGGTATTTTCAAAACTATGACTCAAAGGAAATTTTTTTTAAACCAAGCTAGCAATCAGAAATGACAAAAGATAAAGTAGATAATTTTAATTCAATGAATCTGAAAAGCTTCTGTATGAACAAATTCATGGAAGCAAAGATAAGAAGAAAAATCCTTAACTGGGTAAAAAAATCTTTGCATCAAATATCTCCAATATGGATCTTATCCAAGATATACAGGGAATTAATGCAAATATGAGACTAAAAGACATTCCCCAATGTAAAAGTAGCCAAAAGATAAGAACAAACAATTCTCAAAAGAATGACAAACTATTAACAAACATACGAATCACTAAAAATTGCTCCAAATCACAAGTCAAAGTAGCTCTGAGGTTTTACCTCATATCCAGCAAACTGGGGAAAATGACCAAAGAAAGAAAAGTCAATGTTGTACCATTTGAACCAGAGGTTCCAATATTGAGCCCCAAGAAAGTCACTGATAAAAAGAAAGTCCCCATATACTCTAAAATATTTAAAGCAAAACTTTTTGTGATAGTTAAGAAAGAAAATAGGCGCCCATCAACTGGGGAACAGCTAACAAATTGTGGTACATGAATGTAATGGAATATTCTGCTACTATAAGAAATGATGAATACAGAGAAGCATGGGAAGATCTACATGAACTGATACAGAGTGAAGTAAGCAGAGTCAAACAATATATAGAGTAGGACAACAATGTTAAAGGAAAGAACTGTACACCAAAAAAAAATCAAAAGTAAATGTAATAAAATTATAAAGATCAAGCAGGACTCAAATAAAGAAACATGACAGGAACCCCTCAACCTATCCCTTTGTGAATGTGGCAAATTTACAGGTATTAAACGCTGCATATGTTTTTGGACTTTTGCAACATATCAATCAATGTACTGATATATTTTCCTTTCTAAAATATACTCTTTGTCATATGGGATGGCCCTCTGGGAGCAGAAGGGATACTTGGGATAACTATGGTGATATAGCAAACAGAAAATATCAATAAAAACTTTTTTTGAAAAAAAAGTCATAGCAGAAACAGCTGCAAAAAGACAGGTAGGTGTACATTGATATGCTGTTGGTAGAGTTGTGAAATAGTCCATCTGCTATGTGAAGCAATTGGTAAGATGCTAAGAAAGTGACTAAAATGTCTATAGATTCAGAGAGCCCACTGTAAGGCATTTAACTCAAAGACCAAATACAGAAACAAAAAACTGTCCTAAGAACACCAAATTATTCACAGCAATATTTGTTAAAGAAGCAAAAAACTAGAAACAAAGAGAATGGCTAAATGAATCAGGGCATATGAATGCAACAGAATGTTACTACACTATAAGAAATAATACAAAGAACTTGGAGAAACATTGAAAGATTTGTATGAACTGCTTGCTATGGAATGTGAAACAAGCAGATGGAAACAACACACACTCAGACATGTTCAACTCTTTGTGATCCCATTTGGGGTTTTCTTGGGAAGGATACTGGAGTGGTTTGCCATCTCCTCGAGCTCAACTTACAGATGAGGAAACTGAGGCGTCTGAGGTCACATTTGAACTCAGGAAGAAGAATTTTCCTGACTCCAGGCCTGGTGCTCTATCCCACTACACCAACTAGTTGCCCAAGATCTGTGACTGCAACAATGTAACCCTATGACAAACAATACTGAAAGCTACATAATTATAATGAACAAGAAAGACCCTGGACCTAAAACAACTCCAAAAGACTCATGATGAAAAATGCCATCCAACCCGAGGAAGAAAGTCTGAATGCAGATCAAAGTATACCATTTACTCTCTCTTTTTGTTTTGCTTTGTTTTTTTCCTTCTCAAGGCTCCTCCCATTTGTTCTAATTCTTTTATACAACAGGACTAATGTGCAATTATGCTTAATAAGGATGTATATGTAGAGCCTATATCGCATTGCACACCATCTTGGGGAGGAGGGAGAGAAGGGAAGTGGAGAAAATCTAAAACTTAGGGCAGTGAATGCTGAAAACTAAAAATAAATAAATTATTAAAAAAAAAAAGAATGACCCTGGAAAGGAACTGGGAAACTGAAACTCCCTTTATTGCAAGGTGCAAGACTATGGATATACAATAGTGTATATACTGTCAGAGACATAGTTAATGTGTTGGTTAGTTTTACTGAAATGCTTTTTCTCTTTTTGGATTTTTGTTAAGAGGAGGGGAGAAATCAGGGATATATTCATATATTAATATCATGTAAAAATATGTATATCAATAAAATAAGATATTTTTATTTAAAAACTTGCCGGTTCCATTTTTGCTGCTTTGTTGAAGCATATTAAAAACCACAGTTGAAAATATTAAGAAGCAATTATTTCTCTACTCTAGTGTCTTTTCCAGGCCTTTTCCTCTTCTTTTAAACTCAAACCAATTCTCTTAGGAAAGTATAAAAGGTCAAGAACAAAAGAGCTAAAGCCAGGAAAAATGGATTAAAATGTGGTAGCCAACTCAGGACAAGAAATACCCCCAAATCACAGCCTTTCTCATCCCCTAAAACAATGATGCCATACTCAAATAGAAACAAGCCGTACATTAAGCAACAAACCACACTTTAAGGATCCCTGGTGAGCCATATATTGACTTAGAAAATTACATACTAATATTATGTTCTATTATATATTTATTTTGTTAAATATTTCCCAATTACATTTTAATTGGGTTCAGGCCATAGTGCATAGCGTGTTATGACACCTCTACACTAAAGGAATCAGTTATGACCCAAGTAAGGACAATACCATTTTTCCCCCATTCTGAAGAGATTAGGATAATGATTATGGGGAGGAAGTCCCTTAGAACCCTTGAGATGAAAGGTCAAAGAAAGAAATGAGTGGTTTTGATGAGATTAAATATCTAACATTCTGGTCCATTAGATAGAGGAGAATGTTAACACAAAACTGCATTTTAACATACTGTTCAAGATTTCTGTTTCCTCAAATTGTCTTGTGGTACAGAGATGTCAGAGGGCCTGAGGGGGCTACGTTAGTCTCCACATTTCTCTCTTTTTGCTAGAAATGCTCAGATTTAGGATATTAAATTTAAAAAATGCTTCTGACAGACTTGTGTCTAAATAGCAAAGTACAGCATCAATATTTTTCAACATTTTCATGAAGAATACCTCTGAGATCTATGTAGATTATTCTCATAAAGATTAAGTAAATATGAGAAATTAGGCAGATTGGCCAATAGTTATTGATGTGCTCTAGATTGGCTTTTTTAGGTTCTGCTATCATCTGCAATTTTCCCATTTTTTTTTAGCATCTTCCCCTCCCTGAGGGAATACCAAGATTTCTTTTAAAAGAAGCCATAGCTCCCAATCACAGTTCCAGAGGAACTTCAGGTGAAAAATTCAATCTGCAAAATGAGATATAATATTTTCAGATATTCCCAATATGAGAATGTTTTGCTCAATTGTTACTATTGTTACAAAGATTTTGTTTTTCTTTTTTCTCAAAGGCAGGGAAGAGGAGAGGAAAAAATAGGGCTGTCCAAGAAATGGGGGGGTGGGGAGACCATTAAAACGTTTTTGAAACGCACAGAAGAAAGTAGGTTGGCTTGAAAAGAAGCATGCTGAATTTATTATATACTTTAAAAGAAAAGCAATTTCATGTACAACCCTGTCTTTGTTCTATTGTTTATATGGAAGTGCTTATTTTAATTGATGTTTTTTTTAAATTCAGAAATTTTAAATGGGAAAAAATTTGTTACAGATCCATCTCTCAATGCTTTCAAGATATAGCCAGCTCCAGCCTGGGTTTCTTTAGTATATTCTTGGTCTGGTCTGGCTACTCTTCTCACCTGAACTTAGGTGTCCTTTCAACTTCCTTGTCAGGGGTTGATATTTTAGGATCAAATTAAGTCTATCAACAAGCATTTATTAAGCATCCTACTATGTTCCAGGCACTGTGCTAAGCCCTGGGAATACTAATACAAGCAGAAAGAAAAGCAATCCCTACACTTAAGGGGCTTAGTTCTGATAGGAGAAGACAAAACACAAAAGCTGCTGAAAAATTGGGGCGGGGGGAGGGAAGGAGAAGGGTAAAGAGAGGGAGAAAGTCCTAACATAAAATGGAAAGTCAGTCAACAAGCATTTATTAAGCCCCTATTATTTGCTAAGCACTCAGGATACAAAGGCAAAAAATAGTCCCTGCTCTCAAGGAGCTCTGTCTAATGGGGGAGAAAACATGCAAACATCTATATACAAACAGCATATATACAGGGTAAATCAGAGATAACCTCAAAGGAAAGGTACTAGAAGATTAAGGAGGGCTTTAGAAAGAAGCCATTAGCTAAGACTTGAAGGAAGCCAGGGTGCTAAGGGATGAGGACAGGTGGCAATGAAAATGCTGAGTCAAAAGAGGGAGTGCCTTGTACCAGGAGCAGCAAGGAGGCCAGTGTCATCTAATCCAGATTACATGGAGGAGTGTAAAAAGACTAAAAAGTTTAGAAAGAGCCGGGTAATGGAAGGTGTTAAAAGCCAGCCAAAAGAGGATTTAATGTTTGATCCAGGAGGCAATAAGGAGGCATGGTCAAACCTGTGCTTTAAGAAGATCAGTTTACAGACCACATCACCCAGTTTCTGTTTCTTGCTTTAACAGTGTTTGGACAGGGCCCCCCAGGGCTCCTCGCTCTTGACCTTCGCTTTTCTGCAGCCTGCCAACTCCTTGGACCAGGTGCTTCCTTCCTTTGTCACAGGCCTCCTGCTTCTGAGACCAGCCACCTTCTTTGCTGCCAGCCTCCTGCCTCCTGTGTCACAAGCTCCACCTCCCAAATCAATAAAGCCTCTCCTGGCAGAGCCAAGTCACTTGTTAACCACCTAGTCAATCTCTACCTACCCTACCGGTCCCTCAGTTTTTATTTCAACCTGGATGATGATGCTTTGCCCAGAGTCTCAGACTTTTTCTGTGAGCTTGGCAAAGGAAAAACATGAAGGTTGCCAAGAGCCTTCCATGGTTCCAGAAACAGCATGGAGGCCATGTCCTTCTCCAAAGTATGCAGAAACCTGCCCAGGATGAGGACTGCTACAACTTGGAGGCTTCCCTGAGACTGGAAAAGGACATAGCCTCTAAGCTGGTTTAGGCCCTACTGAAGCTGCACGCCCTGTGCTCTATCTCCTACGACATTCCTGGAAAGCTACTACCTGGGAGAGGAGATGCTGCTGCTGAAGCATCTGGGCGACCACTTGACCAGCTTGTGCCACATGCAAGTTGGCCCCTAAGCTGACCTGGGTGAGTACCTGTCTGAGAGGCTGAGCCTGAAACATGACTAGAAGAAGCTGGGCCTTCCTGCCTGTCTGACCTGTGTTCATCCCAACCCCGACACTAAGTGCCAACAATAAAACTTTCTTGCAACACAACTCAAAAAAAAAAACAGTTTGACAGCTAAGTGGAGGATGAATGGAGATGTTACCAAGGTGAAATAATGGGGCTTAGCAAGTGATTGGATATGAGACAGGGTGAGAGAGTGAGGAGTTGAGGATAATGAGGTTGCAAGCCTGGGTGACTGGGAGGATGGTGACAGTAATATGGAACATAGGAAGAGAAAGGATTTGTTGTGGTGGTGATTGTTCAGTAGTTTCAGTCGTGTCTGACTCTCTGTGGCTCCATATGGGGTTTTCCTGGCATTCCTTTGCCATTTCCTTCTCCAGCTCATTTTACAGATGAGTAAACTGAGGTAAATGGAGTTACATGACTTGCCCAGAGTCATACAGCTAGGAAATATGTGAGGCCAGACTGGAACTCAGGAAGATGAGTCTTCCTGATTCAAGGTCCAACATTCTATCTACTGTGCCACTTAGATACCCCAAAGGGTTTGTGGAGATGAACTTAAGATGTCTATAAGACATGTAGTTTGATATATCCAATAACATGGAGATGCAAGTCTGGAAGTTTACTGGAGAGGTTACAGGTAGACAAATAGATCTGAATCTTTTGCATGAAGATCACAAAAAAAAAACCAGTATAAAGGGAGAAGAAAAGAGGCCTGTTCCAGATCAGGTACCATTTTCCTTTGGAAAGGGTCTCTACTGCCTCCAAGCAAGGGACCAAAAAAGCAATGGTCTCTTCCAGAGAGACCTGTCACAACTGCAGAGAGATGCTAATGGTCTGGCCTCAAACCTCACTACTTATCCTGCCACAGAGAGCAGGTACTGGTTTTGCATTTCCAGTGAACTTCTTCAAAGATCACGTTTCTTTCCTTGCCCAAACAAGACCACACTTCCCAAAAATGAGACCTTAAAAGTTCAGGGGAGGGGCAGGAGGGGAGGAGAAGAACCTTCTGTGATTCCAGAATCCCAGAACCTTACCAAAGTACTGAGATGAATTTGCACTCCTTTTTCCCTGGAAATAAGTATCAGATCTCCTTCACTATCTTTTCCTCCCTTGCCTCCATAATATACACAAGCAGCTTATATTGCTTTAATAATTTTATGGCATTTACTGTTTCTCAAACATCTGTAGACAACCTGCACTGGATGGTTCTCTTTTTGATCCTTAAGGGAAATCCACTGGGAAGAAACATGCTGTCAACATTGCATGCCTCTTGACTCCTTGAGACTGGGTTGACAATTCTTAAAAGATTCTGGGGAAATGATAACTAAATGCTTTGGGATCCCACCAGGACCTATTATTCTGCAATACCCAAGAGAAGGCTAATTCTAGTCACCTAATTCTTTAGTCACAAAGACAACAGTAATTAGCCAAGCACATAGGAAGCATTTAATAGTTAGCAAAAACAATCATCGGGCCAAGTATTGATGCCAGATGTATCAGAAAATAAATCTACAAACCTGAGCACTTCAAAAGGAAATATGATTTCACCCAATGCTCAGCCTTACAAGGACGCAAACACAATTTGTGTCTATAAGGATGCTGATTTTGCTAAACACTGATTAAAACTCCCCAAACCCCAGAAGAACATAAAGTTAAGGTCCCAGGCATACTCTGGCCACAGCAGGTACAAAGATACTTTTTAGGTTCCTTTTCTTCATTACTTTTAATCTCTCTCTTCCAAAATGAGACTGTCAACTGATGATAGTACCACATTGAGATACAATTACACAGGCCAACAATATTCTTCTCCACTTCCACCTCCAAGCCTCAGAATCCCCAGATTAAGGCCAAGGTTATCAGCCTGGACTAGGTACCCTTTCTGTTCTCTAGTTCAGAAGACTACTAGAAGTCATGTGATTTCAATGACTGCAACAGAGGTTCACCATGTTATGGAAAAACCAGTTGTACCCAGGATTACACCAAACCCAAATGCCTATGCCAGTGGAGACATAAATCTTTCAGAAACACAAGAAATGGGACCAACTTCAGGGGAGGGGAGAACAAGTCAGACACCATCTGGGCATCCATTCCAGTGTTTTTACTATCATATTGGCTTTCAGAAAAATTCTTATTTTCTGAATTGTACTCTGTCCTTGTTGAGCTAACAGTCTTGGAATTTCTGGTTTATTCAATATTCTCTAACCTCACTGATGTTGATCTATTCCTGGACTCCCAACGCCTTTGAATTCCTCCCCTGGCAGAAAATAAGCTGAGTGACTTTAGGAAATCTTGAGATAATTAGCAGAGGGACTTCCGGTTAAGATGACAACATGAAAGGTGATAGGAACCCAGCACTACACAAAGATATCCAAAAGCCTATAGGTGCTAACTGATGGGTCCCAACAGGGAAGCCAATGTGAACTCAGGTAAACAGGCCAAAACTTGCAATTGTTCCAACAGAGTATATTTCGAGAGGCCTCGAAGCCCACAGCACTGTGCCTGGGATTGCTCTGGAGGACTGGAAGTCCACAGCACTTCAGACAAGAATTCCCTAGGAGACCAAAATTTCTGACTAGAGACAATCTAAAGGGAATCTGAAGCCTGCCAGGGTTCTGATCCTAGACATGCCATGGGAAGGGGAAGCCAGAAGGAGGAACACTGGAAATCAGAGACAGGATCTAAAAGGGCTTGAGTGTAGGCCCCATACAGTCTCAAGCCAGGAACTGAGAAGTTAGAGACACAAGTAAATAGAAGAAAACTCCCAACACAATGAAAAAGTATTCTGGGGGAGGAAACACCCAAGAGGTAAACTCAAAAGAGAATAACTCCAGAACAAGCACAGCCTCTGAGAAAAAAAAAATGACTTGGCCACAGGGCTACAAGAGTACCTAGAAGAAAAGATGCAAGGGGAAAAAAAGAAAAGAAAAATTAGAAGGAGAATAAATAGCTTAGAACTAAAAACAGACAATCTTGCCCAAGTAAGGGTATTTTCTACAAAATACAATGCAGCAAACAAAATAGTGATGAGCGGTGAGGTGGCATGTGGATAGAGAGTGCCAGGCCTGGAGTCAGGAACACTCATCTTCTTGAGTTCAAATCTAGCCTCAGACACTTCCTCGCTGTACGGCTCTGGGCAAGTCAATGGCAAACCACTCCAGTTTCTTTGCAAGAAACCCTCAAATGGGATCACAAAGAGTCAGACACGACTGAGACAACTGAACAACAACAAAAATAATGACTTTATGAAGCAAGAAGAAATATTAGAACAAAGTAAAAAAAACTGAAAAATAAAATGGAAAGAATCCACCAGTCACCTCCAGGAAGAAATCCCAAACTGAAAACGTGCAGGAATGTCATAGTCAAAATCCAGAGCTTCTGAGTCAAAGAAATACTACTATGACAAGTCAGAAAATTCAAGTAGCAAGAAACCACAGTCAAGATCACACATGAACATGCTGGAACTATGATATGGGAAGAAAATCCTTGGGATCCAAAAGGAGAAAAACAAAGACTTAATACCAAGAGTAACTGTAATAGCAATTTAGATTTGCCTTGCTGATACAATAACTATCCTGAGTATAATCCTACAAAGGGAAAAATTAACCTTCAAATAAAATAGATTAGTATAAGAACAATGTTACTAGCAGCTGCTGTGGAGGCGTAAGACCAATAACAACAGCACACAGGAGGGCTGCTAGCATGGGTTCGCTGATCTGCTTTTCTAAGCAAAGCAACTTTAAGGGGTTTACAATCTCACTTTAATTAAATATATATAGTTCAGGGGAAAAGAGCAAATACAAACAGAAATTACCAACAGAGAAATTAATACAAATCAACAGACAGGCTTCTGTCTGACCATAGCAATATATACATAGTTACCACAGAGAAGCACCAATATCTGAGTTTTCAAAGCTGGGGGGCTCCTTAATGCTACCCAGAGTCTCATTTGGCCAAATCACAGGAACAGTCTTCCAATGAGTGAGCCCCTGAAGCAAAATGCTAACCTCAGAGTGAGTGTGTGTGCGTGTGTGTGTGTGTGTGTGTGTGTGTGTATGTGTGTGTGTATGTATATACTTCTTCAGGATCAGAGGGCATCACAACCATGTGACTCAACTCATGTGCCTTGGCTTTCTTGTGACTTAAGCAGGTTATCAAAGATTCTTGATTCCATCAAAGACTCTTGATTGAAACAAAGGCAAGACTCAATCAAAGGCATTTGATTGCCTTAGTGCCGATAAGCATTCCAAAAAAAAAACAGCAAAAAGTCTCACATGCTTGTCATTACAATTAGGATTTCCAAAATTTTATAATGAAAACATTGGAGCTGAGCAGAAACGCTGAAATGTAAACTCAGGAGCCCAGAGAAATCTAGAAAGGTAAATATAGCTGAGCAACTAGAAGAGAATAAATGTTGACGAACCACTTACATTCTAATGGAGAAAAGACAAGCATCCCTTAAGAACCTCACCCTCTTCAAGGGTTACAGGGGGAGTTAATAGGCAACAAGGTAGAGTAGTGGATAAAACACAGGACTTGTAGTCAAGAAAATAAGTTCGAATCTTGCTCGGATGCTAATTAACTGTGTGACCCTAGGCAAGTCACTTAACTTGTCTCAGTTTCAGTTTCTTCATATGTAAAACTGTCATAAAAATAGCATGTATCTCACTGGGATGTTTTAAGGATCAAGTGAGAGCATATGTAAAGTGCTTTACAAACTTGAATGTAATATATAAATGCTACTCTTATTATAACTGTTAAGAAAGACAAGCACAGGGCCTGGGAATGGTTTTGTTCTATTTTGATGGTTTTAGGGGAAAAAAGAAAAGGTAAAGGAAAAGGAATACACTAAAAAATGAGGAAGAAGAAGGAGCAACTTACTATTTCTCATAACCAGGACGCACGCGAAGTATACAAACATAGAGAGTGGCACAGAGACAGCAGGCACCTCATGAACCCCACTCTTAGCTGAACCATAAAGAACAGTGTGCATATGCACCCCAGCTAGAGTCAAGATAGAGTCAAGGGGAAAACAGACACAAGGACAGCAAACTTTAAGGCTATAATGGAGGGATTAAGAGGAAAGAAAATTATGGACCAATATGCTTGATGAATATCAATATTAAAATACTGAATGGAATATTAGCAAAGGAACAACATATTAAAAGGATTATTCATGATGGCTAGGATGGATTTAACATCAGGAATGCAGAGCTGGCTCAAAATTACCATCATAATGGACCATGTTAGTAATAAAAATAGCAAAAATCACATGATTATATAAATATAAGAGGAAAAATTTTTTGAGCAAATGCGACACCCATTTGGTAAAAACATTAAAAAGCAGAGCAATAAATGAGCCTATCCTTAATATGCTACTTAGTATCTATCTAAAACAAAGAGCTGATATTATCAGTAATGGAGAAATACTAGGAACTTTTCCAATAAGATCAAGGATAATGCACTGAGGTCCATTGTTTCCACTACTGTTTTATATAGTTCCAGAAAACCTAGCTAAAGTAATAAGAAAAAGAAACTGAGAGAAAAAACACAGGCAAAGAAGAAACTAAATTCTTGCTTTTTGCAGATGATGATGGTTTACTTAGAGAACTATATCGTTCGATTAAAAATTAATTGAAACAATAACTTTAGCAAAAGACTAGGATATAAAATAAACCAACAAAAATATTAAGCCTTTCTGTATAATACTAATAACTATAGAATATGTAAAACATCTGGGAGTCCACCTATTAAGACACACATATGAGTTATATGAACACAAATACAAAATACTCTTTACAGAAATAAAATAAGACATATTTCTGAAGAGACAGTTTATGGTTGTGCTGTGGCAATACGATAAAAATGATAATTCTACTAAAACTAATTTAGAGATTCAGTGTGATACCAATTACCAAAAGGTTACTTTATAGCACTAGAAAAAAAATAACAAAAGACAGCTGAAGGAATAAAAGGTCAAAAATCTCATGGGAATTAACAATAGAAGGAAGAAATGGGGCCTAGCAGTACCAAATCTCAAACGACACTGTGTGAAGCAGAAATCTTCAAAGCTATTTGCTACTGGTTAAAAAGCAGAAAAGTTAATCAGTGGAACAGATTAGGTACACAAGATCCAAAAGCAAAAGAACAGTGACACAATGTTGGGCGAGCCCAACTACTGGGTTAGAGACTTACTTTTTCAAATGCGATCATCAAATGAGATCATACAGGTAACATGCTTAGCACAGTGCTTGGCACTTCCCCTTATTCAACAAAACTGCTGGGAAAACCTGAAAGCAGTCTGGCAGAAATTATTAGGTAAACATCTCATCCCATATACCACAAAAATCTCCAAATGGATACACGACCTAGATATATAAAAGGGTCATATCATAAACAAATTAGAGGTGCAGAAGAGATACTTTTCCCAACTATTGATAGAAGAGTTCTTGACCAAAGAAAGGGATGGAGAGTATTACAGGAATTAAAATTACACCCCCAAAGTCACTAAATTATGCATATCCTCTGACCCAGCAATATCACTACCAGAAGAGATGTTTTTTTAAAGGGTGAAAGGGCCCACATATATAAAAATGTTTATCACACATTTTTTATTGCAGTAGTGAACTGGAAATAAAATGGGTGTTTTATCTATGTATCATAAATATTGATAATCTATATTTACCTGTATATCATCAAAGTATCAATTGGGTAATGAATGAACAAACTATTATGTATGGAATGGAATGGAAAGGAAATTTCCATGCTGTAAGAAATGACAAAAGGGTTCAAAGAAATCTGGGAACATTTATACAAACTGATGCAGAATAAAGCGAGCAGAAGCAAGAAAACCATCTAAACAATGACTACAACACTGTAAAAAAAAAAATTTGAAATACTTAAGAATGCTGATTACTATCTAAAGTACATTATCTCTTTAAGGCCTTTTTTACTTGTGTGAGAAGAGTTTAATGTTGAAAAATATCTTTATTTTTTAAAAAACTAGAGAAATGCGAATGTGAAGAAAGAAACAGTTTCAAGAGGCTATCCAATGAGACAAACAGCATTGTGGAGACCTGAGAGGAGGCATGGTTTGCACGCGACTGTTCTTTGACTAATGAAGTATAAAACTTAAGAACGTGAGAAATCATATAAACCTTTAGAGACTGAGGTATAATTGAAAAGACTGTCAATTAGCTAGGAGAAATTTGGGGAGTTGTGACTTTTTAAATAAAAAGTAAGTTGCTGAGAGCAGAAGAGTCTTAATGAAGCCATCGAACTATAATTATTACAGTAAGAGAGTGTCAGAAGAGCAAGAGAAGATTGGGGGAAAGAAGAGGAACCTAGCAAGAAGTGAAGGCAGCAGAGGAGCTCAGAACTACCATGGTAAGATATATCAGATTCCATGCCATCTTGGGGGGGAGCGGGGAGGGGAGGGAGGGGAAGAAAATCTGGAACTCAAAATCATGCAGAACTGAGTGTTGTAAACTAAAAATAAAAAAATCTTAATTAAAAAAAAACTGCCATGGTAAACAGGGGAAGTATTTTCCCCTCAAAAGGGTAACAACTAGGACCCTAAATATAACCATGTGGTGACAGTCTCTCTGGGAGCTTAGAACTTCTAGCGTGAGAGCAAGTTGGAGGACTGAGCCCAAATCTAGTTAGCCATGGGATGTTTCACACACTGGGATGAGGCCCCATGTCCAGCACACTGTGATGTTGACCATAGCCCACTGTAGCAACCCACTGGAAGAGACCACAGACTGCCCCATAACTGTCAAATTACCTTACAAATGACCAACTACGACTACTAGATAAGCATGCAAATATTCTTGACAGAAGTGATGGTCTATTCTTGGGGTACACATGTGCCACACGTTTTTAGACACAGCCAATGTATGACATTTGTCTTCCTTGATCATGCTTATTTGTTACAAGGCGGGGTTTGGTTTTTTGGGGGGAGGGGAATAAAAGTATTAGTGATAGTGATACTTAAAGAATACAAAGGGTATTTTTTTTCAAATTCAGAGAAAAGAAGGAAGTTTAGAGGAAAATAAAGAGAAGTAAGATAGCCTTAAAACTAATATGTGAATTTGTTAGAAACTTTTTTAAAAAAAGAATGTAATAGAGATTCACAATCTAACACATAATTGCCTTTTTCTGGGGTTTTCCTCTAATAAGGAAAAGTTTTGCATATTGATTCTTTTTAAAAAGAGATAATTACTTTTAACAAACCTTTGAAAAACTGGTAACTTTGCAGCTAATCAACATCCTACAAACATTACTGGCAACTCTGAAAATCAGTAACCCAGGACTAGACAACAAAGTGCCCAGACGACATACAGAAACAAGGCCTAAGCCCAAGCAAGACCACCTTTGCTAACTCTACCAGTACACAGTTCTGCAGGACTGCATATTAAGCTCTTTCAAACAGTATGACCCATTTGGTCTCTGGGATCCACAAACCATGCAACACTCTCTAGTACTTCTCCTTTTCTCATCTTGATCATCAAAGCTCCCAAGAAAATCTCCAACTTGGGCTCCTCAATCTGGAGGCCAAATGGGATTCAAGCTAAGGGCACTGAGCTCTTTCTGTGACACCCAGTCTGACCTACCTATGCAGGTCTGGTAACTTCCAAAAATCTCCTAACTCCCTTAATCTTCCTCCTGACAAAACTACTGGTGTTGGCTCTGCCCAGAGCCCTAGCCAGGTATAAGAGAAAGAAAACAGAAGCAGTCACTCTGCCTAAAGAGAAGACACGTTTTCTATCCAGTTAAATACAGCCCTGAACTTCTGCAAATTAAAAGCTCCCTCTCAGCTGAACCCATTCTACTTTAGTTACAGGTTGCACTTTTTATTTTTGTAACCGGCCAAACCACAAAATTATAGGTTAAGTCTGGGGAGCCGGAATGGCAAATCCTGGAGCCAGGCTGGTTTTTGCTCTGGCCTTTGAGCAGCAGAAGCAGGAGCAAGAGCAGCTCAGCACAGGGCTGAACCTGCTGAAGCACAGGAAGCAGTTACCCAAAACTGGGTCCAGGGAGAACCAGAGGAGAATCTTCACAAGCAAAGGAAGACAATCATTCTGAGACCATTTGCAAAACCTTCATCACAACTGGAACATCTCATGGATTTTTCCGTGTGAAAGGCAACACAGTATGATGGAAAAAGCGACGGACTTGGCAAGACTCCGAGTCCCAGCTCTGAGAAGAGCAGTATTACCTTTGGTACTTTAACTCTGGGCCTCAGTTTCCTGCTCTATAAAGTGGGAATGATACTGTTTGTACCACCCACCCCATAGTACGGTTGTAAGGAAGTACTTTGTAAACCATAAGGCATTATGTGAACTATTACTTAAGCTTTATCTATTTCATTATATGTGAAATGGAGGTAGTAACATCTACTTACCGATCTACCTCACAGAATTTTTGTGATGATCTAATGAAATAATGTAGATACAAATACTCTATAAGGTATAAAATTCTACACAGTCCACATAACATTTCTATTCCAACCAATCTCTATGAAACACTACACTGTATGTACACTGTGGAATACAAAATATGAAACGCATTCAGAGTTGAGAGACTAGTTCTTTGTACCTCGTGGGCTGAGCAGGTGAGGGCTGAGGAAAGCAGGGCCCTGACTAGAGAAAGAATCAGTCTAAGAAATCTGAAAGATTAGGCGAAATGGCTTTGACAGTTTTCCACATCTGTCGCACTGGGACAAGTTTGTTCACTTTGTGGCATAAAAGAAAAGTTTAAAATTGTTTTGATTATCTTAGTCATAGGACCTAATCATAGCACCACCTCAAATTTCAGCACTTTTTGCCAACCAAATTTCGTATCCTTGGAAAATCTGGACAGAGATTATTGCTTAATACTGGCTGGAGCTACATGCTGCCACCATTTAGGTCAAGTCAAACCTTAGAAAAACATTGTATTCTTCATATCTGGCCAGCCTCATCTCACTAAGGTGCTTATGCTCCAACCAAGCTAGTATTCTGTCTTCTTCATGTATCTTATTTATTCCCACCATTGCTCAGTTCATACAGCATCTCACGCTAAAGGGACTGGCCACCCCCTTTGTCTCTGACCATCCATGTCCTTTGCCCTTCAGAAGGCTTCCCTGACACATTCCTTCCTTTATTTTGCATTTTCTCTGCACATGACAGGACCATACACTGTACAATGTACAATATCACACAGTGGTTTGGGTTCTATAGTTATATACAGCATATACATTTTGTCTCCATCTAGTTTTAAAGTTCCTTCAATCCAGGGAATCAAATCTCCTACTTCTCTGCTTCAATAGTACATAGGAAGTGTTCAACACATATTGAAGGAATAGAGTCAAACTGACGTGATAAGATTTGGAACATATCTTTCTCCAAGTTCTCTATGGATATATCCCTTTCTGCTTTGTAACAAACAGAAATTTGTGACCTGTTCCTTCCTATTCCAACCATATGGCTCCAAGCCAAAAGGCAAAGCCAGTAGAAAGGAAGGAATATGTAACTGGACATTGTTCCACTCCCTGACCTACACAAGAGAAAGAATACTGAGATATGATGCTCTACCATAATATTATACTTTAATTATTCAACTTTGGGTATGATTCTGCCTGCGAAACTAAGACTAATTTTTAAATGAATTTTGTTTCTAGACCAGGAAACACCCCCAAACAATCCTGGCGGAACTATGATACGTAACAGTCGGCAAAAGAAAGGTAATAAATTTGATCTGTGTCTCAACTAAGTTTCCCCATCGAGTATGTCCAAGATAGACTAGACCCTCTCTAGTGAGGTCAGATTCCTCTGGACTGTTGTCTCCCAATGAGAACCGAAAAACACCTCATTTCCTTTTTGGTCTTCTGCATCCTTATCCCTGGTTTTAAGGGGAGGCTAGAAGTGATTCTTGGACACAGGGGAGTTGATCAATGGCTACTCCTCTGCCCTTAAAAGGCAAAGTCACCATATGAATTGGTGCAGAGTGGAATGAGCAGAACCAGAATTGAATGACTTCAAAAAAGATCGACTTAATGACCAATCACTATTCTGGAATATTAATGACGAAGCATGCTACTCACCTTCTGACACAGAAATGAGATACTGTAAAAACAGACTAAGGGAGAAAATGCATTGTTAGACATGGCCAATGTACTAATCTGTTTTTAGACATGGCCAATGTGCTTGACTTTGCTTATTTGTTACAAGAGTTTTTTTTTTCTCCCTCCTTCCCCTACCCCCTGATAAATAGGAAGAAAACAGAAAAAACACTTATTAATTTTTTTAAGTTCTTAAAAATTGGAGGGTGGAGGGGCTGTCAAGGGTCTCAGCTACGTGGAGCTGTGACATTCCTTCCCAAGAGAGATGAAATCTGAGAACTTCACTCAGTATGAAGTGAAATTGTTCTGAAGCATATAAACATGGGATTCAGACAAGAGAGGCCCACAGAGAAACTACCCCAGTCATTTTCATGATGAGTAAAGTAGGAATGGATTTAGTAAAACAGAAAAAGAAAAGACTAAAATATGGATTCGATGACTAGAAAGACTGCTGTTTTATAGCTTCCATGAGAATCAAACCAGGTTTTTCTTAAGGCCTCTCTCCATATTTCCTGTAGGGAATACCTACTGTGGTAGGCCAGAAATTGGGTCAGGTCACTACAGAAACACAGCTCAGGTTAATAAGCAACTCTTCAGGTAGATGCCCCGGGACACAGGTGTGGCTATGGCCAGCAATCATGTAATAGGGAGAGGCCTCCCCCAAGAGTCTCTAAGGACTACCCTACCTACTCTCCTTGCAGTGAGAGTGAGGGGCATAAGATGCTCTTGAATAGATGTGGTCTCTCCTGTTTTTGTGGGTGGAGGGAAGAATCCTTTAGTGTCTTTGTAGGGAAGAAGGCCATAGGGAGCTATACTCTATAGATATCTCCCCTATAACTACAACCATATCTACTGCAAATAAAGATGTTTTTTCCAGAATAAAACTCCCTCTCACAGCAGAATGTTATCCTTGAGAAGGCCTTGGTACAATGGCCTCATGGTTCTAGAAGGGGAGCAATAGGAAGAGACACCTTCAAGTGCTAAGATGGTCTGACATGGGTCTCTGCTATCCAGGTATCCAAAAGTCACAGACCATAAGGGGTAAATCCCAAGAGTGAGACTAAGAAGTGTGCCTCATCAAGTCTAAAAACATAGCCTGGAAGGAAAAGGCCTAGGAAGAGATGGAGGCAAAGAGGGTAGCCACACTCACGGATAGATCTATCCACTATACCACTTACCTGCCTCTAATGGGGGAGACAAGCAAGCAAATATGTACAAACAAGCTGAATAAATAAGTAAATAAGAGAGGGAAGGCACTAGAATTAAGAGGAGCTGGGAAATGCTTCCTGTAGAAAATGAAATTTTAGTTGGGACTTAAAGGAAGCAATAGGCAGTGATGAGGAGGAGAGCATTCCAAGAGAAGGGGGACAGCCAGAGAAAATGCCAAAAGATGGAGTGTTTTAATTGTGGGACAGCAAGGAGGCCATTGTCACTGGATAAAAGAGTGTGAGGGAGGGAATAAAGTATAAGAAGACTGGAAGGATATGAGAGGGCTAGGCTGTAAAGGGCTTTGAAGAAACCTGCCCAGTCAATAGCACCAAATAACTCACTGAGCAGGAAAGGCACCAATCCAGTGAGACAGGGAGGGTGATGGCAGAGTATCCCACTGCCAAAGAACTGAGCCAATTGCAAAGTAAATTACAACACGGTCCAGCAAAGAGGTTTTTCTACTGATTCCAACTGAACAACATTAGTACAAGCCATGTTAAATTAGAGAATTTAAATACCTGAGCATGCTAATATTCTTTGGTGCCTCTTCAAATTTAGCACACCAAATTAATACAGCTTCAACAGACAAATTAGTCAATAAACACTTATGAAGCTCTTACTCTGTGTCAGGCACTATGCTAAGAACTCAGAGTACAAAGAAAGGCAAAAGACAGCCTCGGCGTGGAGGAACTCACACTTTAATGGGAGAGATAACATGCAAACATTATATACAAAGCAAACTATATAGAGGATAAATAGAAAATCAATAAAAGAGGACTTAAGAGGGGTTTGGGAAAGCTTCCTGTAAAAGGTAGGATTTTAGTGGGGACTTAAAGGAAGCCAAGGTGGTCAGCAGTCTGAGCAGAGAAAGGACAGCATTCCAGATATGGGGAAAAGACAGAGAAAATGCCAGACGATGAGATGAAGTGTATTATTCATGGAATAGCAAAGACAACAACATGCAAACAATTAGGTACAAACAAGCTTTATATACATCTTCACCCTGTTCCAATATTAAGAGGTATCATTAATAATTCAATGGCTCCAAAGGGGAGATTTTTCTCCCTGAACTTAGACTAGTGAACTAATCCCTGAAAAAAAGCAGCCTTCCTTTAGAAACTAGGATAGTGGGGCTAGATCTATGAAAATTCCCAGATATGATCATAAATCCAACCTTCACCACAGGGTTGAAAAGATCCAGGGCCTCCTGGTAAGAGTTCTGCCTACCTAAGGCCTCATTTGTTTCTAATGGACACCCCTGGGGTGCAGGACATGGTGCAGTATTGGACAGCACATCATGATGGTGAAGGTAACCTGGCCAAAGAAACCCCAGGACAAATTCCTAGTTGTACAATAAAAGAAAAAGAGGCCTTGTCCCAAGAGGAGTTCTGAGCAATAAAGAGAGAGGTTCAAAAACCTCATGCCCACTGATGCTTCTATACCCAGAGCTAAAGAGGAAAAACAAGCAAAGTATATGAGGCTATACTATAACCCATAGAGCAGAAGCTCTATGCAGAAGCAGAAGTCTAAGCCATAGCATGCTAAACAACAGGAGGCCTTGCCCTAAGGGGAACCTATAGGTTAGGGAACAAGATGAAGGGCAAAGGGGACAGAGGGGCAGGAGGGTAAATGGCAGTGCCCCCTGATTACTGGTTCCGAGACTAAATTATAATTATCTGGGAGAGCCCCATATAACTAGAAGGGAAGGATTGTATAATCACTCACAGAACCAGCTCACAAGTCATCCCCATGAGGGCCCTCTGAAATGCCTCAAAAAATATCCCTGGGATGAGATGGTGGAGAAGAGATCCTTAGCACACATTTTACCTCATGGATTGACCGAACTATCTTTCATCTCCAGGCCAGGCAGCACTGGCTGAACCTAACTTGAGAATCATCCTTCCCGAAAGCAACACTAAGGTCCTCCTGACCCCAACCTTATGTTTCAAATCTCATCTCACTCATACCCTGACACCCAATCTTGGTTTGGGCAGATCCTGTCTCACTTCAGTCTGGCCCTGCAAAGGGTGGTGTCAGTCGACAAAATTATTCACTTTCCCAGGAAAATAAGAGTACTGTTACTCAGGCAAGAAAGAATACACTAAGGAAGAAAAAGAAAGGACAGCCCAGTTACTTTTCTTTCCTATCCTCCAATCTGTGTAACCAGACAAGAGCCATGTTAGAAAGAAGTCTGGGTCGAGGGATCCTGAGACACAGCCTATGAGTCTAGGGAACACGGAGTGGGTAGCCTTGAGAGTGCATCCTAAATGCCAACCAATTCTCTAGAACTGGCCACAAACAAAAGGCATTTTATATAAAGATCTCAAGCCATATCAACCCTGTGACTAATGTTTCCAGTGGCCATTTCTATCCCAGCCAATGACTTCACAGTCTATTGGACTTGTATGTTTATATATTTTGGCATTCACATGTAGCACACGTGAGATTTAACAATATTTAACAATTCTTGAAGCACCATCAGTATTTGCCAGAATTACTGACCATACCCACCTAGATTCTGATAGCCAAAGGTAAGGAGGTAAGGACTGTAGTAGTCTGGGAATTGGGTCAGGCTATATTCAGATAGATACGCAGCTTAATAAAGAAGCTCACCTCAGGGAGATACCCCAGGCAAGCAAGCACCCATCATAGGTAGGGGCCTTTCCGGAGCAGTATATAACAACACTTTACCTACACACCTTTGGAAGGAGGAAGAACTTAGAAAGCTGTGCTATGTATCCTCTAAAGTGAAATTTGTGGTTGAGTATCACACTGTGCCAGAGAAAATTGACTGAAATTCCTTCCTCTAACACCTGCCCATCAGGGAAAAATGTGGCCTGCCCCCAAAAGGGAATCACACCAAGTTCTTCTCACTTATCGATATCACCTCAGCTCCTTTCTCTAAGTGATCCCATAGGACCACTTAGCATAGAGATAGCATCTAAGATGCCTATTTAGTCAATGTTAAGTCATAAGGTTCAAAAGATATGAATTCACACCCATCACATTGGCAAAGATAACGGAAAAAGAAAATGACAATTATTGGGGGTAGAACGTAAAGTAGTTCAAACATTCTGGCAACCAATCTGGAACTATAGCCCAAAAGTCAGCATAAACCCCAAAAAGATCAAATGAAGAGTAAAAGGATACATACGTACAAAAATATCTATAGAACTTTTTTGTTGCTGTTGCAACAAAGAATTGGAAACTAAGGGAATTGGAAACTTCATTAATTGGGTGATGGCTGAACAAATATGATTATAATGGAATATTAATTATTTCACTGTGAAAAAAATGACAAAAGGGTTGGATTCAGAGAAACATGGGAAGCCATGTATGAACTGATTCAAAATGAAGTGAGAAGAACAATTTCTTTAATGGCTACAATAATGTAAAGAAAAACAACTGTGAAAGAATTAAGAACTCATTAATAATGGTTCAAGAAGACTGATGAAGCATGCTTCCCTTTTCTTGGCAAAGATGTGATAGACTAGAGGTGCAGAACGAGACATACGTTTTCAGCTACAACCAATGTGTGGATTTGTTTTGTTTGATTATGCTTTTTTGTTAAGAAGGAGGACCTCTATTTGGAGAGAAAAGAGGCAGTGATATTGATGATGGAAAAAAAAGAAAGAAAAGAATGTCAATGAAACATTTTAAAAATAGAAATAAAAATAGAAAAGAGCAGAGTTCAGAAAGGGACTCAGATAAGCAAGGCAAGATGGATACTTTTGTTATGTATATATACATATATGTATGTATGTGTGTATATATATGTATATATACACTTTTTTAAAGCAAGTTATATATAATAGAGATTCAGTTTTATATTTCATATACAGTCCTCTTTTTCTTTTCTTCTTTGTACTGTGTACAAAGAAAAGTTCACATCTGTTAACATTGGTTAGTATCATCAGCATTTTATGTACTGTAAAAATCCTACATTCATATTAGAGTTTAAACCATCCCTTTCACCTAGCCTCCCTCACATGGCTCAAATTCTCAGTTCCTCTAGTCCAGTGACGTAAAATTCAAATAGAAACAGATCCCTGCAGGCCACAGATTGACTTAGAAAACCACAAATTAACATCATCTATGTTGTACTATATTTTTATTTATTTTGTTAAATATTTCCCAATTTACCCATACTCCAGACACAGGATACAATTTTGACACTTCTAATCTATAGGATTAGTCTGAAGTCCAAAAAGCTTGCTTTTTAAAAATAAATTCTGATAACTGTATTTCAAAGTAATTGGCTTCCTTTGTAACTATGTATTTTAGTTGATGCTTTTAAAAACATAATTCTGAGAAAGGTTCCATAGGTTTTCCCCAGACAGACAATAATAAAGGGATCCAGGATGCAAAAAATGGCAAGAACCCTTGACCTAGTCTATTTAAAGTCACTTGATCTCTCCAACAGTTTCCTCCAGAAAAAGAGAATAAACTTTTTTTTTCTTTATTACAAATTAAAAACAATGCCTATCAAGTATACAGCACTGTTGTTGGGGACTTTGTGGTATTGTGGAAAGAGGAGCAGAATAAGACAAATGAGATTTTATGTCCTACTGCTTGGCTTTTTCCCCTCGCAACCCCTTCAGCACTTCTTAAACTATGGGGTGGCAACCCAAAGTTTAAGAAGTACTGTACTGCATGCTATTAATCAAATGTGTGACCATACGCAAGTCTCTTAGCTTCTTCATCTGAAAAATTAGAAGGGTTGGAAAAGATGATTGCTAAGACTCCCTAATGGGTCTAAAATTATCACTGTCGATGGCAAACCAAGTCAACACAGAGAATAAGCATTTATATAGTGCTAAGCACATTACAATTATCATCTCATATGACCCTCACAACAACCCTTTGAGGCAGGTGCTGTTATTAGCCTCATTTTACATTTGAAGAAACTGAGGCAAACAGAGGTTAAGTGACTTGCCCAAAGTCACACAGCTAGTAAGTGTGTGCATGTGTGTGTGTGAGGCTGGATCTGAACACAAGTTTGCATTTGGGTCTTCCTGACCTCCAGGCCCAACACTCCATCCACTGAACCAGCTAGCTACTACCTATGACATCTTACCTCTGATTAAAAAAGTCTGGGACCTAACACACAAGCCAAGCCTGAAGTTAAGGACTATGAATATGTGAGGACAAAGAGGGTGTACTGGTGAACTGGGAGAATACAAAGAAAGAAGGATGCAGGAGTTGTACCTATCCTCTCTCCACTTTCTAGCGGGGCAAGGTGTAAAGAAGAGGTTTTTTAAGTCCCAAGAAATACAGAAGCTGGGAGTACCTGGGGCTGGGAAAGGAAGGCCCAAAACAAAGCTGGGCAAGGAAGCATATCAGGGTAATGAAAAGCTCTAGAGCAGCTGCCACAACCAAGCTTCATTTCTTTCCAGAGCAGATTTTTTGATTCCATGACAAACACACACACACACACACACACACACACACACACACCTGTAAAGCTCCAGGGTTACGGATGTGAACCATCAATGAGTCACCTCAGTCTGACTCCTTCTCCCAGCTGCAAAATCAATATAAATAACTCTCCCTAGAGTTATCACCTCACAAATACATACCTTTTTAAGGATCTCAGAGCACACTTTGTATATGTTAATAATTGTTCCCCAGGATCTGAAGTAGGGGAAGTGAAACAGGAAGGAACTGCATAGAACACCTTTCCTCCAAAACCATAATAATTTATATTACCCTCTTTCCCCTAACACGGCCTTCACTGACTGAGGAATATTTCATACATTCATACAAGAATATTTCATATAGTTATACACAGTTCCTTTTGATTAACTAATCTTTTGCACTTTTTTAATAACTCATGGTGATGAACACCTACTTACATGCTACTGATCTGAAATGGAGGAATCTTGTCATCTAAGCTCAAGTCTTCACTACAACAAGGTTATCCTTTTACTACTCCTTAATTCAATCCCTAAACCACTCCTTACATGGCTTTTTCAAACCTTCTCTTCTCTCCTCAAACATCCATACACCCTACCCACCCACCCAAGGTCTTTGAGCCAATGACCTTGCTGTTTCTTGTGCAAGAAACTTCATCTCCCAACTCTTGCATTTTCACTGACTGTCCCCCATGCCTGCAATGCTCTCCCTCTTCATCTCTTCTTTGGAGCTTCCTTCAAGTCTCAGCTAAAATCTCACCTTCTACAGGAAGCCTTTCCCCATTCCTCTTAATTCTAGCGGCCTCCCTCCACTGATGGTTTCCAGCTTATCTTGTTTAGTTTGTTTGCACATAGTTTGCACGTTGTCTCCCCCATTAGACTGTGAGCTCCTTGAGAGCAGGAACTATCTTTTACCGTTCTTTGGATCACTAGCATTTGACCCTGTGCCTGGCACATGGCAGGTGGTTAATAAATGTTACTGACATCTCCCACTACCTACTCTCTCAGCTAGGATCCTGCCTCACTCATCACCAACATTTTTTTAAACAATATATTCTAATAAAAGCCATTCACCCAGAGTTCCTATTCTCCCCTTCTCTTCATCTCAAATGAAGATAATAAAAACAAAAAAAATCAAGAAGATAAAAATAAAATGAAATAAGGCAGAAGGAGCTCCAGAGCTTTAGGAATCCAACACCTATAAGACCTGAATCAAAGCAGTCACCCTCCCCTCCCTTCAAGCTATTCTCCACCTCAATCACAGCAAGAAGGCTAAGTGGGTCATTCAGAAAAGGTTTGTCTGAGGGAACCAAAAAAAGAACTGAAAATAATCTTCTGAAATTCTGATTCCCTCTGATTGGCTTTATTCCCAAATCTGTATCTCCTCTTCACGGACCACAGCTCAGGACCACAGCTTCAGGATTCTTAAGGTCACCCCCCTGGCATGCAGGCAATAGGCAAGGAGGCTGTACATGGCAAAGGGGGAGCAACAGAATGACTGGATCCTGGGCTGGGTCTAGAGTCAGACAGACATGGATTTCACTTTATGATCCTGGCCAAATCACTCTAAGCCTCAGTTTCTTCATATGGAAAACTGGGTAACAACAGATGCAGTACCTCCCTTTACAGAGTTGTGGTGAAGGTGCTAATGTGTGTAAATTACTATGCAAACGGCAGTTTTATTATGTTATTACAGGGAGGTTGTACAGACGCAGTTCTCCTTCATCCCAGAAGGCAAGGATTCTTCCTTTCCTCATTTCCAAATTGGAATGATGCCTTTGTTTCTCTCTGACCCTGCTTCATTTCATTTTGGATGCAAAGTTTCTGGAAAACTAAAAGTAATCACGAAGAAATCCTAAGCTTTGACCAATACAGCAAAACTCACATACGATTAATCAGATTCCAATTCCTGTCCCTAGGTCTGTTACTTCCATTGTCATTCTGGAGGGTGACAGTTGACTCTGCCTTCTCCAAAAGAAAGGAGCACAGGCTCTGTCCTCCCCAGGCAACTCTATGGAACAGGGGAAGATATCTGCAATCTAATTTCCTCTCCACCTCAGCTTCCTTTGTCACTCCACTGAAAGGATTAGGTCTTTCTGCCAAGATAAGTTCCTTTTCCCACCAGCTGGGGCTGTGTTTTTTGTTTTGTTTTTTTTTTGCCCTGGGGGTGGGGTAAGGGGGGGAGCTGTGAAAGAGCAGCTCACCTGGACAGCCTGGGCTACAGTCCAGTATACTCACCCCAACTGTTCAGAAGCTAAAACAAATTTTTTCTTCACAAGCAAAAGCAAAGACAAGATGTATGATGGAAATTCCCATAGATTCAGAAAAGGCTTTGTGGGGGGTAGGGGGAAAGAACCACACTGGACAGTTCCTATAGGACAGAAATCCCTCTATCTCAATCAAAAATACAATATTGAGCAAAAAAAAAATTTGCAAATAACAGGAATGAGTCAACCTCTAACAATACCAACCCATCGCACTGCACAACCTAATAACTCTTGACTAAAGCCTAAAGTTGTGTCAGACTTGTAAATTAAAGGAATAGAAGGGCTTTCTCTAAAGTCGAAGTTACTTCCTTGTGAGGTCTGTGGCCAGAAAGGGGATCCTTTATAATAAGATGTTGTCAAGGTCCTTTTCCCACTATGCATTATCTCAACCAACTATAATCCCCACAGCTGGAAATAAATTTTCAAAATGCAGATTTGGAAACTGATCTTTATCCCAGGTTCTAGTTGAGGAGAGGTCTGTGCCCTCCCACTCTGGCCAACCAAAGGGCAGTATGTATGGTGCAAAGGCAGTGTGTATAGTTTGGGCATGGGAAAGAACACTGGACTGGGAATCTGGAGACCTCTCTTCTACTCCCATTTCTACCACTAAATGGATCATGCTGGGAAGAGTTATAATATT
The DNA here is from genome assembly GCF_011100635.1 of Trichosurus vulpecula. NCBI lineage: Eukaryota > Metazoa > Chordata > Mammalia > Diprotodontia > Phalangeridae > Trichosurus > Trichosurus vulpecula. Next base: position 276,035,207 of record NC_050577.1, on the reverse strand, counting down.
TTTATGTCTCAGTATCCTCATCTATAACATGAGAGTTGAACTAGACGATGTGAAGGTCTCTTTCAGTACTAAAAGTTGTATGAACCTAGGAGTAACAGCGACATTGCTTTCTTTTCTTCTGAAAGGTTACCTGATCTCAACCTTGCTAGGCTAGGGTCTTGGCAAGTGTACTCCCCAATTATGGCTCCCGAATCTTCCTGATAGAGGCAGTGCTAAGTCTTTGCCTGGTTTCAAGGTTTTCAGATTCAAGTTCAAGTCTGCAAGGCACTTAGTAAAGGTGAAAATCACTCCAAAGTGTTGATTTTATAAGCCCCTCTAACTTCTTTATACTAATATTATAGCATGCTCAATGATGAACATAATCTTAGCCTCTGCACTGGGCCAGTGTAAGACTGTTCCAGCTGGAATCAACACTCCTAAACTTGGGAGCGCAGAATGGCTCTCCTTCTGGGACAAGAGAAGGGTTAGAAAGGGCCAAAGAACCACACCCATACCCCAAATGACTGAACACTCAACAGATCAAGACACACAATGGGGAGGTGTTGTTCAAAATGGGAGTAAGGAATCTTAGGAGGTTGTGTGATATCAGGTTAACCCTGAAAAAATAACTCCTACCTCAGTTTCTCCTACTTAACTCTCCCTGACTCAGAGGATCAGAAGCATATCTCTGAGCTAGGAAGAATTACAGAACCATAGATTTAGATTTGGAGGAGAACCTCTCAAAGGTCATCAAGTACAACCTCCTCTTTTCAGATGAGAAAAATTTGGACCTAGAAAAGTTAAGTGACTAGGCCGTTGACCGCATAGCTAAAGAGGGTGTGAGATGGGATTGGAACCCAGGTTTTGCTGATATATATACTAATATAGTATACATATATATATATATACTGATATAGTATATATATATACATATATACATACACACATATATATACTGATATAGTATATATATATACATACACATATATATATGTGTGTGTGTATATATACATATATATGTGTATGTGTGTGTGTATATATATATATATATATATATATATACACACATATACTGACAGCATATAGCTATTATATCACATTCTTCACTACCACCCCCAAACCTTTACAGAAAGGGTACTCTGGTTTTGAACCCGTGCTTGTTCTTGCTTCCCATCACAAGGATGTTTTTAATGGGCTAGTCCAGGAGCTAGGGTGGCAGATACCTCAACCAAACACCTCCATTTCCCCAGCAAAGGGAAGCAGGGGGTTGACACTAAGTAGTAAGCTAAGTGGATTCACTCAGACTTCTGTTCCTTTTAGGGAACATAAGTGACCTCAGAGATACCACAGAAACCAACCCCTACCCACCAAAAACTGTCTTCTCAGGCCAAATGATTCCCAAAGAAACTGACCAAGTAAAGAACCAAGGCTGAGAAACCTTTTCTCAGTACTCTGTAGAGGGAGCCTGTTAATGAATGTTAACGGACCAAGAGGTTCTTGCTTAAACAAGGAATAGAAAAGATCAAAGTAGATATAATGGAAAACTTTGATCACATAAAAATGAAAAGATTCTCCACCAATAAAAGCAATAAATTTAAATTAGAAGAGAAACAATTGGGAAAACATCTTTGAAGCAAGTTTCTCTGATAAAAGACTTGCTGCTATCCAAAATAGAATTGATTCCCCAATAGACAAATACGAATAGGAATTCTCAAAAGAAAATTGGCAAGCTATCGACAATAAGAGGAAAAATATGCTCCACTTTACCTCTAACAAGACAAATATAAATTAAAACAACTATGAAGTTCCACTTCACATCAGATTGGCAAAGATGACTTAAAAAAAAAAAAGGAAGATGACAGTTTTTAGAATGGCTGTGTTAAGACAGGCACACAAATGCATTCAGTGCTGATAGAGCTATGTCTATTCTGGAAAGCAATTTGAAACTATACCCAAAAAGTTACTTACCCTCTGACTCAGTAATATTACTATTAGACTTATACTTCAACGAAATCAAGAAAAGAAGAGGATTCATCTGTTCCAAATTTATAGCAATTTTGTTGTGTTATAAGAAAGAACCGGAAAGTTAAGAGGATGCCCATCAAAGGGCCAATTTAAGAAACGCCTGGGAAAAATCATGAATAAACTGATGGAGGAGGAAGTGAGCATAAACAGGAAACCAATTTATACAATTATACAAGAACGTCACTGTAAAGAAAAACTTTGATAGATTTAACACTAATCAATACAATGACCTATCCGAAGGAAAGATGATGAGCATGCTGCCTACTTCTGGATGGAGGTGATGGACTCAGTGTTCTCTGACGTGGCCAATGTATAGATTTGTTTTGTTTCATCGTACTTATTTGCTAAAAGGGGTTTTTTTTTCTTCTCCCTCGCCAAAAAAAGAGGGTCAATGAAACATTTTTAAGTGCTCAGAAGATAACAGAAAGAAGTTCAAAAAGAAACCCAGGGCAGCTTCAAAAATGAGGGTTGAATATATACACTTTTAAAAAGCAAGATGTATGCAATATTTGTGACTTCATAGGCAATCCTCTCTGTTCTACTTTGTATATGGAAATGGACAGATTTTTAATGTTTAAGTTTAGAATAAAAATATACTTTTAAAAAGACAAAGAAGGAAGCATCTGCAGAGATTTCAGAGCCAATAAACACAAACATCTAACTCTCGCTCGGCAATATTTGTTAATGATTAGAGTGAGGTGGCACACCAGGACTCCTGAGGATGAATTTTAGCTCTGTTGTATAGGTTCTATCACCTAATGACTTATCACTTTATATCTTAATTTTCCTATTTTAGAACAATTATTAAAGCTCTCTCACTGCCCCCCGCCAGAGGAAACTTTGAGAATTCCTGATGATGAAAAGAGAATACAAAACCCCAGGAAATTACTATTTTTCTGGGCTAGTAAGGTTAAGAAAAATTCCATACTCTTCTCAGGCAAATGACCATCCCTTCACAACACCCACTCCCTTCCCTGTGTTAAAGAACTAAGGAATTTTAGAGGACATCTATGGAATTACAGAATTACAGAGGACCCAAGAAATAATCTATTCCAAGAACTTTTATTTAGGTTATGGACCCCTCTGGCGATCAAGTGAAGTCTACAGTCCCCTTCTCAGAATAATGTTTTTAAATCCATAAAATAAAATGCATAGTATTCCAAAGGAAACCAATTATATTGAAGTCATATCAAAAAAAAGTTTTAAGTTCCAGGAGCCCAGGTGAGGAACCTCTGATCTAGTCCAACACTAGCAATTTGCAGAAAGCAATTAGTTACAGACTAAATCTTGGTTCTCCTGTCTTTTTCACATTGTCAATCGAGAATCCTATCTAATACAGAAATCCCCTCTACAACAGCCCTGACAAGTGGATATCTATTACTTGAACACTTAGAGTGTTCAAAGCAGCCCATTCGATTTTTAGACAGTTCTGGTAGGAAGTTATACTGAGCCAAGAGTCTGACTCTGAAATTTCCCCTCAGGAACTACAAAGAATAATTATAATCTCCATCTCCCAATTTCCACATGACAAATTTTTTTTAATATTTAGACACAGCTAGCTATCATATTTGTCCTAAATCTTCTCCTCTCCAGGCTAAATAACCTTATTTCCTTCCATTGTTCTTTCTACGACATAAGTTTCAAGTCCTTTAACTATTTTGGTTGCTCTCTAATTTGAAAGTATAGAGTCCTTAAAGATGTCTCTCCAGGATGAGATACACTTATCAATACAACCTGGGATAATGCTGCTCAAATCTGCTATGAATCCAACAAACTATAAATATCATACAACCTGCATTTCTCTCTTTTGTCTACAGTCAGTCATATCAAAATTTTGACAAAAGCCTTGCTGAAATCTGTATACGCTGAGCAGAAGAATATACTAGAAAGAACACAGAAATGTAATTTTAAAACCTGAGTTTTGGTTCTAGCTTTTCCATAAACTAGCTGGAGATGATGGGTAACTCACTGGACCTCTCAGTTTCCTCACATGTAAAAATAAAGAGGTTGGATCAGATGGTCACTTTCTTAAAGCATTCCCCTAATCTAATAAAGTCCATCCTTTTAAAGCCCATCCTCTTCCTCCAGTTTTAGAAGTTTATGTATTGGGTTCCTTGAATTCCAAGTTCCTTGCTCAGGGTAATACCCTATTTCAGCATAGGAGGGATTTCCAGGCACCCAAGAGCTCAGATTCCCTCCCATTCTTTTCCCCAACAGTTGAGCTCTTGTTCTTGGGCATGAAGTCTCTGTCTCTCCTTCTCTGAGATGGCCACAGGACATTAGTAATTACTTAGTCATCCCACTGGCTTATGGAAACCGGGATGTGGAAGAGGGTTGGAGGGGGTAAGAATAAGGAGGACCAGAAGATATAGTGAGGCAGTCCCAGTGTCCTTATGCCACTTTTTTAGTTCTAAAAGGTAGGGAGATGAAGTAAATTAATTCTACATATATTGTTTCCCTTTAGGAATGGGCTGGGCCTTCGTTGGTCTGGCTCTGCTATCAAACAGACTGATGCTATGTTTTCATCCAAGCCAAGCTAACCCATTTCTTCTGAACTATATCAATTGGATGTCCAAGGTCTCTAGATGCTCCACTGTAAATCACCAGATTTATTGTCCCTATTTCAAGCCTGACAGTAATCAAGGCTGCTAACCCCATAGTTTGTCACTCATGGTCAAAGGTCTGCCCAGCAGGACCATCAATACAAGATTTAGAGCTGCCCTGCAGCCACCCAGGACCCCAGGTGAACTAGAACCTACTTCCCCTAGCTCCTGCTTCAATTGGTAACTGCTCCATCTTCCAGTTCACTTTTCAAACACTCTCACTGCTCCATGTTGAACTTGAATCTAGCTTCCAGTCCCTTCCTAATGGCCCTCTAGTTCAGAGAGCCTCCAGGAATTTGGGCAACCACCAGGGTAGAATCCCAATTTCTGCCCCATCTACTTTTGTATCTCTACAGTAGTACTAAAAATAAATATAAAAGAAAAAAAACAGGCCTAAGGGAAGAAGGAAAAAGAGGGATGTATGACGGAGTTGTTTCAATTGGAAAAGTCTAAGTTGGTCCACATGCACAATCTTTTGGGGACAAAACTGCTAAAAAGTTAGAATGATTGTAGGCAGAATGGCATCTTTCCTCATTCCACTCTCCCACATCCCCAAGCAATACCATCCATTCCATTTCCTCCCTCAAACTGGGAGGGGGCCCACTCTGACAACCTCCATGTTACCATCTAGCAGACTGATCCAGTCAAAGTGACCCGAATAACCCAGAAAAGTGGACTGGGGATTAGGCTTCTCAATACCCCAACCCAAATTAGGGAGAGAAGGAAGCTTCTTAGGTCCAAGGGAATCTATCTTCTATATTTTTTCCTTTTCTTTGCATCTGTTTGGAGCAGAGAGCCTCTCACAAAATGGGTGAATAATAAAAGTTGGTTGAACTTAAATGAGTAAAAGCCTAAGGATCTAATGGAAGAAGCACGGGGGCGGCAAAGGGGGAGGAGAGAGAGGAGAGAATCGAGGCTACTGAAGGAAGTGGTTAGTGAAGGCTATCTTTGGATCCCGGGGGGGAAGGGGGAGGTGCCCACACTTCTGCCTTAGGTCCCCAGCAGTTAGGGATGGAGGAGGACCCTTAGGACTCGGGTGGAGGTTTGAAGGGAAGGGCTGGCCAAAGGAGGGACTCCCCCCGACCCCGGGCTCCCCTGGAAGTAGGATGGGGGCGGGGGGTGTGCTGAGATTGTTCATACTGGAGGAAGGCTGACTTGGTGGGGCGGGAGCGCAGGGCAAGGCTCTACTCGGAGGGTCGGAGCGGGGGGGTGGCAAGCAGGGGGTCTGTCTGTCTCACCAGCACCAGGGTGAACCTCTCCTCCAGCTCGCACGGCTCCGGCATCGGCATCTTGCCCGGGGGCAGCAGCAGCGGCACCGGGGTCGGCTCTCCCGGCCCGGCCTCGGCGCTCTCCAGGTTGCCCATCCCGGCGGAGCCCCCAGCTCCTGGCACTCCACTCAGAATCCTCAGCCCCAAGTGCTTGGGTCCCCGGCGACCGTGCCCAGACCCCACGCCGTCCCCGCCGTCTCTTCAGCCAGGTCCCGGGCGGTGTGGACGGGAGGGGGGCAGATTCGCTCCCTTCAGGTTGAGGAGCCCGGGCGGGGCGCGAAGAGGTTCCCGGCGGGATCGGGGAGGAGGAGAAGTGGGGGCGCGAGGGGCTCGCGCCGCCCGCGGCTCGCGGACGGTCCGGGCGGGAGGGGGAAGACGGAGGAGGGGCGCGAGGGGCGCGAGGCTCCGGGCTCGCGCTCAGATGCGCAGCCTCCCGGGGTTCCCCGCCGGAGCCCAGCACCGCATCCGTGCGCGCGAGGCCCCCCCGCCACCCCCTCCTCGGGTTCTTCCCTTCCTACGCCTTCCCTCCTCTCCTCTTCTCTCCCCTCCCCTCCCCTGCCCTCCCCTTCCTCTCTCCCACCCACTTCAGTCTAGACTCAGCCTCCCTAGCACTCCACTCTAAGCCTGGCTCCACTCGCCACCCATTCATACGAGGTCCACCTCCCTCCCTCGGTCATTGGACGGATCGTCTCACCTCTCGTAGCTGATTGACTAGAATCTTAGCCAATCGCAGGACATAAAGCCTTTCCATCTCTCCTTACCCCACCCCCGTCTCCTCCCACCAGGGGACCAGGAGCGCGCCCTGGCGGCGTCTGTTGGGAAAGCCGCTGCAGGAGCCCCGTTATATCTGAAAATTGCCTAGAAGATGGAAGTCTCCTTCCAGGCCCCTCAATCCATACTTACTACCACTAGGTTAATCTTGTCCCCAAATCTCTCTAACAAAATACTAAGATTTCAAGCAATAAGGGAACCTAAAGCTCCAATCCCCTCTTTTTGCATAGAAAAGGAAACTTTGGCCTTGAAAGGTTATTTACCTAGAGGAGATAGCAGAAGTGGGGATTCCAAACCAGGTCATCTCTGATATTGCCGGCTCTCCCCAGTGATCCTTGTCCTATTTACATTCTAAATTCCTCAACACTCATCTCCTCCATGAAAGCTGTGTAATCTAAACTCTTCTGGTTCTGTCTACAGAATGAGTTCAGACTCTTTTCGTGGTCTGTCCTCAATCTACATTTCCAATTTTACTCCCTACAATCCACAACAAAAATTCTCTAATACAACCAGAGTGCTTTATTCACTATCTTCCAGATAACATTTGCTCACTCTCATACTCCTTTGACTTAATTATTACCATCTCACCCCATTCCAACAACTTAGAATACCCCTTTCTGCCTATCCACTGTATCAGTAATTAAGGTGGGACCTTTTTACTGTTTTCTCTTTTGGAGCACTTTTTTAATCAAGTGGCCTTTACAACTCCAGCCTTTGTTTCTTTGATTAAATCGGGAGTCTTTGATAACCTCTTTGCCTCAAGGGAAAGCCTAGTTTACATGGGTTTGAGTCACATGTTTTGGCCAGAAGCTTTTAGGCTTTGAGCTTCATTTGAGTGGGTTTGAGTTGAATGTGTAAACTCAGAAGCTGGTGTTTTTTCTTTTGGGGCTCACTCATGGAAGGAGTGTTGAGACTTTGGGCAAGCTGTTGTAACTGCCCCCCCCCCCCCCGGCTTTGCTAACCCAGATTTTAGTTTGTATTTGCTCTGTTTATATAATGTATGTTTGCAATTTGTTTGTATTTGTTCTGAAGTTCAGGTTGCTGGCTTTTCCTCCTGAACTAAATGAGTTATATTTGTATGTTTGATTAAAGTGAGATTGTTAACCCCTTAAAGTTACTTTCCTTAGTAAAACAGATCAAAGAACCTTCACTGGCAGCTCTTGTTGCTGGCCTTCTTGGGTCTTACACCTCAACAGCAACTGCTGGCCAAATTGTTGTTACATCCACCTAACAAAGAATTCACCCAAAGACAATAAGAAACATTATTTCATAATAACTTGATCTTGAGTACCCAGCTTAGCATTTCTTGACTTTCTTTTATTCCTGCCAATCAGGCAACAAGCTATGTGGGAGGTACCCATGATATAAAGGCAAAATTGGGAGGTAGAATAAACATGGCAGAGTGAAAAGAAGCATTGGAACCTGGCTCACACCAACACCTCTCCTCCCCCCCTACACACACACACACACACACACACATATACAAACATCATCTTGACAAAGATCTAGAGCAAACTCATATAAAAACAGACCCAGACTGCATGCTGACTTAGAAAACCACATATTAAAATTATCTAGGCTTTATTGTTTTTTTTTAATTTATTTTGTTAATCATTTCCCAATTACATTTTAATCTGGTTGGGGCCCACTCAGTTTTGTGGGCCAGGTCAAGGCCCACAACTCTGACACCTCTAACTAAAGAATGAGACAGATGGAATTATGATCAGAAAACCTAAGACAAAGTCACAATGAATCATTTTTCCACCCCAAGGAAGCTTAGGGAAAAGTATAGAGAAATCTACAGGCAGATCCTGGGACTGCAGTTGGCCAGGAGTGCACCTTGTGTTTGCAGAGGATTCCAAGACAGGGTAGCAGTGCAGAAAACACTGGGTCAAAAAAAAAAAGATCCCAGGGAACCCCTAAGCAATTACTGGGTATAGGAAAGGTACCATCTGGCAATTCTGTCACCCGCTACTCATTTCCAGGTCACAGATCCAGGAGAGAAAGGAGTAGTTTTGAGGTTTGTCCCTAGCTATGTACTGAACATGAAACAAGTTTCAGGAAGCAAACTTTACTTGTGTGTGTGGCTCCAATCCCAGTACTAGAGTGCAGAGTCCCAGACCAAAAAGAAGTCGACAGTTCAGAGCCTCCTAGCAGGCCAATAGTAGCTGAGTCTAGCTGAAATCTACTGAAACTCCCAACTAGAATCAAGCCAATAGCCCCAAACCTGGGTCAAGAACTTGCACAACTCAGACCAGGAAAGCAATGAACAGAACTGTCCCCAAAACATACGACTTTAGAGGCACTAGAAGCTTGCAAGTCCCCAGCCCTAGAACTATGACAATAGCAGAAGGACACAAGGACAGGCACTCTACTGTTACTGCTGGTGAGGGAATTGAGGGAATTAGGATAGCAAGTGATTAATTATGGGAATTGGGTAAACCACACTGACTCCATTTTATGACTCAATTCTGGAGCTAACTCAGTTCCCTTTCCATTCAATTATGGGTCTAGTCCAAATTCTGTCCTGTGGGAAAATTTTATTCATTTGCGAGAATTGGGAGAAAACCTTATTGCATGTTTGAACCTAGCCCTGCATGGCTGGGAAATGACCCCCTATTTATCTGCTGTTTAGAGACCCTTAATCAAAACCTAAGTTATGCTTACTAGAAGCTCAGTCAAATCCAAAGACTGATGCAAGGAGTAAATGTTGAAAAATGAAAATAATAAAAGACCATATTAATCTTTTGGGAGGGGAGGTTGAGGGGGGGAAGGCAATGGGGGTTAAGTGACTTGTCCAGGGTCACAGAGCTAGTAATTATCTGAGATCACATTTGAACTCAGGTTCTGAACTAGGGTTCTCCTAGTTCTCACTGTGTCACCTAGCTGCCCCTAGACCATACTAATCTCCTAGAAGGAGTTTGGTAGAATCCTTTCTTTCCCTATTTTTTGCAAAGAATTTATATAATTTGGAATTAATTATTCTTTGAATGTTTAATAGATTTCACTTTAAATCCATCTGGTACTAGCTTTTCTTTTTCTTTGGGAGTCCCTTCAGGGCTTGTTCAATTTTTTTTCTGATACCAGGTTATTTAAATTCTCTATTAAAATATTCTATTAATTGAGAATTAATTAATTGAGAATGCATTGTTAAAAGGATGGTAGTGAACTGTATGGAAAGGTAAGCATGAATAACAATGACAAAGTCGTTCTTTTTCCTTCACCCAAAGCACATCAGACCAGAATAATTTCCTTTTCTGATGTGTTTTCAACTAAATCAACAAGGAAATGGTGCAGATATAAATTAGGAATACTTTAGCCAAGGTTTTATTCAAATTTTTATTCAAAGCACTCTTGCTATTCTTAGGCATGAGATAGAAATATAGTTATTATGCAATAGTACACAGGTGAGCTCTTAACTGTCTGAAGAGTGGTAGGAAAAGAATAGTAATTATTGATTCAATGTTGACTTGGAAGCAAGAATCTAGAGAAGTGGCTCAGGGATCTATGATTTGCCCTATCACTATTTAACACTGCTATTATTTGGATTTAGGCATACATTTCTTAGGATAAAGGTATAAATTTCCAATTTGCATATGACCCAAAACTGAGATGAATGATTAACACTTTATAGTAGAGCGAGAATTCAAAAAGAACTTCAGGCTGAATCTAGGAGGATGACATTTAATGGGGATCACTATAAATTCATAAGTTTGGGTTCAAAAAGTCAGCTTTGCAAACATAAAAGGAAATGGGGGTACTTGACAGTTTGCCGAATCAATGTTTCGATTTCTTAATAGAACATCTGCCCTAGGAAAAGTAGATAGGTTTTGATGAGGGTAATAGGGAAGGAAACAAGTGAAATGTCTGAAACACTGGGCTTTGATAATCTCTGGGTATCTGGGGGTTTAACATGTGCTCACTAGGGTCAAGAAGTAAGGTGGTTGTGTCTGTCCTTCGTTTTCAAAGAGGACCATGACATCAGGGAAAAATGACTTGACTTGAAGCCAGTTTTCATTTGAGTGAGAGAGGGTTGCGCAGGGTCACCAGCCTCACTTTCTCCTCCAGAGCCATCAGGATGACTGGAGATGACCCAGGATGCAATGGGAGACCTGGCCCTTTTAGGCTAAGGCCTTTTCGTGTACTCACTTAGAGTGAGGTAATGCCCATCCAGTGAATAGGCCTCTTTAAGAAGTGAGTCAAGGGATGGCCCCTTTAATTAGAAAAAAAAGGAAAAAAAAATCCAGCTTCCGGGAGGGGAAGACTCTCAGGGTTGCTGTTCCAAAGAGAAACAGTTACCACTGACGTTCACTCTAAGGCAGGAGAGCCCAAAATACAGTCATTAAGTGGAGCTTGTGCAGAGACTTATTGTGGTCCAATCTATGAGCTTCAGAGTGAACTGGGTTTAAGGTTTTGAGAAAGAAAGAAAGAAAGAAAGAAAGGAAGGAAGGAAGGAAGGAAGGAAGGAAGGAAGGAAGGAAGGAAGAAAGAAAGAAAGAAAGAAAGAAAGAAAGAAAGAAAGAAAGAAAGAAAGAAAGAAAGAAAGAAAGAAAGAAAGAAAGAAAGAAAGAAAAAGGGGGGGAGAGGGAGGGGGGGGGGAGGAAGGGAGGAAGAAAGAAAAAAGAAAGAAATCTAGCCAGTAAACGCCAAGTGAGCAGCTTCTGGCCATCCAAATTTACCTTCCTTTGGAGAGGAGAAAGAGGAGAAGGGAGAGGAAGAGGAAGAGCTGAGTTACTCGACTAGCTGGGTCCCCTTTTCAGGCAGCTCGGTCTACTTACAGGTTGTGTTCGTCCTTCCTTTTCGAAGACAATCCTGACATCGGGGAAATGATGCAGTTGACTTTGATTTGAGGGAGAGAGGGATGTGCAAGGTCACCATCCTCACTTTCTCATCCAGAGTCACCTGGATCCAGTGACCAGATAGTCATCAAGATGACTGGAGATGACCCAGAATGGAATTGAAGGAATTGAAAGGTATTAGGAAGTGGCAGGTGATAAAGAAAAAATTTTCTAATTCCTAATTTTGTTCCAAGACAGATTTGTTGACAAGGAATTGTAATAAAGGGTGGATCAAGAATCCTAGTACTGAGAGCTAGGAGGAATGTCACCACCCTATCTAGAGCCACCATCTTACAGATGGAAAAATTCAGACTAAGGGTCATAAGATTACTTTTCTAAAGTTACTTAGGCAGTCAGCTGCAGAGTTGGAAACCAAACCCATTCTTTTTTTATTCCCAATCTAGTGCTTTTCTCACTATTTGGTGTTGTTCCTAGGGCCATGAAGCATTAGTTTGGAAGATTGCTTTCTTTGAAATGAGCTTTGACATTAAGGATTGTATTAACACTACATAAAATAATCATTTTATTGAAAAAAAAACAGGTCTTAGTTTTATTTATTAATTCAGTGGGTTTTTTGTGAGTATTTTTAATTTTGTTTATCTCTGTCTTTCAGAATTTCTGTTTTTATGGCTAGGGTTTTTTCATCTGTTACTTTTCTGGGTTTGTTAGTTTTTGTCCAGTTCATTGCTCTGTTCTTTGTTGTTTTTTTAATCAAAGTGTTTAGACTTCTAAATTATTCCCTAACCTGACCATTGATTTAATCTCCACTTTCCTCCCTGATAACACCAGCTCTGCTCTCAATGCTCACACAGCATTATGTGCAATGTAACATTTCATCATGAGCATCCCCTTGATCACTTGGGCCAGCTTACTCCGCGAGATCCACAGTCACTGCCCCTTTGATTACTATTCTTAAAAACATCCTTTTCAAACTTAGTAAAATGTTTGTGTCCTTTTCTCCCTCCTGTTGGGAGGTGGTTAAGAACTTTACATAGTTATTCTCTGCAATCATAGTGTCATCAAATTGTCTCCTCAGTACCCACAAACATTAGATTACTCTTTCTTTAGGGCACTGTATCTTTAGGGTACATAGGATATCAAAGGTGTTTTCCCTGTGGCTCTGTATTAGCATCCTACATTCTTTGCCTTCGTCTTCTGCCTCATTTCTGTGGCATGTTTGGCATCCAAGACAAGCAGCAGAAAAGATCTTCTCAAAGTAAACTTTTAAGAAAAATTCAGTTAAGTGAACAGGAGAGAATGGATCCTGGGGAGAAACCTCATACCTCAAGACACAAAGCCTTGTGGTAAGAGGCATCCTGGAACACCACTCTGTTGTGAGGAGACAGTCTCTGAGCCAACAAAACTGCCACCACGGAAAGGAGTAGGGCATGGCCCACCCTGGAGAAGATTTTACCTTGGGTGCAGCCACTTGTGGGGGGAGAAAGTGTTTTACTATTTTAATTAATTATTAATTTTGGTGCCTTTGGAGAAAGTCTTATTCAAGCAATTCTATCTTTAGCTTTGCATGTCTTACCCAGGACTCAGTGTATTATTCTCCAAGTAAGCAAGCATGTCTCCCTCCCCTACAAGGTCGCTGTCACTTTTCATAGGGTCGACTAACAGCTGGGTCCATGGGCCTTTGTCCATTGCCTTTGTTGGAATTGAGTCACTGGCCAACTAGCTGCTGGGGTGTGTTTCTCCCTATAGGAGGCCTTCTACACCATCCACAATCTATCCTGACAATGCCACAAAGCATTTAAACCCTCAGCAACTTATAGGATCATAGTTTTAGGACTCATTTTACAGATAAGGAAACACAGGTGTGGTGGGTGACTGGCTTAAGATAACACAGGTAGTAAGTAATACAGGATTCAAAATCAGGTCCCCTACTTCCACAGTCAACATTCTTTTTAACTTTTTTCTAGAGTTTAGGGACTAATACCCAAGAATCAACTTGTTCTGGGCCAGGATTGATTCAAGTCAGTTCAGTGTCCGTGCTTGCCATTGAAACAAAATGAAATATTGTAGACTAGATCACAGCTCCCCTCATATCCTTTTATGTCTATATCTTTTGTTTATGCATGTATTATTAATTACTATCTTTGTTTGTTACATTATTGTCCAAGAGGCAGACTGGCATTGTAGATAGATGCCCTAGGAGCCAGGAAAACCTGAGTTCAAATACCGCTTTTGGCACATACTAGCTGTGTGACCCTAAATCACCTAACCTCTCAGTGCCTAAATCTCAAAGACTATAAATTGCATAGCATATGTGGATCACATTGCTAGATGGAGTTTCTTTATTTGGGATTTCCCTATACCAATGAAATCATAGGTTTGGTCCTTATCCTCCTATATGATCTATAAAGGATGCATTTAGCATTTCTGCTTTTTTTTACATATATTTCTAATTTCTCTGGGCCTTGGCATATGGTCTATTTTTGTAAAGGTACAATTTAGTGCAGAGAAATTTGTCTGTTCTTTAATGTTCCCATTCAGGAGATACCATAAGCATTTTAAATCTAACTCTTCCAATCTTTTTTTTTTTTGGCACCATATTTTCTTTTGTTTATCTTTCTTTTAGATGTATCTTATTCTGAGAGGGGAACATTAGAGTCTTCTATAATTACATTGTGTTGTTTTGTGTCTTTTTGCAATCCTACTAGCCTTTTCTTTAAGAATTTAGGTGCGGTGTCATTAGGTTTATGTATGTTTAGAAAAGCAGTAGATTAGAGTTGAGAGATAGCCAGCCGCAGCATTAAGAAGGCCTGGGCTCAAATTGAGCCTTCGACATATTATGTCCCTTTGTGGTCACTTAACTTCTGTGTATTGGTAAAGGGAATCTCTTCATCGAGTGTTCTCTATGCCAATGAAATCACAAGTTTAATCCAGAAAAAAAGTAGATGTTTGTTGTATGGTACTTTTGGGATCTTTTTGAGGAGGTGATCTGTGGATTCTTTAAATTTTTATTTTACCCTCTGGCTCTAGAATATCAGGGCAGTTCTCATTGATAATTTCTTGAAAGGTGATATCTAGGCTCTGTTTTTGATCATGGCTTTCAGGTAGTCCAATAATTTTTAAATTATCTCTCCTGGATCTATTTTCCAGGTCAGTAGTTTTTCCAGTGAGATATTTCACATTGTCTTCCACTTTTTCATTCCTTTGGTTCTGTTTTATAATATCTTGAGTCCTCATAAAGTCACTAGCTTCCACTTGCTCCAATCTAATTTTTAAGATAGTATTTTCTTCAGTGGTCTTTTGGACCTCCTTTTCCATTTGGCTACTTCTGCCTTTCAAGGCATTCTTCTCCTCATTGGCTTTTTGGAGCTCTTTTGCCATTTGAGTTAGTCTATATTTTAAGGTGTTGTTTTCTTCAATATTTTTTTCAGTATTTTTTTGAGTCTCCTTTAGCAAGTCACTGACTTGTTTTTCATGTTTTTCTCGCATCATTCTCATTTCTCATCTCAATTATTCCTCTACTTCTCTAACTTGCTTTTCCAAATCCTTTTTGAGCTCTTCCATGGCCTGAGACCAGTTCATGTTTTTCTTGCAGGCTTTTGATGTAGGCTCTTTGACTTTGTAGAGTTCTTCTGGCTCTATGTTTTGGTCTTCTTTGTTACCAAAGAAAGATTCCAAAGTCTGAGTCTGAATCTGAGAGCTTTTTCACTGCCTGGCTATGTTCCCAGCCAACGTACTTGACCCTTGAGTTTTTTGTCAGGGTATGATTGCTTGTAGAGTAAAGGGTACTTTGTTCCAAGGTTGGGGAGATGCGCTGTTGTTTTCAGAGCTATTTCTATACAGCCAGCTCTGCCACACCAGCACTCCTCCTTCCCTAATAACTGCCAGCCAGGACCTGACTGGGATCTTAAGCAGGCTGTGCACTCCTGCTCTGATCTGCCACTTAATTCCTCCCACCAGGTAGGCCTGGGGCCCGAAGCAACTGCAGCTGT
Organism: Trichosurus vulpecula; assembly: GCF_011100635.1. NCBI lineage: Eukaryota > Metazoa > Chordata > Mammalia > Diprotodontia > Phalangeridae > Trichosurus > Trichosurus vulpecula. The sequence continues at coordinate 276,019,773 of NC_050577.1, read as the reverse complement.
AGTTCTGCAGCTGTACCACCACTGCTTCCCCCGGGGCAGTGGCCAAACTGTGAACTCTTTTCACTCTGTTGCCTGCAGCTTTTCCCACTAACCTTCTCTGTTGTCTTTGGTGTTTGTGGGTTGAGAAGTCTGGTAACTGCCACAGCTTGCTGACTCAGGGTGCTAGGGCCTGTTCCGCCCAACTCCTGGTCTGGTTGGTCCTGCTGCTGCCCACACTGGGCTCCCCTCTCCTCAGCCCCCAGCTCCGTGGGCTATAGACCTCATCCAGCAACCATCCAGGCTGTCCTGGGCTGGATCCCTGCTTCCCTCTGCTATTTTGTGGGTTCTGCAGTTCTAGAATTTGTTCAGAGCCATTTTTTACAGGTTTTTGGAGGGACCTGGTGGGGAGCTTACACAAGTCCCTGCTTTCCAGCTGCCATCTTGGCTCCGCCTCCCTGTATGGTACTTTTAACATTAAATAATTTTCCTGTTTATCTTTCTTGACCATATATTTGCTTTGTCTGATAGCATAACTTCAGCTCCTGCTTTTTTGGAACCTCCTGTTTCCAGCTTATCATTTTCATTCCATATGTATTTTTTAGATGCGTTTCTTGCATGCAACACATTATTAGGTTATTTCCTATTTAAATAATTTTATTCCCTTTATCTTTTAGGCACGCTTTATCATTACATTTTATTTATACTACAGTACACTGATGCCCTTTCCACAAGCTCTCTCCCTTGCCTCTTGCTCCTATGTGGAAGAAAAACCTCTTGCTCTCATTTACCTATGTGGAAGCAAAGCTTCCTTTTTTAGTTCAACTGAAAATATTAAGACATAAATATTTCTCTAGCCTAAAACCCTTTTACGTTTAAAAAAAAAAGGCTATGATCCTGGGAATATAAATTAAAGGTGGTAACCAAATTGAGGAGAAATATCTCACATCTCCTTAACATTGCCTTCCCTAGCCGGAGGTGACTGGGGCTATTGACCCATGTGTGGGTGTTCCCCTCCTCCCTCACCTCAGAAGGGAATTAGAGTATGATCAGGTAGAAGTGGTCTTCTTGATTAGGTCTGGTCACTTGTGACTAAGTGAGGGGAGTGGTCCAAGCAGGAGGATTGTTGTGCAGGTGTGTTCCAAAAGATTAAGTAACTATTGTTCTATTAGATGAAGTGGAATGTTAACCCCAAACTGGGTTTTGACATTCTGCGGCATTTTACTTATTCAAGATTGCTAATAATAACTTCAAATTGTCTTGGGGGAGAAACTAAACTAGAAATATTCAGATTTAGAATAATGTTACTAATAATAGGGGGCATCTATATAGCACTTCAAGGTTTGCAAAACACTTTACATACATCATCTCATTACATACCCATAACAACCCTGTAAGAGAGTTGATATTATTATCCCCCATTTTACTGATGAGCTAGGTTCTGTCTGAGGCAGGATTTGAATTCTAATCTTTCTGACTCCAAGGCCAACACTGTCCAATGCACCTCCCTAGCTATACACTTAATAAGAATTGTTTCTCACAGATTTGTGCCTAAAACACAGAATATAGTATTAATATTGTTTCTTCAACATTTATCTCAAGTTCTTTCACTTTATTTAAACTAATGTATCTTTAACTTTATTTATTTGTCCATTTTGCCCCCTCTTTTGATTCTTCTTTCCTTGCCCAGCTAAGCATATGGTTCAAAATTTCCACCCTTACACACCTTAGTTTAATAAACATCCTTTGGTGGTGCCCTTTTCTAAGTTTTCCTTTGTTTCACCCTTATTTCTCTTCCCTCCTTGTCTATTCTGAATTCTGTTCTCCAAATTCATAAGCTATATATCCTTTTTGTTATGGGAGCAATAAGCTAACACCCCCCACCCCAGCATCCCATGTAAGTGAGGTAACATTCTTAAAAGATATTGAAACTCTTCTTGAGACCAGAAAGGCTCAGGGGACTAAAGTCTCTGGACTGACATCTCTTCCTGGTTTCCTGAACACAGTTTGAAATAGCCAGAGTTTTAGGTGCACTCTGAGGTTTGTCTGGCAGACCACATAGGGCAACTCAAAGGCAGGGTAGCTTCATTCAACTGAATAATCTCAATGCATTAAATATCTTTCTCCTGCTATGACTATATGAATCTTTTGGGTTTTTTAAAATTCTATTTTATTTTATCAGCAAAAATCCGGCTCTCCCTCTCATCCTGTGCCCACTAATTGAGAAAGAAAGAAAATAAAAAACTCTGTTACAAATGCGTAATCAAGCAAAACAAATTTTCTTACTGGACATATCCAAAAATTTATGTCTTATTCTGTATTCTAAATCCTTCGCCTCTTTATCAGGAAGGAGTATCATGTTTCAACAAGAGATCTCCAGAATTGAGGTTGGCCATTGCTCTATCATAGTTCTGAAGTCTTTCAAAGTTATTTGTCTTTACAATAGGGAAGTGAAGGGAAAGGAAAGGAAAGGAAAAGTATGTATAAAGCACCTACTGTGTTAAGCACTTTACAAACATTATCTCATTTAATTCTCCCCAACAACCCTGGGAGATCAATGCTATTATTATTTCCCATTTTACAGTTGAGGAAATTGGGGCAGAGATTAAGTGACTTGCTCAGGGTAACACAGCTGGTAAGTGTCTGAGGCTGGATTTGAGCTCAGGTCTTCCTGGCTCCAGGTATAGGGTGTTTTCTACTGAGCCGCTTAGCTACTTTTTGTTGTCATTGCATAAATTGTTCTGATTCTGCTGCTTTCACTCTGCATCAGTTCATAGAAATCTTCCCAAATTTCTTAAAATCATCTCCATTATTTTTTATAGTACAATAGTATTCCATCACATCTATATAACATAACTTTTTAGCCATTCCCCAAGTGATGAGCACTCTGTCAGTTTCCAGTTCTTTGCCACCCCAAAAAATTGCTGCTATAAATATTTTTTAACATCTTTAGAATTTGTTTTGCTTAGTACCACCCTCCTACTTATTTCCCCTTTTTCCTTTTGTTTCCCTCCTATTTCTTTAGTGAAATATATTCTGGAACCAGTTGTGTGTATGTACGTGTATGTATGTGTGTGTGTGTGTGTGTCTGTGTGTGTGTGTGTGTGTATACACATATGTATTCTTTCCTCTTTTGATCAGTTCAGATCAGAGTCACATTCAAGTGTCTAGGAGTTCTCTGCTTCTTTATGGTAGAGTGGTTGTTCAATCATGTATAATTCTGACTAGTACTCCTCCGTACTTCAAATCTTTCTTTCTGGTCACCTTCCTTTGATCTGGAAGCTCTGGATTTTGGCTATAATATTTGAGGGAGTTCTCATTTTGGGGTTTCTTTCAAGTGACTAGTGAATTCCTTCTATTTCCACTTTGCCCCCTGGTTCTAAGAGGTTTGGATAGTTTTCTTTAATGATTTCTTGAGATACAATGTCCAGGTTCATTTTTAGTTCATGGCTTTCAGGTCATTCACTGATTCTTTTACATTTTTCTTCTTGATCTGTTTTCCAGGTCAGTTTCTTTTTCCCATGAGTATACCTTAACTTCTTTCAATTTTTACAGTCTTTTGATTTCATTTATATATATATATGTATATATATATATATATACATATACATATACACACACACACACACACACACACACATATATATATATGTATATATATATATATGTTTTGTCTCATGGTGTCATTAACTTCTACTTGGTCCATTCTAATTTTCAGGGAACTCATTGCTTGGGCAAGGTTTTATACATCTTATGCCAAACTATTAATTACCTTTCTAATTTTTTCTTACATAGCTCTCATTTCTTTTCCATTTTTTCTCTAGAACTCCCATTTCATTTATAAAAAATTTTAAGCTCTTTTTAAGAACTCTTGCTTCATTTCTTCCAGGAATTCTAGTTGAATTTATGCCAAAACTGTGTTTTTCTTTGCTTATAGATTTGAATTTCTTATGGATTTGAATCTTGAGTTTTCCTATTACTGTAATAGCTTTTTATGATGGGGTTCTTGTTTATTTATTTGTTTGCTCATTCATTATTCAAGCCTGACTTCAGGCTTTATGTTAAGGTTAGGCTCTGTGAACTTTTGGAGGGAATGTCTAGGCTGGTCCTGTTGCTGCTGTTTTGAGGTATTGAGTTCTGTGTTATTCCAGGATCCCAGGGGTAGCTCAGGCTTTGGATCTGCACATTTTCCATGTTCCCAAAGTAGTCTGAAGCAGGGCAAAGTCTGATTTCAGCCCTCTCCCCACCCCCCACCCAATCTGAGCTCTGCAAGGTCTTGACCTGGGTTTGGACCTGAGCAACAGGTTTGTGGGCTTGCCCCATTTGGAGTTCCAGTAGACTGCTACAGTAATCATTTACTTATTAGCTTCCTGGAATGCTCTGCTAGTTCAGAGTGGCTGAATTTCAGACCTTTTTTGGTTTAGAATTCCTGCCCTGGTTATTCCACGGGGGGGGGGGGGGGGGGGGGGGGACGGGGACTGTAACAAAATCGATTCTCTCATGTTTATAGGCTTTAAAAAAAAAAGTGAACTGAGGAGTAAAGGCAGAAATAAAGAGGTACCCTCAAAGGATAAAAATTACCTAAGGTACTAAAAATTTATTGTGGAATTAAATCAGGAGGAAGGAAGGAGGAATAGCTTAAATTAATATTTCATGTGCTATTAAATCCCATGAACCTTGATAAGGCAATCAATCTTTTGTGGAAGGAATATCATCAGAGGAAGATGCTCAAACAGGGAAAGGGAAGAAGAGAGACAGAGAGGAACTAATAACATACCCCAACCTAGTCCATAGGAAAACAAAAAAGGGATACTAATTTCAACAGAAGTAGAGATTGTGAGAAAATAAAATAGTCAATGGATGGGAGGGACTGGGTTGAGGGGAATAGAAAAATGGGCTTTACCACAGAAGGGAAAAGCAATCTCAGCTAATTAAATGGAAGCAATTGGCATAATTGTCCGTATCTCTAATTCCAGAAATCCTTCCAGACTGCTGGGGAGAATTTGGCATGGTCCTTTCAAATGCCTCCTGCAATGGTTTGTACCAAAGAATCATAAAATCCGCATGGCAAAATTTTGGTTTATCTCTCAAATTCCAAATTAAAACAATAAAAACAACAAAAAATACCTCAAGAGTTTTTTCAGTATAGTTTCTGGACAATCCTAAAATTCCAGGGATAAGCCTCAGTTTGCATTTTTTCAGCATTGTGGTCTCTCCTTCATGGTGCTTGGCTACTTTCATATACAATTACAGGACTAAAATCAAGAAGTTCAGCCAGGTGGTATAGTGGACAGAGCACTGGACCTGGAGTAAGGAAGAGGTAAGTTCAGATCCAGCCTTAGGTACTTAATAGGTGTGTGACCCTGGGCAAGTCACTTAACCTCTATTTGTTTCAATCTGTGTGTTGTGTTGTTGTTGCTGTGTGTTTCCTTTGTTTTTGAAGAGGACCATGACATCGGGGAAATGATGACATGACTTGCAGTTGACTTTGATTTGAGTGAGGGAGGGCTGTGCAAGGTCACCAGCCTCGCTTTCTCCTCCAGAGCCATCTGGGCCCAGTGGCCTGATATTCACCAGGATGACTGGAGATGGCCCAGGATGCATTGGGAGACTCTGGCCCTTTCTGGCTAAGACCTTTTCATGTACTCACTTAGAGTGAGGTAACACCCATTAAGTGAACAGGCCTCTTTAAGAAGTTAATCAAGGGATGGCCCCTTTAATCAAAACTCCAAAAAAGAAAAAAATCTAACTGGGAGGGGAAAACCCTCAGGGTTCCTGGCCAAAAAAGAAACCGTTACTATTTGGTATTTACTTTCACTCTGTGCTATGAGGGCAGGGACCTATTGTCCAATCTATGAGCTCCAGAGTGAATTGGGTTTAAGGCTTGGTTTTTGAGAAAGAAATGTAGCCCGTAAACCGGAGTTAAGGAGACAGCCTTCAGCCATTGAAACGGAGGGAGGAAAGGAGGCAGGGGCAGGGGCAGAGACAGAGGTGGAGGCTACTTACAGATTGTGTTTGTCCTTCGTTCTAGAAGAAGACCATGACATCAGGATTTCAGTTTACTCAACTGTAAAATAGAGATAATTACATCTGCCTTCCAGAGTTGTTATGAGGAGCAAATTAGATAATATTTACAAAGTGTTTAGCACAGTGCCTGGCACTTATCAAATACTTATTCCCTTCCCATTCTCAGTTCCAGAAAGTAATTCAAAACTAGTTTTGCACAAATATAGTTCTCTTAAAGTGGTGAGAAGCCATTTTTCAGGAGGCCTTTCCTGAGGCAATTGGATGATTAGCAATAGGAGGACATCAGAACCCCCAAGGACAGAGCACAACTAGCCCTTCTTAATTTGTCCTTTTCTAAGGAGGGGAAAAAAATGTCTCTCTCCATTCCAAAAAAAATTCAATCCCTCCAACTGCTCTGAAGGTAAACTGAGTTCTGAAGAGATCTCCAAATAGAACTTTGAAGAGCCTTAAATGCTCAGGTTGAAAGGCACAGCAAAGCTGGAGGCCCTAAAAATATAGTTTGCTGCAATTATCTTCGAGTTAGACTTCTAAAGGACACAGAACATGCTCACATGGCTCTCTTCTTGTGGAATAGACTTAGACAGTTTTACTTTCTAATTTCCTGGGAGTAAGGGGTGTCTCACAGTGAGCAATCACCATTTCGAGAAGCATCGCCAAAAGCACCACCAGAAGCTTTGAGGCCAATCTGGGCTCACTTTCCTCTGACCTTCAATCCTCCACTATAAGGAACTCATTCAGTTCCAATCCTACAAGACTATGTGGATTGTTTTGTGTTGGGCCTGACTCAGGCGAGTCTCTGGTAATTTAGGTTCAAAATTGGAATGAAATGGGTCATCCAATAGTTAGCAAAGGGAGATTTACTTATTCTCAGCAGGAGAAAGATATTCAGCAAGAATAGGTCTTGAGAACCTGAGTGAAGCTCCTATCATGGTCCACCAACCAAGCATATGAGCATATTGTACTCAAGTAATGAGAAAGGGAGTCAACACTCTGAGTCACCCTTAGTCCCCTAAGCCAACCAAGTCTCAAAGAATGTCTAAATACCTTTTAAGGAAATATTAGCCTAACTTGTATGGGGGAGGGATTAGGAGTACTATATTCCTGAAAGAACAATCATAGGTTCAATGTACTTTGTGAGACTGAATCTCTTTAAAAAAAGAGAGAGAGAACTCATGAGCTGAAAAAAAAATTATAGCTAGATATGTCTGTATGTCTATCTATCTATCTATCTATCTATCTCCACATACACACACACACACACAAACAAACACAAGTTCATGAGTCCCCACCTGATAATTTAGTTAATAGTTAATCAGAGGAATCCCTTGGTTCAAAGCAAAGGTGTTTAATGAAATGGCATAATAAGAAAAATACTAATGAAACTGGGTTGATGCAGGGTATATTATCTGGTATTAGGCTAGAAGCAGCATTGTAAGAGCTCAAAAGGTACATCTGTGATTATACCACCACTCCTTAGGTCATTTCCTTGTTAACTTTCTCTGGCTTTAAAGGCCGTTTAGAGGGTATGTTCTGGGATATACTTAGAAATTACCAAAAAATGCAAACGTCTTGTTTTTAGAAATGTGAGAAACCCTTGCCTGGGAGAAACAAAAAGCCTTCATTCAAGTTACCCTCTCTTGTTGCCTTCAGAATTTTGTTTAGAAGTCTCTCATCTCATCAGAAAATCTTTAGTCCCAGATGAAGGTGCTCCCAGCAGCTAATGCACTAAGACTTAGTCTTTTTAGATTCCTGTCCCATTCCTGGACTTTGGATCAGTCAGTTAGAGACCCCACCCTAATCTATGGTGAACATTCCATGTACCTCCCAATTTTAATCTCTAAAGGTTAGACTATGAGGGATAAAAGGATACTTGCCAGATAACTCTGAGGTTCAAAGATCCCTATCTTTTGAACCCTAAGCCTCTTCCAGTCTCCCATGTACATAAGTGGGTAGAGAAAAAGCACACAGACATGCCCAAAGAAGATGAAATGGTTAGTTTTGATTACATAAAAATAAAATGCTCTTGCACAAACACAACCAATAAAGTTTTAACTTTTTAAACTCCTTTTAAGGGAGCCAAGTAACTGGGGAAAAAAATCTTTGTAATCAATTTCTCTGATGAAGGTCTCATATCCAAGGTATATAATGAACTGATTTGAATTTATAAGAATAAGAGTCATTCCCCAATAGGTAAATAGCCAAAGGATACAAAAAGGCAGATTTCAAAGGAAGGAATCAAAGCATCAACAGCTAATTAAAAATATTCCAAATCACTAATAATTAGAGAAACACAAATATCTTTGAGGTATCACTTCATGTCCATCAGATTGGCAAAGATGACAAAAGAAGAAAATGACAAATGCCAGAGAGGAAAACAGCTGTGTTAATACATTTCTGGTAGAATTAAGAATTGGTCCAGATTGGAAAACTATGCCCCAAAAGTCACTAAATTGTTCATACCTTCTGACCCAACAATACTTCCACTAAGGATATATTTCAAAGAGATCAAAGAGGAAAAGGACTCATATGTATAAAGATATTTAGAGCAGCTCTATTCCTAGTTACAAAAAAACCTGAAGCTATTTATGTAATAAAATTGTTTAAAGTTTAAAAAAAAAAACCTGAAGCTTATGGGGTGCTTTCTGATTGGGAAGTAGATAAACTAATTATGGTAGATTAATGTATTACTGACTCATAGGAAATTATGAAATGCATAGTTTCAGAGACCTGGATAAACTGATGCAGACTAAAGTAAGCAGAGCCAGGAGTACAACTTATACAATGACAACATTATAAAGAAAAACAACTTTGAAAGACTTTACCTCTTTGATCATTGCAATGACAAATGATAAAGCATACTATCCACCTCTTGAGGAAGAGGTGATAGGACTCAAAATGCAGGCTAAAGATAGATATTTTTGGATATGGCCAATGGAGGAATTTGTTTCACTTAACTGTGCATATTTATTATTAAGGTTTTCTTTTTCTTGCTTTTTTTTACTTTTTTGGGGTTTAGTTGGCTGAGTGGAAGTAGGAGAGAAAATAATACTTGTTAGTTGAAAAAAATTTCTTAAAGGAAAAAGCACATAGAAAAGCAAGGTCCAAGAGATGAGGTCACTTTATCTCTTTTATTTGCATAATTGAATTCCTGGTCTGTCATATGCAGATACAGCCAATCTAAAGCCTCACAGCTTTGTGGAACACATGCTTGTAAACATGACAGATAATCCTCTGCTCTTCGGAAAAATCGAATTTATCCTACCACTCTTTCAAGCTATTGTCTTATTTCTCTACTCCATCTCACAGCCAAATTCCTACAAGAAGCTTCCTCTATTTTCTGACCTAATAATCACTTCTTAACCCCTTACATTCTGCCTTATAACCTCATCACTCAACTGAAATTTCCAAGTTTATTAGTGATATCCTTCTTTATCTCTCTGTAGCATTTGACACTGTTGACCGTTTCCTCCTTCTAGACTCTCTTCTTCCTTTGTTTTCCTTCTCAGTCTCCCTTATAGGATTGTCATTCTCATCTCACCCCTTATTCATTCATGAGTGCAACTCAGGGCTCTGTCCTGGGCTCTTTTCCCTTCTTACTTTAACATTTTCTCAGTAATTTCATCAGCTCCCATGGGCTCAACTAGCAGCTCTGTTCAAATAACTCCCAAATCTATGTATCAGTCCTATTTCATTGGCACTCCCATCTACATCACTTACAGTCTTTTAGACATCTCCAAGTAAATGTCTTGGACATATTTCAAAATCAATATTTTCAAACAGACCTCATTATCTTTTTACTGCACCCCCTCTCTTTCTAAATACCCAATCATCCTTTCTGTCACCCAGGTTCCCAATCTTGCAGTCAACCTCTATTCTCTTTCCCTTATCCCTCCTATCAAATCAGTTGCCAAATCTTGTCAATTCTTACCTCCACAATACATTTCAGATGGGTTTCTTTCTCTCTACTCACGTAGCCACTGTCCTAGTTAAGGTCCTCATTATCTCTTGCTTGTCCTATTAGAATAGCATACATTAATTTCTCTTTACCCCAAGTCTCTCTTCTCTCTAATCTATCCTTCATATAGCTGCTGGATAGATACAGGTCTGAACTGGTTACTCCCCTGCTCAAGAAACTCCACTGGCTATCTCTTGCTTTTAAATAAAAACTCTTGTGTATAGCTTTTTATTATTGTAACAATCTGGTTCCAATCTACCCTTTTGGATTTATGTTGCACATTCCTCTCTCTCATGATCTCTTATGCGCCAATCAAACCAGAGTACCTGCTGTTCCTATAGCCAGTACTCCAACTTCTTTCTCTGTGTCTTTGTATAGGTGATCAGTTCCCTATACCAAGAATGCATTCTCTCCCCACCTCTTTCTCATCCAATCCATAGCTTCCTTTAAAGATCGGTTCAAGTACCATTTCTTATGACCAATCCAGCCTGATCACCACTCCTTTCCTGCAGTTACTTGAGCCTACTACCCTGGAAATTACTTTTTGGAGGTAGTTTCTTTCTCATCTCAGATTAATTATAGAAGGTCTTATATGTAATCACAATGTATAAAGGCGTTAGTAAGGCATATCTTACAACCTCACAACAGATGTGATTAACTCCTTAATCAATTTGAAAGGATAATACGGTTTTGGCCATTGAATGAAGGTGAGCGGTTCCACATAGGAAAAATCTTGTACTTGGTTGGGAGGAGTTCTAATCCTCTCAAAGAAACAATTCATTGAGTGGTGGAGGGCTCTAGAATGCTTTGTGGAGGCCGGTCAAGACATGGACCAGAGGGCAGAAAGGGATTTTTTTGTTCTTCTCCTCACCCTCTAACCACATCCCTATCAGCCAAGTCATCAGAGGCTGGGACAATGGGAAACAAAGCACCTAGGAACGCTTCAGTTATCAGTTCTTCAGGCTTCAGCAGCCAACTAGACTTTTCATCACCTTATTGTTACAAACCCCTCAGCTATGAATGTCCAGAGATCTGGGATATGCTGGAGGTGCTGCCTTCTTTGCATGTGGGCTTTTTCCCAGCAACTCTTTGTCTCCTCAGGGACCGTTACCTGAAGAGAATCCCGAAAGGTGAGCCTTTTTCCCTCTTGAAGCGGAAAGCCAAAAGACCAAAGATCGATCACGTTCTCCACTCCCAAGCTATTTTCATCTCCACCCCTCACACAGAATACACAGAATAATAATAACTGACATTTATATGGGACTTTATGAGTTACAAGGGGCCGTACATATTAGCTCATTTGTTCAATCTTCCATTGAGAAGACTCTTATGCAAATAGCCTCCGAGCCCTTGGTTGTATGCTTAGGCTCAGTCTTAGTCCACCCCCATCACATTTATATCCTCAGGACGTAATCCAGTGACTGCACATAGTAAGACACTGAATAGAAATGCTCGAATTGAATTGGCGTAGCTAATGAGATCTGTCTACACGGCCAATCTGTTTACTATCCCTGAACAAAGGCTTCACCCTACATCATGAAGGCTTTAAGTTATATTTCAGATGGAAAGGGGTAGGTAATTTTAAGGGAGCGAGATGCTAGTCATCTATATTTTTTTTTTTAAAGAGGACCAGCTCTCATCTAGCAGGTGCATGATGAATAGGTAGAGAAGGCACGATGCAAGCTGGAAACGTGGGGTGGAAAGCAAAATGCCACTTGTAATATATTATACTTCAGTCTTTGTTCGCTCTCCCGAAAAATGGAGGCACCTGTTTAAGTCTTTCAGGACAAATTTAGTTTATATCTTTTTTTTTTTCTATTGCATCCAAATTCCTTTTGCTCTCGGGTATCTGATTACAGAGGAGTCCCAGGCACCGTCCCCCGAGATTAGGTGCCACTAAGTTAACGTGACAGCCCGAACACGCCACTATACACTCGCTTCTTTACAGGTGGCGTCAGTTGCAGCAGATCACGTCTACTGAAAGGAAAGGTGGGGGCCGGAAGGCGTCGGAGGGCGGCAACCGCTTTTGACGATGATGATTGGCCAAAAACCAAAGTTTGATCTATAGACGCACCAGCCAATGGACCTCAAGTAGTTTCGCCGTGTTTACGAAGGATCAGCCATTGGATAGGCGGGAAAGCGACTGAGGGCCAATCAGGACTGGGACCTGGAGAGTGGGGCGGTGCTTCCAGCGAATGGGGCGAGGAGCTGGATAAAGGGGCAGGAGCTGAGCTGAGGAGAATTAGTGACACATCCGGCGTTGAGAGGAGTAGGTGGAGTGAGTGGCAGGTGAGGAAATGTGTCCTGGCTATGGCCTGGATATGGTCTAGAGACCCTTGGGCAGAGGCGAAGGCGTCCACAGCGCAGTCGTTGTGGTTTTTCTTTTAAATCGGCGTGTTGTCCTCGGTTCGCTGACATAGCTCACCTCTTCGACTGGGAGGCCTACCCAGCCATGAGGTTTCGGGGAGGGAGAAGACGGGGTTGCGCGTGCGCCGTTGCGTGTGGTAGAAATGGGGGAAGTGGGGAGGGAAGGACGCGCCCCCCACCGCCCGTCGCCTCGGCCAAGCTCGCGGACTCGAGGTCTTTTCTTCCCACCCCGCCTCATCCAGCCTTGGGCCCGATTCGGGGGAGGGGGAGTAATCCCTCCAGGGTCCTCCCTGCTTTAACCCCCTTTGAGACGGGGTGCGGCCCTCTCGGTTCGTCATAACTAAAAGCGAAGTCAGGGGTCCCCAACTGTCCCTTCGGTGGCCGTGAACCTTCGGAGGGGGGCGTGTTGTGAGGTTGTGGGGGCAGAGACGGGGATGGCTATGGAGGGGTGGGCGTGGGCGGCTCCCCGGCGCTCTGGGCCCGGGCCTACTAAGCCTAGTCTCGGACGGTCTGGAGCTGCCCTGTCATGGTGGAGGGGCGAGTGATGTCACGTCCTCCTCTGTGACACCCAGGCTCCCTTGGGAACTTGGAAGCCCAACTGTAGAGGCAGGAGGTGGGTAATAAATACAAGACCGGGCCCTTGGCCCAGCGTCCCGGGGCCCAAAGGGCAGCCCCGACCTGGCAGAATTGGCCACCTTTGGACAGGTGAGAGGCCCCGGCCTTCCCTTGGTTTTGCTTCTCTGAAATCATGAGGTCATCATTTCTAGAAGGTTTAGTGCGAAGGTTTAATGACTGTGCTGGAGGTGTGGCCTGTTTATAGAGGGTTTGTTGTGTTTTTTCTACCAACCCACATTGACCCATTCCCCCCTTCTACCCCGCCTCCACTTCAGAGCTCTCTATTTGACATCTTGTTCTTGAAATGGTGTAATTGGGACGTGTAATCAAGCAGAAGAGGTGACTGTTTGAGTCACAATCAAGCTTGATTTTGAGATAGAAAATCGGTGTTTCTGGTTATTTGTTGATTTTTTTTTTTAAATTTAGCACTCATTTTGTAGTTACCTGTTAACTATCCCATAAGAAGAAAGGTGGCCTGAGCAGCCAGGAACAGACCTGTTTGGGGTCACAGTGGAAAGCTTAGTCTTGAGGTCAGAAGACCGGAATACTATTTACGATTTGTAATAATAATAACAGTGCTTACTTCAGAATTATGTTGAGGAAATCACGTCATAAGCTACAAAGAACCATATCAGTGTAAGCTATTTGAACTTTTTAGTCTCTTTTTAGAGTATTGGGTCTCGAGTCAGGCTTGAGTTCAGAGTTGGTCTCAGACACTTCTTAGCTGTGTGTGTGACCCTTGTGCAAGTCACTTAACTTCTATTTGCCTTAGTTTCCTTGTCTGTAAAATGGGGATCATAACAGCACCTGTTTCCCAGGGTTGTTATGAGGATCAAATGAGATGATAATTATAAAGTGCTTAGCATAGTGCCTGGCACATAGTTAAGTACTATATAAATCCTAGCTAATATTATTTGATAAATATTTTGAAATTGTTTTTGCCATTTTCTTTTGTTGTGTACTTTACAGAAGCTCACATTTACAGCTTACAAGGTTCCTTAAATCTTCATTTGATTACATAATGAGTCCTTTCCTCATAGCTCTGAAGTAGGTAGCACAAGAATTATCTTCATTCTACAGAAGAGAAAATTGAGTTTGAGAGGATCCTCCAGACAAATAAATATCCAGTTCAGCACTTGAAATGCAGTTTGTAATTCCAGTCAACCATTTTTCATCCTGTGGTGGAGACATATCAGAGTACCTGTTTTCTCTGTCCCCTTTCTTGTGGCTATTTTTGCAGCCTTCTTCCCTTAAAAGAAGACTAGAAAAGGGGAGTCAGCTTGGTATGACAGAAAGAGCACCAGACACACTAGAGCTAGTAATTGGTCAAATCCAATAGATAGTTTTGGAAATATATTTAAAAATTAACTAAACCACCCATTTGATCCAGCAAGAATCACAAGTCATGTTCCTCATTTATACAAAAATATAAATAACAGCACATTTTACGGTGACATGGCTTTTAAAGCACAGTAGGTAATTCACAACTGGAGAGTGGCTGAACAAATTGTCTCTGAATGTAATGTAATATTGTACCATAAGAAATGGTGATTAAAGAATTCAGAGAAAGTTGGGAAAAGTTGTATGAATTGATGCAGAGCCAAGTAAGCAGAACCAGGAAATCAATTTATAAAATGACACAGTAAAGTAAATTAAAACAGTATTTGAAAGACATTAGAGCTCTGATCAGTGTATGAATTTAGAAGTCTGATGGTGAATATGCTTGTCTCAGCAAAGGTAGTGGACATAAAGGGCAAAATGAGGCTTATGTTTTAGACACAGTCACTGTATTATTCATTGGTTTTGCTTGCCTGTATTTTTCTTGCAAGGGAAGATTTTTTTTAGCGTTGATGGGGTCATTTGGAAATGAGAGTGATATAAAACATGTGACTTGGAATCAGAAGAGACCAGGGTTCAAATCTCACCTCTGACACTTCCTTGGTGTGTGACCATGAACAAATCACTTAAGTTGCTTAATCTTAATTTGTTCATCTGTAGAATTGGGACAGTACTTATTGTAATAAATAAGATAATGTATGGAAAGTGCTTAGCAAACTTGAAAATGCCAGAGCTGGAAGAAAGCTAAATGTTAACTATTAATTAAAGTGAAATGAATTGAAATGTCGCAGTTCTTGTTAGCTCTTAGATTTTCCTGAAATTGCCAACAGGTTTTTTATGTAGTTTCATTTAGATTCTCGTTTGTTGATGGATACACTTAAAATGTCAAACAGTTTATTTTCAAACAAACAGCATTGTTTTTCATCTAAGAGTTATGATTGATATGACAGCCTATATCCCTACTGTTCAGTGGAAGGAACCTGAAGAGTTTCATTTTATTTCGTAAACCACTCTAGGGGATTATCCTACCTCTGGGAAAATGTAAGGTGTAGGAAAAATGAGACAGGATTATTGGTGGGGGGAGGGGGAGTGGAATGGGAGGGCAGGGGCAGCTTAGTGTGGTGGATAGAGAGCTGGTCAGGAAAACCTGTGTTCAAGTGCCACCTGTAATACATACTAGCTCATGATTCTGGGTAAATCACTTAACCCTTATATGCTCCAGGCAACTCTGAGATGACAAATTGCAGAGGTGTTGATCTGCTTTGGTACCTCCCTATCCTGATGAAATCATGAGTCTGTCAGTCAATAAACGTTTATTAAGAACCTCCTATATGCCAGTCTTATTGTTTATGATGTGTATTTTAAAATTCTATTTTCAACAGAAATAATTGTTCTTTCTCTGAATATGGTGGAAGTGGGTAAAAGTCAATTTTGTGATAATATTTTAGCCTACTTTCATGGACTTCCCTCCTCCCCCCAGCTTTTCAGTTTTTATGTGCAATATTTTGTTTATAAATTTATGTCTAGATGAAGATGGGGTGAGAGAGGGATTGTTTGATTGATTATCGTAGCACAGCCTCTGAAGGTAGACAGCCTGAGTGGTCAGCTTCAATAAAAACAGCCCAGGTACTCCTAAAGGCCATAAATACAGGATGTATGACTTGATTTGAGACTTGCAGCTGTTTGTCCTTCGTTCTCCAAGAGGATCATGACCTCAGGGAGGTGATGTCACGGACATGCAAGTGAATTGGATTTAAGTGAGGGAGGGCTGTGCGAAATCACCAGCCTTACTTTCTCCTCCAGAGCCATTTGGGTGCACTGGCTAGATATGCATCAGGACAACTGGAGATGGCCCAGGATGCAGAGGGGGACCTTGGCCTTTTTAAGCTAAGGAATTTAACAGCTCTGAGTTTGACTGTCATTAATTAAGGCTTAATAAAATAAAGCAAAGAATGGCCTCTTTAAAAAAAAATGTAGATGGAGGGTGAACTTCTCCTCCCCCACCCCTAGTCTTTGACTAAATTAAATCTTTAGAGCCATTCTAGTGTAAACCAGAGCCTTGACTATCCTAAATTGGCTTCCATGAGTGGGAGTGAAGGTGTGGGTGCGAATGAGTGGGTGTAGTACCTGGACCAGTTACATTACTAGTCTTAGAATCCTCAGAGTACTACTCTGGCCCTGTGCTTAAAGAAATTTTGAATTTAGTTTGCTCTTCTTTGGTGGTGCAATGATTATTGTGCTTGTTATTTGGAAAATTCCTTTTTTATTATTATGTACTTTGACAAACATCTTTTGATGTTTACGTTATATTACAAACATTAACATTTCTCCCATGTAAGGAAGAACAGAAAAAGAAAATTGTATGGCATATGAAACTGAATTTATTGTTGTAGTCATTGTTAATGGGAATTGGGTTAGTGACTGGGATTACTTGAAAGAATTTATTGAGAAAGATGCCTGTTCAACTTAGGTTCCTTCCTCAGAGGCTGTTGCTTTTGGGTCAACCTTGTGCACTTGACCATATATGAGCCTGAGGGAACCTGGAGCAGTTCCAACTTATCCTTGGTCTGAGAACACCAGCAAAGAACACATTTGTTTTTGGCCGATTCAGAGACTTGAGAGTTTATCCAGATAAGCTAACCTGTGATGACCAAGGCCTAGACTGTAATGGATTCCTTAGTCTGAAGCAGAACTTCACTAGGGTTGTCCTAGAAATAAGCTGAACTCTTAAGAGATGGCTAGGTAGCATTAGGTTCTCAACTCTCAGATTCATAGTCAACCTCATTCACACTTTGGTACAGAAAAAATATTATTCATCAAACAGTTGTTGGAATAAATAGCCTGAAGAAGAAATAGGTATAAAAGGGACCTCAGAATCATCTAGTCCTACAACCTCATTTTACAGTTGAGGAAACTATTGTTAATCTCTTTTATCAGAATGTAATGTTGAATATGCAAATGAAGTCTAGAATGCGCCTTCTAAAACCAGGCCTTTATAAGGATCATTATTGGAAACTTTTTCAATAAATATACAAGTGGCTTCATAAAAAATTGATATGAATAAGATTTAATTAATATTAATTCATTAATAAGATTGTGAAATAAAACTCCAAAACATTTTTTTCTACCATGAATTCTATTCTTTGTAAATTTGAGGGCATAGCTCTTATAGTTGCCAATTTATTCTATTAATGATTGGTTGTAACAGGGTTTAAGGTGGCTGGACCGTCACCTTATCAATACTTCCCAAATTTATATTTAATAAATGTATTTACTCATTTTGTTGGTTTTGGATATCACTAAATGTGCATATACTAGGGTGGCTCCTTCTTTCTCTCTTTTACACTGTATCACCAAAGGAAATGTTTTTTAAAAAAGAAACACAATTTGATCTATATAGGTAGTACTGTCAATATACTCTTCACCATTGAATATTATTTGAGCATTTACTGTAAATGGATGATTTGGTTTTTATGGCACCTAGCATCTCTTGGGTTCTTCCTATCATTGTATTAGGCATCTGGGATAAGACTATAAACATAAATTCATTTTTAAAAGAGAATCCTATTCATAAAACAATATGGTACACCTAATCTCAATAGTTTTGTTATGAGAGAAGTACTTTATAAACTTTAAAGTAACCAATATGCATGGGAGTAGTTATTATTAGGGTTTTACATTGCAAGACATGAGTGGGGAAGGCACACAGAACAACGTAAAGGTTTTAACAAGTCACAGACTGTACTGAGGAAAATGTTTTTCTCCCAAAGCAAAAAACAAACCACTTACTTCACTTAAAATCATGAGTTCCTTTCCCTTAATCTCTTCCTTTTTCATCTGGATTTTGCCAGCAGAAGCAAGCCACATAGTTCACAGAAGGCTCCAGTAGAACTTTAGGAGAGTGTATGTATTTGAAGTAGTCCCTAACAAATCTCAGGGTTCCTGTATCTCAAGGATGAAGGCATAAAATGAAGTTATAAACATTAGAGGAGTTTGGAAGAGTATTTCACTTGAGTCTGAAACTATGCTTTGTTAAATACAAGGTATGTAGATTGCCTGATTGGTGAAATCCTAAAACCAAATCTAATTATTGTTTTCACCCCTGGAAAGACGGTATAGATGTTATGGTTGTTGGGCCTTTTACAGTATTCTTTGCCTCATGCTCCTTTCACTACAGATTTTTCTTTTACAAAAAAATTCTGGAGTTGCAGGGTTTTTGAGGTTAATGGTAGATTACTCTTTAGAGATAGCCTCTCTGTGAGAGTTCATTTGTACCTGAGGCAAGAACTGGTAGCAGTAAGTGTGAAGAAGCATGAAAGGGTTGGGTTTGAAGAACTATTACCTTGATGGATTATGACTGACTGGTAATGAAATTGGTAAAAGTTTTTATTTATTTAAAATCACCCCATACCGAATTTCTTGTTTCCTCATCTTAAATGTTACGTGATTACTTATTTTTTAATAATTGGGGTCTTCAGTCGCAAGGCTAGAATTAGTCCTTCTTATTTGGGAGCTTCCCTCTCTTCAGTCCCCCTTTTCAGGCCCCTTTTGAGGTGTGAAATAATTTAGTATTGTTCAACTGAGTTTACACATCAGCAATCACTAAACACCGAGTCCAGTATGTTCGTTCCATCTGACAGAACTTTAAAGAAGAATTGATCTTAAGAGGTATAGTGGAGAGAGAGCTGGCCTGGAAGCTAGGAAGATCTGATTATTCAAGGCCTACCTCAGACACATACTGGTTTTCTGAGCCTGGGCAAGTCACTAGTGCTCTAGGCAACTTTGTGAGACTTAAAAGCCACAGACTAGGTACCTGCGTTGGTACCACGATCTCCCTCACCTGAGAATTCCCCATACCAATTAAATTACAGGTCCAGTCCCTATTGGACCAGATTAGGTAACATATTCCACTGAAATTTTAGAGGGAGTCTAGGTGTTTTCATGGTTATTTATAAGAAGGTCAGACTGAGTTGAACATCGTTGTAAATCTTACACCAGAAATTTCTGGCTCAAGAAGAAATTCCTGCTGACCTTGGCTCTTCTTTCCCATGACACTCTGTGTTACAAGTCTAAGGGATACCCCACAGAAAAGAGATTGTCAAATACTCCTGGAAAGCTTCAAAGAATGAACTGGGAAGAAAGTTGTTTCCATTAGTCCTGCCTTCCTTGGATGATGGGATCCAGTTATATTGGTTTATTAGAATTTTGTTTTTTTTTTCTTTTTAGAAAGGAAGTATATGTTGAAACTAGAAGGAAAAATAATTTTCCATAAATTAGGAATTTGCATTGAAACTGTAATATGTGACTTTGAAAGCTGCTTCAGAATCCTTCTAAGTTCTGTCTAGGGATATCATTAGGAGTGTTAATGACACTTTCCAGATGCTGGATTATGCCATCCTGTAAGAGAGCTCCTCAGGGGACTTGCTCATCATGGCTATGGAAGGTTATGGTTAACTTGCAACAGCCTGCAATAATTGCACCATCTAGATCAAGAAAACCCAGAGTCCCATTACTTAGAGTTGAGAGCAACAGCGTTAGTAGACCCAGCAGCTGGCAGTATAGCCAGCTCTTGAGGATTTTGATCAAACAAACAAAAGCATTAAGGTGGGTAGAAATAAAATTAGCAGAAAAAAGTGGGGGAGAATGGGAAGTAAAATGCGTACTGTATGCCATGCACAAAACAATTTTGACTTGTGACATGGAGTCCTAGGAAGAATAGATGTGGTGGATGTTTGAGTGTCATGTTTTCTTCTTGCTTCAAAAGCATTTTATTAAAGGAAACATTGACCCAGACCTTGAGTTAGTGGCTTTGTGGTTGTCCTAGGTGTTGATCAGAATATGTATGAAGTATATATTATATTCTAGTTGCCTTAGAAACAACATGTCTGAGAATGTTTTTTACTTAATAGAAACATTGACTTTAAGACTGAAAGGAGCCTTAGAGGTCATCTAGATTAATACCTTTATCTTACTGAAGAGGAAGTTGGGGCCTAGAGAGGTCAAAAGGCTTATTCAAGGTCACATAGGTAGTAGAAAGGGATTTGTTAGAGTTGGGGTTTGAATACAACCCAAAGAACTCCAAACCAGTATTTCTTCCACTGCCTTAGATTGCACACATCATGAGGCTGAGGCAAATTTGGGAAGGCTGAGATTCAATATGAGGAGAGCTATTCATTACTATGGTATAGATTCGGTAATGTATATTCTACTCTTTTGAGGGTTGAATATGCACAGATTGTGTAGGGAAAATATCTTTAAAGCCAAAAAGCCTTCATGGAATTAAAGATCCCAGGGTGTGTTTTTTTACTATGTGGCAAGGTGATATCCTGGAAATATTCCAGTTAGCAATTATGTTTTCTTCCTTAAGTGCCTTAGTTTCGTTTTGGAGGAGGGACTTGTGGATTTCTTACTTCCTGTGACGTTTTTTAATTTTTCATAATAGAGTTGGGAAATAGTTGCACCTTTGAGGTGACTGAATTTATTTGAAATCTTTTATATACAAATGCTAAAAATATATATGTAACAAGCTAAAATGCTGAAAATTCGTAAGTAGATACTAAGTACTAATTCATTGCCCAGCTCTGTCATTGTCATTCTTTTGAGTCCACTGTATTCTTGAGTTCACTATATTCTTCATCTTTATTGAAACTCAAATTCTCCAGCACTTGGAAATAAAATGGCAGAAACACTTTATGTTCCAGGAATTAATTCTGGACCGCTTTAACTAGATCACTAACAGAATTTCCTGGAACAATTTATTGGTCTTTTGAAAAGGCAATGGACTATTCTCTTTCTTTGAGAAAACATTAAGTGATTCATCCATGTCTTATGTGTCTTCATATTCTTTAAACTTAACCTTTTGTCTTTTGCTACACCTCTCTAGGACCTACAGAGTGAAGGCTGTGTCCCACAGACTCCGGCACCATGAACATGTTTGATCGGAAGATCAACTTTGATGCGCTCTTAAAATTTTCCCACATGTAAGTGTTTTGACCTTTCTGCTTTTTCTTTGACCTAGTTCATTAACTGCCATATGCATAGCTAACAGACAAACTCATAAATCTTTTCAGGAATCAAAGAACCCAGACTCCTAGTATTGTTGCATAATCATTAGAAAGTCTTTTAACTATTTTAGCTTTGAGTGCCCCCATCTGTTGTATATCATGGATACCTGATTTTCGGGTGTTTTGGCCTTTCCCAACTCTTTTGCCTTTACTATTATCCATTTTTAAGAAAATTATCTTGAAATGTCTTACAGAATACATTGTGTTTTCCTCATAACAGCTCAAAATACTTGTGTTATAACTTTAGGAACATGGGGAAGTTTTACGTGTAGGGGAAATGGACTGATTTTTCAAGGCTTTCCCTCCTTTTTGATTTTATTAATTCAAGAATGGCCTTAGTTGCTAGAGTGACAACTCTTATTTTCATTATCGTTTAGCACACCTTCTACACAGCAGCACCTGAAGAAGGTCTATGCCAGTTTTGCCCTCTGCATGTTTGTGGCAGCCGCAGGGGCCTATGTCCATGTGGTCACCCATTTCATTCAGGTAAGAACAATTGACTTCCTTGATTGCTGCAGAATTTAAGGAACTTGCTCAATGCAGTGTCTCAAGCTAATGTCCAGCCTTCATCCTTATCAGTAGCTGGGGTTATGAACCTCACCAGCTGGCAAATACAGGGCAGTTAAGGGATAGTATGGCAACTATTCTGTGCATATACCAAAACCAGAATGCCTTGACTCTTTAGCAGAGAATGATCTGCTACTGATGTCTTAAGATAGCTACTTCCTGGTATAGAGACATAATATTACATGCCATGATTCTCCTTAACATGTGGCATTTTTGTTCTGTTCCTTCTTTCTCCCACCTGTACTTTCTCTGCCCAAGACATCATGTGGTGAAGTAATAAAACATTCGAGTTGTAGACACAGGGTGATTCGGATGATTTCATGGCTTAAGTATACTTTGGTTCTCAGAGTGATGACATTCAGCAGATCTGAGTAGGGAATTTCAGGAAATTCATTTTTCCATACTAGAGGAAAGTTGTAGGATAATGAAACACTGAAAATAGTGTTCCTAGGGTAAAAGTCAGGTGGGGCAGTAGAAAGAATACAGGATTTAGAATTAGGAGACCTTCCTTAGAATCCAGACCCTTACCTGAGCCACAGTTTCCTCATCTCTAAAACAGGGATAACTTTCTATCTAACTTAACAGTTATGAAGGTTATTGAAATGTCATAAGATTTCTGTATGTGAATTATAATTAATGAACCTACTGTAGCTTAGCTCTGTCTTTGTTAGGAAAAATCAAATAATAAGATATCTTGCTACAAGTGAGTAGGAATTTCCAGGTTGTCAGTTTTGTGAAAAGTGTCCCATAAATGATTTTTGTGTTCCAGGAATAGGACAAGTTTTCAGGGTAATGTTCTTGATTAGCCTCACCATGGGAAGAGCTGGTGGAGGCTGGGGACAGAGGGAAGGGCAGCTGCTATAGACTTCCTGCTTGGGCATTTTATTACAAGAAAATCATGTGTATCTTAACTTTGTGAGCATTTGGACTCAATAGAGTCTCTTGTAAAGAAACTCTTCTTGTCCTTCAAGTACTTAATTGTTTGTTTGATTCTGACAGGCTGGCTTGCTTTCAGCCTTGGGTTCTTTGGGATTGATGATATGGCTGATGGCAATACCACACAGTCATGAAACTGAGCAGAAGAGACTGGGCCTTCTCACTGGATTTGCTTTCCTTACAGGTAGGTGTTTAAAGATACCCCTTTAAAATGCAAAAGTGCTCTGAGCTGTATTTATACTGTTGCTATTTCCTTTACCTGAAGAGAAACATGGAGTTAGTTGAAAGAGCACCAGATTTGAATTAGTGCTGAGTTCTACTCCTTGCTTCTACCACTTAATAGTATGTGATTGTAGGCAAATTATTTAACCTTTCTGAGTTCCCAAAATGGGGCCAGATTTATATACATAAATCACACACATGCATCATAGGATTTTTCCAAAGCCCAAATGAGATAAGAGAAAGCATTTTTTAACTGTAAAATGTATATGAATGAGAGTTATCATGCCTGACCCTTAGTCCTCCTTGTTATGATCCTTATTCAGACTTCTAAAGGCTTATAATTAGATTTTTATAATCATCCTACCTGTTAATATTTTCTGTTGCCTCTCTCCCATTGTTGTGCATTGTAGTTCCTAGTTGTTTGGAGGCAAATCTTATGTCTAGTCAGATCAACCCCCAGATACATTATTAACATAAAAACCTAACCAAGGGAGTGGGAGGAAAAAGAGGTAGACGTAATTATATTTATTTAGGTCAAGGTGTCTGTTTTTTTTTTTTTTTAAGGAACCATATATATATTTGCATATATCCTGCTGGGAATTGGCCCTGTGGGTTAGAGGAGCCTTTTTGGTAACTGAAAGTTAATATTGGATTATGGGATATTTTTTATTTTTTTAGGAGTTGGATTGGGCCCTGCCCTGGACTTATGCATTGCCATCAACCCCAGGTAAGTGACCTTTAGAGTTTTTAATCTTTAGCCTTTATATGCCTGCTGTCAATCTGGCCATCTTTAATCTCATCCTTTTCTTTTGTAGCATTATTCCCACCTCTTTCCTTGGCACAGCAATGATTTTCAGCTGCTTCACCTTGAGTGCACTCTATGCTAGGCGTCGCAGCTACCTATTCCTAGGAGGTAAGGAAGCCCTGGAAAGTTGGGGGGTTTTCCTTTGCTCTGTATTAAGGCCTCACTAAGACTTCTCCTCTTGCCATCCCCCCCACCACCACCACTTTTCACTTGTTGAGGATCTTTAATTGGGTTTGATTCAGAGGCTGTCTTGTGTTCTTGGGAAAGGAAGGGATAATAGGGTCTAATAGGGTGTTCAGGATTTTCTCAAAAGTAGCTTTTTACCACCTGTTGTAGGTATCTTGATGTCAGCCATGAGCCTGATGCTGTTTTCCTCCCTTGGGAACCTGTTCTTTGGATCTTTTTGGCTTTTCCAGGTATGAAATAAATGAATATTATCATTTTGGCTTTGAACTGAAAGGCTTTAGGACTATTATAGTGTTTATTTTCTTATTCTCCAGTAAACCAGACTAATAGTCTTTTCAAGTATAATCCCTACTAAATTGTAAACTCTTTCGGAGCAGGGGTACTGTTTTTTATTTTTGTATTCTTCTATAGTACCTAGCATAGTGCCTGGGACATTCCTATAGGCATTTAAGTGTTTAATTTTAGTTGAACTAAGAATCTTTATGAGGTGACCCTACGTACACCACCAGTGTAATTCCCTCTAAGTTAAATATCTCTGGAGATTCAAAGATTCATTGAATGCTAGCGCTGTAAGGACCTTAGATATAGGTAAGCTGTTATTTTATTTCAGTGATCCAATTAAGATTTACAGAAATATGTCCCAAAAAGATCATAATCTAGTTTGCAGTTTTCAGTGCCCCCTAATGTTAGTTAGAAATATTAGCATTTATTAGTTAACTGTTGAGACCTTCAAAAGGTCTAAAGCCATCAATAAATAAGTCCACTGTGCTCTAGGGAAAGCTTCAACAGGACATACTATGTCAGGTAAAAAGTCTCTGAATGCTCTTGTTTTTCCCTCTTTTTGAAGTGTCTTCCATTCAGCACATATTGATTGCATGGTAACCATGTTACCATTCTTTTTCTTTAGGCAAATCTGTATGTGGGACTGGTGGTCATGTGTGGCTTTGTCCTTTTTGATACTCAACTCATAATTGAAAAGGCTGAGAATGGAGATAAGGATTACATCTGGTAAGTGTGAGGACATTAGGTTGAATTGTCATTTTAGTTAGTATGAAAGAGGGGGAAGGGTATGATTGACATTCAATTCTTGTATCCCTTCCCTTCCCTTCCAGTAAGAGCATCCTGGACCGTTTGGGTGGCCTTAAATCTAACCTGGTTTTCTTCTTGATTAGAATAGGTCAGACTCTCAAACTAGCACTAGCTTTTCAGTGCTGACTTAGATCTGGAAGTGCAGGACAAGGCATGATTAGCATGGAGCAAGCCATGTGTATTCACAGCATATTACCACAGCTTTCAGTTATCCCTTGGACATGCCAGAATATTAGTTAGAACATCTTAGATACTGATAGAACATCTTAGAAACTGAGGCCTATAAGGAAAAAGGGTTCTAGATTGTTTTGTTGTGTGGTCTTTGGGGCTAAGCAGAATAGTGTATTGACTTCTTGGCCTGGTTTCTCTCTCCCAGGCACTGTGTTGACCTTTTCCTGGATTTTGTCACCCTCTTCCGGAAACTCATGATGATTCTAGCAATGAATGAAAAGGTAAATCAATTCTGTTGTCCAAGACTGAAGACAGAATGCTTTTCTAATAAGGCATCACCCTACTTACATCTTGAAAATCTTTTATTTGAAAGCATTCATTATGGGCTAATAGGTAATGGTGGGGAGGTACTATATTATGCTAGTGTGGGGAGGTGAACCAGATGATATAAAGGAGGCAGTTTTTTAATAATGATGACCTGAAGTCTGAACAGAAAGTGCACATTTCAGTAGCAGGAAGTGAAAGTTCAGACATGAAAAAGTGTAATGTTTGTGAAAATAGTTATTCCTCAGAAAATGGGTTAGCAGGATATTAGCTAGTTAGCTAGTGAGTGGGAATGAATATTGGACCAGCCCATACAAACTTGCTATCAGTCAACAGTCTTTATACTGAATATTTTATGAAAAATACGGCAATGGAATAGATTAGGCAAATGAAGGAGTGAGGTGACTTCTTAATTGCCTGTTCTGTCCAGGATTCTGGTTATTGAGATGCAGTTGAACAAGACTGAGGTAGCCTTGGAAGGTTGAAAGCCTTGTTCTACATACAGCTGAGCTTTTCCAGAGTTATGTACAGAAGGAGCATGACCAAGAAGCTCAGAATTTTATCAGTAATCAGTGGTGCTTTGATGCCATCATGCTCAGCAGGGCACAGCTGCCATGTCACCTGTCCTCCCTGGAGGAGTTCATGTCCTTTGTTGTGGATTGAGTCATTTTCACTGAACTAAAACACTGCCCACACCTGTGTTATGTGTGAACTCTTGGACTCTTTAATATTCTGATTTTTTAAACAAAATTTGTTTATTTCAAATAAACATTTAATGTGAAAACAAAGGTCCATTTCAACAACTGAACTTTTTTTTTCCCATTTTTTTTTGGAGGGGAGAAGGCAGGGCAGTTGGGATTAAGTGACTTGTCCAAGGTCACACAGCTAGTAAGTCAAGTGTGTGAGGTTGGATTTGAACTCAGGGCCTCCTGACTCCAGGGCCGGTGCTCTACTCACCGTGCCACCTAGCTGCCCTTTTTTTTTTTTCCATTTTTTAAACACATCTACTGTAGCAAAGTCCCTTATCAAGGGTACATGTAGAAAACAAAGGCATCTTTTTATAAATAGAAACAAAAGGATTTTTTCAGCTTTTATTATAAGATGACATAAAAAGTTTACTCAACAGAAGTAATTTCATTACTAATTTTTGGAGGCCCGCCAACTTTTGTGAGACAGTGCTAGCCTTCTTCTAAGCATTAAGAGCATAGCTGCAGGGGCAGCTGGGTGGCGCAGTGAGTAGAGCACCGGCCCTTCAAATCCGACCTCAGACACTTGACATACTTACTAGCTGTATGACCTTGGGCAAGTCACTTAACCCCAATTGCCCTGCCTTCCCTCCTGCAAAAAAAAAAAAAAGCACAGCTGCTTAAGAAATGACACAGGCGATAATTCTAGACCTACATCTCCCCTAAAATAATTTATTTTTTTACATATTGATCTTTTTTTTTTAATAAAGTTAAACTAGAGTTATGGTTATTAAGGGTTTTTTCTGAGCGAAACACTGAGCAGACACTTGGAGCACTTGTTACCTCTCCATTTGGTGGTTATCTTTAACCTCCATGAGCTTACTTTCAGGAACATCTGTGAGTTAGAAGCAGGGGTGGGTGGGGGTAGCCTAGAGTAGTTCTGTGTAAAGTCTGGGGGGTGTACTTTGGGTTGACTATGTGATTCTCTCCTTTTAGGACAAGAAGAAAGAGAAGAAGTGAGACAACTGTTCAGCCTTTCCCTCTTTGGCTCCCTTCCCTCATCCTCTCATTTCCTCTTTGCACACATTACAGGTGGCGTGTTCTGTGATAATGAAAAGCATCAGAAAAGCTTTTGTACTTTGTGGTTTTCTCTGTTTTGAGTTTTTTTAATCAGAAAACTGATTAGCAGATTCTAATTTGGAGTTTGGCTTCGTGTTCCCTGGGATTCCATACTCTCCTTTGTCCTTCGGCAGTCAGTCCCTGGTATGTGAAGAGTAACTGCAACCAAGTAGAAGGAGCAAGTTCCAGCAGTCTTCTTGAAGGCAGTACTTTATTGGCGGATTTGAATTATTTCCTTGCAAAGCCTCTTCTTCTTTATTTGGGTTTAATAACCATTCCTGTGGGTGGGAGATAAAGATTCCTGTGTATTGTAGCAAGTTGAATAGAAACTTCTGGAGAATAGAGATTTCTGAAACCCATAGCTCCCGTGTTCAGTTCTGTTTGGACTTGAGCTTCTGCCAATTCCTTAAGAGATTTGCAAACAAAGTGAACTGGTCTTTCTACTTCAGAAGAAGCTTTATGGAAGGCATTTGTACCACCTCTGAGCCTTGTTGAGTCACTGCCAGTCTGGCAGACACAACATCTTACCTTTTATTCTTACGAAATCCTGGTTGATGAAATGTTCCCCTAACTCCTTGCCTGGTCCTAATTCAAGGAACCTGTCCACTCAGATCTATTAGAGTAGGAGAGTTTTCAGCATGTATATAAATATTAGTTTCATGGGACAACTGCAACTCCTAAAAGAAACCTTGTGCATGTTAAATGGGATAGTGTTGAATTCTCTAAACTTGCCCTAGATTTTTCCTCTCAGAAGTGTAACTCAGTCTTAGTTGCCAAGTAGCCCTCTGAGTTGACTGTCATTAGAATGCTCGAAGAATCTGGGAGTCGGACCCCAGGAAGGGCTGACATCCATGGAGAGCTTTATGGAATTGTTTCTAACAACCTGGCAGCACCCTCTGAACAGCTCTGTGGGCTAGAGGATGGTAGAACCACCCTTCCATTCAAAGGCTCTTTGTCTGACTCACCAGGGTAAGAGCTGCTGTGGTGGCTTGAGAGGCAGAGTTCTTAGTTCCATGTCATCTGGTCCATTCCGCAGCTGAATATCTGTAAGCAGTGCTAGGGCAGTGTCTTGAGTCAGCAAGTAAATTCCTGGCAGATGATTCCTAGCTCTTGTTCTGCTGCCTGTTTTACAGAAATTCAGCTTTGGGATGGCAGCTTTTTTACATGGGCCATTGCTCACCTGACCAAACATACAAATGGCCCTTATCCCTGTGCCACCTTACCCTGGTTGCAAGTATGTGGAGGATACTAATAGAGGCCACCATGCCAGTGTCCACATTTTCAGCCAGAGTCAGATGGCATACAAATGAAGGTGGCGTCCCAAATGACCATGGCTCTAAGAATAGTTGGGAGGCTGTACTGCAGAAGGGATGGAATTACTTTAAAGCTTGTTGCCAGTAGCCTTCTGTTTTTGGCTCTCCCTTCCCCTTGACAGTACTATTTAACAGCACTGCTGCCGGTGTTGTGAACTTGGTCTCCTGCAGCACACTAGTGCTTCGTTTTGAGGGAAGCATTTGCTCCTAGACCCTGTGGCATTCAGGATAGCTCTGTGTCTTGTAGATAGTTGACCCTTGATTGAGTGGTTGCCTCTGATCCCAGGGTACCAGACATAGGTAGGACTATTTCTCCTTGTCGTATCCCCCAGCAGCCTTTTGTCCATGTATTTGATGTTGCTCTGCCCTTGCTAAGAAATTGACTGTGTTAATGTCTCCTGAAGCCAAATTCCACCTTTTGTGCTTTTTGCTTGGGATAAAAGTTTTTCTTTAGAAACGGTGCCAAGAATGACAAGAAAAAAATTCTACTTTTAAAGAGAATGCCTAACAGGTTTTTAATACAGTAATCACTGTAACTATCACTTTCTTTTCTAGTTTCTTGGTTTTCAGCTCAGGCTGCATTCTATAACTCATACTGTGAAGACAAAGGTGTTTTTGATTCAGAAATATATAAAATCTACAAAGTCTTAATTTGTAAAAAATAAAGAAAAAATCCTCAGTCTTTCTTGGTGCTTTGTGTATATATAGGTACCGCTTAAACAGACTCCCTGTCTTTTCTAGCAAGGTGCTAGGCTCTTGTGTCATGTTGGCCTGGTAGCCTGCAGGTGTGTGCAATCAAGAAGGAATTTTTCCCTCTGGGAGAAATTGGTCACTTTGCTTTGTCATGAAACCAGGTTCACCCCAGCACACAAGAGCAAAGGAACAGTTCCCTCAGAAGACTCACAGCTTTCATGGACAGGTTTCTCATTCTCTCTTTTTTTTTTGAGGGGGGAAGGCAGGGCAATTGGGGTTAAGTGACTTGCCCAAGGTCACACAGCTAGTAATGTCAAGTGTCGGAGGTCAAATTTGAACTCAGGTCCTCCTGACTCCAGGGCTGGTGCTCTACTCACTGTGCCACCTAGCCGCCCCTCTCATTCTCTCTTGATGGATTTCAGATGAATTCTTCATTGTTATTAACTGACATTTTAATTTTTGTACTAGAACTCTAATAAGTCATTGGTGTAGGAAACTGCCACTGCATAATGCATCTGCTCTGCAACTTGGAGAGCCATAGCTGAGGCACTGAGGACTAGCCCAGGGTTACACAACTGGTATGTGTCCAGTGATTCCTAGCATGCATATTAACTTCATTTGAGCCTTACAACAGTCCTATGAGGTATGTGCTTAAGGAGCCACCACCCAAGAATAAAAAGGGTGCAACTGTGTGAGCTTTCCCTGTTTTTTCCTCCATCCCTGCTTTCCTACATTTTCCTTTTCTCTCACTGTAGCCTATCACACAGCTAGTTCCAGAAGGTGTCTCCCATGGATGTTAACATCACACAAGACCGCTTGATTAATGCAACTAGAGAGAACTGGTTAAAATGTCTCTCCAATAAAGTCAAGCAGGCAAAAAACCAAGGAGATGGATTTTTGCTGCCCTCCAGCTGCTCTGTTGTGAATGACATTTGCTGATCTCATCAAGCCTTAGAATATCGCAAAGCCTTTTTTACAAGATTCAGAATTACTCAAGAGTTTGGCTTGACCACATAAGAAAACTAAATATATTAAAAAAATGCTTTTCTTTAGCATGCAACCATATATTCCATGTATACTACTATACTGATAATTATGTACATTATAAGACATAACAAAAATAGAAATTTAAGAAAGATAAGATAAAGATGAAATCATTACATTTTAGTGTTGAAAGGGAGCCACTGAATTTTGAGAAGGGGAGTGATTGAATGTCCTACACTTTAGGAAAATAATTTTGAGTCTTTGTGGTGAATGCACAGGAGAGAGGGTAGGGAAAGGTAGGGTAGGGGTGGAGGTAGACATGGCAACGTGGTAACTGATTGGATATGTGGGATTAGGTAAAGTAGTTGAAGACACTCAAGTTATAAGCTTCGGTGACTGGAGTTAGGAATTTGAGAGTTGAAAGAGATCACAGACATCTTTGTCTATTGAGTGCATGTCCAATCCATGCACAAGAGGAATTCCCATTATAACATTACTGACAAGTGGTCTGGTCGCAGCCTGAAGGCCTCCGAGGGGGAAAAACCCATAGTGTCTCAGGGTATCCCATTTCACTTTTGGACAGCTCTAATTGTTAGGAAGTTTTTCCTGACATTGAGCCTAAGTGTGCCCATGCAGCCTCTACCCATGGTTTCAATAGGACACCTAAGAGACCAAGCTCCAGTGTAGTGAGGAATAAGAGCCCCACACCCATCCTCTCCTCTTTGCGTAGGACAGAATGAGTCTGGCAGCAGGCATGAACACGTGTTGTCATTAGCGTTACAGAACTCATTACACCTTTCATCCCCAAACCACCTCTTCGAAACTCCTTTTTCTATTAAAAAACACCACCATCCTTCCAGTCACTCCGTGGCCATCTTCCACTACTTACTTCCCTTTACCTCACATACCCAATCATTTGCCAGATCCTGTTCCTATTTCCAAAATGTGTTTTGTCTTCTCTCCATTCACATTTTCACTAGCCTAATTCAAGTTCCTGTCATTTCTCCTGGGTTATTGCAGTAACCTCCAAACTAGTCTCCCTGCCAAAGTGCTTTCCCTAAAGTGGAGCTCCTAGCACTGCTCTTTTCCTACTCAGTAAAATCTAGTGGCTTCCTCTTGACTACAGGATCAAGTATTCATCCTCTCATCCATTCAAAATGTCTACTTTTGTCTCTTATAATGTACGTAATTATTAGCACAGTAGTATATAATTTATAAATAAGCTAATATTGGGGGTATATGCTCAAAAATGTTTTAGTGATCTGATTGTGTAATCAAAAGGTTGGAGACCATTGGTCTATACTTATGCAGTTGGCTTATAGAACTGCTTTGTCAGTACATGGACACTGAACTAGTGCCAGAAACGAATACGAGGAAAAGAAGAGGCTAGATTATATTTCAGAAATCATTTAGCATTTTGCTACCTCAGGCTTCTCCCTGAAACTAAATACCTCTTCTGGGCCCAGCGGCCTGTTATTCACCAGGAGGACTGGAGATGGCTCGGTGCATTGGGAGACCCTGGCCTTTTTAGGCTAAAGTCTTTTCAGGTTCTCACTTTGAGTGAGGTAACACCCATTCAGCGAATAGGCCTCTTAAAGAAGTTGATCCAGGGATAGTCCCTTTAATCAAAACAAAAAAACAAAAACTGGAAGGGGAGGACCCTCAGGGTTCCTGGCCACCACAGAAAGAGTTACTATTTAGTATTTACACTAGACCTGGTGACCTTGCACAGCCCTCCCTCACTCAGATCAAAGTCATGTCATTTCCCTGATGTCATGGTCCTCTTCAAGAACAGGACAAACACAACCTGTGAGTAGCCTTTCCTCTCCCCTCCCCTGTCTTACTCTGCACAAAGGAAGGTACATTCTCGATGGCAGAAAGCTGCCTCTTTAACTTTGGGTTTACTGGCTAGATTTCTTTCTCAAAAACCAAGCCTTAAACCCAGCTCACTCTGGAGCTCATAGATTGGACAGTAGGTCCCTGCCCGCCTAGCACAGAGTGAATGTAAATACCAAACAGTAACTGTCTCTTTTGGGCTGGAACCCTGAGGTTCTTCCCCTCCCAGTTTTTTTTTTTTGAGTTTTGATTAAAGGGGTCATCTCTTGATTAACTTCTTCAAGAGGCCTATTACCTGAATGAGCTTACCTCATTCAACAACACCACATATGTTTCCTAACATTAGCTATGTGACCATAGGCAAGCTACTTCATCACTTAAAGCTGGACTGCTACTTGTACCCCAAGGGTCTCATAGTGTGTGTACATAAGGTGACACACAGCCAGTAGGTGTCAAATTGTAATTACATTTTAGTATTTCTCCATCTCCAGGAAAGAGTACTTAAAAGTATCTGAAGAAATAGGGGCTTTATCTTTAATTTTCTCATGCCCTGTTGTGGTTTTTCAGTCATGTCCAAACCTTTGTGACACCATTTGGGGTTTTCTTGGCAAAGATACTGGAATAGTCTGCTATTTCCTTCTTCAGCTCATTTTACAGATGAGGAAAAGGAGGCAAACAGAGTTAAGTGACTTGCCCAGGGTCACACAGCTAGTTCGTCTGAGGCACCATTTGAACTCATGAATATGAGTCTTCCTGACTAGGCTGGTGCTCTGTCTAGGTGGCACTGCGCCACCTAGCTGCCCTTCTCATCCCCTATAAAATGATAAACTTCTTTAGAGCAAAGATTTTTTTATCTTTAGGTTCCCATCCCTTAAATATAAAAGATACAGCATTAATATACTTTAATTTGAATTTAATTCGAATAAGGCTTCCTCACCCCTGTTTTTGTGCCTTGGGTAGTTGCCCCACTAACCTCTTAGATTAAACAAGAAAGAGTTCTGTGTTACTGTATAACTGATGAAGTATCTGTCTCTATGCCTGCTCCCTCTAACATCAGAGCTAGATAATGTGGGAACACCCTTGGAGGACAGCTTGGACACA